>NC_091772.1:53153148-53778148 GCF_029378745.1 Bos indicus
TGCCTCCCGGGAAGAGTTAGGGATGAGCAAATCACTTATTGGAGTAATTCTGGGAGCTGAAGCAGAGCCGTGGCTGGAAGCCACCCACTAACTAGAAACCCAGGACATCAATCAACCAAACTGATTTTTCCGCTGCTGCAGCCATTTAAACAGTTATCTTTGCTTGGGGCTTTGTCCAAAGTTACTCAACCAGTGGGTTCCTGGGTGATAAGTCACCGCAGCCTCATTCCACTGTCTCTGTATCCTGGGGCTGCCTCTTTACTCACTTCTCAAGAGGGGTTGAAGTTCATTTGTTGCACTCTAAAAAGAATAGATCCTGCACGGCTGGCGCACAAGTTCTGGTTATAGCAGGAAGATGAAAAAGGAGCCCGAAGTCTGTGGGGATGTCAATACAGTACTTCTCATTTGACGCCCTGCTGAGGCAGGGGGAGGACGTTTCAAATTCATTTTATAACGCCCCCTGCTGGTATGCTTCCCCAACTGCTACAGATATCTGATCGAGTTTGGGAGAGGACAGCTGGGCAGAGTCGGGGGTTGGTGAGAGCAGCTTACAAGCCAGGTGCGGGGAGAGGGGAGCCCTTCGCCTGTACCAACCTGCTTTCCTCGTTTTACATATGGGGAAACTGATGCCAGGAAGAAAAACGGTTTTTACTCAAGGTTGTGATTTACTCAAAGTCTATATTAAGGCCAGGACTAGTCTCTCTGTCAGAGAAGGCAATGGCACCCCACTCCAGTACTTTTGCCTGGAAAATCCCATAGACGGAGGAGCCTGGTAGGCAGCAGTCCAGGGGGTCGCTAGAGTCGACACGACTGAGCAACTTCACTTTCACTTTTCACTTTCATGCATTGGAGAAGGAAATGGCAACCCACTCCAGTGTTCTTGCCTGGAGAATCCCAGGGACGGGGAAGCCTGGTGGGCTGCTGTCTATGGGGTCGCACAGAGTTGGGCACGACTGAAGCGACTTAGCGGCAGCAGAAGTCTCTCTGTGGGTAGAATTTTTTTCTAGAATCCAGTAGTAATTGTCTCTGATTGGCAGCCTTGTGTGAAATCTGGGGACCCTGGTTTCAAATCCAAGCTCTACCACTGAATAGTTGTCATGAGAAGGTAGTTCTCTGAGCCTCAGATTTCTCATCTGCAAAATAAGGGTTAAAAGACAAACCATGAAATAGGATTTCGTAAGAATTTCTTCATACATTCATTCAAGAACTGTTGAGTATCTGCCACGTGCCAAGCACCGTGCTGGGCACTTGGAATATAACAGTGCGTAGGACATTGTTGTACCTGTTCTCTTTAAGCATGGTAATCTATTGATAAAATCAGATGACATACGTGGATGCACAGCAGAAATTCAACAATTGTTGGGAAATAAAGAATTTCCCCTTTGATTCTCCCCACTTTTCAAGTATCAGAAGGCTTGGGGCCTTGCCCCAGCTGTGTCAGTCTAGGAATGCTGATGACTTGAAGAGATTAAGTTATTTAAAGGTCAGGACCACATAAATCTTCGTATTCTCCAGTATGCCTGGCCCCAGGATGTGCTCCAGTCAATATTTGTTTGGCTTCATGGATGCCCGAAGTTCCGGCTCCCTCTGCTTTCTGGCTGCCTGCAGATTGCTGTCCGTGGTGCTGAAAAGCAATTCCTGCTTCTCAGTATGAGGCAGCGCAGGTGCTGAGGCAGAAAATGGAGCCCAGGGGAAGTGAGTAGAGAGGGGAAGAATGAGCCAACTTTTCACTGGCTAATAGTGACATCTTCATTTTATCATATCTTGGAATTCAAAGCTGATGCCTCTTTTTCCATCTGTCTTCATTTGGCATTTCTTGCTAACTGGAAACCCTGCAGAGATAGGTGTTCTTAATAACTACACAGGGTAATAATCTCTACAATGGGAGAGGTATTGGAAGCCCATAGCCTTATAAGCCCTATTTGCAAGTGTTGTTGGAAATTGGTAGCTCCTTCTTCTAGCTTATTATTAGGCTAGGAAAAAGTATCAGTCACAGATGCCTCTCCTAGCTGATTTCACCTATGTCTACCACCCAAGACTGTGGGCAGCTCTGAGTCAGAACTGACTATAGGGAAACCAGAGAGTTAGGGCCTGAGATTCATGGCCTGGAGTTGGGTGCATATTCAAAGAATTCATTTTGACCAGTATTTAATGTAATAATATGTTTGTTCATTCATTCACTCTATAAATATTTATTGAGTGCCTACCATGGTCTGGAAGAAGCACAAGCTGGAATCAAGATTGCCAGGAGAAATATCAATAGCCTCAGATATGCAGATGACACCACCCTTATGGCAGAAAAGTGAAGAGAAACTAAAAGGCCTCTTGATGAGAGTGAAAGAGGAGAGTGAAAAAGTTGGCTTAAAGCTCAACATTCAGAAAATGAAGATCATGGCATCTGGCCCCATCACTTCATGGGAAATAGATGGGGAAACAGTGGAAACAGTGTCAGACTTTATTTTTCTGGGCTCCAAAATCACTACAGATGGTGACTGCAGCCATGAAATTAAAAGACGCTTACTCCTTGGAAGGAAAGTTATGACCAACCTAGATAGCATATTGAAAAGCAGAGACATTACTTTGCCAACAAAGGTTCGTCTAGTCAAGGCTATGGGTTTTCCAGTGGTCATGTATGGATGTGAGAGTTGGACTGTGAAGAAGGCTGAGCGCTGAAGAATTGATGCTTTTGAACTGTGGTGTTGGAGAAGACTCTTGAGAGTCCCTTGGACTGCAAGGAGATCCTACCAGTCCATTCTGAAGGAGATCAGCCCTGGGATTTCTTTTTTTTTTTTTTTCAGCCCTGGGATTTCTTTGGAAGGAATGATGCTAAAGCTGAAACTCCAGTACTTTGGCCACCTCATGCAAAGAGTTGACTCATTGGAAAAGACTCTGATGCTGGGAGGGATTGGGGGCAGGAAGAGAAGGGGATGACAGAGGATTAGATGGCTGGATGGCATCACCGATTCGATGGACATGAGTTTGAGTGAACTCCGGGAGATGGTGATGGACAGGGAGGCCTGGCGTGCTGCAATTCATGGGGTCTCAAAGAGTCGGACACGACTGAGCGACTTGAACTGAACTGAACCATGATCTGGCACTGTTAGAGGAGCTCCACATACAGTCAGATACAAGAAAGACAAGGTCTCTGACTCCATAGAACTTACATTCCAGTAGGGGAGACATAAAATAAGCAAATATACAAATGAGTGTGTAGCATAATTCCAGGGAAGAAAATAGATAATAGTAGGAAATTCTCTCTTAGATAAGATTATCACAGGAGACCTCTTTGAGGAGTGACATTTGAGCATAAATGTAAACTAATTGAAATAATAAGACATATAAATATTGAGGAAAGGAAGTGCTCCAGGCAGAAGGCACAAGAGGACCAAAAAAAAAAGAGGGAATAAGATAGCATTTCCAAGGAACAAAGTGGCCAGTGCAGATGGAGCAGATTTATCAAAGAGGACATTAAAAAAGACTGGATAAATACACAAGACCAGCTCTGTATCTTGAGGAGAACAAAAAAAGATGCTCAGAATGGAAGAAACACTTATAAATTGACATTTACTGCTGCACCTGCTGTGGATAAACCACAACAGTCTGGATGCCACCAGGGACACAAGGATAATTAGAGCTCCTGTCTATAGATCTCATTATGTTTAAAGATGTAATTAATGAAGGCTAGTGGGAGTTAGTGATGTACTATTTATTCAGCCAACATCTTCTGAGTACCTACTATGTACCCAAAGATCATAGTCTAGGAGCTGAGGAGAAGAGAGAATGAGTCACTTGATGAAACCAGAACGTTTAAAGGCAAGTAGGAAGCTCCAAATGGCAGAAACTCAGGCAAAGCCACTTCCCTCTGATTTCTCTTTCTCTCCAATAGGACCTCTTGAGAGACAGAAACAACACTGGACTAGAGTAGGCTGCACCTTATAAACAAGTGCTTTGGAAGCATGCCCACCACTGAGGCTCAGTAACCAGAGTAAAGCAGTATGGACTACTTTCTGCCAGATAGCATAGGTAAAGAAATGTGCATTCTAGGCATCTTTGCTGAGAATTTCATGCAGTCTTCAAATCAGCTCTATAAGGTGATTGGAACTTCCTTATCATCCCCATAAGGAGACTCCTAAGACCCAATAGAATCCTGTCAAACAAGAAGAGTTCCCCCCACACTGGTCCTGCAAGGAACTTTATACCTTTGGCCTTGTTGCTGCAGGATCATCAACATCTTTGAGATTTGGGCAGAATGTTTATTTATCTGACAAATGAGAAACTAAAGCTTGGAAAGTTTAACCAACTTACCCAGGGTCACAGAATGCTTAAGAGATAAAATAGGACTCAATACAAAATCTGTCTGACCCCAAGCCATTTGCAGTAATTTTTTCTTGGATCTCAAATGTGGAGTTCATGTTTGGCTTTTTTTTTTTTTTAATGGCCAACCCCCCACAGAGCTATCTTTGATCATGGTAGCACCTGACACCTCTGCTTCTTCCATGTGCAGTCTTGTTCTTAATCTCTCTTAATCCTCCCAACAATGTTGGAAGTAATAAGAAAAAGAATATTCTCAATATTCTTATTAAGTAATAAGAATATTAGCTAGCACTTATTGAACACTGAGTATTTGCATTAATTTATACTTGCAACAACCCTGTAAGGTAAGTATCATTGTTATTCCTATTTCAAAGGTAAGAAAATTAAAGTCCAGAGAGATTAAATAGTTTTCCAGAGATCACACAGCTAGTCAGGAGCAGAGCCAGGCAGTCTGATTCTGGAGCTCTTACCTTTAATCACTGTACTCTGTTGACAAAGCAGCTGTTACTTAGAGAGGTAAGTTACATAGTCCAGAAATGATCAGACTTGAGCCCAAGATCAAACTCCAGAATATTTCCACTGCTCCACACTGCTTTTCTCACTGGTAAGCAGAAGAAAGGAGAGAAGCTGTTTAGAGACACCTCCATAGAGGCATAGAGTGATTTAAAGCTGCCAAGGAGCCCCCAGGGGATTTAATTTAAATGATGATCTGCACTGCACAGTTGTGTGATATTCCCTCCCACTTACTTTTCTCAAATGTGGAAACTACGTTGCTCCATGCACCCTCCCTAGCACATAAATGCTTCACTAAGGAAGCTGAACTTTTCTGTACTGATCTGTGGTGTTCAGAAAGCTTCTTCCTTAAATGCCGTTATTCCAGGGACTTGTAAGGATGACTCAGAGAGGGAGAGGCTATAATAGAAAATTAATTATTTTATCTGAGATGGATCCTAGACCGAAGATCCAGAATTAGACTGATAAAGGCCCTTCTACAAGGGCTCTGGCGACCCTTGAGCTGTTGCCAACCAGTTATTTAAAGGGAAGTCAGGAACTGGGCTTCCCAGCTGCCCTTCCTGTGACTTTCAATATTCCTGGATGTGCCATAGCACTGGGGGTGTGAGGTGTGCATCGGAGGGCTTATTTGTATGTATGCTTATATGTATGCTGTGGTTACTCTGTATGTTCATGTGGGGGTGGGGAGGTGTGTGTGTGTGTGTGAGTGTGTGTGTGTGTATGTGTGTGTGTGAAAGAGAGAGAGAAAGAAAGCGGGAGTCTGGGGGATGTGATTATGTTAGTTTATGTGTCACTCTGTCGTTCCTATCCAAATGTGTGTATATTTGGTGTGACTGTGTGTGTAGGGGCCTGAGGATCTCTGGGTGTGATTTCTGAGTACCTTTAATGGGGGGAGGAATCTAGATGTTTGGTTAGAAAATGATAAATGTCAGTTAGTTAGGATGATGGAAGCTGTTCCACGGCAGGTGTTTTGATCCTGCTGTGATGTAGGAGAAGAAAGAGAAATGCAGGTTAAATCACTATCAAACCTTTAAATTTTTTCATCTTGAAATGGGGAAGATTATCTACTAGTAATAATAATGATGATCAGATCAGATCAGATCGGTCGCTCAGTCGTGTCCGACTCTTTGAGACCCCATGAATCACAGCACGCCAGGCCTCCCTGTCCATCACCAGCTCCCGGAATTCACCCAGACTCATGTCCATCGAGTCAGTGATGCCATCCAGCCATCTCATCCTCTGTCGTCCCCTTCTCCTCCTGCCCCCAATCCCTCCCAGCATCAGAGTCTTTTCCAATGAGTCAACTCTTTGCATGAGGTGGCCAAAGTACTGGAGTTTCAGCTTTAGCGTCATTCCTTCCAAAGAAATCCCAGGGCTGATCTCCTTCAGAATGGACTGGTTGGATCTCCTTGCAGTCCAAGGGACTCTCAAGAGTCTTCTCCAACACCACAGTTCAAAAGCATCAATTCTTCAGTGCTCATCCTGCTTCACAGTCCAACTCTCACATCCATACGTGACCACAGGAAAACCCATAGCCTTGACTAGACGAACCTTTGTTGGCAAAGTAATGTCTCTGCTTTTCAATATGCTATCTAGGTTGGTCATAACTTTCCTTCCAAGGAGTAAGCGTCTTTTAATTTCATGGCTGCAGTCACCATCTGTAGTGATTTTGGAGCCCAGAAAAATAAAGTCTGACACTGTTTCCACTGTTTCCCCATCTATTTCCCATGAAGTGATGGGACCGGATGCCATGATCTTAAGCCAACTTTTTCACTCTCCACTTTCACTTTCATCAAGAGGCTTTTGAGTTCCTCTTCACTTTCTGCCATAAGGGTGGTGTCATCTGCATACCTGAGGTTATTGATATTTCTCCCGGCAATCTTGATTCCAGTTTGTGTTTCTTCCAGTCCAGCATTTCTCATGATGTACTCTGCATATAAGTTAAATAAACAGGGTGACAATATACAGCCTTGATGAACTCCTTTTCCTATTTGGAACCAGTCTGTTGTTCCATGTCCAGTTCTAACTGTTGCTTCCTGACCTGCATACAGGTTTCTCAAGAGGCAGATCAGGTGGTCTGGTATTCCCATCTCTTTCAGAATTTTCCACAGTTTGTTGTGATCCACACAGTCAAAGGCTTTGGCATAGTCAATAAAGCAGAAATAGATGTTTTTCTGGAACTCTCTTGCTTTTTCCGTGATCCAGCGGATGTTGGCAATTTGATCTCTGGTTCCTCTGCCTTTTCTAAAACCAGCTTGAACATCTGGAAGTTCACGGTTCACATATTGCTGAAGCCTGGCTTGGAGAATTTTGAGCATTACTTTACTAGCGTGTGAGATGATAGCAGTTAAAAAATGAACAGTATTGTAGAACTAGTCATACTAGGTCCGTTTAGAGAGTGCTTAACTCTATGCCCTCTTATATGTTTTAGCTGTGTTCTCAACACATCTCTGTACTGCCCTCACACCCACTTCATAGAAGAGGGAGCTGGGCTCAAGTAACTTGCCCAGGGCCATGCTGTTGGAGGAGCAGAGCCAGGAAGAGAACTCTGGTCTGTCTGACTCCAGAGACTGAACTTTTCCCATCTGCACCAACCGCCACCACCCCCCAGCTCCAGCCAAGCCTCAGACCTGGCAGAGTGAGCCCCAGAATGTGAAGTGGAGGTAGGGTGAGCTGGCAGGCAGAACAGAGTGATACAGTGGGAGCAACTGAGTTCTAGGCTCAGCTGGCTGTGCAACTTTAAGACAGTAGCTCCTCCTCCCTCGACCTCAGAATTCCCATCACTAAAATGACAGTTCAGATTCATTGGTCTGATAGGTTCCTCTACTGTGTGGGCCACAAGGCAGGGCTTGGGGGCGGCCCCCACCCCACCTGGGGAGTGTTGACCTGGATGAAGGCTCGAGGCAGGGGATGTGGGGCAGGGAAAGTGGGGGCGGGAGGCAGAAGAAGAAAGAAGACGTGTGTCTGCCTGGCCTATGACACTCTCTTCTTTCTTTCCCATATGCAGTGTGTGTGCCTGCTTGGCCTCAGCTCCCAATCCCCCTCCTTCTGCTTCTTTATTATGTACCTTCCTGGACTGCAGAGCTGAAAACTGTTCCCCTCAGATGCCTGTGAAGCTACTATATTCTGCCAATAGCTAGACTTGTGTGAAACCAACATGACGGAATGAAATGGAGGCCGTCTTCCCACTGCTTTGGTCGCTTCCTCCAGCCAGAGCAGACATGGAGTGGGGGGTCTGCAGCAGCATCTCAGAGCCCAGTGTCCACCCCAGGGGTGCTGAGAGGCTGTAGTGGTGGCTCCCTGGTCCCAGCTTCGGGACCCCTGGATTATAAGGTCGTTGTGGTTCTTCAGCTCATGCCATGCCGGGATAGCATCCTGTTGGCTTGCTTTCTGTCATGTGGCTGGAGGCCTTGCAGTGCTCTGGGAGACCCAGTCTACTCTTCCAGCAGTCCCGCTCTACCTATCCCCCACCCCCAGTCCCTGTCAACACCTTTTAAAATTCCCCAATTCCCTATGTTGAATTTGTTTGTGCTTATAAAAGCCTGGACGTTTCCTTCTTTACGGAACCTGACCAATCACCATGGTGCACCCCTACACAGTCTCCAAAACCCGGCTCCTGGTCTCCAGCTCTAGCATGATTGACCTCCGCTGCCGGGTTGATGTGGGTACCTCTCCTCTTGGCCAGAGGGACCCAGCTCCTCCACAGTCACCCCTATCTTAGACTTCCCCACATGACAGTGAAATTTCCTGTTTACTTTCTGTCATCCCCACTGGACTGTGACTCCCAGAGGTGGGGACTGGGTCTTCTCAGCCATGCATCTGAGTGTTTAGCAGAGAACCTGGCCTCTGGCAGGCACCCTGGGAGCATTTTATGGAATGAATGCAGAGAAGGTAGCAACTTGTCAGTTCAAAAGGATTTAGGAGAAACTGTGATTCATAGATTGAGGGGGAAAAAAGCAATTTAACCTTCCCCTTTGGCAAAAAGAAATTCACTTCTTATTAAGAGCTGTTATTAAAAGCAATGTACCTGGTGGAGCTCATGGCTGATGAGGGGCAGCTCTCAGATCAAGGGTCTCATTTCAGGTCTAATATCTAGGATCCCTTCATGGACCTGTCCTCCTGCTGGTGCCCAGGCTGCTCTGGAGGAATTTTGGAACTGACGGCCAGATTGATGAGGGAAAACAGCTCTGGCTTTTGAGGCAGAAAGAAAGTCCTGGCTCTGCCACTCACTAGTACTGTGACCTTGGGCAAGTGACTGCACTGCCCGAGTTCAGTCCCCGTCTGCAGAGTGGTGCTGATGACATCTACATGATAGGGTTGTTGTGAGGGGCAAATGTGGTTTAGAAGAAGCACCTATGACTGAGACATCATCTGATATATGGTGGCTGGGAGAAGATTTCAGTGACTTGAGATTTCAGGCTTTTCCCTTTCTCATTTGGGCAAAAACGGTTCCCACCACTGACCTCTTGTTGGACTGAGGCTGAGGTCAAGGGGTCCTTGACCTTGACCTTGGTTATGAGTATGAGGCCTACAGTTCTGGATTCAGAACACAGGAAAAGGGTGGTCTGTTCGTCCTAAGCGCTGACTGGACTCTGGCTCAGGACCTGTTCCCAGGTGGTTTGGAGTGACAGAGGAGCATCATGGGAAATGGCACAGCAGAGAGGGTCACGCTTTGGAGAGGTGTCAACTCCAGGGTGAGTCCTGGCTCCACACCTGACCCGCTGTGCTCCCTGAAGTAGTACCTGTGCTACTTCACCTCTCTGGACCTCATTTTCTTTATATACAAAGTGGGACTTACAGTGCTTCCCTCATAGGGCTGCTGGGAACTTATTAAAGATAATTTATACCTGATCCTGGCATCTTGCCTGGCACAGTGAATAATGGCATCTATGCACCTGCTGCTTATGGGCATCAGTGAAGAAGGAGTTCACAGCATGGGCTTTGGCATCAGATTAACTTGAGCTTGGTTCTCATCCATCTGAGAGCTGTGTGCCCTTAGCTGAGTCACTGCCTCTCTGAGTGCCGCTTCCTTTGACGGAAGAAGATAGTAATGGCACCCACCCTGGGGGTTTGCTATGAGGATAAGATGATGTCACACGTGGAGACGACTCACTGGGGTGTGGGGCATCAGCAGATGCGTGACAACTATTAGCTGGAATGATAAACTTCCACACCCAGCTGAGGCAAAGCAGGAGAGAACGGGAGGTTTGGCCCATTGGGAAAGGGACATTCTCTCCAGTTCCAGTTCATCTCGGCTGCTGGCATCTGTCTGCACTCTTGGCTGAGGGAAGGCAACACAGCTTTCCCTCTGCCTTCTCATTGCTACCGCAGAGCTTTCCTCCCCAGAAAAGCAGGCACCTGCTTCCCCAGCCCTTTCCTGCTCCCTCCATTCTAAGTGTTTTTAAGTGTACAACTTATAAGTACATTCCTAATGCTGGGTAGCCATCATCACTATCCATTTCCAGAACTTTTTCATCCAAACAAAAAGTCTGTGATGTTTAAGCACTATTTACACCTCCTCCCAGCCCTTAGTCGGAGAAGGCAATGGCACCCCACTCCAGTACTCTTGCCTGGAAAATCCCATGGACAGAGGAGCCTGGTAGGCTGCAGTCCATGGGGTCGCTAAGAGTCAGACACGACTGAGCGACTTCAATTTGACTTTTCACTTTCATGCACTGGAGAAGGAAATGGCAACCCACTCCACTATTCTTGCTTGGAGAATCCGAGGGATGGCGGAGCCTGGTGGGCTGCCGTCTCTGGGGTCACACAGAGTCGGACACGACTGAAGTGACTTAGCAAGCAACCAGCCCTTAGTAACTTCTATTCTATTTTCTGTCATTATGAGTTTGCCTATTCTAAATACCTTTAAATATAGACATAGAATTATACAGTATTTGTCTTTTTTGTTACAGGCTTATTTTACTTATCATAATGTTTCAGTGTTCATCCATGTTGCGGCAAGTATCAGAACTTCAGTCCTTTTTATGGCTGAATAATAGTCTATGACACTTAGAGACTACTCCATTCATCTGTTGATTGACGCTGGTTTGGCTCTTGTGAACAATGCTGGTGTGAACTGGTGTACCAGTATTTGTTTGTGTCCCTGTTTTCAGTTCTTTCTGGCATACACCTAGGTGCAGAATTGTGAGGCCATATGGTGATTCTATATTTAATATTTTGAGGAACCACCAACACTTTTTCCACAGCAGCTGTACTGTTTTACACCCCCACCACAATATGCCTGCCTTCATAGTCTACACTCCACCAGCATGTACACAGGTAACAAGCAGACAAACTGACATCTCTCATCAGCCAGAGACAAACACCACGAAGAGAAATAGAGCTGGGCAAAGGATCAGGGTTGATGGGGCAAAGGGTGGGCAAGGGGCCTGTTTGAGGAAGTGAAGTTTAAGCCAAAACCTACATGAAGTGATGGAGTGAACAGGAAGCCAAGAAGTGTTCCAGATGGAAGGCACCGCACAAAGTCTCCGAAGCAGAAACGTGTTCGGTGTGTCTGAGGAGCAGCCAGGAGCCGAGGTGGCTGCTGAGCAGTGAGTGGGCATGAAGCAGGAGGTCGGCAGAGAGAAGGCCCTGCAGGGGAGGAGTGTGGAGTGTATTCCAAGTGAGATGAAAACTACTGGAGTATTTTAAACAAAAGTATAGTATAATCCCAGGGATGGGGGAGCCTGGTGGGCTTCTGTCTATGGGGTCGTACAGAGTCGGACACAACTGAAGCGACTTAGCAGCAGCAGCAGCATAGTATAATCTGAGTTACATTTGTGAAAGTATCTCTCAGGTTGCTGAAGACCCAAGTAATAGGCAGGGGCTAAAGCTGGAAGGAGGGGCCAGTGGGGCTGGGGCTGTCATCCATGACAGAAGTGATGGGGACCAGACCAGAGCGACGGAGCCACAAACAGTGAAGACATCCAGTGACTTGGATGTGGGGCCAGAGAAAGAGGGCAGTCAAGGATGGCTTCTCAACTCTCCCTGCTTCCAGGCCTCTGCCCACAATGCCCTTCCCTCCCTTTGCTGGACAATTCCTACTCCCACACCAGCTCACCTGGCTCTCACCTCCCAGACTCGGCTCCCCCACCCCCACCCCCCACCAGGCTGGGTTGGGAGCCCCTCTTCTGTCTTCCCACAGTGATCCTGGTCTTCCAGACCTGTACTCATCACACCTCTAAGAATGGCCTCTTCCTACAACCGGCCCCCAGTCGATCACGAGCATAGAGAGGGCAGAATTGCATGCTGTGCATTGCACTTCTAGGGCCAAACGCACTGTTACATTTCAATATGAGAGTAAGAGAGAGAGAGACTGAGCATTGCTCCACCTCAAGCACAGGCCTGGACTTTGTCTGTCCCGTGGCAGCCATGCAGACATGGCTCCCACAGCCAGCAGCTGGTGTGGGTCCTCTGAGAGCCGTGCCAGGCACACTGTGAAGACTGGAAGCCAAGCAGAGGGCGGGGACTCAATTCCCTGGAATCCTCCCGAATAACTCATGGTCAGCGGCTCCCACCTTCCAGGGCAACAGGTGGATAAAGGAAAGACACAGATCTTCATGAGTGAGACGGAACCAGGGTGGGGAAAGGCTGGGAAGTAGTTCAGCTTGGGTCAGGGCACAGGCCTGAAGTTCACGGCTTGGCTTGAGGCCATGCAGGCGGTGCTCTGCTATGTTCTATCTGCACGACTTTGAACCTTCACACAGCCTCTGTCCCCTAAAGCAGGGTAGGGATAGCATTCTAATTGCAGGGCTGTTGGGAAAAATCAAGTGTGTTAATAACTGTGAACAGTTGACAACAAGGCCTGGCATGTAGGGTGGCCTTAAGATGCTGCCTTTATGTTTTCACTTTTCTGTCTCCTGCCAAGTTCTTTCTTATTCCTCCCTAACAGAATGGTTTGAGGGCTGGTGGTTACAAATGCCTCTTTCTCTTCCGCCTTTGATTTTGGTTCCTGTCAAGATCTGAATCAGAGACGTGTGCCCTGAAGACACGGCAGAGATCGGGGTACTCCTGACCCTGCACAAGGTGGGTGCTGTCCCCGGTCTCCAGAAGACTTGGGGGCTCAAGGAGGCCAGGTATCCACCAGTCATCACCAGAGTAAGCGGGGGCGTCGGGATTCGAGCCCAAGTTAGCTTGTTCCAGTTCTATGGTTTCCCATCCCACGTGCTGCTGCCGTGGGGTCTGTGATGTGATGGAGCATCTCTGAGCCCAGAGCGGGGGAGTTTTGTGACAAGCTCTTCTAGGATAGGGGAGAAGGCTGTTCCTGGCCTGGCCTTGTCCTGTATGTGCGTAAAAGAAGGAAAAGAAAAGCAAGTGAATGAACTGTTTGCTCTTGAGGCTGACAATAGACCCTGGGGGTGAAGGATAGGAAACATTAATGACTTAAAGCAGGACTATTCACAGCATCTCCATGCCTGCTGTTCTTACTTCTCTTTATGATGAACAAAAATCAAGAGAAGCCCTATGCCTCTATTCTTCCAGTGCCTGCTGGCTTTCAGGAATGGGTATCCCATGTCTTAGGGCCTTTGTCTATTCAAGGTTATTACCAAGAGCTTCTAGAGGTAGAGCCAAGGGGGAGGAGGTGATGGTGAGCAGGAAGAGGACAGAGCCACTGGGGTGAGGACTTGGCCTTGGGGGTAAAGAAGCTACTGCAGGTCCCAGATACTCAGGTGGCAGTGAGCAGCCTCTTAGCCAACCCCTCTGGGTTGCCAGGTGGGGAAGCAGCCTGAGGTGCAGCCACTCACTCACTCAACTGGAGTACCCCGGGTCTTTGCATCTGCTGTCAGCTCCAACACGCTGTTTGGGAAAAGGGACAAATACAGAAAGGAGGACAAGATCAGATCCCAAAGAGTCCTCTCTGGAAGGGAGGAGGGAAACCTCCTCTCAAGGCTGGAGGGGGATGTGAGGGAGCTGAGCTTGGGGGCCGAGGGACTGGGTTCAATTCCTCCCCTTTCCTTGTGTCTCCGGGGCCTCCCTGAACTTCAGCTGCCCAAGGGGTTCAAGGATGCACTGTGGTATCCACACCCCCTGTTTGCTTGTTGTGAGGATACAATGAACAGTGCAGAAGTGTCTGAAACATTGCCGGTGCCCAGAGAACAGCCCCTTGCATCTTCCAGCTTGTAATGAACCAGGTGCCTAGAGAAGATGATGCCCTGGAGAACCGTGGGGGTGTCAGAGCAGGAATGATGTTATTGATCATCAGGACCCATGGTCACGGAACTCTCGTCATGCGCGCTGTGGCACATCTCTTGTTTCAGCCTCACAATATCTAGATGCTGCTATCCCCATTTTATAGATGAGCAAACTGAAGCCGAGCCTGGAAACTTGTCTAGGGCCTCTCCCCTCGTAAGCGAGAGCTGGGAGTCCAATCCACAACCTAAATAGTATTAGGTGCAGCCTCTGCTACACTGTGCAGACGGAGGGACAGTCCCAGGGAAGGCAGCTCCTGCCCCCAGCCCTCCAGGGTAGGCAGAGTCAAGGCTTCACGTCCAAGGAAGGGGTCAGATGAACCTGAGTTTGGATCCTTGCTTGGTGACTTACTTGCTGTATGTCTCTGAGCAAGTTTCTCAGCCCTCAAGCTTCCTTTCCCTCACCTGCAAAATGGACATAATATTCACTACCTGGCCAGGTCATGGAGATTAAACCGAGCAACACTGGCTAACTGCCCAATACAGCATAGGTTCCTGTGAAATGGGCAGCCCCCTCCTGACCTCTGAAACAACTGTGCTGCCCACCATAAACTGCTGATCTGCTGCTGACTGAGGGGAGAAGCGCGTTCTCTTCCAAACTCGGAGATCCCCTATATGCTAGAAGGTATCTGGAGCCACAAAAGGCACAGTCTTCAAACTGCTCCCTGCACAGGCTGAGGGTGCCCACGAGGTGGGTTTGCTCCCCGCCCATAGTGCATGCAAAGGCACACTGTAGCCCAGATTTTGAGGAGGATTTCATGATATTCATTCTGTGTTGCCGCCAGAGAAAAATAAACCGTGGCTCCTGGCTGCTGGGGAAGGGCTGTGCTTCTGCCAGGGCTGGTTGTGCCTGGCACCAGCTCAGGCATGTACCAGAGTCGACTGTCAGTTGCAGGCAAATGTACACAAAAAAACATTCCAGCACACACATGCGCCAGCCGTGCACGGAGCCGCCACAGCACGCAGCCCAGGGCCGCTCACGCCCCTGCTGGCTTCCTCTGCCTCTTCCCTTTCTTCTCACAGGACTCATAGCCTCTGTCTCTGCATCTGTTTGTCGTGTGGCTCTTGAGTTTGTCTTCTGCCCTGGCTTCTTTAGCTCGCTTCCTCTGACTGTCTCTCTGTTTCGACCTGTCTCTCCGGGTTTCCTCTCTCTGATAGTCGACCCTCTCCTTGTGTCTCTGTGTTTGACTCTTTCTTCCCTGCTTTGTCTGTATCGCTCCCTGTCTTCTGACACGGTCTCTCTCTGTTACTGATTCTCTCTGAATCTTTGTTTTGCTCTCTGTTTCTTTGACTCTCTCTCTCCCTCTGCCTCCTTCTGTCTCTATGTCTGTCTGAATCTCTCTGTCTCTTATCTGTTTGTCTGTCTGACTCTGTGTCCATCTGTCTCTGTATCCCTCTGACTGTTTCTGTCTCTTGTCTCTTTCTGTCTTTATATCTGTTTTTCTGTTCCTCCCTCTCAGTCTCCCTCTGTCTCTCTATCTCTGTCTGACTCTCTGTGTGTCCATCTGTCTATTTATCTCTCTGTCTCTCTCTGACTCTGTCTCTTGTCTCTTTCTGTCTCCATATCCATTTGTCTGTTTCTCTTTCTCGGTCTCCATATCTCTCTCTCTCTCTCTGAGTCTCTCTCTGTCTCTCTAACTCTTCCTGGCTCTGTCCTTCCCCACCTCTCTCTCTTTTTTTCTGTGACACTCTCCTGGAAATGCATCAAAGACTGAAGTGGCCGGATTTCAAGTGACAAACAGCACTACACACAGGATCCTCCCCCCTCCCAACGCGGCTGCCTTCCTCCCCCACATCCCCTGTCACGAAGAGAAGCCTATTGTGTGGGGCCCAGGGAGTTCGAGTTGAAGGGCCCGGGGGTCTGCGCCTCTGACTGCTCTGAGCTACTTCCCCATTGGCTCTGAGCAGCCTGTGCTGAGCAAGGGCTGAGCGACAAGGGGAGGCTCTAGTCCATAAAAAGGGGGCCGAGGCACCAGAACTGCCATTCTGAGGGGCTTTGGCTGTGCTCACAGCTGCCTCTTTGACACCTCCTTCTGAGCTGGAGTCAGGACAGTCCCTGAGTCTTGGACCAGTCACCCGCTGCCACCACCCTCCGACCTGCTGGGCCTGAAGCTGCTCAGGGACAAAGAGGAACACAGGTAATATCCAGAGGGTGCTGCAACCCTCTCTTGGTTTTATTTATTTTTTCCTGATTCTCTGAACCTGGAGAAGGTGGGAGCTTGGGCTGGGGAATTTCAGGTTTGGGTCTGACTGTCCGGCAGAGGTAGTAAGAGTTATGCGGTTAGTTTACAAAAGCCAGATCAGTGCGAGACAGACTGCTCTTCAGAATTTCCTTCTCTGTACAGCCCTGTCTTGAACAGGTGGGTTGCTCCCTCCCAAGAGGACCACCCCTAGGTTTTGTCTGTGGGGTGCTTCTTCCTCTGGCAGGCTGCCTCCCCACAGCGGTGTCCATGTGAGAGCAGGATGCCCTGGATGAAAGAAATGAAAGGTTTAGCTCATCAGGGTAATTTTAAAGGTCAGTGATTCTCACTGGACTTACAGAACAAGAGCTTGGGGACATTAATGAGATGTCAGAGCTCTGGCATTTACCATATATCATGTACATCAATGTATAACCAAGTTCAGCCTTTTCATTCTTTTTGGATCGTGTTTAATTGCTGACAGGGTGCTGGCTTGAGGGCTTCCTATGATGTGATTTTACACAGAAGTGAAGTTTGGGGTTGTTTTGTTGGGAGGGAACAGGCAGAGAGAATGACAGCATGCCAGGAGACATAGGCATAGCAGGATATTTCTTGTCGGTCTTACTTTGAGAGGACTTGTTGCTTTCTTGTAAATTATAGGCAGGGAGTCAAGGCTAGGTGGGAAGGAAACTCAGATGGGAAAGACATTTGCTCTGGTAAAAAGATATCTGCATTCAAAGAAAGTATTATTGAATCTCAAAGTTTGACTTGCAAAAAAGGCTGGTGAGCTTTGGGGGTTGGTGGGGGGGAACTTGCTGATGACTCCCAGATTGAATAGTAAGTTCTGTGACCTCAGACTTTTTCCTGGTTATCTTTTATATAGAATCTCTCCAAGCTTTACAAACATTCCTTAATTAAACCTCCAAGCTTCCCAAGAGAAACAACCTCTTCAGGTTATTGGATCTGATTTCAGTTCCCTTCCCACAGACCAAAAGTCTTCATTACCATTTTTTTCCCCAAGGGTTGGGAAAATATACAAGTCTTGTCTTTCTAATTTGACAGGCTTTCCAGTGAAGATCTGTTGCCAAACGTTACAGCATGTCAATCCTCTTCTCTGCATTTTCTCCCTCTGCACCCCTGAGCCACCGCTGCACCTTCCATCTCTTTCCCTCACCTTCTCCCCCCCAGTGCCCCCCCACCTTGTCTTTTGTTCTATTTTTACAGGTCATTTATCTCCAGGCTTTGAGATCTGCGTGGGGGAGCTGTTGCAGCAGCCCTAGCCGGGGGAGCTGTGCTGCCTGGGGGAGGTTGCTGAAGGGATCTCAAGCCCACTGCTTTGCCCCAGAGGAGCTAGAGGTGTGATGGGTGGCAGGTGAATCCCGTGTTTCCACTACAGCTGGGAGGGGATAACCACAGAGACTTCTTAGCAGAATCTAGCACGTTTTTTAGTAGAGTGGGCAAAGGGACCAGCTCTGAGGCTTGTCCCCTTAAGCATATGGAGAGGAATTAGGGTCTTGAAGAGCCAGGAGATTTTCATTTGACATCTAAATGAGCATCTCACAACACCCAAGACAGTGTTGGGTTCAAGTCCCAGATCCACTACTCATTTGCTGTGTGACTGGGCCTACAGTAGTGCTTCCTACTGAGCAATTGCTCCTCTGGGCAATAAGGACAGTAATTTTACCTCCTGAGGTTATTGTGAGATTCTCATGGGATAGATACAGTAAGGTGCCTGGCATTTAGTAGGTGCTCAGCAAATGCTCCTGTGACTCCTCAAGTTTTCACTGTTCAAAGTGTCAGAAATGGAGCCATCCCCGCCCCCCAGCCTATCATCCCACTGCATCACGCTGTGTGCTACAGCCAGGAAATGTGATGTAGTGTCTAATACTTCTGTTTGTGGGGCTGGCACTCCCCTCCCTGCCCCCTCCCTTCTCTCCACACCAACAGAAGACTTTTACGTCTTCAGCTCCTGCCTCAGGCTTGAAGTGTCTTCTTGATTGATCCTCTCTCCCACTCCGCCCACTGCCCACTTCTCGGGCCATTCTTGCACAATTATTGTATTTATTAGATGTCTTCCATCTTCTAAGCGGGATCAATAGTTGGTGATTTGATTCCATCGCATGTCTGAGAAAGTGCAGTCAGCTAGCTGATATCTTTCACCGTTTTCCCTCATCCCAGCCCATAAATGTTGGCTAATCTCACTGGATCTGACAAAGGGCTAAAACGATTTCACTGCGACAGAGTTGGCCTTTGTGACAGACAGTAAACATCGGAGACACTCAGGTAAGCCCAGGATCAGGCCCTGGAGATGGAGAAGTGTCCCTGGCTACTACGAAGTTAGATGTCATTAATCCCTCCAGCCTGGGTCCAGATGGAAGCTCCTGGGGGCAGGGCAATGGCCCAGGGCCATGAAGCACATCTCTTGGCTCAGTAGGCCTCTTCCTGGATCTTTCCAGCCATCCCCCTGGCCGGAGTGGTTACGGCAGGTCACAGGCTTGCTCACCAGGGCCAACGTGTTCATCAGCATTGGGTCCCTTGGCCTATTACTGGACAGTTTGATTTAACCTGACAAGAGCTTACAGAGCAATCATTGTGTGATTGGACCTCTGGTCCACTGGCCACTGGAAATGCAGGGCAGAACAGAGGATTGAGGGAGAAGGGAATTGGTGTTTGTGATTCACATAGGAGGTCAACCTCCTGATCAAGGTCCACTTGCTCTCTGCTTTCTCTCCATCCCACCTCTTGTCCCCTCTCCTCCGCCTTCCTCTTCTTTGTACCTTCTTCCTCTCATTCCCGTTCACCCTCTCCCCATCTGCGTCTCCTCTGTATTTTCTTCTCCCTCATGGCCTGTCATCTTACTCTCTGCTTTTCTAGGCACTTCATCTCTTTCTCTCCATATGCAACCCTCAGCCACTCTCCTTACTTCTCATCCTCTCTTCCCTCTGTCTGTCTTTTCACCTCCATCTCTCTGTCCACCCTCCACTGCTTTTCTCTCCATCTCTTAATTGCATCTGATAACAAAGGGTCGGAATTCCATAGGAATCCTGCTCTCAAAAGGCATTCTTTCAAAACTATACTTAATGATCCAGTCATGACCATGGTTTGCAGGGTGGTCCCTCTGTCCAACCTCTAGGTTGATGGTCCATTCTTTGTTAATGACTCTAAGGGCCTAACAGAAGTGCCGTTTTCCAGTCTGGGGTCGGGGGATTCTGCTAGCCAGCCCACTGGAGACCCACAAAGGTGAACTTTATGTATTTTTGAGTGGGGTCAAAGTCCTGGAACAGTCTGGTCTTCAGGACCGTGATCATGCCTAGAGTTCAGGTGGTTTGTGGAGCAGAGTCTCAGGCTGGCGCTAAGCAGCCTGCGCCCTGTGCCCTGGCCTCTTGGCCCAGTCATTTTGTTTCTCCAAGCCTCTGTTTTCCCACCGAGTAGATGGGCTAATAGTGCCCAGGCTACCAGAGCCTGCTAAAGGATGTTGATGAGATACAGGCCTTTGCTGGGCCCTCAGAAGGCCATGAGGAGGACTGAGTTCTGTCTCAGCTACACACCTGCTTAGGCGTTGGGGTGGGGGGTGGGGGGCTCTGTCACATGGTCCTCCCTCTTCCACCAGGAGCCTGAGCCTATAATACTAGCACCACCCTGGAGGGTCCATGGGAGACTGGGGTCTGGCCCAAACTGGCAGCGCAGCGCTTGCTGGAGTCGTGGCCTGGGTGTGGGAGGCTCCAATTCTGTCTCCATTTCCCTCCTGACTCATGTTGTGACCTTAAACAAGTGACTTCATTTCTACCTTTTCCCATTTCCTCTTCTATCAAATAGGGATAATCATATGCGATAAAGTGCTCAGAGAGATAATTGTGATGTTAAATCAAGCCATTATTATTCCTTGCTGGCTTTTTAAATGAAAATGCTCGCTGCTCCTCAGAGCCCTCTAACTATAAGGTAGAAATATTGAGAGGGGAGAAGAGGGCAAGCAGTCCCTTACCTTTGAAGGAACTCTGGGCCCTTGGTGAAGAAAGATCTACGGTGCGCTGGCCTTTACTGGGTCCGTCCAGGGGTCCGAATGGAGCCACGATGGCAGGCGACACACAGCCCATTGACAGATGAGAAGACAGGGGCTGGGAGGAGGGGGTGATTAGTCTCTGATTTCCCCAAGAAAATCAGCTTCAAAACTGTTAGAATAATAGAATTATAAAAGGGCTATAAAATAATGAAAGCAGGGATCAGCAAGCTTTTTCTGTAAAGGACTAGACGGGAACACTTTTGGGCAGTCTGGTACCTGCTTCAGTGCTCAGCTGTGCTTTTGTCACAAGACAGTAAACAAACAGGATGGTGTATGAATCAGGGTTCTCCAGAAACAGAGAATGCAATGGCACCCCACTCCAGTACTCTTGCCTGGAAAATCCCATGGCCGGAGGAGCCTGGTAGGCTGCAGTCCATGGGGTCGCTAAGAGTCCGACACGACTGAGCGACTTCACTTTCACTTTTCACTTTCATGCACTGGAGAAGGAAATGGCAACCCACTCCAGTGTTCTTGCCTGGAGAATCCCAGGGACAGAGGAGCCTGGTGGGCTGCCATCTATGGGGTCACACAGAGTCGGACACGACTGAAGCGACTTAGCAGCAGCAGCAACAGCAGCAGAGAAACAGAAATGGTGGGATGTGTACATATAGAGAAAGATTTATTAGAGGGAGTGGATCATGTGATTATGGAGGCTGACGAGTCCAAAATGTCCTTTTCCCTTAGGAGAGAGTCACCCTTCTCCCCAGCCAGCCCCTGCTTTCCTGGCTGGGCTGTCACAATGTGCCTCGAGGTGGTGGCTGAGGAAATGCTTCCTAAACTAGCAAGTGCAGAGGTTTTCCTTTGGGAGGCCCTTCGGAGGCTCCTTCAGCATAGATATCTCTGCAAGCCCCATACCTCGGCCCCGTCCCCGGGGTCTGTGCGCTGACTCACTGCCCCTCGAGCTCATTCAGCAGACTCACTTCCGCATCTCACACAGAGTTGAACAGCAAAGTTCCTTTTCTCCTGACTCCTCCCAAGTCGGGGATGAGCCGGCAGGGCTATCTCTGATGTATGACTTCCAAGCTAATCCTCACAGCAAAGGCGAAAAGGCTCCCGGGGGACTCAACTGACGTTACTCAATAATTTGTTTATCCTACACAAGGAAGGAAGCAGGGCTGTTTAGGAAAACCTCAGGGCTGATATGTTGCTGTTAGACACCAGAGAGATCCATTCGAAGGTCTAACTCTCCCCCTTACAAGCCAAGGAAACCTGGGCGAGGAACTCCTCTCCCAGCCTCAGTCTTGCCCCACATGCAGTGGGTACGCCAGCCTGAGTGTTGTGGGGGTGAGAATAACACGTGTAAAGTGGTAACACACAGCCTGGCACTGAGTAGGCTCTGTTATTGGATTGATGAACACAGAGCTCTCAACCCATCAGTACATAGTAAGGTCTCTGAAGTGAAGTGAAGTCGCTCAGTTGTGTCCGACTCTTTGCGACCCCATGGACTGTAGCCTACCAGGCTCCACTATCCATGGGGTTTTCCAGGCAAGGATACTGGCGTGGGTTGCCATTTCCTTCTCCAGGAGATCTTCCTGACCGAGGGATTGAACCCAGGTCTCCCACATGGTAGGCATTGTAGGCAGACGCTTTACCGTCTGAGCCACCTGAAAAGATCAGTAAGGTCTCTACTCATGGCATTTAATTCGTTCAACACCTTTTTTTTGTTTGTTTCTCCGATGTTCTAGGTCCTATGTTATTACCCCTTTTTGCCTTTTTCGTTTCCATCTCCTGTAGCCCAAGTGAAGTTGGAATGGATCCTTCATACTCCCCATTTCCTCCTCTGCCCCCATCCGCTCTTTCTGCGTCTTCCCCTCGACAGCCTTGCCTCTCTCTCCTCTGCTTCTCTGTGTCTCTGCTTTAGCTACTTCCCCCTCTCTCTCCCTGTTCTCTGTCTTTGACTGGTTTTCACTTCCTCCCTGTCCCCTCCTTCCCTTACTTCACTCCCTTGGTCTGATTCCCCTTCTTCCTCTCTCCCCTTTCCACTCTGCCTCTTCTCTACCCTGGGCCTGCCCCCACCTCTCCCCATGGTTTCATTAACACCTGCTGAATTTCTTTAGCAGGTATTGGTTTTAGAAGTCCTATGGATCAGTGGGGTTTCTCTGGGGGCACAGAAGTGTGAGTCAGAAAAATTCAAACTGGGTTTCTGAGAGATCCAGGGTTGCCTGTTATTCATTCTACACATGTGTAGAATGTTCTTGTTCCTATTCTAGCTCTGCGTTCGGTGCAGGGGACATCATCGTTCATTCATTCATTTAACAATCTAACTTCCTTAGTTTTCCCATCACATTAGAATGAAATGCAAGCTGCACGTTGGCCTGCAAGGTCTGACACCACGTGGCCTCTGCCCACATATCCTCTCTCCTCCCTATGCTGTTCCTTGTCATCCTCACACACAGCCTCTCTCACCTCAGGGACTCTGCACTTACAGAGTCTGCCCCGGCAGGGAACTTAGAAGGAGGCAGTTGTGTGATACACAGAGAACTTTGAGCAGTCAGAGAAGCCTAATCTAGACAGACTTCCTGAAGGAGGTAACTAAGATTGAGTTTCAAAGAACAATGAGAGGCAGGCAGGTCAGAGGGAGACGGGAGTGCGGAGGTGGTGATAAATGTGCAAAAGTTTGGGGGACAGGGCACAGAGGGCATTTCTTGTAGAACTGCAGGTGATATGGTCAGGCCCAGGTCAGACGGAGCTCACACCCAGCCTGCCTGCGTGTCCTTGCTGGGGTTCCTTGCTTAAATAGTGTGATCTCTCTGTGCCTCTACTTCCTCACTGTAGAATGGGGAGAATATCAGTCCCAGCCTTAGGGGGTTGTTACAAGCACCCCTTATACTGAGACACATACAGGACTCAGCAGAGGGCCCAGTACATGGTAAGCTGGTCAACGGCGGCTCTCCTCGGCAGGAAAGCCCTGGACAGCCTGGCTAAGGGGCAGGTCCTCTCAAAGGTGATGGAGAAGCTGAATGCAGGGCAGGGTGCAGTCAGACTAGATTCAGAATTGTCCTCTGGGTGCTTGTGCAGGGTTCTCGGGGGGCAAGATTAGAGGCAGTTCTGGAAGCAGGAGGAAGGAGCTGGAGGCTGGGGTGCCTTGAAGGAGCTGGGGCCATACCTGTTGGTTAGGAAGGTGGGCTCTGGAGCCAGACTGCCTGGGTGCAAATTCCAGCTCTTCTGCTAACTAGCTCTAGAGTCTTTGCAGGCATCTTAACTCAGTTTTCTCATCTGTGAAGTGGGCATGACAATAGTACCCACCCCACACAGTTGCTGTGAGTATAAATGAGTTCATTCATGAACATTACTCAGAACATCATGAATGCTCACCAACCATCAGATTGGCTAGAATGATCATTGCTAAATATAAAGGAAATGGATGAAAGGAAGGGATATTGTCACTGTATTTGTGTGGGACGGTGAGATCTCAAATCCAGCTTCCTACTGTAGCCACTGACAGGAAGCTTCCGGCCAGGAGAGAGAGGGTGGTGCTGCTGCCCGTCCCCAGTGGATGAGCAAGACCTTGCTAATCTTGTACCAGGCCAGCCCAGCCATCGCTGATAGGAGGAAAACATGAGCTGCTGCTTTATATCTGCACATAAATAGCACAGCTCACTGACCTGGAACCCAAATCCGCTCAGCAGTTGATAGAGCATGAGAAAAACTCGAGGAAGGAGAGAGGCATGGGATGGACCCAGGCCCACCTACGTGAGGTTTATTCTCTGAGCTTCTGTACCTAGGAGAACAGAACTAGCCCAGCCTCAGATGAGCCTGAGTTCTCACCTTTGATCGCTGTGTGGCCTCAGGAGATTTGCCAAGCCTCTCTGAGCACCAACTTTCTCATATACAAAGTGGGGATAAGAAGGCCCACCTCTTACACTTGGCAGGTGGGTTGGGAATAATATGCAAGTAAAAGCCTTGTGCATGAGGCCCTCTGGAGGGAGGTTCAGCTGTTAATAAATCAAAATGGTTCTAGAAACTGTAGTCATTACAAGCACACATGTGGTGAGTCAAAGAGAATGGGCCTACACCCCACTTTCACCACTCACTGGAGGGCATGGGGAACTCACAGAACTGGAAGTGTCCTTCTCCCTGGGCATGGATGGATGAGACAACAGACGTAGGGGCTCAGTCAAGGCCCGAAGCACAGGAGCAGCTCCATCGATGGTGGCCCGGCTCCTTATCAGGCATGCTTTAGAGGGAAACCTCCTATGTGCTCTGAGACCAGCTCTGGGCTATGGCATGGAGCCCTGGAGCCACAGGTGGAATCTTATAACTCCCCCTCATCACCTGAGCAAACAGGGCAATGTGCAGGAGGATCTGGGGGATGGAGCGGGGAGGGAGGAGACAGCTGTCTCTGAGAGCAGTGATGGAGGCAGCAGATTACAGAGACCAAGCTGGAGAGAGTGTTACAGCCCTGCCCATTTCCAGCTCTGTGCTCCTACTTGGCAGCTTTGCATCTTGATATTTGGTTTATAAGGAGTTAACTGTGAAAGGAACAGCCTTTAATAGACTCTTTGTGAAGCATTAATTCATCTGCTTAGGATTTATTGAGGGCCTGCTATCTGCTGGTCAGATTTGTGCGTGCTGGGTTATAGTGGGGAACATGCCAGTTAAGCTCTGTGCCTGCAGGGAGCTAATATTCTAGGGGAGAGATGTAATAAACAATGACAAGCATCAAACAGTAGGATAGTCTGAGATGGTGAATGTTCCGATGAAAACAAAAGCACGGGAATGCAAGAAAACCAGGAAGCCATGCTAAACCCTGGGGTCAGCCAACACCTCCCAGGGGATGTGACACTGAATTCCTTTAGTTACAAGGAGTGAGCCAGGTAAAAATCTGAGGCCACAGTACCACAGATGGAGAAACAGGGAGTTCAAAGGCCCTGAGGTAGGGGCAAGCCTGGCATGTTTGGGGAACACAGAGAAAGTGTTTCAGAGATGAAAACAAGTCACAGCTCCTGCCTTCGTGGAACCAAAGTTTAAAGACTCACATAGGTAGTTACTGAGAAGTGGAATAGTTTAAAGGAGGAGGCACAAATCTCGGGAAAAATACAAGAAGAAACACCCCTTCCACGTAAGAGATCAGAGAAAGCTGCCTGGAGGAGACGACATCTACTCTAGGGCCAAAATGACACATAACAGGGGAGGACAGGAGGGTTTTCTAGGAAGAGGATTTTCTAGGAGGATTCTCTGGCACTAGCATGTGCAAAGGGCCAGAGGTGGGACAGGTGCTGCTCCATTCATTAGGGGATTTACAAGTAGCTAAATGTGGTCAGAATACAGAGTTGAAGAGCTGGCTATAGGGTCAGAATTGAGGGTGTCTCTGACATTTAGTACTTCCCTGGTGGCTCAGATGGTAAAGCATCTGCCTACAATGCGGGACACCCGGGTTCAATCCCTGGGTTGGGAAGATCTCCTGGAGAAGGAAATGGCAATCCACTCCAGTATTCTTGCCTGGAAAATCCCATGGATGGAGGAGACTGGTAGGTTACAGTCCTTGGGGTCACAAAGAGTTGGACACGACTGAGCATCTTCACTTTTCTGACATTTAGGAGAAGGCCCAGCCTGACCCAATCCAATGGTTCTGATCCCAGAATTGATACACCAAGAAGGGCATGTCAAGGTGGGCAGGAGGGAACAGCAAAGGAGTGGAGGCAGGGGGGCCAGCATGGAGAGCGGTGAAGGTGCAGCCATGGCAAGGAGGAGTGCTGGCATGGGGAATGCCCACAGCAGAAAGGACTGGGCTGGGGCCAGCCTGGGGAAAAGGGGAAATGGGTAACGGGTAGAAGCTTCAGAGGATGCAGAGAAACAGATAACCACGTCTGATTGGTGAATGGTCAGAGTGGGTTTTGATTCTTGTCCACTTCCTGGCTGTGTAAGCAATCACTTCCCCTCTCTGAGCCTCCACTTTCCTATCTGTCTAACAGTACAACCCACATTAAGAGCTGTTGGGCAGATTGAATGTGAGCATGTAGGAAAGCTCTTAGTACACTGCTGGCACTCAGCATGTTAGTTCCCTTCCTTGACCACTGGCCTTGGGCACCCACTGCTCCTCCATAGGCCTGTATTCTTGGCTGTAGAATGGGAACACGAACGGTTGCCTTGCAGTGCAGTGCTGCCAGCGAAAGTTGGCTTTGCAGGCTAAGGACACACTGCACAGAGTAGGCGATCACAGATTTCCTTTCCTCTTTCTCCCTCTCCAGCAGGAAAAGCCAAGACAGAATGGTGTGGCAAGGTCTGGTACTGGCTGCTTGCCTGCTTGCACTCCCCTCTGTCACAGCGGACTGCCTGGCCCAGTGCTCCCTGTGTGCTGTGAAGACCCAGGATGGGCCCCAACCCATCAACCCCCTGGTGAGTTTCAGGCAAGGCTCCTCAATGCCAAAGTGCATGGAAGGGGCAGTCTGTTTGTGGAGCCCAGAGAGGGAAGGTAGCAGGCCTGGGCAGCTGCGAGCCTGTTCTGTAGACTCATCCCAGAATGTGAAGACTACGTGCTGCCCTGTGGTCAGTCTGGGCAGCTAGGGACAACTGTTTTCCAGACTCATGTTCCCTCTCCAGACCTTACCACCATAGGCTCACTCAGGTCTGGGAGCAAAGCTCAGGTTTCCAGGAGCCTGTTGCCTGATAACAAGGAGTGTCATTTATGAGGTGATGTTGACTTTGGGTATTGGCAACCCAAGATGAACTTTTCAGGGCTTCTCACAACCAGGCTGATGGGCACTCCCAAATATAGTCAATCTCATGGAAGGAGCTCTTTACACCACCACTTGGCTGGCCTTGCTGGCTATACTTTGCATCAAGCTCCTCCCTGTGCCTCTCCCACAACAGCAGACAGCTGTAATAAAGGTTCAAGGGTATGGTGGACAGAACATGGGCTTTGGTTCCGCCAATTTCTAGTTCCATGACCCTGGAACCCCCTCTCTGAGCCTCAGTGTCCTTGCATGCAAAATGGGAGTGATTCCATGAGCTGATGATGCAAAGTATTAACTCTAGCCACTCTTCACTGAGATGCGCACAGCACACCATGTGCTGCCCATGTATTGGTCTGATCTCAGAAGTGCCCAGTGCTTAAGTATGGTGATTCGTGGCATTAGAACGTGGGTTCAAGTTCCAGTACTGTCTAGTATTGTCATTGTGGTCACTGTCGTTATCAACACCATCGTCATCATGTTTGACTCCTCCCTACTTTTATGAAGTATATAGTCATCCCAGGTTTGGTGAGCCTTTAAACAACTCCTTACATGTGTTCTTTCCACCATTCTGCATTGCTTCTATTCCTCTGTGTAAAGTGTGTGCAGCATCCTTTATACCCAGGAAAGGTTGGGGGAACTAACTAGTCCCTCTGGAGTCAGAAGCAGAAGATTATGGGTGAGCCTAGCAGAGCACTATGGGAAGATTTTCCTTCCAATTTTGACAGTGTCATCTGTAGCCATGGGCCCTTGGAAAAGCTGGTTCATCTTTCCTCATCCTCCACATGGGCATAAAGTCACTTACCTTTAGGCACCATTGGGAGCATGAAAGTGGGTGCCCTGTTGCTTAGTAATGGTTTTTTAATTTTCTCAGACACTGGACAGGGGACTCTCTGGAGCAGGAGCTTGTGGCTTGATAGTTTGATGGAGGTGGCATTACCACTGTGGTCTTTTGGGGTTTCTTGCAGGTTTGCTCCCTGGAATGCCAGGCTGCTCTGCAGCCTGCTCAGGAGTGGGAGAGGTGCCAGGGCCTTCTGTCTTTCCTCACTCCCTTCACCGTTGGGCTCAATGGCAAGGAAGACTTGAAGAGCAAGACAGTTTTGGAAGAGTCCAGCAGTGAGCCAGCCAAGCACATCAGGCCCTACTTGAAGGAACTAGAGAAAAACAGATTCCTTCTCAGCACCCCAGCAGAGAAGAATGCTCTGAGCAGCAGCCTGGCAGAGAAGCTCAGGGGTCTCTCTGGCAGGTTGGGGGAGGATGCAGAGTCTGAGTTGATGGGGGATGCTCAGCTGAATGATGGCGCCCTGGAGGCTGAAACGCGGGATTCCAATGAGGAGGAACCCAAGGAGCAGGTCAAACGCTATGGGGGCTTTTTGCGCAAATACCCCAAGAGGAGCTCAGAGGTGACCGGGAAGGAGGCTGGGGAAGGGGAGGGGGGTGAGGTGGGCCATGAGGACCTGTACAAGCGCTACGGGGGATTCTTACGGCGCATCCGTCCCAAGCTCAAGTGGGACAACCAGAAGCGCTATGGTGGCTTCCTCCGGCGTCAGTTCAAGGTGGTCACTCGGTCTCAGGAAGACCCCAGTGCCTATTATGAAGAGCTTTTTGATGTGTAAACACCTCCCCATCATGGAGTTGAGTCAGGAGCTTTCCATAATGCCCTGGAGCTTGGAGTGAACTCATTCATCTGCCCCTGCTCAGATGGTCCCCATTCCCCGTGCTCAGTTCAGCATTGTCTACAAGACTTCCAAACCTTGTCTGCCTCTCTTCTGCCCAGATGCAGTGTTTGTCTGGGTCAGTGAGGAGGGAGGAGAGACGTTTCCCTCTCCAATAGGCTTAGTGCTTGGCTTCAACCCTACATCTCTAAAACTACCACCAGCAGCAGCTTTGCTATCAATTCCCTTGATATGACTCTCCAGTCCCAGGAATCCAGACTGACCTCTTGATCCCTCTGGATCTATGATCAAGTATTCTGATCAATGCCCCTCAGAAGAAAAATGAACATTCCCCTCCCATGCAGATATATATATATATATCTTTCTATATAGATAGATAGCATAAAACATATAAAAGGTAGAAATTTAAAACAAAATAGATATATAAAAAATTCTAACAGTTTATTCTCAAACCTCAAAAGCTCTCCCTACTATGGAGACCACGCTTTAGGCAAAAAGCTCAAACACTGCTTTTTATTGGAGCAGGAATTCCTACGCTACAGAGTTCCGTCTCCCAGTGGATTAAATGTTCAGTCAGTGTACTCTGAGTTTGCGTTGTTTAGAAACACACCTTTTGAAGAACCTGGTTCCTGGACTCCAGTCCGTGTTGATACCCTGGACAGCACCCAACTTCTCACAGGAGAGGATGGGAGTGAAAAATCTTTTTCCAAAATGGTTAATGAGAGCCGCTCGCCTTCTGAATGCTGAAACAATCAAGCAGGAGTGAGACAAACCAATTTGTTCTGTGCAACAGATTCAAAATGTGGACCAGTTCCCTCAGCCCTCATTAAACTAATTAAACTGATCGGTATCACACTCCAACCCCAGGATGAACTGACGCTGAGTCAAGTTGATGAGGTTAAGCACAACCATGTTCTTGAGCAGCTGAATCCGCCACCAAGAGTCCAAGCCATCTGGCCAAACATATGCATTGGGCCTTGGGTAAGGGAATCCAGAAGCAACAGCTAGAAAGAGGAAAAGGCCCTCTTTAGCTCCCATGGCGATTCTTTCCTCTTAATGCCTCAAAATAAAACTAGAAAGAGGAATGAAATGATTAAGTGCTTGAGGCCAAATGAGTTGATTCAAATAACACAGAAGCAGAGGAAGCAATCTTAACCTAAGTCCTCTCCTCTCCTCTCTCTCTCCCGGTCTCTCTGCCTTCCTCTGTCCCTGTCTGTCTCTCAAACCTCTCTCTCTCTCTTCACTGTCCCCAGGAATTATGGTTCGGTTTGTGGATCCAGGAGTCTGGTCTAGATGGGGAGGAAATGAACTTGACTTTGGTTATTTTGTATAAGATGCTACTGAGCACACTTCTTCATGCATAACCCTCAGGCCTCTCATGATGTTCTGAAATGTATAGATTGTTTTAGAATTATTTTGTGTGTTTTTCAACATCCCATTTTTTCAACTTACTTGGAATTTCCTTAGTTCTTAAAACAGGCTTGTGTTATTTCCAACTCCTCCAGTACAATAAATAAAAAAAAGATGCTGATAACTTGGGCTCTGTGTGTGTGTGTATCTTAGTCCCCAAGAGTAATAAGATCCTTTTCAGAAAAGAGTGCTGGGGAAAGGGGGAAAAAAAAAAATTTTATATATATATATATATATATATATATATATATACACACACACACACATACACACACACATATTCAAGTTGAAGAACTAAATGTAGGCTAACAGAAAGAGCACAAACTTCAGACTACCCTAGTCCTAATTTTGAAATCTGTTTGAACTTAGGTAAGTCACATGACCTCTCTGAGCCTTTGTCCCCTCCTCCGTAGAATAAAGATGAACAATGCCAGTTTTGTAAAGTGGCTGTGAGGGTCAGGTGTGATCACATATGTAAAGCTACTAGAACATGGTAGGCACTCAGTAAATGAGGGTTTTCTTTCTTACACTGCCTTAAGGAATGGTGACAAAGCTCAAACATCTGGCAACACAGTGGGGAGAGAGAAGAGGGGTGCTGTCTCCCGTGCTGCATGATCAGGCTGGAGGGCAAATGTCTCCAGACAAGGGGGAGTGTCCTAGGGATGAAGACTACTCTAGGAAATGTGGGCACAGTGTCCTTTACTAAAATGATATCTTTCATTAAGCAACATAGATGAGATGTCTTTAATTAAGACTGGAAGATTCAGTGGCTACCGACCTATGGGTTCTGCTTGGACACTGGTTTTCTGAGTAAATTCATAGAAAATGCAGAGTCAGGGAGATCTCATTCATTTCCTCAATTATTCAACAAAGTAGTAACTGAAGGCATTTTGCCAGGTGCTAGAGGTACAAGAAAACAAGATGGATAAGGTCTCAGCTGTTATGGAATTTATAGCCTGGTGGGGGAGACAGAAATAAACAAGTAGGCAATTATTAGTATAAAGCTAAAATTTAAAATAAATTTAAATATAAATAAAATTTAAAACATTCGTAATTGCTGTGAAGGAGACAACTGGGGCTTGGTGATAATGGAAAACTGTGGTAGGAAAAGAATCTCCCTAAGGTATACAGGAAATCCTTCTCAAGAAATATTCCATTCTTGATATTCATAGGATTAGCAAGTTGGAAAGAACATAAGGTTGAGATTATCTCCTCCAACCACCTACTCTCTGCCCAAACTGACAGACTAAGAAATTTTGATCTGCCTGAACACTTGCATTGACTTAGATTTCACAACATATTGCTGCTGCTTAATAATTCCATACTGGAAGTTTCCATCTTTATGTTGGGTTAAAATTTAGATTTCTGTTATTTTTACCCCTTGGGTCCTGATCCTGCTGTCTGCTAGCCTAGGAAGTTCTCTAAGGGAGACTTTTCTGTTACATGCAAACAAATGATGCCTGAAAAGTGAAAGTGTTAGTTGCTCATCGGTGTCCAACTCTTTGGGATCCCATGGACTGTAGCCCATCAGGCTTCTCTGTCCATGAAATTCTCCAGGCAAGAATACTGGAGTGGATTGCCATTTCCTTCTTCAGGGGATCTTCCCAACCCAGGGATTGAACCTGAGTCTCCCACATTGCAGGCAGATTCTTTACCATCTAAACAACCAGAGAAGCCATTCAGACTTTTCTGCTACTTGCAAGCAAATGGTGCCTAACCATCTCAAATAGATTATAAAAACAAAGAAAAAAAGGGTAATTTGTTGACTCACACAAAAGACAGAGCCAGGATATTTAGCTTCAGGTGGAACTTGACCCAAGTGTTCAATAAAGACACTAGCACCTCTCTGTCACTAGGCTCTTTTCTCCTCTGTCTTGGACTCAGTTCTGAGACTGAACATGCTCCTAAGATGGGTGACAGCAGCTCCAGGCTATCCAGGCAAGGTTCAGATCTAGCATGCTGTTTTCACAGAAAATCACAACCTAAGTTTCATTGCCCCCATAGGCTGTAAATGACTCAAATGTCCAATTTTCAGCTAATGCCAATCATTATGGACATGATGCCTTGATTGGTCAGAACTGAATCACATGATCACCACCAAAGACAGAGTTGGATTCAACCCAATTCAAAGCAGCTGGACAAGGAGGAAGAAAGGGGTGGTTCTTAAGAGGAAAACTGGAGCCTGATTCCCAGTAGGACAGTGAGTGAATGCCAGCCCCCCAAATAGGATGGCCATCACCCGACTGAGTGAGGGTGGCTGGGTGGGGACTAGACAGACTGGAGAGTGCATGCCAGGGGAACATGGGCCTGGAGTAGTCAGACTTTATTTTTAAGACTAGAAATATTGGTTGTGGGTTTTTTCAATGTAGTCAAGTAACATTTTTTAAAGGTACTGAGCAGAGCAAGCAATAATATGTTCATTATTCTCACCACTATTTTGTAATTCTTTTTTTTTTAATGAGAACATTCCTTTTTTTGGTTTTAAGATTTTCTCCATATGCTATGGATTCTAGAACACTATTGTTCTGAATTCCCTTTTTTGGATGGATTTCTTTTGGTCAAGGAGGGTTGCCCAAATAAGGTGGAAAGAGTATGGCAAGGAAGGGGTCAGAGACCTGGGCTCAGATCCCTTTGCACTCTGGGAAAGCCACTGTGCTTCACCAAGCCTCAGTTTCCAATCTGTCAAATGGGGAGAAAAATCCCGACTTCTCTGGACAGAGGTGAAGGGTTAGTAACAGCTGACTTACGCTACGCCCCAGGGTATGTGACACTGGTTGCTGCCTCCTCTTGAGGAGCAGTGCCTCTGATTATGGTATTTCAGATGTCACCTGAGCAAGGCGCACACCTGTTGAAAGGACAAAATTCTCCTGGTAGTAAGAAAAGAATATTAAAAAAAAAAATTTTTTTAAATCAAGCTATAGCCTACTTGCTGTAAAGTGTCCTTAATCTTAAATGCATGGCTCAGTGGATTCTTACATATGTACACTCCCGTGTGACCACCACTCAGATCGCAATGTAGAACATTTCTAACATCCCAGGGGGGTGATCTTTTTTTATGAGCTATTTGCGGCAATGGAGAGTAAGCCAGAGGAACAATTGGAATAAAGACATCACAGGCCTGGTGGAGTTCTGGTTCTTTTTCCACGTCACCAAGGCCACACTGGGCAGTGATCACAGAGCAGGCATTGGTTAAGGGATGCCAACATCCCAGTGGCCTTAAAAGAGTGTGTTCCTAATAAGCTTGGGGTTTCCACGACAACGCCATACACCAACGCCAGGGAGGAAAGTCTTGTCATAATGATCATGACAATCCTAACGATCCTTTGTGTTTGGATCACCCCTCCCCCACTCAACTCTAGGCCCTTCACAATAAGAGCCCAGCAATGGGGCTTGTCTATTAATTAAAGGCCCCAAAGCTGAAGACAACAAAATCCCCATGACAGTGGCAGGAACAATGGTGCCCTAATAGATGTCATTTCGGCATTTCTGATTCATGTGCTGAGTCCCTGTCGCCTCCCGTTATAGAAGTAAGAGATTTATAACAAAGACTTATAATTACTCTTCTAATATGTAAATTTACATGAGTTGCACTCCCACCCTATTTGTATTACCTCTGTCTAACTTAAGCCAAACCCCATTATTCTTTGTCTCCAGGGCTTCCCTCATCCTTAATCACCTTTGAGTTTTGCCATCTGAAAATGCCCTCCTGTCTCAGTCTTAACCCCATTGCACCAGCATAGCTCCTGAGCAACCTGCCATGGTGCTGACGAGGCAGGAGCAGTTTCCTGTTCTCTGTGAGATCCATGTAGCAATTGGACTTGCAGAAGAAGCACTGGGCTGAGAGTCTGAGGACCTGGGGTCTGAGAGTGGTCCCGGCTGTGCTAACTTGCTGTGGGAGGTGGGTTTTGAATCCTGTAGGACACAGGTTTCTCATCTGTGAAACCACGTGTATGATTTCATAAGGACTTTTGCCTTTTTGAGAACTGACATGCAATACCTGCTCTGCTTCAGGCACTAAGTGAGCAATTGATGAACAAAGCAAAGGACCCTCAGCTTCCTTGTCTGAAAATGGGGGTAATGAGTCCTACCCTGGCAGGTAGTGCAGAGGTTGCATGAGAAGACTCAGGGCCTGTGGCCCAAAGTTGTTGTGTAATTAGTACTAATGCCCTTCCCATTCAAATTCATCCCAGAACCTGATGAATGTTTATTGAGCACCTGTGGTATATCCTGCCCTGGGGTAGTGGCAGGGGATTCCATAGGGATTAAGCAGAGTCCCTACTTCATGGGGCCAACTTTCTACTGGGGAAACCAATTGCCTATAAATGAAGGAATGGGTCAATATCTCTAGTGGGCACGAGGGCTGTGCGGGAAAATAAAAGGGTAGAAAGATGCCGGTGATGACTCAGAGGGGTCACAGAGGCCTGTCTGACCAGGGGAGAAGTTGATCAGAGATGTGTAGGAGGTTGGGGAGACTTGTGGGTGTCAGTGGGTGGGTAGCATTCCAGGCAGGGGAAGAGCAAGGGCAAAGACCCAGAGGCGGGTCTGTGGTTGTATAAAGAAGTTAGGAAGCAAAGGGGACTGGTGAAGGTAGAGGGGAGGAAACAGGCTGTAGAGCAGACAGGCACCAATCTCCTAGGGCTTCCCAGATCCCGGCACAGCATCCTGGTTTACACTGTTACCTCATGGGATTAACAGAGCCCTGTCTGTTCTCAGTGTGCCCTGGTCTGGGCAATCTATTATATTCTTGCCCAACTCATGGGCCATGGAAAGAACCCTGAGGTTTTTGCTTTGGATGAGAGGGAACACTGAAAAGTTTGAAAATGACTGAGAGACATTACCTGATGTGGATTTAGGGGGATCAGGCTGACTTCTGGGTGGACAGCAGGTTGCAGGGAGCATGAAGGAATGTCCTGTTGGCAAATGCCCTCTAAAGTGAACTCCAAGGCCGCAGGATGCCAGGAATGACTTAGGAGCTTTCCTGTCATGGGAACAAGGCTCTAGGCACAGCATTCTCTCCTTAACAGACCGTGATGGGCATCAGGCCCATCATGAGTGGAAGTGGTGGTGGGTTGCACGTAGGAAATCAGTCTGCAGAAGCCAGATTCCGTGATCACTTCCCACCCCCTGACCATCTCAACCATGAAAAATGTAGGCTCAGTGTTTTGAGCTTTGAACTTTACGGGGAGAAAAGTCCTTGAATTGAGACTTGCTTTATAAAAAAGATGGCTCTTGGAAAGTATATAAATTAAATTTTTGCAATCAAATTTTAATACACTAGGGAATATTGCCATTTAACTTTCTTATTCACTTTATATATTACAACAGGGTTCCTTGCCCACTTAGGGACATTTGTAAAACTCAGAAAAGCATCAGGGTTCAGATATCAAGTGCTTACTCAGCCATGGGGTCAAGGCCCAGTGGGGACTGAAATGTGAATAATCTTTGCCCTCAAGAAGTTTGTGTGTGTGTGGCATAAGTCCTCTTGGAGAAGGTCGTCATTAGCCCCACCACAGAGCCAATGGGTGTGTGATCCACAAATTGGAGAACCATTATACAAAGGAAGTTCTCTCACTGTTGTGAAAGTTTTAGGGCCCGCAACAGACTTTCCAACCTGGGGAATCTAGCAAAGGGACTGGGAATCCCCAGGGAATCTGACTTTGAAGCTCAGCAGGATTTGATTACAGAATTTCCACAGGACTGGGGAAACAGAGACTTTTGGACAGCACAAACAAAGTCTTGTTCACAGAAGGACCCAGGAGAAAGGAGCAGTGACCTACAAGAGACTAAGCCAGACTGTCCGTGAGTGTTTGGGAGTCTCTGGCAGAGGCGTGGTTGAGAGGGGCCTACTGCAGGGTCAGGGGCACTGGCAACAGCAGTCCTGGGAGGTCCAGCATGCTAACATAAGTCCTCTTGGAGGAGGTCACCATTACCTCTACCCTAGAGCCTACAGCCCTGCCATAGAGACTGCAGACTCTAGATCTGGGCCACCTCAGGCCAAATTCTAGGAAGGGAGCACAGCCTCACCCATCAACAGAAAATTGGATTAAAGATGTACTGAGCAAGGCCCTGCCCACCAGAGCAAGACCCAGTTTTTCCCACAGCCAGTCCTTCCCATCAGGAAGCTTGCACAAGCTGCTTATACTCCTCCATCAGAGGGCAGACAGAATGAAAACCATAATCACAGAAAACTAACCAAAATGAGCACATGGATCACATCCTGATGTAACTCAATGAAACTATGAGCCATGCCTTGTAGGGCCACCCAAGATGGACAGGTCATGGAGGAGAGTTCTGACAAAACGTGGTCCACTGGAGAAGGGAATGGCAAACCACTTCAGCATTCTTGCCTTGAGAACCCCACAAACAGTATGAAAAGGCAAAAAGATAGGACACTGAAAGATGAACCACCCTCCCCCCCAGGTTGATAGGTGTCCAATATGCTACTGGAGAAGAATGGAGAAATAGCTCCAGAAAGAATTAAGAGGCTGAACCAAAGAGGAAACGACGCCCAGTTGTGGATGTAGCTGGTGATGAAAGTAAAGTCTAATGCAGTAAAGAACTATACTGCATTGGAAACTGGAGTGTTAGATCCATGAATCAAGATACATTGGAACTGGTCAAACAGGAGATGGCAAGAGTGAACACTGACATCTTAGGAATGAGTGGAACTAAAATGGACTGGAATGAGTGAATTTAATTCAGATGACCATTATATCTACTACTATGGGCAAGTATCCCTTAGAAGAAATGGAGTAGCCTTCATAGTCAACAAAATAGTCTGAAATGTAGTACTTGGGTGCAGTCTCAAAAATGACAGAATGGTCTAGGTTCATTTCCAAGGCAATCCATTGAGATTACATGAGAGTAATCCAAGTCTATGCCCAAATCACTAATGCCGAAGAAGCTGAAGTCAAATGGTTCCATGAAGGCCTACAAGACCTTCTAGAACTAACACCAAAAAAAGACGTCCTTTTCATCATAGGGTACTGGAATGCAAAAGTAGGAAATCAAGAGATACCTGAAGTAACAGGCAAGTTTGGTCTTGGAGTACAATATGAAGCAAGGCAAAGGCTAACAGAGTTTTGCCAAGAGAATGCACTGGTCATAGCAAACATCCTTTTCCAACAACACAAGAGATGACTCTACACATGGACATCACCAGATGATCAATACCAAAATCAGACTGATTATATTCTTTGCAGCTGAAGATGGAGAAGCTCTATACAGTCAGCAAAAACAAGACCTGGAGCTGACTTGGCTCAGATTATGACTTCCTTATTGCAAAATTCAGACTTAAATTGAAGAAAGTAGGGAAAACCACTAGACCATTCAGGTATGACCTAAATAAAATCCGTTATGATTATACAGTGGAAGTGACAGATAGATTCAAGGAATTAGATCTGATAGACAGAGTGCCTGAAGAACTATGGGCAGAGGTTTGTAACATGGTACAGCAAGTGGTGACCAAAACCATCCCCAAGAAAAAGAAATGCAAAAAGGCAAAATGGTTGTCTAAGAAGGCCTTACAAATAGCTGAGAAAAGAAGAGAAGTGAAAGGCAAAGGAGAAAGGGAAAGATATACCCAACCGAATGCAGAGTTCCGGAGAACAGCAAGGAGAGATAAGAAAGCCTTCCTAAGTGAACAATGCATAGAAATAGAGGAAAGCAATAGAATGGGAAAGACTACTGATATCTTCAAAAAAATTAGAGATACCAAGGAACATTTCATGCAAAGATGGGCACAATAAATGGCAGAACTGGTATGCACCTAACAGAAGCAGAAGCTATCAAGAAGAGGTGGCAAGAATATACAGAAGAACTGTATAAAAAGATCTTAATGACTCTGATAACCGTGATGGTATGATTACTCACCCAGAGCCAGATATCCTGGAATGCAAAGTCAAGTGGGCCTTAGGAAGTATTACTACAAGCAAAGCTAGTGGAGGTGATGGAATTCCAGCTGAGCTATTTCAAATCCCAAAAGATGATGCTGTGAAAGTGCTGCATTCAGTATGCCAGAAATTTGGAAAACTCAGCAGTGGCCACAGGACTGGAAAATGTCAGTGTTCATTCCAATCCCAAAGAAGGGCAATGCGAAACAATATTCAAACTATTACATAATTGCATTCATTTCACATGCTAGCAAGGTACTGCTCAAAATCCTTCAAGCTAGGCTTTAACAGTACATGAACTGAGAACTTCCAGATTTACAAGCTGGTTTTAGAAAAGGCAAAGGATGAGAACAAATTGCCAACATTTGGTGGATCATAGGAAAAGGATGAGAATTCCAGAAAAACATCTACTTCTGCTTCACAACAATTTGGAAATGTTTAGAGATGGGAATACTAGGCCACCGTACCTGTCTCCTGCAAAACCTGTATGCTGGTCAAGAAGTAACAGTTAGAACTAGACATGGAGCAACAGTTGGGTTCAAAATTGGGAAAAGAGTATGTCAAGGCTGTATATTATCACCCTGTTTATTTAACTTACCTGCAGAGTACATCATGTGAAATGTCTGGCTAGATGAATCACAAGCTGGAATCAAGATTGCTTGGAGAAATATCAACAACCTCAGATATGTAGCTGATACTACCCTAATGGCAGAAAGTGAAGAGGAACTAAAGAGCCTCTTGATGAGGGTGAAAGGGGAGAGTGAATAAGCTGGGTTAAAATGCAAGATAAAAAAACTAATGTTGGCATCTGGTCCCATCATTTCACAGCAAACAGATGGGGAAAAAGTGGAAACAGTGGCAGATTTTCTTTTCTTGGGCTCCAAAATCACTGCAGATGGCAAGTGCAGACATGAAATGAAAAGACACTTGCTCCTTGGAAGAAAAGCTATGACAAATCTAGACAGCATATTAAAAAGCAGAGACATAACTTTGCTGATAAAGGTCTGTCTAGTGAAAGCTATGGTTTTCCAGTGGTCATGTATGGATGTGAGAGTTGGACCTTAAAGAAGGCTGAGTGCCAAAGAATTGATGCTTTTGAGTTGTGGTGTTGGAGAAGACTCTTGAGAGTCCCTTGGACTGCAAGGAGATCCAACCAGTCAATTCTAAAGGAAAACAGTCCTGAATATTCATTGGAAGGACTGATGCTGAAGCTTCAATCTTTTGGCCACATAATGTGAAGAGCCGACTCATTGGAAAAGGCCTTGATGCTGGGAAAGATAGAAGGCAGGAGGAGAAGGGGACAACAGGGGATGAGATGGTTGGATGGCATCACTGACTCAATGGACATGAGTTTGAGCAAGCTTTGGGGGATAGTGAAGGACAGGGAAGCCTGGTGTGCTGCAGTCCACGGGATCGCAAAGAGTCAGATATGACTGAGTGACTGAACAACAACAAGAAGTGTACATTTCAGCAGGGAAGAACTTGTAAAGCAAGCAAGTATGAAAAATAAATGAAGAGTTACTCCAGAGATGAGTGTAAAATAAAGGAAGCAGCAGGGGTGGAGGACAGGGGCCTGAAGATACCACTTTGAAGCTGAGATCTGACAGAGGAGGAGGGGTTGGCCAGGTGGGTGTGTGCGTGGGGACTGGGAGGGTTTTCAGCGGAAAGAGTAGCATGGGCAGAGGTGAAAGGAGCACTGTGCACAGGAGAGTCTAGAGGAAAGCCAGGGTGCTGAGCAAGGACATGGAGAGGAAGCTTGATCCTGCAAGATCCATAGGCCATGCTGTGATGGGTGGGCTTTATTTTAAGAACAAGGGAGTAAGTAGGGGATTTTAAGCAAAGAAGTGACATGGTCAAATGTGCTGAATCAGAGTTTTCTGGAACAAGATGATCAGGCATACGTATTTCTACGTAAACCTCCAACAAAGAAAAAAATACCACCTTTGATCCCATCTCTTAGTGATAGTTGCAATTGCTTGTAGCATGTCTCCTCCCAGGCTGGGTTCTCTGCTTGTCTCTGAACACTGAATGATACGCTTTTCTCAATTAGCATTATATGTCTTAAGCATTTTTTACATATTCTTCATAAGTGTCATTTATAAATCTATATAATCATAATAGTTCACAAATTGGATCCACTGTAATTTACTCAAGTATTTCCTGATAATAAAGGGATTGAACATCACGTCTGATCTTCCTGTGATACCTTTGCTCTGTTGTCATTAATAGTACTTCTTTCATTTTTAAGAGAGCCTTGGATAAACAATTATATGGCCACCCTTCCTATGGGATGAACATTTGAGTTGCTTACATTATTATTAATAGTAATGTTATTGCTGTTGTGAATAACCCAGTGATGGATATATTTCAGCCAATCAGCTTCAACAAACCATATAATCACAAACAATCCTTGTTAAAAGGATGCTCAGAATTTCTCTGGTTGTGTTTCTCAAACTTCAAACATTCACATGCCATCTGCTCAGCCACCTACTGCCAACACTGGCCTGTACTTAATGTTTTCCTTAAATTCAACTTAGTTTTTAAAAACTTCTGTGAATGAATTGATTAAAGAAGGAAATGTTATGTTACTAGCATGAGTGGAAAGCCAGTATTGTATTCTATTAATAGAAATAAAATGGTATAACAATCATTCAAAGACCAATATTGTGAAGGACCAGCTCTGGGCCAAGCCTGCAGTGAGAAGGCAGCTTTGCAAACATGGAGGCATGTTAACGATTCTAACATCTGACAGAACCTTTCACTTTAACAGAATCAGAAGGTTTCAAAGAAACCTTTACCTTCCGGTTTCTGGTGGCAAAGCTGGGCCCATCGTAACCTGAAGGAGTGGTTTTCATTGAGGTCTGGGGTGGCCTGAGATGATGGCTTTGTGCACTTGGCAATGAGTTTGGAATTTCCTCCAAGGGTTTTAAGTGTAAAGCGGCATGGTTAGGCCCTCTCCAAGGGATGGACGCTGCCCTGAGCTGTCAGTCAGTTCACTTGGTCATTGATCATCCCTCCTGTGGCTCAAGGCCAGCTCTTTGTTCTTCTGGGGTTCACGCTCTAGAAGATGAGACAGTGATAATAGAACCCATTTTAACTGCACACATTTATGTGTGGTTAAAATATATTTAAAAGTGCAGTTTAAAAATATATTTAAAATTAATATAGACTTTTTTTAGTTTTAAGTTTACAGAGAAAAATGAACAAAGGTATAGAGTTCCCATCACCTCTCCAAATACACACAGTTTCCCATTATTAATGTCTTACATTAGTGTGATGAATTTGTTACAATTAATGAGCTAATACTGATACATTATTATTTGGGCTCACTGTGCTGTATTTGGGTTTTTACAAATGTGTAATAATGTGTGTCCACCACTGCAGTATTGTCTGGAATGATAGTTTCACTCCCCCAAATCTCCTGTTCATCTTTCCATCTCTGTCTCTTCTAGCTTGTACAACCATTGATCTTTCATTGTCTCCATAGTTTTCCCTGTTCCAGAATGTTATGTCGTTGGACTTACACCGTGGGTAGTCTTTTCAGACTGGTTTTTTTCACTTAGTCATAGGCATTTAAGAGCCCTTCATGTCTTTTCATGGCTTAATAGTTCATTTCCTTTTAGTGCTGGGTAATATTCCATTGTTAGATGTACCACAGTTTATTATTCATTCACCTACCAAAGTACATCTTAGCTTTATCAATTATGAATAAAGCTATAAATATCTGTGTGCAGGTTTTTGTGTGGACATGTTTTCAACTAAGAGCTTTACTTTTTATTAAAGTTATAATTTAATTGTTAAGGTTATTTTCTTAGGTTGGGGTAAGATAGGACAGACTGGACCTTTTGACAATATGATTAGGAAAATGACTCTCAAAATAAGGCCTGAAGGGTGGGGAAGGAGCCAGGTACAGAAGAGCCAAGGGGAGAGCATTCCTGGCAGGAGGAACAGCAAGGGCCAAGGCCCAGAGATGGGAACACACAGGGGCTTGAGGAAGTGAGTGAGGCCAGTGCAGGGGTGGGGTGAGGGGGTGGGGGGTGGGGGTGAGAGCAGGGGAGAGGGTGGGAGGGGCTTGCAGCAGCAGAGGTGGAGAGCCACCCCGGCCTCCAGGCCCTGGCGAGCCCTGAGATGTGCCAGTGCCCTGGGGCGTCATTCAGGGACACCGAGAAAGGGACTGAGGGCTGCAAGCTGTTTGTAGATGTTTTCTCAGGGATCTCACAGCAACTGCTTAAGGTCTGATCCAGTCTTTGCCTACAGATCAGGACACTAAGGTTCAGTGCAGGAGAAGGTGTGCCATCCCTGTCTAACTCAGCTTCAGGGATGATGTAGCAGAGAGCACAGGAAGAGATACAGAATCCAAGAGGCAGCCTCTGAGTATCTATCAGAGTTAAGCCTGGGCAGACAGCAAGGGTAAGAATTCAATTAGGTTGTAAGGAGATTAGCAGAGGAAGTCGGCTTTGACCTCCCGGGCAAGGCACAGTGTGTGAGGGGGGTTTGTAGTTTCAGATCAGTCAGAAGAATTAGGTAATGGGTATGGCCAGAATCGAATTGTCTATGAGACCAACCTTTTTAGAGGAAATGGAGTCCCTTGTCGTCATGGCAACCAATTCAAAAAGGGCTCAGCCTGTCATTCAGCGGCCACAGAGCATCACCCTGGCCTCTGCGGTGTCACATCCCAGCGTACACCTCTGGTCCACGGGTGCGTCGGGACCTGGCCCACCTGAGACCTGCGACAAGAATGGCTTCAACAAGAACAAGGTTTCTTTCTCATGAAAAGGTCAGAGGTGGGCAGCCTAGGGGCTCTTTTATCCAGCCTTTTCTGCATAAACAAATTGTCTTAAAATTTAGTGGCTGAAAACAATGACAGTTTATCTCTTCCATTCTGGGTGGTGTTGGAACTCCTCCCCCATGGGCTTCTCCTGAGCTCAGCTGGAGGGCAGCCTCACTCTCGTCCCTGCAGCTGTAGCTCCCGGCTGAGACCCTCATATCCTCTCTTGGGGTCCTGCGTCAGCCCTTCAAGATGGCAAATGTGGAAGCTGTGCAGCCCCTGTGGTCACTCAATGCCAATTCTGAAACATGTTACTGATCAAATCACAGGACCAGTCCAGATTCAGGGCAGGGAAATAGACTTTGTTTCTTGACAGAAAGAGGGCAAAGTCACGTGGCCCAGAGGTATTGGGACAGCAGGGGTCTTCCTAACAATCTACTACAGGCTGAAATGGACCTTCTGCTCCATGAAGTCCTCCAATCCCAGGAGATCCTTCCCGCTAACCCCTCCACCATTCCCAGGGGGCCCCTGGTCCTCTGGGTCCAAAAGTAGCTAGATTCTACCCATCACACCCACAGTCCAGGTGGCAAGATGGAGGAATGGACAAAAGAGAGAAAGGACACACACACCAACTGTCTTTTCAGAAAGGCTTCTTAAAGTCGCCACTTAATATTTCTGCTTCTCTCTCACCAGCCAGATCTTTGTTACACGGTCACACTGAGCTGCAAGGGAGGCTGGGAAATACTTTCTTTATTTCAGGTGGCCAAATGCCAGTTCAGAAACTGAAGTTCTGTTTCTAAAGAGGAAGGAGAGTATGGATATGGGGGTCCAGCAATTTCTGCCACAACATGAAACCTTTTCCCCTGAGATGGCCTAGCAAACTGAAGGAAGTCACCTGCAATTCATTGAGGAAGGAGGCTGTCCCTTCACTACGCAAATACCTGCAACCCAGCAAAGGTTAGAAATCAAACCCATATCATTATGTATTTGGTATTTAAAGTATTCATAACATCGAAGAGACTTTTTTTTTTGCATATTAGAGTATGAACAAATTAGCCTTGTGACTCCAATTTAAAAATGTGTAATTGATTTTAGACTCGTGATTCTTCTGCAGAAAAGCATACAAATCTTCTTATACTAAATTTATAAATGATACCAGAATGTATACACGATCTTGAGATTAACTGTATGTATAAGTTTTTAAATTAGATTCTGCAAAGTAGTTTAAGTACTTTGGAAAGTTATGCTTGTCAGGTCAGGCAATGAAAGTGTTTAAAAAAGGAAATTGAATGTGTTAAATTAGTAAGTCCTATGAAAAATGTTGAAGATAATTTAATTAACCAAGTTTGCAAATGGGATGGATCATTTAACTGACTATGAGTGGATTGGTCATTAATCAAAAGCCCCTTAAAAGTGACTGCATAAAAATAGAATAATGGTTTGTAAATTGAACTTCAAACTTAAGAATGACTAGTTTTTTATTTAAGCTACTGTAATACAATGAATATTAATTAAATAATAAGCACTCATAGGCAAACTTTTCTACATACAAAAAAAAATCTTTCTGACACTGAAATTCCCAGGCTTACTCAGGAGCTAAGCTGAGGTTTTTGTGGTGATCTCAAAGTCCCTGTTGGCTACCTAGTGATGCCAGCTGCGTGGGGAGCATGAAAAGGATGGAATGGGCAGGACATGGCAACTGACTGCATGAGGGGAGGCAAGAGAAAAGGCATCAGGAATGAATTGCTTCAGGTCAGCACAGGTGTGTGAGCTCAGGGAGCCCACGCAGGTCCCCACTGCCCCACCTCACTCAGTTCAACTTCCCCAGGTCACACACTGACCTTCCTGGAAGCTTTGCTTTGGAGCAAGGAAAAAAGTCATGGGAGACGCTTGTGCAATGTTGGGGTGCCAGCGAGGTCCTCAGAGGAGCTCTGAAAGAGGGGCTTCTCTGAGAGCCATCTCCGCACTCTGTGGCTGGGAAGGGATGAATCCAAGACGTGATAATAACCTGAGAGCGATCACGCTGACTTCCGTAGTCAGTGCTGTGCGCGCCACACCCAAACCCCCACTTGAGGCTGCCGCACCTCTCTTTCAGTGCTTCGAGTCCATTGCTCACCACTGTGCCCTCTTCTCCATAAAACTGCCCTCTCCCCGGCAAGTCTACCCTTCCTTTCCCTGGCCTGGGGTGCAAAAGCCCCTCACCTTGTGTGGTGCACTTCGCGCTCCAGAGCTCACCTGGAATTAGGCTGAGGCTAGTCCGCATCCGAGACTGCTTTCTTGCTTAGTAACTTACGTGGAGAGTGGTACTGGCTGCCAATGAAACTCATCCGAGGGTCAAGTTTCTGCCTCGGCCCTCAGCTTCCTCCCATACGCCCTCAGTGTTTGTGGAGTGAACAACTTGAGGTATGTAAAGCCTTGGCACCTAGTAGGGCCTCAGTTTAGTTCCCATCGCTTCCTCTTGAGGCCCGGTATGTTTCACAGTGATCCAGAGAAGCCTCAAGGAACATCTGGTTCCTCTGTAGTGACTTCCAGTCTTCAAAGCTGCATGTGGTCTTCATGGTCATCTTCAGAAGGCAGAAGTTCTCTGGTCCACCTCTTTTGGGTAAGTCTGCAAAGATGCTACATCCACAGAAGGTGGCAGCAGAGAGGCAGGTGGCCAGCACCCACCTGTGTCTGATCTGGGAGCGCCCCCTGGTGGTGAGACTCAGCAATACATGTTGAGGGATTTGGGTTTTTTCCCCACCATCCTGGTGGTCTTGTGGTTCAAACTCCAGGAGCCAAGAAGAAAATGAGGATTTAAGATCAGAGCTCAGAGGCCTATTTAATATAAATGGGCAGTCATTAGCATTAAGATGAGAGGTCTCTGTGCTTCCTATTAAAATAGGCTGTTCTTCGGTGCCGTCTTTTCTCTTTGGCTGCAAATGATTAAGCAATTTCCTTACTGCAAAGTAAAGAATATAAGGCTTGCCAGAGCTCCCATCTGCATGAGTAAAGAGTGAGCTTGGGCAATTGGCTTCAGAAATTTAAGCCTCACTCGAGAACAAAGCATTTTTCTTTCTCCACCTGTTCCATTTTTTCCTCCACTCAAAGTTTAAAATAAGATAAAAACAGACCCAATTAATTTTGTCCATCTATCCTTATCTAAAGCTCTGGGGGAATTTTTTAGATAATAATGATGATGATAAAAGCAACAATAATAAACTGTAAATGCTGAGGACTCTCAACTGAGATTTAAATGCTTGAGTGGATGAGCATTCATGAGTACGGATCGGTATCCTGGAAGGTGCTACAGGTTAAATTCAGCTGCTCAGATGTATAAATTAGAAAGTGTGTTTCTGTGAGAGAGGAGACATGTTGGGGGCTTTAATATTAAAAAATATCCGGTAGATATTTAAAGTAGTACAAAAAGAGTGGGGGTACTGGAGTAGCTTTTGTTAAACCCCTATCATTGCCAGATGGCTTTTATTATTACATCTTTATAACAGCCTTGACAAATAAAATGATCACCCCATTTTACAGATGGGGAAACAGAAGCTTAGAGAAGGAATATGATAAATTCAAAATAACATAATTGAAGAGTAAAAAATTGGAATTAGAGTCCAAATCTTTTAAATTGACTTCAGTGTTTGCCACGGTACTTAGTCAACTGGTCTACCAACATTCTTCTGTTCATTCAACAGACGCTTAATTAAGTAAATGGCAACCCACTCCGGTACTCTTGCCTGGAAAATCCCATGGGTGGAGAAGCCTGGTAGTCTACAGTCCGTGGGGTCGCAAAGAGTCGGACACGACTGAGCGACTTCACTTTATGCACCTGACACAGTCCTAAGGTACATTGCTTGGGCGGCCCAGATACCCATGGCATTTCCTCATGCACCACTTTCATTCATCAACTCATTCATCCACTTACTTGTTTTTTTATTTTATTCAAGCAGAGAGTTTATTCATTCATTCATTCATTCTTTTACTTATTTCCCCATTTACTTATTCATTCACCCACTCATCAATTTATTCACTCATTTATTTTTATGATTATTCACTTATTTGCATACTCATTATTTGCTCTTTCTCTTACTCTATTGTTCACTCACTCCTTTACTAATCTTTTAGCTAATTCATACATTCACTTAATTATATAGCTCTCCATCTATCCATTCATTGCTTTGCCTTTCCCATATGTATCCATTCATCCCTTCCTCCAACTGTTATCTCCAATTCTCCATCCACTCATCCATCCAGCTACTTTTTTATCTACTGATTCCTCCAACCATTCTTCCATCACTTCCTCCTTCTGTTCATCCATGCCTCCATCAACCTCCATCCTTTCAGGCCTCAAGTTGACTCTGAAAATTGAGAAGTAGACAAAATCCAGTTTCATCCAGTGAATAAAAGAGAGGCCACCACTTCACTGTCATTAGAACTATGACAAGGGGATGGTAGAGCACAGAAGGAATCCTGTCATCTGGAGTGGGGTTTAAGAAATCCGAGAGGCAGTAGAAATTTCAGGCAGAGGGAATAGCATGTACACAGGCTTGGAGGCAGAGCAGGCATTGTGAAAGGGGACCTGTAGGTGTGGCTGGGAATTAGAAATAAACCTAGAGAAAGATAGAGAGGCAGTGAAGAGTGGGTCCCACTGCCTGGAATCACTCCTGTCTCTCCCAGGTGACTTTTGGCCTTTAAGATTGTGAGGATGGCCACGTTTGGAGCTCTGTCTGCCCCCAGCAGCTTCTGGTCTCCATCAGCTCTTATCAACCCTGCAGGACTGTGAGAAACTCAGGCTCCTGCAGTGTCCTCAGTGACAGAGCCCACCTCTCCCGATCGGTGTCAGAGCCAGTGGTTAAGAGTCATGTTTAGCTGTTCCTTCTGCCTGTGGTCACACTCTGGGCAGTGTTGCCTCTGCAGAAATATCTTTTAGATCAATCACAGAACAAACCTCCACCCCTGCCAGCTTCCGCTTCTCTCCCTGAGTCTGATAAGCCTCTAGGGCCTGCCCGTTCCACCCCTTCACTCCATTCACACCCTCCTTAGCCAGACTGACATTTACTGGATTCAGACCCATGTTATCTCTTGCTAACATCTCCTTACCAGCCTCCTTTCTCCTCTCTCTGCCTTTAGTGCCTTCCCTCAGGCCCTGCGTGGCCATTCCTCTGCCTCCAGAGTGGCCTCTCTGAACCGCCAATAGCCTCATGTCACTCATTTGCTGAAACCCTTCAAGGTGTCTTGTTCCAGACCAGGAGGGCAAGTCCAGACTCCCTGGCCAGGCTTTCAGAGCCCTTTCTCACCTGGCGCCTTCCATTTCTCTGGCTTGCCTGGCTGCATCTCCTCACTCGCACCTTCCATGCCTACAGAAGACTCGGAAGCTCCCCACCATGTCCCACTCCTATGCCTCTGCTTCTGTGCCTGCCAGCCCTCTGCCTGTGACAGCTTTCCCTACCTTGAATCCCCAAAAGACTCCTGCTCACCCTTCAAACTGTGACTGGGTGTGTTCATTGTACCTTCTCATGATGGCTGTTTCATCAGTCATCATGCTTTATTGCCAATATTTATTTTCCATCTGTCTTTCTCCCTCCACTAGACTGTGAGGCCCTGGCAGGCAAGGCCTTTTCACAGTTCTCACTGTGTTTTTGAGCCAAGAATAGTGCCTGGCACATAGAAGGTCCTCAATAAATTTTTTACCAAACAAAGAATGAACAAGATAACTTTATATTATTCCTGGGTCCTCTGAGGACTGTCTCTCCTGCCACTGGAGCGGTTCTGCAGACCTTTGATAAAGACCCACTCTGAATTCCCTGGAGTTGCTAGGATAATCTGGTTGCTTGTGGCATTTGGAAATGGTTTCCAAGGACTTGTCTTCCCAGAGAGATCCTGTCTCTAGTACTGGCTGGCAGAATAACCATCTGAGGGTGGTACAGGCCACCAAGAGATTATCCAAGTATTGGGTGGTCAGTCAGTTGAACTCTGGAATCAGAACCAAGGCCTTGCGGGAAGAAGATGGAGGCAGATGAAGATTCATTCGGGTGTGCCCGCAGCTGCTTCTCAAGGCTAACTCATTGCTATTCTATACTGACATTCCTGTAGCACATGCTGGGAAGTCTTCTCCCTTCTCAGCCTGGCACAGATGGTCCTGCCTTCTGCTTTGGCCCCACAGGGAAGGGCCCATACATCCAACAGGTGGCAGAGTGTAGTGTTAGAGCAGCTGCTGGGGCTGCCTGGGTCCACCTCGGATTAGGAGGTGACCTTGACACATTCCTTCACTTCTTTAAGCCTCAGTTTATAACCTCAGCCATACTGCAGGGATGACATTAGTACCTGCCTCGTGGGGCTCTTGTGAGGATTAGATGAGATAATACATCTCAAGCCCTTAAAAGCTACAAGGCACACACTGGAGATGTTCAGTAAGAGTTAGCTTTCATCATTTTCTGAGTCTCTGCTGCTGCTGCTGCTAAGTCACATCAGTCGTGTCTGACTCTGTGCGACCCCATAGACGGCAGCCCACCAGGCTTCCCTGTCCCCAGGATTCTCCAGGCAAGGAGAGAAAAACTCAGTGCCCTAAGGGGCCAAGCATATTATGCGGTCTTGATTTTTAATCTAACGGTTTCTTTCCCTTAACTGGGGCATTTAGACCATTTACATTTAATGTGATAAGTAATATGATTGGATTTAAATACATCATCTTGCTATTTGTTTTCTATTTGCCCCATTTGTTGCTTGTTTCCTTTCTCCTTTTCCCCCTCTGTTTTCTTTTGGATGGGATGTTTCTTATTATTCCATTTTCATCTATTTTGTTGTCTTTTTAGCTATAACTTTATTTTTTCATATTTAAAATCTTAATTTTTTAGAACCGTTTTAGGTTCACAACAAAACTGAGAGGAAAGTACAGAGATTTCCCACAGACCTCTGCTCTCACACATACGTAGCCTCCCCCGTTACTAATGTGTCCCACCAGAGCGATACATCCGTTTCAGCTGATGAACCTACATTGACATATTATTATCGCTCCCAATCCATAGCATGTAGTAACTTGGAATCTGTTTAATCTTTGTTTTCAAGCTTTGGAAAATAGGACCAGAGCGATGTTTAGTTTAGAGCTAATTTTATCCCACTACTGAGACATAGGTCTGCTCTGGTGGCTCAGTTGGTAAAGAGTCAGCCTGCAATGCGGGAGACTGGGGTTCAATCACTGGGTGGAGAAGATCCCCTGGAGGAGGAAATGGCAACCCGCTCTAGTATTCTTGCCTGGAGAATCCCATGGACAGAGGAGCCTGGCGGGCTACAGTCCATGGGGTCACAAAGAGTTGGACACAATTGAGTGGCAAACACTTTCTTTCTTTCACTGAGACATAAACCTTGTAAGCACTCTGCTTATTGCCCTGTGAATTATGAGATTTTTCACCCAGTCTCCTGGGAACAGAAATCAGTCCCAGTCCTGTGTGGGCCCTTGAGATCGTTCTCTTTAACCTTTTAAAGCAGGTTTTCGGTGGCTTCATGTAGTCTCCATACATGTGTGTTGTGCTGGTTAATTTTATGTGTCAATTTGACTGGCTAAGGGATGCCCAGAAAACTGGTAAAACATTATTTCTGCGTGTGTCTGTGAAGGTGTTTTGGAAGAAATTAGCATTTGATCAGTAGGTAGATTGAGTAAAGAACACTTTCTCCAAGGTGGGTGCACATCACCCAACTCCTCAAGGGGCAGAATAGAACAAAAAGCAGAGGAAGGACGAATTTGCTCTTTGCTTGAGCTGAGAGCATCTTCTCCGGCTCTCAGAAATCAGTGCTCCTGGTTCTCAGATCTTTGAACTCAGACTGAATTAGATTACCAGCTTTCCTAGTTCTCTGGCTTGACAAGAGTGGAACTTCTTGGCCTCTATAATTGCATGAGCCAATTCTTACACTGTTGAGTTGGCCAAAAAGTTTGTTCGGGAAAATTCAAACTTTTTGTCCAACCCAATAAATCTTTTATATATATATATATATACACATATATACACACATACATACACACACACACACACGTGTGTGTGTGTGTATTCTATTCATTCTATTTCTCTGGAGAACCCTGACTAATACAGATTTTGATACCAAGAGTGGTTCTATAGGAACAGAGTTTTAAGTTTTGTGAATTGGTTCTGAGGTTTCTGGAACTGATTCTCTAATATGATTAGATTTATATATACTAATGACTGTATCTCATATTTATATATACTAATGACTGTAAATGGTAACCCACTCCAGTATTCTTGCCTGAAAAATCTCAGGGACATAGGAGCCTGGTGGGCTATAGTCCACGGAGTTGCAAAGAGTCAGACACAACTGAAGTGATTACATGAGTACGGTGATACTCATGTATTGCTCATGTACTGCTCTTTACAGCAGTAGTAGTTTTGATGTGAATAGCTTATAGAGATATACAAAATATCTGTATTGGATACTTCTAAACTTAGCAGCAGCAGCAGCAAACAACCATTTCTAAGGATCAAAAAGCTAGGTGACTCTGATTATGATATTTTCAAACATTTTTTGTAAAACTAAGAATATAATAATGCTGGTTGGTTGCTTCTAATGCTGTTGGTCAAGGTGGTGAAGGAAAAGGATGAGCTCAGGGATTCAAATTCCCAGCTCAAGCATTGCATAAATGGCCTAAGAGCATCTATGTGTGACTTGAAGGAGAGCCTTATCTCTTGTAGCCAGTGGTCTGAAATTGCTGAAAATCAAATGCAGAACATCATCCTATGGTTGGATGAATTGCAATGCAAGTTGAACTCAGCCTCACCCAGTAAGTGCTATTAATGTGAGGGCATTGATTGGGAAAGAACAGGATCCTGTAAATTGGTTTGGGGATGTGTGGGAAGACCCTGATAAAGGGAAGGGGGAACATTAAACCCCTAAATTTTAATGAGTCTTCTTTGCCAGCAGATGAGATCTCCCCACCCCTAGTGGAGGAAGTGGCCTCTCCACCCCCTTGGTATAGGCTTTTTCACCTCCAATAGAGGGGATTAACCCTGTGAAAGTGAAAGTGTTAGTCCCTCAGTCATGTCCAACTCTTTGCGACCCCATGAACTGTAGCCTGCCAACTTCCTCTGTCCATGGGATTCTCCAGGCAAGAATACTGGAGTGGGTTGCCGTTTCTTTCTCCAGGGGATCTCAATCCAGGGATCCAACCCAGGTCTCCCACATTGCAGGCAGATTCTTTACCATCTGAGCCACCAGCTGCGGGGATTAAACTCCATACTGCCTGAGAAAACTATAACGGCCTTCCTGGAGGCAGTCTTCATGCAAGTCGATTCTGATTCTCTTCAGGACCCACCCCCAGGACCCCTCTTTGCTTCTAGACCTATAACCAGACTAAAGTTCCACCAGGCCCCCAAAAGTGAGGTACAAAGTGTGGATCCACTGAGGAGGTGAGCCACACTTCAAAAGAACTAGTTAAATTCTCTGATTTGTACAGAAAAAATTCCTGGGAACATGTGTAGAAATGGTTGCTTAAGGAGTGGGATAATGGTGGAAGGAATGGAAAGCTGGACCAGGTGGAATTTACTGACATGGGCTCACTAAGTGGAGATTCTGCATTTAATGTTGCAGTTTCTCCAAAGTGCTGGAGAAGACTCTTGAGAGTCCCTGGGACAATAAGATCAGTCAATCCTAAAGGAAATCAACCTTGAATAGTCATTGGAAGGACTGATGCTGAAGCTGAAGCTCCAATACTTTGGCCACTTGATGCGAAGAACCAACTCATTAGAAAAGACCCTGATGCTGGGAAGGACTGAAGGCAGGAGGAGAAGGGGACGACAGGATGAGATGGTTGAAAGGCATCACTGACTCAACAGACATGAGTTTGAGCAAGCTCCAGGAAATGGTGAAGGACAGGGAAGACTGGTGTGCTGCAGTCCATGGGGTCACAAAGAGTCAGACATGACTGAGCAACTGAACAACAACAAGCGGAGATTCTGCATTTAATGTTGCAGTCTGGGGAGGTAGAAAGACCTCGAACAACTGGTTTGGTTGATCAGCTGAAACATGGACCAAAAAGTGGTGGGTGAACTGATTTAATGTAGAGGAAGGGGTTCCGAGGCATGGGCTTCCCTGCTGGCTCAGATGGTAAAGAATCCTCCTGCAATGCGGGAGACCTGAGTTCGATTCCTGGGTTTGGAAGATCCTCTGAAACAGGACAAGGCAACCCACTCCAGTATTCTTGCCTGGAGAATCCCCATGGACAGAGGAGCCTGTGGGCTGCAGTCTATGGGGTTCCAAAGAGTTGACACAACTGACCAGCTAAGCACAGCACAGCACAGAGGAAGGGGTTCAGAGGCCTAGGGATATTGGAATGTTAGAGTGGATTTGTCAGTTAATAGCCACTCACTCTGGAGAAGGCAATGGCACCCTACTCCAGAACTCTTGATGGAGTACTGGATGTACTGGAGTACTGGATGGAGGAGCCTGGTAGACTGCAGACCATGGGGTCACGAAGAGTCGGACATGACTGAGCGACTTCCCTTTCAGTTTTCCCTTTCATGCATTGGAGAAGGAAATGGCAACCCACTCCACTGTTCTTGCCTGGAGAATCCCAGGGACAGGGGAGCCTGGTGGGCCGACGTCTATGGGGTCGCATAGAGTCGGACATGACTGAAGCGACTTAGCAGCAGCAGCAGCAACAGCCACTCAATCACACTGGGAGGGTCCAGAAGACATATCTTTCATCAATGCTTTGAGAAAGAAATTTGTAAGAGAAGTCCCAGCATCCTTGAAGAGCTCCGTGATCACTCTTCTCTGTAGCCTGGACCGTATGGTGGGAACTGAAGCCAACCAATTGGAAAACCTGGATACAATAAGAACAACTGAATCCTGGAGTGGCTAGGGCCAAATGTGACACTCAACCACCAAGTCAAGGTGGGCATGGTTACCCACCTTACCCTAAGCAGAATCAAAGCATCAAAATAGTGTGACTTGTTGATTAGTCTCTAAATTGTGCCCAACTCCTTTGTGATCCCATGGACTGTAACCTGCCAGGCTCCTCTGTTCATGGGATTTCCCAGGCAAGAATACTGGAGTGGGTTGCCATTTCCTTCTCCAGGGGGTCTTCCTGACCCAGGGATTGAACCCATGTCTTTTGCATTGCAGGCAGATTCTTTATCCCTGAGCCACCCCGGAAGCCCAGTGACTCAAGTACACCTAGCCCATATCAGGCTAGTTAATAGTGGTGTTCCTAGAAGTGAAATAGATAGGGAACTTACTAAATTCTTGTTGTATCCATGTAAGCAAAAGAGTTCTAAGTCAAGTGAAACAAATTCAAACTTGAATCAAAGAAACGGAGTCATGACCTCTCAGTTAATCTCCAGATGAGTCAATGAACAGCCTCAGAACTCCTTGAATGAAAAGAAGGCCAGGTCCCCTTGAGGAAGGATCCCAGTACACTACTGAAATTTTATACTGTTAATCTTTCTCCCTGCCTTCCCCAAAGAGACCTACAGCCTTTTACCAGGCTAACTGTTCATTAGGGAAAAGGAAATAATCAGACCTTTTGGGGACAACTGGACACTGGTTCTAAACTGATGGTAATTCCAAGAGACCCAAAATATCACAGTGGTTCACCAGTCAGGGTAGGGATTTATGGAGGTCAGGCAATCAATGGAGTTTCAGATTAGCTCCATCTCTCACTGGGTCCCCGAAGCCATCCTGTGGTTATCTCCCTAGTGCTAGAATGCAAAACTGGGATAGATATACTTAGCAGCTTGTAGAATCCCCACACTGGTTCCCTGGCCTGTGGAGTGAGGGCTATTATGGTGGAAAAGGCCAAGTGGAAGCCATTAGAACTGCCTTTACTTAGGAAACCAGTCAATCAAAAGCAGTACCACATTCCTGGAGGGATTGCAGAGATTAGCGCCACCATCACAGAACTGAAAGATGCAGGGGTGGTGATTCCCACTGTGTCCTCCTTCAACTCTCCTATTTGGCTTGTGCAGAAGACAGATGGTTCTTGGAGAATGACAGTAGATTATCATCAGTTTAACCAAGGGGTGACTCCAGTTGCAGCTGCCGTACCACATGTGGTTTCATTCCTTGAGCAAATTAACACATCCCCTGGTACCTGGCATGCAGCTATTGGTTTTGCAAAGGCCTTTTTGTTCATACATACCTAAAAGTGTCCCCAGAAGAGTTTGTTTTCAGCTGGCAAGGCTAGCAATGCACCTTTACTGTCCTAACTCAGGGGTACATTACCTCTCCAGCTCTGTGTCATAGTTTCACCTGCAGGGATCTTGATTGCCCTTCTCCTCCACAAGATATCACATTGGTCCATTACATTGATCACATTATACTAATAGGACCTAGTGAGTAGGAAGTAGCAGCTACTCTAGATTTACTGGTAAGACATTTGTGTATCAGAGGGTGGGAAGTAACTCTGACAAAAATTTAGGGTCTTTGACCTCAGTGAAATTTCTAGAGGTCTAGTAGTATGTCTAGTAGTATGTCAGGAGAAGGCAATGGCACCCCACTCCAGTACTCTTGCCTGAAAAATCCCATGGACGGAGGAGCCTGGTAGGCTGCAGTCCATGGGGTCGCTAGGAGTTGGACACGACTGAGAGACTTCAGTTTCACTTTTCACTTTCATGCATTGGAGAAGGAAATGGCAACCCACTCCAGTGTTCTTGCCTGGAGAATCTCAGGGACAGGGGAGCCTGGTGGGCTGCTGTCTCTGGGGTCACACAGAGTCGGACACAACTGAAGCCCCTTAGCAGCAGCAGTAGTATGTCAAGATATCCTTTCTAAGGAAAAGGATAGTTCAGTTCAGTTCAGTTGCTCAATTGTGTCCGACTCTTTGCAACCCCATGAATCACAGCACACCAGGCCTCCCTGTCCATCACCAACTCCCGGAGCTCACTCAGACTCACGTCCATCGAGTTGGTGACACCATTCAGACATCTCATCCTCCGTCGTCCCCTTCTCCTGTCCCCAATCCTCCCCAGCATCAGAGTCTTTTCCAATAAGTTAACTCTTCACATGAGGTAGCCAAAGTACTGGAGTTTCAGCTTTAGCATCATTCCTTCCAAAGAAATCCCAGGGCTGATCTCCTTCAGAATGGACTGGTTGAATCTCCTCGCAGTCCAAGGGACTCTCATGAGTCTTCTCCAACACCAAAGTTCAAAAGCATCAGTTCTTCGGTGCTCAGTCTTCTTCACAGTCCAACTCTCACATCCATACATGACCACTGGAAAAACCATAGCCTTGACTAGACGGACCTTTGTTGGCAAAGTAATGTCTCTGCTTTTCAATATGCTGTCTAGGTTGGTCATAACCTTTCTTCCAAGGAGTAAGCGTCTTCTAATTTCATGGCTGCAGTCACCATCTGCAGTGATTTTGGAGCCCAAAAAAATAAAGTCTGACACTGTTTCCACTGTTTCCCCATCTATTTCCCGTGAAGTGATGGGACCAGATGCCGAGATCTTCATTTTCTGAATGTTGAGCTTTAAGCCAACTTTTTCACTCTCCTCTTTCACTTTCATCAAGAGGCTTTTTAGTTTCTCCTAACTTTCTGCCATAAAGGTGGTGTCATCTGCATATCTGAGGTTATTGATATTTCTCCTGGCAATCTTGATTCCAGCTTGTGCTTCTTCCAGCCCAGCGTTTCTAATGATGTGCTCTGCATATAAGTTAAATAAGCAGGGTGACAATATACAGCCTTGACATACTCCTTTTCCTATTTGGAACAAGTCTGTTGTTCCATGTCCAGTTCTAAGTGTTGCTTCCTGATCTGCATATAGGTTTCTCAAGAGGCAGGTCAGGTGGTCTGGAATTCCCATCTCTTTCAGAATTTTCCACAGTTATTTGTGATCCACACAGTCAAAGGCTTTGGCATAGTCAATAAAGCAGAAATAGATGTTTTTCTGGAACTCTCTTGCTTTTTCCATGATCCAGCGGATGTTGGCAATTTGATCTCTGGTTCCTCTGCCTTTTCTAAAACCAGCTTGAACATCAGGAAGTTCACAGTTCACGTATTGCTGAAGCCTGGCTTGGAGAATTTTGAGCATTATTTTACTAGTGTGTGAGATGAGTGCAATTGTGTGGTAGTTTGAGCATTCTTTGGCATTGTCTTTCTTTGGGATTGGAATGAAAACTGACCTTTTCCAGTCCTGTGGCCACTGCTGAGTTTTCCACATTTGCTGGCATATTGAGTGCAGTACTTTCACAGCATCATCTTTCAGGATTTGAAATAGCTCAACTGGAATTCCATCACCTCTGCTAGCTTTGTTCATAGTGATGCTTTCTAAGGCCCGCTTGACTTCACATTCCAGGATGTCTGGCTCTAGGTGAGTGATCACACCATCGTGATTATCTTGGTCATGAAGATCTTTTTTGTATAGTTCTTCTGTGTATTCCTGCCACCTCTTCTTAATATCTTCTGCTTCTGTTAGGTCCATACCATTTCTGTCCTTTATTGAGCCCATCTTCCCATGAAATGTTCCCTTGGTATCTCTAACTTTATTGAAGAGATCTCTAGTCTTTCCCATTCTGTTGTTTTCTTCTATTTCTTTGCACTGATTGCTGAGGAAGGCTTTCTTACTTCTTCTTGCTATTCTTTGGAACTCTGCATTCAGATGCTTACTTATATCTTTCCTTTTCTCCTTTGCTTTTCACTTCTCTTCTTTTCACAGCTATTTGTAAGGCCTCCTCAGACAGCCATTTTGCTTTTTTGCATTTCTTATCCATGGGGATGGTCTTGACCCCTGTCTCCTGTACAATGTCACGAACCTCTGACCATAGTTCATCAGGCACTCTATCTATCAGATCTAGTACCTTAAATCTATTTCTCACTTCCACTGTATAATCATAAGGGATTTGATTTAGGTCATACCTGAATGGTCTAGTGGTTTTCCCTACTTTCTTCAATTTAAGTCTGAATTTGGCAATAAGGAATTCATGATCTGAGCCACTGTCAGCTCCCAGACTTGTTTTTGCTGATTGTATAGAGCTTCTCCATCTTTGGCTGCAAAGAATATAATCAATCTGATTTCGGTGTTGACCATCTGGTGATGTCCATGTGTAGAGTCTTCTCTTGTGTTGTTGGAAGAGGGTGTTTGCTATGACCAGTGCATTTTCTTGGCAAAACTCTATTAGTCTTTGCCCTGCTTCATTCCGTATTCCAAGGCCAAATTTGCCGTTGCTCCAGGTGTTTCTTGACTTCCTACTTTTGCATTCCAGTCCCCTATAATGACAAGGACATCTTTTTTGGGTGTTAGTTCTAAAAGGATAAGTTGTTGCATTTTGCCCCTCCTACAGCCAAGAAAGGGGCACATGCCTACCTCATCTCTTTAAATTTTGGAGGCAACGTATTTCTCTTTTGGGGCTGTTGCTCCAGCTCATTTAGTAGGTGACCTGAAAGGCTGTTAGTTTTGAGTGAGGCCCTGAACAGGAGAACACTCTGCTGTGGGTCCAGGCTGCTGTGCAAGCTGCCGGGATACTCAGGCCATGTGGTCCAGCAGATCCAGTTATAGAAATGAGGACTTCAATTGTTGTATTTCCTCCTTCTTTTATTATGAATGTGTTTGTGAGTGTATGCACATGTATTAAGTAAATACCTTTGTTTTTTTATTTTATTATTACCTTATCATGTAACATAAGATGTATTGACTTTATACAGTGTTTAAGTATTGCTATTTTATATCAAAGTATTTAAGTTATGGGATACCAGGAGAGGAGTAAAACTCACTCAAGAACATTATTTCCTCTTCTAGAGAAGAGATGAATGCATTTTTGGTTCTATAGGGTAATTTTATGTTACGAAGAATTTTGATCTTTTATTGTCTTTATCTGAGGATTAACTGTATGTGTGCCAGATTGACAAGGGGAAGACTTACAACCTCAGATAATTCCCACACACACATGCTGTGATGGTTAGTTTTTAGTCAACCTGACTTGCTGAGGAATGCCCAGAGAGCTGGTAAAACATTTCTTGGTGTGGCCATGAGGCTGTTTCTGTTGAATTGTTGAACTAAGTGAAGAAGATGACCTCACGATGCAGGTGCGCCTCATCCAGTCCACAGAGGACTGGACCAGGACAGAAGGGTGAATTGCTCTCTGCTTGAGCTGAGACTTCCATCTTCTTCTGCCCTGGGACATTAGACTTCAGCGCTCCTGGTTTTCTTCTTGGCATTTTTTCCCCCGAGCTTTTGGACTTGGCCTAGGTTTTGCACAGTTGGCTCCCCAGCTTCTCAGGGCATCAGACTCTGACTGAATTGCTCCTTGGCTGTCCTGGTTCCACAGCTCACACATGGCAGATTGTGAGATTCTTGGCCTCCATAACCACATGAGCCAATTACTATACAAATCTCCTCTCATCTTTATGTGTTGTTGTTCAGTCACTCAGTTGTGTCCAACTCTTTGTGACCCCATGGACTGTAGCACGCCAGGCTTCTCTGTCCTTCACTATCTCCCAGAGCTTGCTCAAACACATGTCCATCAAGTCGGTGATGCAATCCAACCAACTCATCCTCTGTTGTCCCCTTCTCCTCCTGGCTTCAATCTTTTCCAACATTAGGGTCTTTTCTAATGAGTCAGCTCTTCGCATCAGGTGGCCAAAATATTGGAGCTTCAGCTTCAGCATCAGTCCTTCCAATGAATATTCAGGATTGATTTCCTTTAGGATTGACTGGTTTGATCTCCTTGCAGTCCAAGGGACTCTGAAAAGTCTTCTCCAACACCACAGTTCAAAAGCATCAATTCTTCAGTGCTCAGCCCTCTTTATGGTCCAACTCTCACATCCATACGTGACTACTGGAAAAACCATAGCTTTGACTAGATGCTGGCAGAGTAATGTCTCTGCTTTTTAATGTGCTGTCTAGGTTGGTCATAACGTTTCTTCCAAGGAGCAAGTGTCTTTTAATTTCATGGCTGCAGTCACTGTCTGCAGTGATTTTGGAGCCCAAGAAAACAAAGTCTGACACTGTTTCCATTGTTTCCCCATGTATTTGCCATGAAGTGATGGGACCGGATGCCATAATCTTTATTTTTTGAATGCTGAGTTTTAAGCCAGCTTTTTCACTCTCCTCTTTCACCTTCATCAAGAGGCTTTTTAGTTCCTCTTTGCTTTCTGCCATAAGGATGATGTCATTTGCATATCTGAGGTTTTTAATATTTTTCCAGGCAGTCTTGATTTTGGCGTGTGCTTCATCCAGCCTGGCATTTCACATGATGTACTCTACATAGAAGTTAAATCTTATATGCACATCTTTATGTGTATGGTTGACCTTTGGTGCAAACTCCCTGCACAGTCAAAAATCTGTGTGTAAATAGACCCAGGAAGTTCAACCTCTGGTGGAAGGCATGGCAACCCACTGCAGTATTCTTGCCTAGAGAATCCCATGGACAGAGGAGCCCGGCAGGCTATGGTCCATATGGTCGTAAAGAGTCAAAAATGACTGAAACAAGTTAGCAGGCAGGCAGTTCAAACCTGTGTTTTTCAAGGGTCAACTGTATTTCTCTCTACATGTATCCTATTGTTTCTGATTCTCTGGAAAACCCTGGCTAATGCAGATGTGTTCCTTGGTACTCAGAAGACTTGAGGGCTCATCTGCAGATATCCAAGGCCGGCTCTTGCTCTTTCTTTCCTCTCAGTCCTTCTCCCTTTCTGTACTGCTCTCTGCTCAGTGACACTCTGCCCTGTGAACTGCAGCCATCTTGGCCTCCCAGCTGCATCCTCAAGGAGACCATGGGGCTCCACCTAGATTCCCGCTCCTGCGCGGTGATCTGAAAGCCCCTCCAGATATGAGGCTGGGGGCCCCTCTCTTTTGCTTTCTCTTTCTCTAGGATCACTGCCTTCTTTGTCTGATGTCTGAGGTGTGGAAAACTGTTGTTTCATATATTTTGCCCAGTTTTTGGTTTCAAGTGAGAGGACAAACTCCACTTATAACTCCTTTTAAGCCAGAAAGAAAGTCGATGAATGAGCTCAGATCTCTTCTCAAGGAATCGATATAGATTCAGATGTTTCTACTGGGCAACTCGGATGGAGAACCTCTGTAATTTAAAAAAAAAAAAACACTGAATGAATGAAACAGGACATTTCACAGGCTATATTTTGCCCTTGGGTAGCCTTGAGACTCATAACCTACATATTTCTAGATTTTTTTTTTACTTGTTATTCTAACTAGTTTAAGCCTCAAAATAGTCTTCACATTTTACAGGTGTGGAAATTAAGACTCAGAGAGGTTAGGCAACCTACCCAAAGTGAGGAGTTGGACAAAACAGCATTTGAACCCAGTTCCTCTCTGACTTCAAAGCCAGTGCCGTTTCTTGCCATTTTGTCCCGATTTGCGCTGTTGGGTTCTGTGCCGTTTTCTGTGTCTTTCCTGTGTGCTTCTTCCCTTCCCTCTCTGACTTTGAAACTCCTGTCTTTTCATCCACATCTCTTCATACTTAGCAGAGAACCTGACCTATGGGCAAAGATGAGGAAATTTTTGTGGAACGAATGACTCTTCTCCTTTTGTTTGCATTCTTAATGTTTGATGCCTTCTCTAGTCCACACCTGTCTATTAAGTGGGAGGTGTGTTACCAGCAGCTCAGGTGGGATTTAAATCAGGCAGCTGTTAACAGTGAGATGAGACCTCTGCTACCAGAGGTGTGAGGAGCATGGAGTGACACCAAGATGGAGGTGGTTCATTAGAGAGGAAAAGAGGTGGTTGACATCATGTAAACAAGATCTTTGAGGGATTAAAAAAATTTTTTAAGTCCTAGGACATTGCCAAGGGGCTATTCAACTTCAGTAGTCATCAAAAAATTCAAATTAACAAACAAAATATTAGCATAATTAAGAAAACAACACAGGCATTGATGAAAGTACAAGGAGAAGGTGCTCTCATATGCTGCTGATGACATTATAAATCAGTACTATTTTTCTGGAAAGCCATTTAGCAAAGCTTATCAAAAGCCTTAAATATGTTCATCCCATTGACTCAGCAATTTCACAACTAGAACATTCTATCCTAAGGTGATAATCGGACAGGTGCACCATGATTTATCCAGGAGAATGCTCATTGCAGCTCTGTTTATATTAGTTGAAAACTGGGGACTTGATAAATGCATCCATTCAAAAGACAACGCCACAGCCTTTAAAAACAAATATGCAGAAGAAGAATGACTTGAAAAATGTTTACGAACAATTGCCGAGTTAAGAAAACTCAATTATAAAAGTATATGCATATCCATCATAATTAATTCTTCCCACATGCTTTGCTTAATTAATTAACCCATTTGGTTCTTACAATAATCTTCTGAGGCAGGTGCTGTCCTTGTGGCTTGTAGAAGCTGGAGCATGGGAGACCGATTGACTTCCTTGCAGGCAGGAGGCTGGTGAAGGAATTCAACCCCTGACACCAGATCCCATAGTCAATTCTCAAAATGTGGTCCTTGGGCCAGGAGCTCAGTATCACTTGGAACTTTTTAGAAATGTTAATTCCCAGGCCGTCCAATCAGAAGTTCTCCGACTGAGGCCCAGTGATGTATGTTTGAACAAGCCTACCAGGATCTACCCTATTCCACTTTTTCTTGCAGTTTGGATTTTAAAAATGTATGCAGGTGGATAAAAAGTGTCCAATGAATTAGTCACTAAAGTATCAAGAACATCATCTCTGGATGATGGCATTCTGGGTGATTTTTATTTTCTTGGAGTTTTTTGTTGTTGTTGTTAGTTTGTTACTTTCAAAAGTTTCACAATGAACATTTATGAACAACAGCAACAACAAAAAGCATTCTTAAAAAAAAAAGAAGAAGAAATGTCCCCAGGGAGAAGGAACCCTCCTTTAAAACTCAGCGAGTGGGTACATATTTGCAGGGTAGGGGGATGGACAGAAGGAAATGGTTTTCCTAAATCATGTAGAAACTTAAGCAGTGCTTTTTGATCATGTATGAATCAGCAAGGCTTCTTGTTAAAACACAGACTCTGATTCAGCAGGTCTAGGTGGCTGAGGTTCTGGATTTCCATCCAGCTCCCAGATGATGAGGTCCAGGGACCAACCACACTTTGAGAAACTTTGAAATGTAAGCCCTCAACTCCCAGAATGCAAGCTCCATGAGGGGAAGCCTTTTCTGGGTCAAAGGATGTATTCCCAGTGCTGAGAACAAAGAATAAATATATGGAGGAATCACAAGACCAGGGGTCCTGCTGGGGATCCAGGAAACTGGGTTTTGACCATGGTTCTGTGCCAGCTTGGAGAAGGAAATGGCAACCCACTCCAGTATTCTTGCCCAGAGAATCCCGTGGACAGAGGAGCCTGGTGGGCTACCGTCTATGGGGTCGCACAGAGTCGGACATGACTGAAGCCACTTAGCAGCAGCAGTAGCAGCTGTGCCTGCTGCTGGCACCCCCCTGGGCAAGCTGTGGCCTCCCCATGTTCACTGGGCAGAGAGACAGCCCTGGGCCTCCTTCTCTAGACCTGATGTGTCAGTCCCACTCAGGCTGGCCCAGTGAGATTTCAGCCTGACTCAAGACAGAAAGTTCCAGGAACTTGGCAACTCATGACCAGGAGTAGTTCTAAGAAGCCAAGGAAAGCAGTTAGAAATGAAGAAATCTCCAAGTTGAGGTTTCCGTAGAAACATTAACTAATCCACAGAGGCTGCGTGCTGCATTTGGATTACAGGTTAGGCTCGTAAGCCTGAAATAAATTATATACTCTTCGTATTATTCAGCACTGTACTGTATAATAATAAATTATACAGTTATAGGCCTCAGCCCAAGTTATAACAAATTATGCCATAGCATATAATTACCCTGCACTGCACCATATAATAATAAATTAGACAGCTACGAACCTAAGTTGTGATTCCAGAAAGTGATATGGGAATGAACAGGGGCTGTTGATCCATTCCTCTGATCAGAGCCTTGTCAGACAAGCCTGGGGCTGAAGGAGAAAGGAGTCGATCCTTTTTCCTTCCTTCCTCCTTTCCTTCCACGTATGTAGATGCTTCCTTGATTCTGAGTACAGACTTGGCCTTGGAAACCTGGGCTGACTGGAGCTAAAGCTCGTCCCTAAGGGTTCCCAGTTGGTCAGGAAGGGTGGTGGGGGAGAGGTAGGAAACCATTTGTAACCTGAAAATGCAACCCTGTGTGACAACAGCCATTTACTACTCACAGTAAAATAGCAAAGTGGCCAAGTATTTAATGTGTTAGCCCAGGTGTTGACTCCTTATAGCTCTGCAAAGTGGGCATCAGCATTTATTTATTTTTCTTTTTTTTTTAATTGGAGGATAATTGCTTTACAGTATTGCTTTGGCTTCTGCCATCCATCAACATGAATCAGCCACAGGCATACATATGTCCCCTCTCTCCTGAACCCCTCTCCTATCTCCCACCCTATCTCCCCACTCTAGGCTGTCACAGAGCACTGGATTGAGCTCCCTGGGTCTCAGAGAAAATTCCCACTGGCTATGTATTTTACATATGGTAATGTATATGTTTCCATGCTTTTCCCTCAGTTCATCCCACCCTCTCCTTCCCATCCCTGTGTCCACAAGTCTGTTTTCTTTGTCTACAGGTCATCAGCATTTATTGACAGGTGAAATGAGCAAGGCTGACATGACTTGTTCAAGGTCACACACTTAGAAATGGCAGAATGGGGATTCTAGCCCAGGACTATCTGCTGGTCATACTCCTCTGAGGGTGTTAGAAAGTGGAGTCAGTTTGGAAAGCAAGATCAAGCATCATCAACATGACACTTGACACGTCCCTAGGAGACACCAGCTTGGAACTGACATGTCATCCCCCTGTGGGTCCATCATCTCCCAATGGGTCCCAGAGCAGTCAGGTTTTCCCACATGGGTGCAGAGCACCACGCAGAGTGGCCGCCCCGCATGTTGTTGCTGACCTGCTGCTCATCTTTAGGTGTAGGGAGGTCGGGGGCAGACCCTGCAGCTCCCACCAGACCTCCCTGAGTGGCTGGAGGCCGGGCATGGTGCTTGGGTAGCCCTGAGGGCAACAGCACCGGGTTCCCCTACAGATCACTGCGGCATCAAGGTTGGGGATGGGGGCAAACAGGTTCCTGTCTGTCCCTGCTCTCCTCTCCTCTCCACTGAGCTCCTTCCTGACTGCTGGTCTATACAAACCTCAGCTCACACTAAATGCAGAGGTGGCAGCCTGCAGAGATGCCATGCCATCTCCCCTCCTATATGAGAGCACAGTTCTATGATGGCTCGCTCCCCTGATCACTTGTTTATCAGAGAAGTTGCTTTTCCTTCCCCAGAGCTCACAGGCCAGGTGTAAGATGAAGTGATAATGCTGTGAGCATGTCACATATTGTAAGCTCATTTCATTCTCTCAACAATGCTATGAAGTTGGTGCTCTTCTTACACCCATATTATAAAAGAGGAGCCTGAGGCTCAGAGGGGTCAGCGACTTGCTCAAGGTTAGTAAATGGCGGAGTTGGAGTCTACATTTAGGCAAGTCTGGTCTGCCTGATTTCTCATTATACACTGCTGGTTTAGAAAGAAACAGAACACACTTATCTTTAAAGTCTAAGCCAGTCCTCAGATGGTTGTAGGATGAGAGGCCTGGGGAACTGAGCCCCAGAGAGCAGCTAAGCACCTGCATCTCCCATCCACTCAGGACATATGTCTGTCCGCTGGGCCACTGGTGCCTTATTTAATGATTAGTCTTTCTCTTTTCTTTTGTCTTAAGAACTTTTTAAATATATCATGCACACGTGGCAGCTGCAGTGTATTCAAAGGTATGAAAGAAGCTGGAAGGAGCAGAGAAGTGAAGGCCAGCCCTCTGCCTGCAGTCAGGAGAGCTTCCGGGAGGAGATGGCAGAGGCCAATAGGAGTTTAAATGGCACTCGAGCAAGGGAGAGGCGTTTCAGGCAAGGAGAGTAGAGGTAAAGCCAGGTGAGCAGAGATCATCTTTGGCGAATATCAGGTCCTAGGTGGTTGCATGAATTGGACAGGAGTCAGATGGGGGGACAGGCCAGGGCCTTGGATGTACCATTAAGGAGCCAGGACTTTATTCTGTAGGCAGTGATTATCAATGTGTACACTTGAGGTTCCATGGGGTCTTCCCAGCTTCACACTGTAGCCTAAGAGGGGGAAACTGAGCCCTGCCAGGACCATCAGCCTGCCCTCAACCTACTCCATCCTCCAGGGCTCTCGCATGCTGATTGAGTGCTGACTGAGTTCTTCACAGCTGAATAATATGCTGCATGTTCTTCTTGTCATGTCTGGCAAGTGAAAGAGGCTCAGTTATGTGGGTCTCCCTGGAGGGGCATCTATTATCGAATGAAGATACAGGATACCCATGCCCAGTTAAATTCAAATTTCAGATAAACAACAAACATGAGTTTCATAAAAACATATTCCCAGTATTACATGAGCTATAAATACTTGCACACTAAAAAAGGTATTCAAATTTAATTGGGCATCCTATATTTTTATTTGCTAAATTTGTCAAATTAAAGGGGGAGGGGGAGCAAGCCACTTTCCAAATAAAATTCAACCCCCCATGCTTCAGTCGGGATCTCATCAGAGAAGAAGAGCCTTTACAAGTGATCAGGGGAGTGAGCCATCATAAGACTGTGCCCTCATATAGGAGGGGAGATGGCATGACATCTCTGCAGGCTGCCACCTCTGCATCTAGTATGAACTGAGGTTTGTATGGACCAGCAGTCAGAAAGGAGCTCAGTGGACAGGAAAGCAGGGACAGACAGGAACCTGTTTGCCCCCATCCCCAACCTTGATGCCGCAGTGATCTGTAGGGGAACCCAGAGGTCTTGCCCTCAGGGCTACCCAAGCACCATGCCTGGCCTCCAGCTATTCAGGGAGGTCTGGTGGGAGCTGCAAGGTCTGCCCCCGACCCTCCTACACCTAAAGATGAGCAGCAGGTCAGCAACAACATGTGGGGCGGCCGCTCTGCATGGCGCTGTGCACCCACTCCAGAGCATCACATGATGGTGACTTCTTCACCTGTGCCTTAGAAACCTTGAACAGAATGTGGAATGTGGCCAGTGTCAAACCAGAACCATACAGGAGGGGAATTCTGGGACACGAAGCTTCAGCTTTGCTAGCCACAGTTCAAGGCCCCGGGGCCAGCGAAAATCATGATTACAAAGAAAGGGAGTACTGGATTTGCATCCAGTTCTGCCCTTGACTAGCTCTGTAATCTCGGGTAAGTTAACTTCGTGATGCCTCAGTTTCCTCACCTGTAAAATGTATACAAAACTCTTACATCCCTTATAGAGCTACTGAGAAGATAAAGTGAGACAAGGTGACCTATCTCACAGCTGACACCTTCTAATTAGTTCAGTTCGGTTCAGTTGCTCAGTCATGTCCGACTCTCTGCGACCCCATGAATTGCAGCACGCCAGGCCTCCCTGTCCATCACCAACTCCCGGAGTTCACTCAAACTCATGTCCATCGAGTCCATGATGCCATCCAGCCATTTCATCTTCTGTTGTCCCCTTCTCCTCCTGCCCCCAATCCCTCCCAGCATCAGAGTCTTTTCCAATGAGTCAACTCTTCGCATGAGGTGGCCAAAGTACTGGAGTTTCAGCTTTAGCATCATTCCTTCCAAAGAACACCCGGGACTGATCTCCTTTACTTTTTTATTTATTTATCTTTAATTTATTTATTTTAATTGGAGGCTAATTACTTTACAATATTGTACTGGTTTTGCCATACATCAACATGAATCCACCACGGGTGTACACGTGTTCCCAATTCTGAACCCCCCTCCCACCTCCCTACCCGTACTATCCCTCTGGGTCATCCCAGTGCACCAGCCCCAAGCATCCTGTATTCTGCATTGAACCTGGACTGGTGATTCGTTTCTTATATGATATTATACACGTTTCAATGCCATTCTCCCAAATCATCCCACCCTCTCCCTCTCCCACAGAGTCCAAAAGACTGTTCTATACATCTGTGTCTTTTTTGCTGTCCCGCATACAGGGTTATTGTTACCATCTTTCTAAATTCCATATATATGCGTTAGTATACTGTATTGGTGTTTTTCTTTCTGGCTTACTTCACTCTGTATAATCAGCTTTAGAATGGACTGGCTGGATCACCTTGCAGTCCATGGGACTCTCAAGAGGCTTCTCCAACACCACAGTTCAAAAGCATGAATTCTTCTGCACTCAGCTTTCTTCATAGTCCAACTCTCACATCCATACATGACTACTGGAAAAACCATAGCCTTGACTAGACAGACCTTTGTTGGCAAAGTAATGTCTCTGCTTTTCAATATGCTATCTAGGTTGGTCATAACTTTCCTTCTAATTAGTTAGTGAATAATAATGACCTTTTGTGTCAAAGAGTTTGCTATCCATCTATTTCACTATGAAAAAAAGCAATCATGTGTCTTAAAATATTAAGAAGCATTCTGCTGCCAAAATCCTCTCTTAATTAACTCACTAGATCAGCCTTGGAAAGATAACATAAACCACCTTCAAAAGCATCTCCAAATGCCAAGGGTAAAATCAGACACTGCATGAGCACTAGTTATGAATCTTTGAGATCCTAGCAGCCCTTCCCCATCCCCCGAATAAACCACGCAGATAAGCCCTAAGTGATGAGAACAGAGTAAAATTATGCTTCAACACTGCTGCAGATGCTGTGACTGCTTGTAAGAAGAAGGCACTTTCTTTATAAAGGCCACTTATGGGAAGGAAAAGTTTGGCAGCAGAGCCAGAATGGAACAGAAGCCAGGAGTCCGGCCAGCAGGTGGTGTGTCCAGGGGACTCGATGAGGTGTGAGCCAGGGAAGCAGGGTGGGGCCGGGGAGGGTGAGGGGCAGAGGGCTCTGAGAATAGCAGCTGTTTCCATTCTTGGTGCCCAGAGAGTGGTGGGGAGAACGGTTTTCCAACTGGCCCTTCATCATTTGTAACTCAGGGCCTGCTTCCATAGCCATCTTGGTGCTGTGCCTCATTTTCACAGCTGAGCAGCAAAAAAAAAAAAAAGCTGGGAAATTCTCTGTGGTTGAAAAAATAGAGGTAAATTGGTCCTCTTTGAGGTGTAAAGACCTCCCTCTGCCCCCTGGGCAGTCTTTTTAGCCACTTAGCCTGATTCTGAGGTCTTCTTCTTGGCAACTTGTAATTCCAGATAGCAGCAAGAAATATAACTGCACCTGAGCCTGGAGGGTTTGTGCCAGGGCTGGAGAGGTAGGGGGGCATGTTCCTAGAAGCAAAGCAGGCAGAGAAAGTTAGCTCCATTGGAACCTGGGGCTCCTGTGTCTGGAAGGAGTGAAATGGAGGGCGACGTGGCAATCTGGATATGATAACAAGTGTCCGTGTGTTAAATCCAGCCATCCCACTTCTAGGAGTTTCTTCTGTACAATGATGTTCTGTGCAAAACTGTTTGGAAGTAGGGAAAGAAAAGAAACTACCCAAGTCTCCATCAGCAGGGAATCTGTGACCTTCCTCCTTCCTTTATTAGTGCCTCTCCGACTCATTCCTTTCCAGCAGCCAGAGTGGTTTGTATAAATGCATATTACAGCAGGCTGCTCCTCTGCTCCACTGGCTTCCTATTTCCCTCAGGATAAAATCCTGGCTCCCCACCAGGCCTACAGGGCCCACGACCTGGGGCCCAACCTCCCTTTCCACCATCATTTCAAAATGCTCACCTTCTCCAGCCAAACCACACTGAGTTCAGTCCAGTCTCACTGTCGTGGCTCTTGCTGTTCCCTCTGCCTGGAATATTTGAGCCTAGGTTCTTACCTTACCTTTCTCTTTCTTCTTCTGCTGGTGGCTTTATAAATGCCATATCCTTTAGGGAGTTAGAGCACCATTATTCCACCCCCCCAATCCAGGGTCTCTCCCTCACTTTGTCCCATCTTGCTTTCTTCATAGCACTCAGCAGAAGATGAAATAATCTGTTATTTGTATGCTTGTTAACTGTCTCTTCCACCAGAACTGAGAGCAAGGACTTAATGTGTTGTGTGCTCTCACCTGGTGCCTAGAAACTGCCACTATATGCATGTTTGGCAAATGGATGAGTAAATTAACAAATGTATAAATATACAAGGGCATCCCTGGTGTTCAGACAGTAAAGAATCTGCTTGCAATGCAGGAGATGTGGGTTCAACCCCTGGGTCGGCAAATCTATTACATAGACTTTTTTTTTTTTTTAACATATTTTATACAGTAAGAATAGCTCCCAGGTTTTGAGGGCTTAATGATCATTCAGGCCCAGTTGTAACCACTCTTTTATTGATTGTCTTATCTCATTTGATTTCACAGAAACTCTGGGGTAGTAACAGTTTTAGGCACCTTTCTAAAAGAGGGAGAAACTGGCACAGAGAGGTTAAGAAACTTGCCCAAAGTCACACAGCTGGAAGGTTGAGAGCCATAGAATAGATCCAGAGTCTGACTTCCAAAACTATATTCACTAAATGGGTGTAGAGTGATCACTGAGTGATCTCAGGCAAGTCAGCTCCCTTCTCTGTGCTCACCGGGGAACCCAGGCTGGCAGTCCAGAGCCACTGAGAAAAATGAGTTGGACAATGTAGGCAGAGTGCACAGCACAGGCCCTCGACACGTGGTAGCCACCCGCAAAGACTGAATGTTTGGGGAAGCAGACTGGACCTTGGCAGCCTGAAAGCCTTGTTCCATTTTTTGGAGCCAATGCCACATGGGGTCTCCCCAGGGCTTGGGTGTTTGGTTCAAGGTCATTGTCCTGTGGGGTCCCAGGGCTTCCATCTGTTGCCGCTGTGCTGGAATGCGACTCCCGGGCGGCCCAGCCAGGGGACCACGCACAGCGATCATTCTTGACATAGCTGAGCTCTGGGCACAAGGTGCTAAGAGCAGGGCAGGCGATTTCAAAGGGCCTTTGCTGCATCTTTCTTGAGAGACGAGACTCTAAAACTTGTCCTGCTTCAGCAGAACACACAGCTTGGAAAGGACGTCATATCAGGGGCAGGCGGTCCAGGCTTGGTGCCTGCCGGGCAGCACGGCCTCCGCACAAGTGGGTGAGGGAGTGTTCTGGGCGGCTCCCAGTGTGGATTGCGTGTGTGGGTTCCTGCGCCTCCCCCCTAAAGCCTCAAATTCACATCTATTTTTGGGATATTTGCTGACACCCCGTTGTCTCCTCCCCTTCCCCCAAAGGTCTGGGATCTTGTCGGTTGCTCTCTGTGTGTCCACAGAAAATGCTGAGTAAATACTCCTCAAATGAATGGATTGCCCCTTCTGCCAGTTTCATCATGTTAGAAGGCCTTGGAATTTAATCCTGCTTTTGGGACGAGTTGGGTAACTTTGAACTTTGCTTTCAAGGCTGAAAGTCTCTGGAGTCAGGCTGCCTGGGTTTGAACCCAGACTCTGCTTCTTACTAGCCATGTCAACTTAGGAAAGTTTCTGAACTACTCCGTGCCTCAGTTTCCTCCTCTGGGAAGTGGGACCCTTGCAGTGCCTTCGTCACAGATTGGCATGAAGATAAATGGCTCAGCACATGGCAAGTGCGTACAAGGTGGCCAGGCACAGAGTAAGGTCTAGATAAATATTAACTCATATTCTTTTATTATTATTATTAAATCAACTTTATTAAAGAGTAACTTTCAAACAATAAAATGCACTCGTCTTAAGAATATGGTTAGATGAGTTCTGATAGATATGTACACCCATGGAAGCACCACCTCAATCGAAGGACAGTCCCACCTCCACAAATGTTCCCTCTGTCCTTCGGTCAAGGCCCTCCTCTCCCCCGGCGCACTGGTCTGCTCTCTGTCTCCATAGCTCAGTTTGAAGGTTCTGGAACTTTAGATAAATGGACTCTTATACCATGTGCGGGAGCCCCGGGTTCCTTCTTCTCAACATGTTTTTGTCCATGTTGTTGTGAGTATCGGTAGTTTGCTCCTCTTTACTGTTCTAACTCATGCTATTGCCAGTGATTTCCTCAGTCTTGGTTTCCTCTTCTGGGAAATGAGGTTAATAATTTCCACCTCATAGAATGTGGTGAAGGAGAAACGAGACCCTGAGTGGTGCAGCCGCATCCCCGATCCCCAGACGGAGGACCCTGCATCCTGGGCCCAACCAAGCTCTCCCATCGCCGCCCCCTGGTCCCCAGAGAGGGGCCCTTCCAACTTCACAGGAAGCCTGGAGCCCGAAGGGTTGACGGGGGAGGACCTTCTGAATAGATGCACAGCTGCGAGATGATGGCCATGTTTATAAAGCAGATTGTTATTTTTTAATTCTTTGCCTTGTGTCCTTTCCCCTACTTCTCTCTTTTAAGGATAATTAAAATGCAAGCTGGCACTCCCTGCGAGGAGACAGCTGAAGATTTAATTGCCCCAAGAAAAATTTTCCAGTGAAAGGTCTTGCGGTAATGGCAGCTCCCGGCCTGGCCGCCTGAGCGCTTTCGCATTGCGCACATAATATTAGCGGTAATGCCTTCATCTGCATGTGCACAGGGTCCATTTACTGGCACGGAAGAGCTGGGGCAGAACGGAGCCGACGGCCTCAGTCAGGCCACCGCCTGCTCACCATTAAACTCTCACCCGGCCTCACTCTGGAGACAGGTCTGTGTCCCAGATCCACGCAGCCGGCTGCTGCACCAGCTGACCCTGCCCTGAGCGGGCCTGCGGGGCAGGAGGCCCGGGCGCCTGGGAACGGCCCCTTCCACCACGAGGGTTTGCCCTGTTGTCCTTGAAGTGCGGCCAGGAGGACACGTCTGCTGAGTGGCCGAGCCCTGCCAGCTCTCCAAGCCGGGCCATTTGCCAGCTGTGCCTGGGTCATGCGATTTCAGGGGAGAGAACGATCTTGCAATCTCTCATTCTGTTCTCTTAGTGTGGCCCCAGTTTCCCCAGATGAGGCATCAAAGGCTCAGAGAACGGTCACGGGCTCCTTGTCCGTTGGGAAGCGTGCATCAATTTTTAAAAAAGTGATTACTCTGAACCCAGGATCACGATGAAAGGCAGAGAGACTCAGTAGGGAAAGTCAGACGGACTGGGGTTTGAGTCCTAGTTCCAAACCTACCAGTGGGTGCAGGTTTCAGCTCTCTTATGATGCCGTGATGTCTCCAACTTCTGGGTCTTTGTGCACTCTCTTCTTTCCCTAACCTTCTTCCCTGTCTCTTCCTTCCTTCCTCCTTTCCAGGCCTCCATCCCCCTGACCCTTCTACCCACTCATCTAATAAATATTTATTGGGTGCACCCTGTGGACTGAGTGCAGGAGTTACATTAGTAAGCAAAGGTGACAGCCCCTTGCCCTGAGGCGGCTCCCAGGGCAGTGGAGGAGGGTGTTAGGCCATCACAAGGTCAGTATATACTACAAACTGTGACCAGGGCTGCAAAGGAGAAGCTGTGGACAGGATTGTTACTGTGGTGTCAACAAAGGAACCCAAGCCCTCTTTGATTTAGAGGACTAGCAGGAAAGATCCCGCAAGTGCTCCTGGCAAGAGAACAGCATGTGCAAAGGCCCCGTGGTCCCGCCAGCAACTGTCAGGTGATTGGTATTGCCAGAGCAGGGCGAGATGGGGGGAGTAACACTGGGCCAGCCCACACAGGGAAGGCATAGCCTTACCCAGTGCCTCCACACCCTCTTCCTCTGGCTCATTCTTACTCATCCTTTAGGGCTCAGCTCAGGAATTTCCCCTCCAGAAAGCTTCTCTGCTCTGTGCAGGCTGAGAGGCCTATGACTTTCTGCTATAGGACAAAGTGTCCAAAACTTAGAAATGAGGCAAATAAGGTGGCGTTTCCTTTCATTACTGTTGTTTAAAAGACCCACTAAAGGATTAGTTAATTCTGTGGGAAGTACACCCGAGTTTAACTTTGTCATTCTGTATTTGCATCATGTTTTATCATTTCCTGAAATTGCAAGTTGACATCCTCTTGTTCTAGTGGTGCTCCAGCAGTGTTGGGATTGCTACCAGTGCTCTGGCTCCCTCACACCCCAGGAGCTCACAAGGGTGTGGCTATCGTCTGTCAACATTTTATCCTCAGAATTTTGCACAGGGCCAGCTTCACAGCAGGAGCCTGAGAAATAATTATTGGCTGAATGAGCAATCTTGGCCTTATCTCTTCACGTCTCTGGGCCTCAGTTTTCTTATCTGTTAAATGGACATCATAGCATCCATCTTCAGAAGTAAAAGTTCAGTGAAATACAGACTTCAGTTCCCTGTGATCCTGTGGGCTTCAGTGCCCCTTGTCCCAGGGCTGGATTCCAGAGATAGGAAATGAAGATCTGGTGTGGGGAGCTCAGGCTGGGGGGACACTTAGTCACTGGACGAAGGAAGGGTGACTCTCTGTGGGGCCAGGGCAGCCAAAGGCAGCTCCACCTGGTATTTGGTGGGATAGGGACACCAGCCTGGCTGGAGAGTCAAGTCTGGGCTGGGGAAGAGCAGAAAGTGTCCTTAAATAGACCAGGTGGGGTATAAGGAAGAGACGCTGGAAACCAGGCTGGCGTGTTGGATTCCCCAAAGTTGGTAAGAGGGGGACATCCTATGCTGAGGGAGGGAGGGACTTGATAAAATCATTTCAGCCAGGAGAGGAGAGCCACCATCATTGAGTTCCTCTGAGAATCTGACCTTGGTGTGTGTGTGTGTGTGTGTGTTAGTGTGTGTGAGACTGTGTGCATGAATCTGTATATGTGGTGTGTGAGCGTAGAGGTGTGAATGTGTGTGTGGGTATGAATCTGTGTGAAGGTATATGTAAATACGTGAGTGTGGGTGTGAGAGAGTGTGAATGTGTGTGTGGACTGCTGTCTGTGCCACAGGGTTGCAAAGGGCTGATCTATTCTCTATTTAACCTTCACAAGAGCCCCCTGGGCTTTCCAGGTGGCTCAGTGGGTAAAGAACCTGCCTGCAATGCAGGAGACATCAAAGATGTGGGTTCAATTCCTGGGTCAGGAAGATCCCCTGGAGGAGGGCATGGCAACCTACTCCAGTATTCTTGCCTGGAGAATCCCATGGACAGAGGAGTCTGGAGGGCTACAATCCATAGGTTGCAAAGAGTCGGACATTACTGAAGCAACTGAGCCCAGCACATCACAGAACCCCCTGAAGTGAAGACTACCACCCCCTGCCCCATTTCACAGGTGACCAAATGGAGGCTCAGAGGTGAAGCCCTTTGTCTAGGGTCAGGGTAAGGGCTCTGAGCAACTGTCTCGACACCCCTGGGTGGAGAGAGGAGGGGTGTGGGCACAGGGTGATAGGGGGGTAATTAAGGGAGTCTCACTAGACCAAGTGATGATAAATGGTTTATCACTGTTTCGTGTGCTTATTTTGGTTGTGTCTGCTCAGACGATCAGTGGTGTCCGACTCTGTGACTCCATGGCCTGGAGCCTGCCAGACTCCTCTGATCATGGGATTTCCCAGCCAAGAATACTGGAGTGAGTTACTGTTTCCTTCTCCAGAGGATCTTCCGACCCAGGGATCGAACGTGCGTTTCCTGTGTCTCCTGCATTGGTAGGTGGATTCTTTACCACAGAGCCACCTGGGAAGCCCTGCTCTTTTGGTCACCTGGATGTTATTTTTCAAAGGAATCTAGCAATGCTCTCTAAGTTCTCACCTGGGCAAGGCCCAGGGCTGGGCTCCTGGACCAAAGATAAAGAACTGATACTATCTTAAGAAAGTGTCAGGTTGGGGCAGGCATCAACTTGGGGGTGGGGTTGAATCCCCCCGGGCAGTAGTCTCTTTCAGACTCTGAGGTGTAACTTGTTTGTAGAGAAATGCAGACCTTGAGTGTGTACTTGGATTTTCACATTTGCAAGCCCCCATGTAACCACCATTTGGGTGGGGAAACAGCTTCCTGTCACCCCAGAGGGCCCTTAGCCTCCTCCCCTCCACTGCTTCCTCCAAGGGTAGCCCTCCACTGACCTCTGTCACCAAGCTTTTGCCTGTTTCTGAACATCTGGGCCCCATATCTTTTTGGAAAACACTTTAAATTTCATAATCCTGTATTCAGAAAACAAATCCAGCCCCTAATCAAACACAGTGTAATGGTTAAGGGAGCCAAAGCAGGGACCCCAGTGGTGACAGGCTGAACCCTGGGGAGGCCTGAAGTTGCCTGGGCTGGCTGTTGACCAGGCAGGAGAGCGAGACCACCCTGGCACTTTGTGGGTAAGACCACATGGTGTTTCCTGGCTCCCAGTAGAGCCCAGTGCACCCCATCATTGTCTGTGGCCCCCACTGTCTCACCAGCACCCCCCAGCCCCCAACATGCCTGTCTGGTGCCCACCCATACCCACAGCAGCACCACTGCCCAGGCAGATGTTGGCCCTTGAACAAAACTCCTAATCTCTCTGCTAAATGGGGGATAAATCATAGGACCTACCTTAAAGCTTTGTTAAGAGGACAGATGAACTGATATTAAATAAGTTAATATTTGTACAGAGTTTAGGAGACTTTCTAACATGCAGTAAGGGCTTATGTTAAAACTAAATAAAATAAAGAAATCTGGATTGAATCTTGGCTGGTGGGAACATGCTGGAAGACGCAGGGTTTTTTTTTACTGTTGAGCATTAGAATCTTGAGAGTGAAGTGAAAGTCGCTCAGTCGTGGCAGACTCTTTGTGACCCCATGGACTATACAGTCCATGGAATTCTCCAGGCCAGAGATAGCCAGTCCTTCTCCAGGGGATCTTCCCAACCCAGGGATTGAACCCAGGTCGCCTGCATTGCAGACAGATTCTTTACCAGCTGAGTCACCAGGGAAGCCCAGAATCTTGAGAAGGAGCAGAGATTTTCCTGATTATAATGTAAAGTGGGCAGGGGCTGCAGAAGTCAAGGCCAATGGGTCCTCCTGGGTGGGGCAGGGTGGGGGTGTTATCGCTCTCCTTTGCTCAAGGAATGCAGAGGAGATGCCTGATAAATGCCGAATGCTGGCAGGAGGGAGAGGGTCACTTGGCTCCCATCAACTAGAGGTTGCTCACCAACCTAAGCCCCAGAGATCTGGGCTGTGGAGAAGCAAGGCCCAGGTGCTGCGTGAATTCTATCCCCACTTCTCCTTGCCTGGACATGCAGTCCTCCACCCCCACCTTCCCAGAGAACAAAGACATTTCCCCACCCACTGGGCCTGGATTCCTGCCTGGAACACCTCATCCCAGGAACGCACACATATTTCACAGGTTGGGGCTGAGGAAGGGGAGCTGAATTCTCTGTCACCTGCCAAGGTCCTGGCCTGTGAGGCAAGCAACCTCTCCGAACCCTGCAGGAAGTTCGTTGCCTCCTGTGTGACCACATGGACCAGGCCAAGGTCTCAGGACTGATCCTCGGTGGGCTTGTGGATCCAGTACAAGTCCAAACTCCACTGAAGATTCATTGTGTGAGATTGGCCAGGTCATGGGTACTTCTGAGCCTCAACTTTCTCTCTCTGCAAAATGGGCACACAGCTGCCACTGCTATTGGACAATTAGGAGAATTAAACGTGATGGGGAAGAGCCAGACTTCTAGTGCTCTGCTGTGGGGCATTAGGAAAAGGACTTCACTTTTTTGTGCCTTGGTTTACTCATCTGTAACATAGGGATAAAAAGAGTTCCTACCTCACATGATGGTTGGGGGATTAAATGAGTTAATAATTACAAAGCACTGGCATATTACTTACCATAGCAGGTATTGGCTTTTATAATTGCTAATAATTTTGCATAGTCAGTGCTAATATGTAATGTGATGCTATTAACTCAGTGGCTAGAAGTTGGTCTCTGAAGCTGGCAGCTGGAGTTTGAGTCTCAGCAACGTCACTTATTAGCTGTGTGACCCTGTATCAGTTACATCACCTCTCTGTGCCTTGTCTATAAAATGAGGTCAGTACTATTATTTACTTGGACTTGTGAGGTATGAAAGGGTTAATCAATGTACAGTGCCAATACACAGTAAGCATTGACTATAAATGTTATGTTGACATCATTATATAATTGTCATCCATATTGTTAATATTCTTATGGAGGGTACATCAACATTTATTGAGCACCTACTAGCACTAGACATGAATTATCCGGCAGGGATAGTCTAGGACAAGCATTAGCTCCTCATTTGGTAGAAGAGGAAAGTGGGGCCCCAAGAGGGTGACCCATTTGTCCAAAATCCTACAGGTAGTGAGGGCAACCAGTCCCCTCTGTGCAGTGTTTAGGGCAGAAAGGAAAGAACCAATGCTCAGCGAAGGCCTGTTATGTGCCAACCCTTTAATGCCCACACTAACCCTGGAAGGGTATTACTGTCCCTATTGTGCTGATGCCTGCCCTGAGTCTCAGTGAGGTGAGTGGTTTGTTCTCAGAGCTACAAAGTGGAAGATCTGGGATTCAAACTTGTTTTCTGTTGGAATTTCGCTCAAGCGGGTGTTTTGGGCTTTCTTACACTGACTCCCTATGAACCAAGGGAAACAAAGTCTTTGTGTCTATAAAACCCAAGTGTGCATGTGTGCTTGCTCAGTCATATCTGACTCTGCGACCCCATGGACTGTAGCCTGCAAGACTCCTCTGTCCATGGAATTCTCCAGGCAAGAATACTGGAGTGGGTTGCCATTTCCTTCTCCAGGGGATCTTCCCACCCCAGGGGTAGAACCTGTGTCTCCTGCATTGGCAGGCGGATTCTTTACCGCTGAGCCACCTGGAAAGCCCAGAGAGAGGCCCAAACGCTGAGGCTGCTTCCAAGCCCGGGGGCCCAGGCGATCTTCTCCCAAGCTCATGTGGACAGGACAAACTCACAGAGACAAGGATACTCAACATCCAAAGGGGCTGTTGTTACCCAGAAATCTTTATTACAAAAATATTTTGCAAGCCAAAAAGTTTAAGTTGCAACTATATACAAAATGGGGCCTGTTTCCTTCCCCACAGTCTGAAAATAAACTCCCAAAACCATGCTCCTTCCGTACTGTTGTTTGGACCGTTTCCTTTTCCTGGGGTTCGATACACAAGGTATGGGAATCTCCAGGCTGCCAGGCTAAGTCTAAACTACATGACTTCCTTGGCCTCATTCCTTACTCCTCTTCCAAAATTCAAAATAAAATTAAAGTGGCACCAAGAAAACATTCTTTTAAAATTCTGTATGTGCTTGTGTGTGCTCACACACGTGTGCTCTCTCTGGGTAAAAGAGAGGGAGACCAGGGTTTACAAGCCAACCTTATGGAATTTGGAAATAGCTCGAGCCAGGTGGCTGGGACACTGAGCTCCCAGATGCCACAACTCGGCTCATGGGGCCAAAGCTGCTCACATGGCCTGTTGGCTCAGCCAGTTCCTGGATACCATCATGTAATACAAATCACTGTTCCCCAGAGAGGCAGGTCTGTGCTGGCCTCCCAGGGTTCCACCTGGAGGACCTGCTGATGGGCAGGATGGCTCAGCTTCTGGCTCTGACAGCCTGTGCCAGGACTCCCTTGGGCATCCAATGGCTGGACCCAGGGGGCAGTGAAGATTAGCATCTCAGCTCTGAGAGTGGATCAGTTACATGGGAAAACTGAATAAACAGGGCTTATGACACCTGCTTGCCCTGGGCCCAGCTAGGCTGCCACACTGAATTGGAAGGGCCAGGGTTCTGAGGGTAATGGGGTCAGAGCCTCTGCCCAACCTCTTGAGACAGAGGGACAGATGGTGGGTCATTCCTGGCTTCACAGATGTCCAGGCCTCCTGGCTGTCTTTGATTTATTCCAGTTTGATCCAAATAGGGTTTGGGAACATAAATGAAAGATTCTGTCTTCAGAGAGCTGGAATGACAGGGGATGGGGCGGGGGGTACAGCCAGGCACAGCTTCCTACCCTGCATGGCCCTAAAGTGCTTGTGAGAGATGGAGGGGAGGGACAGCGTCTTTCCTCCCCTCTCTTTACAGGTAAGCATACTGAGGCATGAGGTCTCAACCAGACCTTGTGGAGAAGGAGGCAGCCTGGAGAAATAGGGGCAGGTTCAGACTTACCACACTGGGGGCTCAGGAAGCAGAAGAACCAGCCACGTGGAGGGAAGGCTAAGTGTCTCCATGGAGCAGCCAACCTGGAACCGTCTGCCCCACCCTCAGGGCTCTGGGACCGGGAGGAACTCAGTTTCTGCCATGAGTGATTCTCTCCTGGACAACTGACCGTTCAGCCCCAGACTGTGCAAGACCAACCACGCACATCAACACATGACAAAGAGCCAAGATAACGCTGCTGTTGTTTTAAGAAAAAAAAAAAAAAAAACAGAACAAAACACCACAGATCAAATTTTCTAACACCTCAGTTTCAAGATTGCACATTTCACATTTCTCAATAATTTACAGGCGTCCACAGCGAGATGTTGTGAGTTAGTGCTTGCTGAAGGAAGCGAACTCAGGTCTGGAAAGGAGAGGTGGGGCCACATGGAGCGTCATAGTCAAGATGACGGGTCCTCTAGGTCTCGAGGGCTGCGAGGAGAAAGGGTGTTTCTGTCCCTCAGTCCTTGGTGGTGGAGGAGTTCCTCAGAGGGTCCTCTCCTCCCCAGGGCTTGTGGCCGGTCACTCCAGGGCGGGGAAGGCCAGAACTGCTGGCAGCCACTGCACCAGGTCTCAGGAGGCGGGTCCAGCTTCCCCATGGACAGGCAGTTCAATCTAAAGGGGATAGCTTTCCCCAAAGCCCCAGCTGGTAGTTCTGGGGGGAGGAGGAGGTATGTTTTCTCCCTCCTCACTCTGGAAGATCAAGCCACGGAGCGTCAAGGAGGCAATCAGAGGTCTCTAAGACCATGACCAAGACCCACAGTTGATGGACAGAGGCGTGAGAGTTCTCGCACCCACAGTGGCTCTGGCCAGTTCCAGGCCAGCTCCCCTCCTGGTTTGGCAACACCAGCCTCCATGTGTGGCCATGTTGGAGGGTCGTGGCTACCCTGGAAATGCTGGTGAGCCAACTGGGTTGAGGAGACAAGAGCTACCCTCACTCCTGGGTCCCAGGGCCTCTGCCACCCTAGCCCCCCAGGAACTGGGCTGGTTGTCCTCACCACGGCTGCTCCGTGTGGGACAGGAAGGCTCATGGGGACAGACCCTAGAGATGACCACGGCCCTGTTCACTTCCTCTGGACCTGGACACTGGCATACTCTGAGTAGGATGGCTCAGGCTTGGGGGCCGGTTGCTTGGGGGTCCGGTTGAGGTGGACCATGTCCAGGTCAGCGTAGGTGAGGGTGTCCTCAGATACAGGTGGCGGGCGGGCCTGAATGCTGGCATACTCCGTGTGGTTGTTCGGTTCATTGGCCTTGGGGGTTGATTTCTTCCCCTTGGGAAGGTTCAGGTCTGCATATGTGATGTCATTGTTGTCTTGGATCTAAATGAGATAGAGAGAAGGTCATTCTGGAGCCCCTGCCAGTCACCACTGGGATCAAGTCTGGATGCTCTGTCTCCTCTTGGCCTCCACTAGCTCAGCCTTAATTCATGTCCCCTCTTCTCCAGCTGAGGTCACCTGTCTCCAGCCTTGCCCTTCCAATCAGCCTCCTCATATAGCCTGAAGGCTCTTCCTAAATGTCAGTGTGGTCACTTCATAGCCCTGCCTCAATGTCACCCCTCCTGCAGTTCTTGCTTGCCTTTCCTGATGCGCTTTCCTCTGCTGAGAAAGTCCAGCCCCCTTTCTCCTTGTGATGAAGCCCAACGCACCCTGTCAATTTCATCCTAAGACCTTCCGCTCAGCTGGGTCCAGGACCATGACTCTGCACTTCCCTCTGTGCTTCTCCATCACAGCACCCACCCCTTAGCTAGGACCGCCTGTGCCTGTCCAAGGGTATGCATAGATGCTGATCCCCAGTGGCTGGGGACATTCATTTATTTACTCATTTATTAAACAAGTATTCACTAGGCATTTGTTATGATGCAAAAATCAAGGCTGGCACAGAAAAAAACAATCAATGTTAAATGAATAAATGAATGAGTGGTAGATGAATAAATGGATGGCAACTCTTCCAGCCCCACTCTAGCTGAGGCTGGGGACTGGGGAAGAGAGGATGGGAGTTTGTGAGAATGAGGGCAGCAGTTAACAGGAGGCAAAGGTTTTGTAGGCAGAAGTCGGAGTGTGAATCCGGGTTCTGTTCTCTCTGGAGGAGGGACTGGGCAGTTCACTTAGCCTCTCTGGGCCTTGGCTTCCCCATCTTTAAAGTAGGTCTAATAATAGTATCTGTTGCCATGGTCACTGGGAGGATCCGATGAGCTGGTCTCAGGACAGAGCCTGGCTCGTGCCGGGTGCGTGGATGTGCGGCACATGTCAGCAATCCACCACCTGGCAAACCTGAGCTGCTCCTATGTGCCTGTCTTATCACTCACAACTGCCATCTTGAAATTACCCATCATGAAAGATACTTCGCTTCTTTGTGCCTAGCAACTTAACTGTGGAAGTGGAGGGGAATGACCAACACCCATGATCCCAGCTGACACACAACAATAACCTCAGACCCTGACGGCTCTCACGTGGATCACCTGATTTAGGTGCTATCACAACCCTGCTTGGTAAGACATATTTATCCCACTTTATGGTGAAGAACCTTATAGCCAGGGAGGTGAAATAATGGGGTCAAAGTCATACAGCTAGAAAAGAGTCGAGGTCTGCTGGCCTCTAAAGCTGTGGTCCGACCACATGGCCCCTGTCCTCAACCCTGCATGCTTGCTCACTTCTCTCTGGGAAACCCATGCCAGCATTAAGGGCTGGGAGTCCTAGCTACAGGGCTGCGAGCTCACAAGAGCCCTGCTCACTGCCCAGGGCTTGGCACATAGTAGGTCCTCAGTAAGTCCCGACTGACTGTAAATTCTGTACAGGATTCAGTGACCAGCTCTTTCCACCATCATTCTTTCCCTGGAAAATTCCAGAAAGAACTTTGACTTTTAAAGTGCCAGAAAGCAAAATGACTGGGGAAAAAGCCTTCCTGACCCATGATTGGAAATTGTCTTGTATTTCTAATCATTGCCTGAGCTGGTGGGGGAGGGGAGGTTGGCATCGAGTCGGGAGAGTTCTGGCCTACAAACACTGTGCATTTTGCCAGCCTGGCTCTCTTCAACAAATTACAGCTACAGCGATGACAACTGCCAGGGAAATGTCAAGGACAGCTGGCTTTTCTCATTCCAGGTTCAGGGCTGGGCCTGTCTCCTTACAAGACGCTGAGGAACCCTCTGCCTCCCAAGGTCTGATAGCATCAGCCAGTGCAGACAGGGCCAGAGTTCTCAGAAACAGGCCACCAACCATGGTGACTGCAAAGCCTCCTCAATAATGCTGGGGTGGAACTGCCAGCTCCAGGGGCATGTGCCGTTGCACGAGGTGATCAATGACATGGGGCCTTCCCATCAGCAAAGGCAGTGCAGTGCTGTGTTCCCGCACGTGAGAGACACAGGGCTGCAAGGGTGCTCTGGGTAGAGGGGCTGGCCAGGCACAGGCACGGAGGCCGGATGGCGTGAAGAGCACTAAAGCCAACTCCAGCAGCACCATTTACACAGAACACATGGTGGATGGTGCCCTTCCAAGCTGCACAGTGATTGGCACTGAGAGAGGCTGGGAGAGACTCTCCAGGCTGGGGCCGGGGTGGGGGGTGGGGGTGTGTGTGTGGTGGTGGTGGTGTGTGTGAGATGGGTGGAAGGATGCGGGGAGGGGGAGGGGAAGGGGAGGGGAGGACTCAGGAATGAATGTAAGGATCCTCCACCCCCGGCACCCACCCACCCTGGTGAAGAAGTCTTAATTTAGAACAGGATCTGCAACTCCTGTTGATGCAAGGAAATCACACCACCGATCTCCCAGGAAGGGCATCTCACCAAGGACTGTACCTGAGTTGTTTCTCTGGTGTTCTTCTCGGGCTCGTGCAGCCTAAAAAGGAAAGAGACGCACAGATAAAAATACCCTCACTATCTCTAGTGCTCATGCACACGGATAAGAATAACATTTAGGTTCCACTTCCTATACGGGTGGAGGACATGGATGAGCCGTTCCCAACAGAAACACAACTGCTGATCACATGTTTGGACCAAAGGACTTTTCAACAATGCACTACTTTTTTTGTTTGTTTGTTTAACCTACTTTATTATCAAGGATCTTTAAAAACTGTAGTACTCGGTGCTGGGGAAGCTGCGGTGAGACTGGCAGGTTCACGAACTGCTGGTGGAGGGGCTGACCAGCATAATGCTCTCTGGAAACAGCTTGTCAAAGTCAAGAGCTTGGAAGGTGTCCTCATCTTTTGACTCATAACTGCACATTTGGGGGTATTGGTATTCAAAATATAGAAAAAGCTTTATGCACTAAGGCATTTACCACAGAACGAGATGGGAGAGGGAGGTTTACATCTCACAGCTCCACCAATTGGGACTGGTTAAGGAAATCAGGATAGATTTTGTAGATAAAGACTTAAGAGGTTTATGAGGAGGCTTTCTTTTTTTTATTACAAATGATTACATTAAAATGATAAGCATAAAATTCTCTGTGGAATGACCCCAATTATGAAAAATGTGTGGATAACACTGTAAGGAAATCTAGTAAAATGCTAACAGCAGTGGTCTTGGGGTGGTATTTTTTCTTCTTTTTAGTTTCCTAATGTTCTATATTCTACACACCTAAGTCTTATCATTAAGAAAAGAAAAGAGGAGGGCCATGTGTTCTGATTAATCAAAGAAGCCGTTCATGCACTTGATTCTGTAATTGGAGGCTGTGGCTTGGCTCACTGCAGGGTCACAGTCAAGGTGGTGAGTAAACCAGAGTCACTGATTCGGCAGTTGTGTAAATTCTCAAGCCAGCCACTCTGGGGACATTAGCCTGGCTCATGTCAGAAATGAGCAATGGGGCTTGGCAGCGGGGTTATTAATGGATTTGGCATGAGTGCTTGGCTCAGAAAGCAGTTCTGGGGCATGACGGGCCCCACGTGGCCACAGCAACAGCCCTCTGGGAGCAGGGACGCTGTCTGGAGAAGACTGCTCACTCGGCTCCATCCATGCCCCTCCTGCTTCCCACCTGTCTGGGTCCCCGCTGACTCTGGTTCAAGTCCAACACCTCGACCTGCTTGTAAGTCCCATGGAGTCTGGTCCTGGCTGACCACCCCGCCTGCCCCCGACACACCAACCCAGACTCATTCACTCCGTCATCCTCATTCACCCACTTATCCACCCACCCAATATTTCTCAAGGGCTACTCAATGTGATGCACTTTACATGTCAACAGCCTTGAAGGACCTCCTGAACAGCTCTTCCTCTTGGTTAACCTTTGTTCATCCTTCAAGACAACTACATTGTCACGTATTTGGGATGGCTTCTGACAGTGCTAAGCTGGCTGGGCTGTCCCTCCGTGACAGTTTCAAACTCCTTGCATATTTTCCCATCGGGTTTGTATGTCTGTGTGTCTGCCATGCTTCCTCACCACGTGGGTATAGGTGCTCAAGAGACTTGGAAGGAATGCCGATCAGTCTGCCCCAATGCCTTTGCACACTCAGTCCACCTTGCCTCTTCCTCTGATCCACTCCTTCTCTTCCCCCAGAGTTGTTTCAAATGGTCATTTCTCAGGGAAACCTTCACTATCCCAAAATCCATTCTCAGAACACTGGGCTCCTCTCTCAGAGCGATAATTATAGACGGGAAGCAGTTATCCATTTTGTCATGTCTCTCTCTCCTTGGGTCTCTCCCGTCTCAGTGAATGGCATTGCTATTACTCATCCTTGTGCTCAGCTAAAGAAATGGGAACCGCCCCCCAATTCCCCTTCCTCCTCCTTTACAACCCGTGTCTAATCCACCACAAGGCTTGTCGATTTGCCTCCAAAATACATACCAGACACCATCATCGCCACCATCCAGGTTTCAAATTTCTGAAGAGCTTCCTCCCTGGCGTCTCTGCTCTAGGTCTGCCCCCCCACCCCCCACACTCCACTCTCCACATGTAAAATGCATACGTGATGTCATGTCACTTTTCTGCTCAAAACCCTCAACTCCTTCCCACCACACACTGAAATCCATCTCTGTGTCCTGACTGCCCGGCCCACGTGATGTGCTGTAGCCCTGTCTCTGGCCTCGCTCACTCCACACTGCTTGCCCTCCCCCTGCCTCTCCCCCGTTCTGCCTCCTCCTTGGTCCATGAACACGTCCAGCTGCTCCTGCCTTGGGGTTTTGGCACTGGCTGTTCCCTCTGCCTGGTCCACCCTTGCCCCTGATGTTCCCAAGGCTAGAGCCTTCTTGCCCCTCAGCTGTCAACTAAATGTCCCCTCCTTAGATGGCCTTCCCTGACCACCCACGGCACACTCGCTCCCGCCTCTGCTTTGAGCCTGTGCATTAGTCCGCACCTGTAGCACACCACGTATTAACCTCCCAGCTAGTATGGTAACTTGCCTCCCTGTGGACCACGAGCTCCATGAGAGCAGAGACTAGGTCCATGAGAGCAGAGACTAGGTCCATGATGTTTACCACCGGAGCCTCGACACCTAGTAATGAGCTGGTGCATCATCAGCACGCTAGAGATGTTTGTTGAATGAATGAACGAACATCTCTCCAATCAGATCAAAAGTGCAACCGACCGGGGCTAGTGTCTTTTTATTCCTTTTTGCAATCCCCCCAGCTTAAGGCCTGGTGCTCAATCCAGATGAATAAATGAAAGAATCAGGGAAGCCTTAACTATTCTAAGAATAAACGCAGTGAATGTCTGACAAGTGAACAAATGGCCAATGAAATGAACCCCAGTGCCCAATTAAGGGAGCAGAGCCACATTTTCCTCTCATCTGAGCTGGGGAGGATTACAATGTTCTCCTGTACGTTCCTAACCCAGGGAGTTAGAAATAGCCAGTCCTCCCACTGGCCCTGCAACCTGATGGGCCCTTTGAGTTCAAAGCAGAGGCACCCCCAACTCTTGCCACTGCCCCTCCCCCTCCCGGGAAGCTGGCTTATTACCCACGCCAACATTCTCTGCAAAGTGTCTGATCCCAGCCAGCCGAGCTGAAGCTGGCAGCTGCATGGAAAAGCACCAGTACCGCTCACTAGCTAGCGCTTTGGTTTAGAGAGATCAAAGGGAGCAAGTGATCTCACGGCTCCCTGGGTAGGATCATGCTCAAAAACTGAAAAAAAAAAAAAAAAAGGCAGAAAACGGTTGGCTTCTCTGGGGAAGAAGAAACAGGCAGCAAGAAGCACTGGATCAGTGATGAAGAGCCTCAGCTTCAGCGTCAGAGAAACCTGGGTTGACTCATAGTCTGCACTTTGCTAGCTGTGGGTCCTTGGGAAGGTCACAACACTTCTCTGAGCCTCAGTTTCCTTAACCACATATAGGGACAATAATAAGCATCTAAAGCAGGGGTTCTCAAAGTCTGGCTTAGAAACAGCAGTGTCAGCACCACCTGAGAACTTGTTAGAAATATAAATTCTGCATCGAAACTCAAGGGAACGGGCCAGTAATCTGCGTTTTAATAAGCCCTCCTAGGGATTCTGCTACACACTCAAGTTTGAAAACCTCTGTTGAATTAAATTGGGATAATAGTAAATCACAGGATTTTTGTGATAATCAAATCACCAATGAGCTAATATAGGTGAAATCATAGATCTGTGCCTAGAACACAGTGAGTGCTCAATAAACGTTAGCTGCTGCTGTTGTCATTATTATTATTGACACAGCCCTTTTCTTCCAGAAATGTATTGATAATTGGGGAGACAAGACAAGTAAAAATAGTGACAGCAGTAAGAATGAAGCAAAAAAGACAGCTCCTTCCATAGTTGAGGCTGTGAAGCCACTGACAGGGATAGTTTTTTAGGATTCATGAGGTTAGAGATCAGGGATTACTGGAGTAGTTTGGGGTAGCATTTATTCATTCAACAAACCATTACTGAGCACCTATTCCATTCCAGGCACAGTGCCAAGTTCAGCAGTAATCAGCAATGAACGTGAGGGAGGTAACCCACCCTGCCTTGAAGAGGGGTAGGTCACACTACAGGGACAAGTGCAGAGACAGCCTGGATAGCCCAGTGTACCCAGCTCCCAGGAGGAGACTCTGTCCCTGGAGGAGGTAATGCCCTCGCTGAGCCCAGAAGGAAGAGCAGGAGGTAACCAAGTAAAAGGAGGCTCACCCACGCTAGCTTCCATGTCAGACCACCCAGGGGCGCTGTTCAGAACCTGCTGTGACTGCCAGGCCCTGCAGTTGTGCAGATCCTGGGTGATTCAGGAGCAGGGGTGGGGAGCACAGGGTGAGGAGAACGAGAATGCAGCGTGAGGGAGGAGGTGGGGGCCGAGGCTGAGCCATGGAATTCAAGCCCTGGGAGTGGTAGTGAGTGAAACTGTCCAGCTCAGCAGGGCTGCACTGCAAGGGGCTTGGGGGCCTCAGGAGAGCATCTGGACTGTTAGGAGGCCCACAGGGAATCACTGAGGGGTTCCAGGCAAAGGACGAAAGCCAAGCCTTGCTCTTGGGAAAGAGTGTACTTGGTGTGGGAAGAATGGCGGGTGAAGGCATGGCAACAGGAAACACATTTCTCTGCGGGCGTGAGGAGCCCGGTTTTGCTGGAATGGTGGCTCTGTTTGTTCGGGGACCCGGAGGCTGGGAGGCTGGCCAGGGCTCAGAGCAGGAAGCCACCTGTAGAGGTCAGAGCAGAAAGCAAGGCTTTCTCCCAAGGGTACCACAGACTCCTGGTACGGCAGGAAGGCCCGATGCTTCCCAGGACTCCTCAGATGGGTTAGGTGCTCCTGCTGTGTGCAACCACAGGCCTGGAATTGCCCCCCACCCTACCTGCCACCAGTGACCCCCCAACTCAGCATACAGCACTCCCTTCCCCCAACTGTGGGGTTGTCCCTGACCCTACAATCTGTCAGCAAGTCCCCTTGGCTCTAATTCCAAAATATCTCCAGAATCTGACCATTTCTAAACCCATCCAGGCCACAGCCATCTGCCTGGACCACTGCAGCAGCCTCCTCACTGGCCCCTCTGCCTCCACCCACCCTCCCTCCTACAGCTTGGTCCTCACATGAGGTCAGAGTGGCACCTTGAAAACAAAGTCAGATCAGCTCCCTCTTACGCCCCTTCATCCAACTGGGAGTCAAATCCGGAGTCCTAACAGCCACAGCCCCTAGACAATGGCTTCCACTCCGCATCCTCAGTTCTGTTTTGCAGTTCTGAAATCCACAAAGTGCTAAAAGAATCAAAAGATCTGCAAAACCCATTTGATGGCAAAACCTGTCCTAAACGAACATGAAGCGGTTTATAGTTTGTATTTATCGTACTTAGAGTACGTTCACGTTTCCACACAGGCACATTCAACGTGGTAGGTGATGGGGTGCGGCCTCTACTCTGCTGGGTGAATGCTGGTGGGGGGAGTGCTTCCCCAAAGCTGCAGTCTGGATTAGTCACCCACCTGCTGTGTGGGCTGCAGCTAAGACACATGGGCTGCACCTTCTGACCTCATCCCTTCCTGTTCCCTCACTCCTTCTGCCCCAACTGCTGGCCTCCCCCGTCCTCCCAGCCCACCTTGAGCCTTGGCCTTGCCTGCTCTCCTGCCCAGCCTGTGCCCCCTCACGGCTCCCCAGCTTCAGGTCCTTGCTCATATTCCCTCTTCAGAAGAGGCCCTGCCCTTGCCCCCATCTCCATCCCCTTGCCGTGTTTAATTTGTCACCACCTGACATGACATTACAGACTGTTTCACCTCCACACTTACTACCTGCTCCTCTCACTGGCGTCTGAGCTTCATGAAGGTCCAGACTGAGTCTTGTTCATTCAGAACAGAACTGGCATATAGTAGGGACTCAGCAAAAATCATGGCAAATGTTAAATCAACCAACTAATGTACCTTCCATGATGTAATGTCATCAGTTTAGCCTCTGACCAAGGCACAGTTTTCAGGAGGCACAGGTGCATACCCACCTGTCATACCCACCTACCCTGGCACTGCCCAGGCTACCTGTGTCAAAGCCCTCCATAAATACTTAATGAACAAAGGAAAGAGCACAGTATACAATTAGATTTGGGGATGGCATGTGCAGGAGTTCCTGCCACAGTCCAAACAGGATTTGGTAAGGGTCTCACTGTTTGTGGGCATCAGTCAGGAAATCAGTGCCTCTATGTGCTGAAATCACCTCATTTGAGGCAGTAATTAAAGACAGATCTGGTGGGAGGAGCTTACAAAGGAAAGACACAGGAAGGCTGACTGGCACAGGAGTGAGGGTCAGTGGGTGCAGATTCTGCTCGGCAGTTTTGGGGGGCAAACAACCAAATAACTGCAAAAGCACTCCAGCCCAGTGACCTACTTACCTTGTAGAAGAAGTGGAGCCCTTGGCTGAAAGAGAAAAGAAAAAAAAGAAGCCAGTTATTCAACTTAGAAACACACTTTTCTTTTATAATTACTTTCTGGAGGGTGCAGAGGCTTGCCCCCAGGGATGTTGGGAGGAATTGTTGCAATCATATCCTCCAAACCACAGGAAACCCCATGCCCACCCCAGTGGGGTGGGTGGTCCATTATCTTTCAGCAGAAAGAGCTGGGCCTGCCAGCTTTCCCACTTCTGGGAATTGCCAAAGGTCAGATCCCAAAGCAACCTTCAGCCTGAGAGGGCCAGCTGCCCTCCCTCTGGCTGAGCCTCACTTCCATCCATCACACACATTACTTGAAACCCTACAGCAAGACTGGGTGCCCATCAGGGCCCTTCACTGCTGCAGAACAGGTTCTGGCAGAACTGCTAATTGGGGGAGCAAGTGCAAATTCCACTTCTGCCACCCACTCACATGCTGCGTGACCCTGGGTGGGTCATTCTCCCTCTCCCAGGTTAGATCTCAGTGCTCTAAGTCACACGGGTGGGCTGGACATTCATTTTCATCTCACCACCTTTGCAAAAAGGATCATGGGAGGAAAGAAAGGGTCTGTCTGGCTCAGAGGTTTTGAGCCTGTGATGTGGGGCATCCCACAGAGAAGCCACTGGGGTTTGCCACCATTTGACTCTGATTTCGCTGTAAAATTGTAATTAAAAAGCAACATGCACAGGCAAGTGTGCTCTGCATCACATATTAGCAGGCTGGAGGCTGCCACACTGCAAGAGTTCTCACTGCCAGATGAACGCTTGGTGCCTGGGCAGGTATTGGGTTTTTAGGTGAGTGGTACCCATTAGATGTAGCAGCTCAGCATCTAACATTTGAATGGAGGCTGATGGGCTGCCAAGTGCTGGGACACGAGTCACCTCAGGGAGTCCAATGATGGGACACTGCTCATCTCCATTCCACACTAAGGACACCAGATGACTCCCTAAGGTCACGCAACGGGAAAGTGCTAGAGCTGAAATTAGGATATTTCACTGCGAGTATGAGGTAGAGGGTGGCAGACACCTCCGGGGACTGACAAGGGAGAGGGGGTGTCTCATTAGGATAGAGGCAAAGTGCAGTGTGGTCTCAAACATAGTCCCTGGAGACCCACTGCCATGTGAATACTGGCACCAGCACTCACCAGCTGTGAGACCTGACCAAGTTCTATAACTCTCCCGTGCCTCAGTTTCCTCGTCTATAAAGTGGAGTTAGGTCTGTGGTGACTTCAGTGCCTGGCACATCAAAAGAGCTGACTGAGGGCCAGCCATCACTGTCACTAAAGTCTACATTTGAGACCTGGACTCTGCACACAAGCGGACCCACCATTCAGGGCTGGGTGGCCTTCACCAGCGTCTGCAGCTCTCCAGCCCCCATTTCTTCTCCAGAACACTGGATGGCTGATACCCAAGCCCATGGAAATGAGCTCCTGTGTGCTAGAGCCTGACGTGGTGCCCAGGGATAAAGCTCCAAAGGAGGCTGGGGCTTTATGAACAGGCACTATGAATGCGCCATCCAAGGGCTGGCTCGTCTCCCAAGGTGGGCAAGAGACCCTGTTTCCCCATCCAAAGAGGAGTCCTGCCTGTGTAGGGGCTCTAGGAATGTTAGGGAAACCATCCTGCAGATCTCCTGGAAGAACCTCTTCTAGATTCTAGAGATGCCAGCCCTCCCAAATGGGAGTTTGAGGCTCAGGCAGTCTCTCAGGGCTGAGTCCTCCAGGCAGTCCAGCGGGGAGGGAAACTTGGGGGCCAGAGGAGAGGGGGTGCAGGAGGGGTGTGTGGCTGAGGCACAGAAAGCCCGTCAAGCTCTGTCTGGAGGTCTGGGTGCAGAAATGCAGCTCAGGACGGCATTTGGCACTCTGCTGGCTGCAGCACGTGGTGCTGGGTCACAAACAGCATTTTTAAGAGAATATAGTACAAAATATGACAAAAAGGAAAATATCAGAGTTCCAATTTTATAGATGGGGTGTGTGTGCACTGGGTTGAGACATGAAATGTATTTCTATCACTTGTAGCCAAAAAGGTTTCAGAAACACTGGCTTAAAATAGTCTTTAAGAGTGGGAAAGAGGACGTGCATTTTTTTTAGGTCTGACAATGTGTCCGTGCTGTTGCTGCACATGAGCTTATTTGTTTCATAACTATCCTCCGAGGCAGGCACTGCCACGTCCATTTTACAGGTGAGGAAACCGAGGCTCATGGAGGCCAAACTTTAGAGCATAAAACAAGGATCTGGAACCCTGGTTCATCTGACTCCAAGTCAACAGAAACAACTACACAGACACACACATGCACACACGTGCACGCATGAGTGCAAACGGCACAATGTCCTGGACTGGAACTGATACCCTCCTGCTGTAGTCAAAGGCCGCACACCTTGCCACTATGAGGGGAGCCTCCCAGGGAGGTGGTTCATGTTTCTGGTCTCACCTACAACACTGATTACAGGGGCTGACATCGAGAGCCTGCTGCTGTGCCAGGCATCTTGCTAACGCTGTTCCCACAGTTACTCATTTAATTCTCCCCACAGCCTGGGAGGTAGGTGGTGGTATTCTCCCCACTGCCTTCCTGCCTCCTGCCGGGGGGCTGGGCACATAATCTGGACAGGTAAGGGGAAAGTAGAAGTCTGCCAGGGGCTCCTGGGAAGTACCGTTTCCTCCTTGAGACCCTTTTGCCACCCTGGCATCTCCCCAATTCCCACATCAGCAGTGGTTCTGTGAGACTGTGAGGCCTGGAGCAGTGATGCGGCAGGGTAGGGGGCCCACCCATATTTCAGCCTGGTGAAGGGGCTGCACAGCCAAGGCAATGGTACCCCTGGCCCACCCATACTTCAGCCTGGTGAAGGGGCTGCACAGCCAAGGCAATGGTACCCCTGGCCCACCCATACTTCAGCCTGGTGAAGGGGCTGCACAGCCTAGGCAATGGTACCCCTGGACTTCTTGTTACTGGGAGTAACCGGACGTCCTTATGACTTAAACTACGTGTAGCCCAAAGCAGAGGCCTCTCCCTGTCTGGGAAGTACAGCCCAGGGGTAAACTCTCGGGGAGGAACCAGGGAACCCACCCACCTTTGTTCTGTCTGATTCGGAGGAGGTAGAGGGCTGCGATCAGCAGGGCCACCAGCAAGGCACACACCACGCCCACCACGATGAAGATGCTGGTCCAGTTGTTGTCATTCGGGCCTAGGACCACACACAATAGAGGCTTCATGTAGGAAAATTTAAAACAAAGAAAAGGAAAAGCCACTGCCCCTTTTCACCACGAGGCAGGCATCATTAACTGAGAACATCTGGCTCAGATGTTTCGGCCCTGTGGGCATGTTCATGGATCTGCACATACTTCCCCTTGTGGGTTACCCACAGGCAGCGCAAAAACTGTGCCGAGGTGCCAGGAGGGAAACATTGCTGTCAGCCTTGGAGGAACCCCGGCTGCAGGGTGTGGGTGGAATTGCCCTCCTGAGGAACAGACATACGTTCCTCCTCACCTGAGTGAGCCATGGAGCGGCCACCCAGGGACACAGGTCAGCCTGGATCTCCTAATGGCAGCTGGGGCATCACACACGACGGGGGGGGAGGGTTGTGAGGAGAGTGACCTGCCATTGGACATGCAGAGCCCCGAGGCAGTGCCCTGGTCCATGCCTGGGGCCTAGGTCCAGGAGGGCTGAGCCTAGGACCCTTGACATGGAGACAGTGCAGAGGCTGGCACCAGACACAGGAAGGGGATCCCGCAGGACAGTGTGCAGTCAGGAGCAGGGCTCCGAGCCACAGAAATGCAGGTTCAAATCAATGCCCTCACTGAGCGACCTTGAGCAGGTCATTTAAACCCCCTCACACACTGGCTTCCTCTTACGTTATTGAGGTCAATAGTCATCTCTACTTCATTGAATAGCTCTGAGGAATACCTCACTAATCAACCAACCACTCACTCTTTCATCCTTTCTAAAAGTATTTCTTGGGTGTCAACTACCCACCCAGCCCTGAAGCCACAATGCTGAGACAGCCATGGTCCCAGCAGCTGAGACTCAAAGCTGAGAGGTCACCAGGGTCACCTCCTTCAACACTTCCAGGGGCAGGTGGAGCAGCCCAGAGACAGGCACCGACTTGTTCAAGCTCCCCAGTGACACAGACAGCCCGAGTGGATCCACACATCCTGTCTCCGAGGGGAGGGCTCATGGTGGCATCAAAGGGCAACTTGACAGACCCCAAGGCTTCCTTAGAGCTGTCCCTTTCAGGATGCACGAAGGAAGGAAACGGCCTCTATTCTAATCCATTCAAAGGGTTTGCTATATACAAGGGTACAGGTGTTGGAACATTCCACAGTGGCACCAAAATGCCAACCAGGCACTGTCATTCTGAAGAAAGGGAGATACGCCGACAACCAGTTGGACAGGGGCTGAGAGAATGACACCCTGACACCTTTCATTCTCCCAGGAGGGTGGCAGCATCACCATCATCTTAAATGGGCATGCACTTGGGCCTAGCAACATTCCCTGGGGATCATCCCATAGAAATAGCTGCGCATGTAACAGAATATGTACAAGGGCAGTTAGTGCAGCACTGATCACACTTGAGATAAGCCACAGACAGCCTGAAGCCCCCGACCCCATTCCAGTGGGGCAGCCAGCGAGAGTAGGCTCAGGTCACAAAGAGCAAGGGGAGGAGGTGGGCGGGCAGGGAATGGTGAACACAGAAACTGTTAGTAGAAGAAAGCGAGAGAGTACACCATGAGCAGGACAATCCCTCTCCTTCTCTGCTTTCTTTCTTTCAAGGATATTTATGTCGAAAGATCTATAAAGAATACGCCACACTCTTACCAGTGGTTACTCTTGGAGGTGGGAATTCACTTTAAAATTCTATTTTAATCTATTGACTTCTACATTGTTCTATAAAAAGTATGAATTACTACCTTTAATATTAAAAAAAAAAAAAAGATCAACAGCTGGGTCAGTTGCAGTGGTGACCTCACCAGGGGTTTGACCTGTGTCCTGGTCCTTCTGGGGAGCAGAGACCTCCAGGGTATGGTTTTTGGAGACCGCCGGCTGCCCGTCGTGCTCCACCTGGCAGGTGAGCACCACAGCCTCCCTGTGGGCAGAGGAGTTCACCAGGAGCCAGCTCGTCTGGTTAAAGGTCCCGTCCTTGTTCTCTGCGAGGACTGAGGTTGCTTCCGTTCGGGACATGTTTCCGTTCTCCAGCCAGGTCAGCTGTAGGTGCCGGGGGTAGAACTTGTTCACCTGGCAGGTGACGTTCACCTGGTTCCCAGCTGACGGGGAGCCGGTAATCTCCAGGGTGGGTGGAACTGAAACAGCACAGGAAGAAGTTCTGACCTTATGGAACAGACATGTCATAGGGGAGGAGAGGGATAACCGCGCAGCACAGCCCGGGAGTCACCCAGAGCCAGGCATGCAATAGGGGCTCAAGCACTGAGGCTGTCTCTGCATATGAATGAAGTCACTACGCACAGTGCAGGGCGCACAGCAGGTGCTCAAAGGCTGGGCTCCTGTTAGGTTAACCATGTGTGCAATCTATAAGCACAGCCCTGGTATGCAGTTGAAATATGATAACTGCAGCAAAATAAATGAAGTCACTAAACACACAGGGGCCTGACTTACAGTAGGTGCTCAGCAGTTGAAGAAGCTATTGGTAAACTATTAGCACAGTGCTTGGCACATGACAGGCATCCACCTGGCAGCTGCCATGAAAACAGTAATAAGTGACCAGCTAGGAGCCTGGTGACTGGGCAGGATTGTCAGGAAGCAGATTCCAGGCAATTCAAGGCCTGGAACAAAAATCAGGGGGAAGGAGCAGGTTGGGGCCTTGGGGGCAGGTATGCGCTTGGGATGACGTGAGGGGCATCTACCTCGGATGGTCTCGGACAAGTTGGCAGTCCCACGGAGAGGAGGGCCCCCCTGCAGGGTGACGTGGGCCACCTCGCAGATGACCTGGGAGTGAACGTCTCCCGTGGCCAGCAGCACTTTGGTTGTGCTGTTGATGCTGTAGGAAACGTTGTCGTGCTCTGGGTCCACGCTGGTCTGGGAGGCTGAGAGCTCATTGCCATCTTTGAACCATTTCAGGGAGATGTTTCTGGGGGAGAAGCCGTGGGATGTGCAGGTGAAGTTCACTGTCTGCTCAGGTGTAGCCCTCACTGTAGGGCCGGATACCACGGGAGGAGAGGGCTTGGCTACGAAAGGAACATTTATAAACACTGAAAACCATTGTGATTATCATCACTAATGAAAAATATGTAACATAGTTAGGAACTATCACATATATTATTATTTTAATTCTTCAAATAGTTCTGGGAGGGCACTGCCATCATCCTCATCTTAAAGGAGACACACGGGTTCCCTGGGGTGACTGAGTCAGGAGTATGGAATTCCAGGTCTGAGTGCAAAGTCCACCTTCTTTCCTCTGCAAGGTGATTTCCCACCAGTCTGGGCACAGGAACAAAAAGTGCTAACTGGTCTCAGACATTCTTCCTATTTGCTATTCCTAGCTGGGCTCTCCTGGAAAACTTAAGTTCAGAGAAAGCATTTATAGAAGTGAATGCAAGGGAATCAAGGGCACAGTGGGACCACATGGAAGCTTAGCCAGGCTGGCCATCCAACGAGAGGTGTGACCGAGGTACTTCCTAGCTCCTCATCTATGAAGTGGGACAGCAGGCATTATTCCTCCTGGGGCTCCAGTGGGAGAGTTAAATAGTCAGTGGAAGCATTTTTGCCATGAGTAAAACACAATATGCTTCACCAAACTAAATAAACACAGATTTCTCTTTAACCCAGACTATACTTATATCCAGAGAAGGAAATGGCACCCCACTCCAGCACTCTTGCCTGGAAAATCCCATGGACAGAGGAGCCTGGTGGGCCGCAGTCCGTGGGGTCGCTAAGAGTCGGACACGACTGAGTGACTTCACTTTCACTTTTCACTTTCATGCATTGAGAAGGAAATGGCAACCCACTCCAGTGTTCTTGCCTGGAGAATCCCAGGGACAGGGGAGCCTGGTGGGCTGCCGTCTATGGGGTCGCACAGAGTCGGACACGACTGAAGCGACGTAGCAGCAGCAGCAGCAGCAGCAGCATACTTATATCCAGAGCTGCCCCTTCAGGTATCTATGAATTTACTCCATAGTTTTCACTCTTTCCACAAATATTCCAGTAAGACTAATGTGTACCAATCCTTAAATTTGAAAGAAAGGGAGCAAACAGATACTTTTCTGAATCTGGGTTCTTCTCCTAGATCAGTTTTGGGTTGAAACAAAGATCGCCGAGTGCTGAGAAACCAACGGTGGTTAATTTCTTAATTGTTATTAAATCAGAAGACACACAGAAACAGGCTTATGAAGCAGCAGGAGCACTTTTTGTGTCCTGAAAATATACACAAATCAGCAGGTCAAAAGTGAGGGCAGTTTCTCCCTTTAGAAAGGTCCTGTGGGGCGTCTCCAAATTGTCCATAACTACCTAACACCTCCTGTAAACGTTGGCAGATAGCAACTATAGAAATATCTACGCTTGTAAATATTTAACTTGCTTCTTAAAACTCATCAAACATTTTGAGGACATGGTAAAGAGCTGTTACTTGAGTAAGTCAAGTCATAAAATCATCAGCATCCTGAATGTAAAGGGAGCAGATGCTGTGATTAGTTACCACTTATCAAGAGTTTCTTGGGAGCCTGACACTGGGCTGATCCCTCTAGGAACCTCAGCTCTTTAATCCCTCCACCAACTCTGAGAGGGAGGGCTGAGTGTGGCCCCATTTACAGGATGAGGCCCAGGAAGATGCATTACGGTATGAGGCCAAGAACACCCAGAGAGTAGTATCAGAGTTCATCTCACTGCACATGGGGCTGATTGATTTTAGCGTCTCTGATCTTTACTCTTAAGCCTCAGTGACTCTAGACAAAGCGGATAAAGCACCACCTGGTAAGATGAGTGAGGGTGAATATAAAACAGAGAGGCTGGCATATAGTAGGTGCTTAAACAATCATACCCAAGATTGTTATCATATCTGGTCATTCCTAGGTCTGACCAGGTCATACCTAGGTCATTCCGAGGTATTTATTCTCTAGGCAGTAAGAAGGCAAAACAAAAGTGTTGTGGAAAAAACAACAAAAGTCTCAAACCTTGTTCCCTGCAGTTGCCATGAAAGACTTGCATGAATAAAGGAGTAGAAAACCACCAAGTTAGGATCCTTTCCCTCTTTTCAAAACTACCCCCTCAGGAAAAAAGTTGGGGAAACTGGCTTTCAAAACACACAAGGCATCACAGGTGTTTTCGTACAGATCAGCTCTTTTCAGAGCTGGAAGCATTTTGAAAGGACAGAGGGCAGATTTCGTCAGTGTCACTGTGGTTATTGAGGCAGGAGGGCTCTGGGCTGAGCATGGAGTGCTGTTGGGGATTCCAGCACCTGTTTAGACACACTCATGTTTAAAGATGGGAAGATTTCCCTAGCAATGAAGCCCAGGTATGAACAGGTGGTCTGAGCGGGCAGGAAGCCCCTCTCAGCCTAAGTGAGTTCTGTTGGAAGTGAGGGGTATCCCTGCCAACCCACTTAGGCTGACTTTCTTGGGCCTCCTAAGAGCTGTCACCATCACAGACTATTCTGAACACCCCAAAGATCTGTTCTTACAACCCAGGCACCAAGTGGAACCTACCTTTTTCAGGGAAAAACTACAGCTCTCCCTCTGTGACCTCAGAGAACACATAGCTCAGGGCTTCTCTACCCTGGCTAGGCACCAGCATTCTCTGCAGGAGTTAAGACACTCAGCTGCCCAGACCACATCTGCACACTTAAATTAGAATTTCTAGGGTGGACCCAGGGTCCTTGGAGCTTGTCACCATCTCCCAGGTGATTCCAATGAGCAGTTGAGGGTAAAAGTCACCTAGTTCCACCCCAACCCATTACACTTAGTCCTGGAGGGAAAGTGACTCTTTCAAGGTCCTTTGGCTCTGGGACATCAGAGCTCACATTGGTGGAACCTGTCCCACATGCTTGGCTCTGCTCTAAGCTCTTGACGTGTGTCCTCATTCAGTCCCTGCAGCTACTCTGTGAGGCTGGGGCTGTCACCAGGGGACAAGGACACTGAGCCCCAAGGTGGGGAGGGACTCATCAGAGGTCGCAGAGCCAGAACGGGGCAGAACCGGGGTGGGGGCGCAGGCAGGGGGCTCGACCACTGTGCACTGAGCTCAGGAACACCCTAACCCACCCTATCCAGGGCTTCCTAGACCCTCTCCAGTCATCACAGAGCCTTGCAATGGTGTGATTCCCACCATTCCACAGATGCGTAAACTGAGGAGCAGGGGGAACTGAGATGTGCCCAAGACCACAGAGCCTGAGAGGCCAGCACCATCGCTTCCTGAGGGGCTGTCCTGTCACCAGGCCACTATACTCCTGGAACACCCTGCAAAGGCTGTGTGATTATCTTCTTCCTATAGGTGAGGAAACGGGAGCCCAGCACAGGGAATTGGGTCTCAGCCTGGAAATAACACCTTTAGTTAGGAGTCCCTATTCTGTGCTGGTGATTTAGACAGAGCTCCTCAAATCCTTCCAACTCTCCTGAAAGACACGATGACCACCATCATGCAGATGAGGAAACAGGCTGAGGGAAATGAAGGGTCTGTCTCCTCTCACCCCCCTGACTGTGTCCTGGTGTTTCCTGTCAAGTCCAAGCTCTCAGGTCCATCAGCAGAACAAGTGCCCACCTTCAGGAGCCCCCACACTGACCACCACCCCACCTTTTCCCTCAGATTCTTGAATTCAAGTGACTACAGGGAGGAGCAGCCTCTGAGGGCCCGGCCCTGGGGACCCTGGAACCACAAGGGAAGACATGGGCTCCCGACGCCTGAGTCTAGAACAGGAACTCTCGCTCACACGGGGCCCCACGACCCTCTAGGGGACACCTCCCCCTCCTCATCCTCGGTCCACAGAGCCAGGAGTGGGCATACCTGGTGCTGCTGGGGTCGCAGCGGCCCCTCTGGGCTCTGTCCACACCACCCTTCCTAGACCTGCTCCTCAGGGCCCTGGTGAAGGGGCAACATCACACCAATGGGCAGAAACGACTCCTGATGCTTTTAAGTGTGTTTTTTAGGAAAATCATGACATATTGTAGTATTTGTCTGAATTGGTTATAAAGGTAGTCCTGCCTCTCACACAGGACTCTTTTTTTATACTTCATACTGAAGAATAGAACAATACAGGATTTTAAGAGGACAAGGCTGGAATTTTCTCCCCACTTTAACAAGCACGGTGAGGTATGCAGAGAACAGGGTTGTGAGTCAGACTGCTTTGGGTTCAATCTTGGCTCTCCTACTTGCTCACCAGCCATGTCCCCTCCTTGAGCCTCGGTGTCCTCATTTATAAAAGGACAACAGGTGAACCCCTCCCTCAGACACTGGTTATAAGGAGTAAAAGCCATGAGGAAGATTCCGCATCTGACAGGCTGCTCCCCGCCCCTCCCTCTGTTCTCACCCAGGGAATCATCTGGGCAGGCGGCCTGGGGAAGAGATGGAGCAGCCTCCTGGGAGGCGGCAGATCCGAGTGGTGGGGAGGCCACTTACTGGCTGTGATTGGTGGGCAAGGAGCCCATCATCTGGGAAATTAAGTAGTATCTGCAAAATCAGGAAAAAGCCACCTTCCTTTTCTATGTCCAGGGGTTGTAGGGAGATTCGATTGTTACCACATCTAAGAGAGAAATTTGGGGCAATTGCTACCCAAATTTAAATCCACATACTGTCTGAACTAGCAATGCCACTTACAGTGGGTGTCTCCCACCGGAGTAGAGTGATGTATAGATAAGGTCATCCACTGTAGTTCTGTTTTAATGGCCTAAGTTTGGGAACAACTTGTTTATTTGTTAACAAAGACCGGTAGATGCTGTCTCCATATGCCAAGTGCCTTGCAGCTATTGAAATACTGGGCAGCTCCAGGGGATGATTTGGAATGAAGGATTTACGGTTAACACAAAAGTAGGAAGAGGTTCCCAGTCATCTTGGGTCTCAGGGCCTGCATGTAAGGGGCATTATGAACCTTTGGGAAACCTATGAAAAGGTGCCCTGTTCAATGGTTCAAATTAAGGGGCTTTTATTTTGCTCCCTCCTTGTACCAGGCTCTTCCATGAAACCAGTTTCAATGTTGCTGCAGGAAGGGGACTGGCCTGGAATCGGACTGGGTTCTGGAAGGATCCCCTCACTGACCATGTGACTGTGGTCTGGGTCCCTGTCACCTCTTGGCCTCAGGCCCCTATGTGTACATGAGGGGTTTGGAGGATGGTGTCTAAAGGTCCTTCCTGTGCTGACAGTCCCGGATTCAGGAGTTAGAAAGAGGATCCTGGGCCTCTGGCAGAAAACCCTAAATGAGCACCTTTGCTACCTCAATGGGGCTGCCCCTAAGTCACCCACATGGGGACATTTTCTGAGATGACCCAGCTCTGCTGGAAGCCTTCAGTGAAGGGTTTTCTCAACAGATCCCCAGGAAACACCCAACCTCTGGGCATCTCCTCCAAGCAGGACCATCAGAGTAAACACTGAATGTCTGCCCAAAAATTTCTTCTCAGTGTGTAGTTTCTGAAGAAGATATAAACACATCTCCCCTCCCTGCGCTGGATGGACTTCTCCTCTCTGGGAGGAAGCAGACATAAGCTTCACGGGAGAGGAGCCCTCGCCTGCTTTGTTCACTGCTGCCTCCACAGCATCCAGGGCAGGGCCTGGCACACAGGAGGTGCTCAGTAAGTGCTGAGCAAATGGAATACTCAGCCACATTGAAGGGAGTACTCTCTGCAGGCAGGTGGTAGGATCTGACCTGTGACAGGGAAAGTCACTCAGACTTTCAATTCCCTCATCCCTGGAACCAAAGAGCTGGATGGGATGAGCTGGACGAGGAGTAAGTAGCATGACCCCCACAGACCTCAACTTCTCTGACCTGTTGAAGGGAGTGAAATCAGAACATGTCCAGGTCATGCGAAAGCACACAGTGCTGCATCTGACTGCCTTTTTTTTTTCTTCTTTTTTGCTCACAGAATGAAAGGCATTTCTGTTGACATGTTATCACAGACCAGCGGACAAAGGAGACCCAGGCCATACTCACCGCTCACAGTGAGATGAGTGCCTGGTCCAGACTTAAACTCCACGTCACTACGTTCTTCTTTCCGGAACTTCACACAGTAGTAGACACCAGCGTCTGCTGGGGTGATGTTACTGATGCGGATGGAAAAGTCCATGTTGTTTCTCTTTGTGGCATCTGCAACATTTGTTACTCTGGGGAAGGGGCTTCTTTTTGACTGTAGATGAACTCCCGACCTGGCCCAGTTCCCCTGAACCACTTAAAGGGCCCCACAGGGCTCAGGGAGGTCACGGTGCAGTGCAGAGTGGCCGTCTCTCCTGCTGCAACAGACACTGACCCCTCAGGCTGAATCACCTGCAGCTCCCCCTCACCTGCCGCTCCTGGAGGAAGACACAAAGCAGTTATTTATTCATCCTCATGTGATCCTGTACGTTTTCTCAAGTGTTTATCAACGGCAGCTTTCAGTGACTGAGCATACCATGAGCTGGCCTTGAACTCAGTCCACTGCACATATATCACATGTGACCCTCACGACGAACCTGTAACTTGAGACCCTATTACAAAGGAGGAAACTGAAGCACAGAGAGGCTAGAAATGTGGCAGATAGTAAGTTTGAGTACCTGAGCCATCTATGGAAGTCATGTCTGAACTGGGCTCTGAATTCAAGTCTGAATTTACCAGGAATCAAGAAAGGGGCACAAGTGCTCCTGAGAGAAGGAACAGCCTGGGCAAAGGTTCAGAAGTGGGTGGCAGCACAGTGTGTGTGAGGGGCTCTATCCTGTTTCAGGTCTGGCTCAGCAAGCAGGCCCTGGACAGAGAGACTATACTCAGCAGTTGGGTCCCAGGTAGGCCATGGTCTAGTGAAGTACTTGGGTACAAGGACCTGGGTGTGAGTCCTGGCTCAGTCCTGCTGAGTGACCCTGGCCATCACTCAGGCAACCACAAAGATCCTACAGGGAGGCCTGCAAGTGTGCTGGATGCTGCCAGGCACTGCGTGGAGTGAGTTACTGCCCTCTGGGCCTTGGTCTCGTCTGTCAATTACTATGGCCCTGTCTCCATGGATCTCTGGTAGGAACAAACAATATGCCTAGGCCAGAACAGGGTCAAAAAGAAGGGTCTAGTGTCTGGAGCCAACTGAACTGGTTTGAGACCTGGCTCACTTTTTATTCACCCATGACCCGAGCTTATCCATTGCTTCAGTCTCAGTTATGTTATCCACAGGAAGGGTAGAACACCCACAGCCTTCTGTGTGTTCTGGAAGGAGAGTGAGATGACACACAGAAGCCCCTGAGCACCAAGCTGGGCACAGTGACTAAATGGACTTAGCTTCCACTGGCCCTCACTGACGCCCCCGCAGGCCAGGTCCAGGCTGGATGCTGGGACACACAGGGGCTGGATCCAGGTCAGGCCTCAAGGGCTCCTGGGATGGACAGGTGGAAGGAGTCCAGGAGGTCAGTGGGGAGGGGGGCCCGAGCCCCACATTGAAGAGGCCTGGGTACATGATCAGGGATTCCCAGTAGAGGAGGTTGGGGCAAGGGGGACACAGAAGGAAGATGGACAGGCCGGGTAAAGATGCTGTCGGAGGTGCTCTGGCTGCTCAGAGTGAGGTGCAGCTGGGGCCCTGATTCTAAACAAGGTGGGGGTGGGGAGAAAGGGCAGATCATGAAGACCCTGGAGAAACACACACACACACAGACATCGGCGGAGGGAGAAGCAGAGACGGAGTGAGAGACAGATACGCAGGGAGAAAAAAGAGAGAAAAGACAGAGACACGTAGTGATGTCAAACTGGCAGACGTGCAGATGGGCCAAATGGCCTCTGCCTGTTGCCCCACTGACCTGACGTGACCCTGTGCTGTCCTGACCTAGGCCACCTTGCTTTGTACATCAGACAGGGTTGTAGCTGATGCCCTAAGCAGGCCCTCACCTCTGGTAGAGCAGGAACAGTGACCTTGTGAATCTGTCCAGCCACAGACTCCTGTCTGCCTTCACTGCAGGCAAGCCTGGACCACAGGACAGGCTTCTCATCCTTCTGTCCATGGTCCCAGCTCTGACTTCCATGCCAGGGATTGCCCAGTTCTCATGGCTGGTGATCAGAGATGCAGAGTGGCAGCCTGAGGGCAGCCCAACCCTCACGGTGCAGGGAAGAAACCAGAATCCATAGAGGGCAGGGGCTTGGGATGAAGCAGGTGGCCAGGTGTGTGGGAGACACAGGGAGGAGGCCCATGGAGACAGGCACGCACCCTGAGACATTCCAGGCCTCATTAGCAGCCGCCAGTAGCATCCATCTAGGAACGTGCCCAATGGGTCCACATCCACACCAGAGACAACACTAGAAACGCAGCTTGGAGTATGCACAGGTGCTGGGGCCAGCAGGCCTGGGTGAGAGTGCAGTCCCCACCCAGCCAGCTCAGCGCCTGCCCTTGTGGGACTCCATCACCCACTCCTGACACCCACCCCCGGGACAGTCATGAGGAAATGGTTGGATATAAGTGCCTGCAGCACACGTGCTGATTAAACTTTAGTTTCTGTTCCCATCATTATCAAAGGTACATTATACTTGACTTTCTGTGGATTGACATTTCTCCCCAAGCAGCAAACAGGATCCACAAGGAAGTGTTTCTGACCCCCTGCCTAGGACACTGGCTGGCACACGCTGGGCCCTTGATAAACACACACTGAATGAATATAAAAATGAAGGAAGGAGGGATTTCACTTGCTCCTGGGCAAATCCTGTCTCTGAGCCTCTTTCCTCATCTGTTTAAGGGGCTGCAAGAGGCAGGTCTGGAAGACACCGAGCCTGGAGCCTGGGACTGGGCCTGGACCATAGACGCATGTAATCAGTGGTGGTTATTATTACCCTCATCAATACCACTGCACGGGGCTGTGAGTCAGCAGCTGGCGAGGGACCATGAGCAGGACATGGGGTGTGGAGCCAGGAGCACGGCTGGGGCAGGGTTATTCTTGTGCTGCACCCGGAGGCCTGCAGTCACACCCAGGGAGGCGACAACAAAATCTGGCATTGTGGAGGGCTGTCCCCCCCACTTTTTTTTTTAGCTCTTCTCAAGCTCTCTCCACCAACTGCAGCCAGATTTAGGAGGTTTAATTAATTAGCCAGTGTTTATAAAGCGTTTGAAGAATTTTAAAAGTGCGACGTAAGTGCCAAATATTATTTTAATCTCTGTGTGTTTTTTCCCAGCAGAGTCTTTCCCTCATTTGCTTGCTTTTCTTTTTCTCTGCAGGTTCTGTTCTGGGAACTGGGCTTCTTATAAACCACTCCCGCGGTTCTGGGCCCGGGGTCATCACGCTGGCATCACTGACAAACCCATATCCCACTCTCTCCTGCCCTCCTGGCAATGGTTCAGCAGCCTGCACCGTCTCAGGGAGAGGAGGGCGGCTGGGCAGGCATCCTCCCACGATGCTAGTGGGACTGGAAGGTGGGCCATCCTTTCAGGAAAACAGTGTGGCGGGAGGCGCCCAGGCGTGGCGGCTGTTCCCCAGCCTTTGCTGGGCTGCTCTACAAGGACGCTACCCCAGACACGGAGTGGGGTCCCCATGGAACGATCTTGTGAAAGTTGGGAAAAAACTCAAGTGCTCAGTGACAAGGATGGTTAAGAGAACTGTGGCCTGTTCTCTAGATGGAATTACAAGCAGCCATCACAAAACAGTAACTGTGAAACTGGTAATCTGGACATTTTTGCAAGGCATAATTTTAAATGATATTGTGGTTAGCAAATAAAACCTGTCCATTGCAAAGCATTTAGAGAAAGCAAAAGTATAAAAACAAAATAATAATCTCATAGAATACCATCAAAGATAACTGCATTTTGACATTGGTAAAAAATGAGTGAATAAAAACAATGTAAAATCATACTCATATTACTAAGGATATTTGCAAATATTTTGCATCATTCATTCAGGTGTTCTTATAAAAAATAAAAAATTGCAAATATTGTAATTTCCAAGAAAAGGAGACTGTTGATCCCAAGATGATGAACTTATGATGACCACACCTACATATAAGGATTATAATTATGGACACAGAAATAGATGACAAGATCACAGTCAGTTACTAAGTGACGTTTTTCATGTGATCTTAAACTTCTAATTTTGAAAAAAATGTATATCTGATTTAAAGACTAACATGACTAATTGTGAGTAGCAGACTTCCAAGGGATTCTGCTTTTATGTTTTCTGTTTGCATTACTTGTACAATAGGGAAGCAGGAAAACTGCTTTCAGTATCATCATGACTTTGTAAAATAAACTAAAACTATATGTAAACAAACAACTGCAAGGTACCACACAAGGCTATAAAATGCAACTCTCTTTGGATCGTGAATCTAATGGGCTTTTTCTTTTTTATTCCTTCTATTTGGGGTATTTTCAAATTTTTTAAACTGGATAGCTATTAAAGAATATTTACATGTCAATGTATGGCAAAACCAATACAATATTGTAAAGTTTTTACAATATAATACAATATTGTAAAGTATAATACTGTACTCCAATTCCAATTAAAATAAGTTAATTTATATTAAAAAATTAAAAAAAGAATATTTACAGTATCCCACCTGTAATAAGAAAAACCTATACATGTAATATGTATGTTACATGGGTATGAATATTTGTTATTTGAATGAACCTTCCTAAGAATTGTCTATTTTGTTCGGTGCTTTCTCCCTAGCTCCCAATATAGGGCCTGGCATAGGGTAGATGCTCAATAAATATCTGCAGACTCACTGATCAAAGCATCTTGGGAAAAGGCCTAGAGTGCTAACCATCATGACACTGAGGTGAGTTATAACTGGGAAATGGGACGAGTGGTGAGTGGGCACCAGGATGAGCATGTTTTCTATTTCATAGTAAATAATACATTGAAGTCTTCCTCTCTTTTTTTTGTTTTTTTTGCAGTGAACAAACTTGTTGCTTTTGGGAAAATACTAAGTAATGAATAAAACATGTACGTTATCTATTGGAGGAAGTCATCACAGTGGGTGGAACTTCCCCGTGTATTTGTTGTGAGAGGAACTGCGTGTCCACGGGGACACCGAGCAGGCAGCTCACAGGACAGGGGCGGATAGTGATGAATGATGAGAATCTGCTGTGCTCCGGGCCCTCAGCTCAGGGCTGTGCAGCAGCTGTCCTGGCCTCATGGAGCTCGCACACAAGCGGATAAGATAGACTTTAAAGAAATAACTCCAAAGCTTACATTTGGAAAGAGCCCCAACCCTTTAGACAAGAGACTCCTGCTGGCATCTTTGACCGTATCTCCTGTCCCCTCCCCATAACCTGCTCCAACCCCCCTGGTCTTCCACGAGTAGACCAAGGAAGGTGTAAGAGACGAAGTAAGATGGGGACTGAGAACTGACCACTGAACTTGGAAAAATATCTTTGATTTTTTTTTTTTAAACAACATTCATGTGTAGTTTTTGAGATTAAGAAAAAGATAAAAACAATTTAAGAAGAAGTGAAGAAATAAGCTTGGATGCTTTTCTAACAGAAAAAAACAAATCAACTTAGAACTGAAACTTGCTGGGAGGGAAACAGGGCCACTGTGATCTCTGGGTGTGATTCCTCCTGCCTCCTCAGGACGCAGAGACAAAGCTGAAACACATTTCCCAAGAGCCGGCCTTTCCTGGTGGGCGTCACTGCCCCTCGCATGGGAGCCCGGGCCTGGACAGTGGGTCACCAGAGCAGGGGCTTTAGGGACAGGCTGGAGGCCACACCTCAGATTTCCACAAACCCAAGGAGCCTGGGGCCTGGGAGGCTATGGCGGAGCTCTGGCAGCACCTGCGGCTCAGTATCCCAAGAAAACATCCACCCTGGCCCCACCTGGTTTAGCATCCCCCTTCCTGGCTTTGATTGTTACTGGCCATCCTTGGGGGTGGAGAGTGCTGGTTTACCACCCCCTCAACACAGCAGCACCTCATTAGGCACTGCCTTAGGCATCTTCTGGGTTGCGAGTTGATGTCTGTGTATGAGTGTGTAGTGAGGAGGGTGGATGGGAGTTCGCACACAGGAGAGAAAGAAAAATGTGCACATGCATGCATGGGTGTGCCAAGCACAAGTATTCACACATGTGTGCATGGGTGGGTGCAGGGGTGCAGACACACATAAGCTTGTGTACAAGATGCTCACCTGTGCAGGAACATGCTCTGGTGCAGCTCAGGAGTGTGTCAGAAGGGGACCAGGGACCAGGGCCAGGCAGGGGTGTGAACTGTGCACAGAAGAGTATCTGAATGTGGGTGTGAACCTGTTGGTGTGTGTCTATGCCCAAGGTGTGAACAGTTAGATGTCTGGGAGGGGGTGTGAGCATGTGGGTACATACAAATGTGGGTGCATGCAGGGGAGGAGAGAAGTGGGGTGTGTGCATGAGTGTGTGTGTATGTGTGCAGGGAGGGCATGTATGCAATGGGAATGGTGTACATGAGTGTGAATGTGAGGGTGTGTGTGCTGACGTAAGTGCTGGGGAGAAGGGGCCACGGTGTGTGGGGACCACTGTCATGTACACTGTGTATGTGAGTGCCCAGCTGTGAACGTGCCTGGCACACATGGGCTAGTGAAAGAGGAAGGAGGGCGGGGGAGATGCCCCCTCAAGTCTGGCTCCTGGTGGGCAAGGCCCTGTCTGGCCCCTGGCACAGGGTCCTGCCTTGACGGGAGGCTCAAACCTTTACTGAGCACCTACTTACTAGGCAGTAGCCACAGGGCACAGTGGTGAGGAGGCCAGCCTGGAATTGCCCTGCTGGGGCTCATGACCCTGGGGGGGCAGGCGGCTCCCAGGATGCATTCAGGAGGGGATGCACGGGTGATGACTGTGTAGACTCTGCAGTTCCCAAGGGGGAGCCTGGGGCTCTGATCCAGGAGTCCCAGCTGCAGCTAGGCGCTGACTTTCCTCTGGAGTCAGGCTGATTCACTTACACCCTTTCAAGCCTCACTCTACATCCTGGTCGTGTCCTGGATGCCATAGGACACAGAGCCAAGTCAGATGGGTTCTCACTCTTGTGGGGCAGAATCTTGAACACAGGCAATAATCATGTGCAGGGTGATCAGTAAGAAGAGGCTTGGGGACAGGGTGTTGGAAGAGATCTGAGAAGACTTCCTGGAGGTGGTGGTCCCTAAGCTGGGTCTTGAAAGCTGACAAAGGCTAGGGAGAAGGAAAGGCATTCAAGAAGGAAGAACCATGTGAGCATGGGTGTAGAGGAGAGAAAAGGGCTTGGCACAAATAAGGGACCAGGGCAGAGTCCTTGGGACATACTCAATAGCTGTGAGCACGCTGGGGAAGGGTTAGCCCAGGACTGAGCTACCTGGCACCCTAAAGGAGGGCTTCAGTTGCCATCTAAAGAGCAGGCCATCACTGGGAGCAGCCTACTGGTACCTGTTGGGTGGAGATGCTCCAGATGCTGCTGTGGAAACTAGCACCTGCCTTGGGACAAGCACAAATGAGGATACACATGGCCTTGTGAATAATACGGGAGGGGGCCCACTGGGATCAGGGTACTCTCTCCTCCATCGCCACTCCAGGCGACTCAGAGAATTGGACACTGTCCATATGCAGGTAAAGGGCAGACCCTGGTATCCCCCTCCACGTAGCAGGTAAACTCTTAAGGTTCCAAGACAGTCTGAAGCTTGGGCGCTGGGGCCAGAAGATGCATATATCAGCCCTAGCGGGGTAACTTAGCAGAGTCACTTTTCTCAAAGCTTCCACTTTCTCACCTGTAAACGAGGGGGTGCCACTGTCTCTCTCCTCAAGGCCAGACGTTCAGTGGTTGGAAGAGCTGGCCTGAGATCTGTACGTTTCCCCAACTCCCATCTTTCTCCTGACCCACAGCCAGCTATTAGCAGAGCAGCTGGCTCACTTTCCAAGATCTGGCCAGAATCTGACCTCTTCTTACCACCTCTATTGTGCCACTATCCTTCACCTAGATCCTTATCTCAGCTTCCAAACCAGCCTCCCTGCTCCACCTCACCTCTCTGTGACGTACGCTCCCTGCAGCCAGAGGAGCCCATAAAACCTAAGGTAACATGATCATTCCTTTGTGCAAAACCCTGCTGCAGCCTTCATTGTTCTCACAGTGAGACCCAGGATCCTTCCTGGAGCCTTGCTGGCAACTGTGCTGGATTCTCAACTCACCTCAGGGCCTTTGCACTTGTCACTATCTCTGCCTGGCACTCTCATCCTCTAGATATCTGCATGCTGGATTCCTCACCTTCTTCAGGCCTGAGAAGCTTCCTTGGCACTGTGTATAAAGCACCACCCCCCTCAATGTCCCTTCCTCTGCTTTATTTTTCTACAATACAGATCACCCAACACCCTACATAGTACAAGCATTTGTCAATTTCATCAGCATCTAAACCCCCACCTAGACTTATCAATCCTTTGAGGGGGACTCACTTTTGTTCCCTGCAGTGTCCTCCATGTTTATACCAGTGACTGGCATTTGCTAAATGTATGTTCTAGTTTAGATTCTAATTCTGCCATGCATGAGACCCCAGAAAGTGTCTTGACCCCCTTGGAACTCTGGTTTCTCATCTATAGAATGAGGATGATGCTGCTGATAATAATAACAATAACACCAGGGCTATTCTAGGATGAAACAGGCTAACGTGTGTGAAGAGCTCAGTGCTGTGCCTGGCACAGAGGAAGTGCTCAGTGCGGGGCGTTACCACGGCAGTGGATATTTAAGGATGAAGAGGAAGACAGACGATCGCAGCCGTAAGCCTAAGAAGCTAAAGATTCTCTCTGAGGCAGAATCAGCTCTGCCTCAATGTCTACACAAGATCACTTGGAGCAGAACCTGTGCACAGGCTGTGTACACTGTTGGCAGGAGGCCAGGAGGGCCAGAGGCCCTGGTGAGTGTTTGCTGGGTTTAGACGGGACCCGGATGTAATGAAGAAATGCTCTCGGCACAGCCCTGTTTTCAAAGCAGCAGGGAAAGAACTACCACTCGATGTGTGCTGTAAGCACCCTCTGCACTCTCCAGGGCTGGTGGGGCCAGGCGAGGCTGGGAGAGCAGGCAGGGGCAGTAACACCCACCATGCACTTTCTTGACAGCCTAAGGACCTTTCCCCTACTTTCGCATTTTGCAGAAGGAGAAACTGAGGCCCAGGAGTGAAGCCTGGAGAGGCTGAGAACCCTCGTGTGTCCTTTCAACCCCAAACCTCCAGGCCCAGCTGTTCCTCTAGGACAAGCCCTGGTGCTTCCCGGCCACGTTCTCATGGGTACAACACACTGGTAAGGCCACATAACAGGAAGCCCTCATTTATTTAACTGTCACGACCTAGTGATGCAACTGTTGTTGTCACCAGCCCCTTCCTCCAGGTGAGGAAGCTAAGACCCGACGAGGCAGGAAGGGGCAGAAGCAGAACTCAAACACAAATGTCAGACACATGCAATCTCTTCCCTCTGTGACCGGGTCCCCTCCAGGTCAGGCTTCTGGATTCTCAGGCTGCCAAGGACACACACACATTTTCCCAGTTGAGACAAAGGCTCCCTTAAAGCGACACGCATTTATTAAATGACATTTGCCAAGGTTTCAGCACATTCTGCGGCCGACAGCAGTCTCCGGACAAGATTTTTCCCCAAGTTGACACTATTCGCTGATGCCTTTTATAGTGCTTTTCGCAGTTCACAAAAGCACTTTCCACAGCTCTTCATTCCCTTAACCCTCAAAGGTCTCTGTGCAAGAGGAAAGACTGGTAGCATTTCCATTTTACAGATGAGGAAACTGAGGCTCAGAGCAGGGAAAGACACCTCCTTCAGAGCACACAGCCAAGAAGCAGCACATTCACCTGGATTCACTCAGGAACGTGTTCCAAAGCGGATGCCTCTTCACTGCCTCCCCTGCTAGACAGAGGGTCTGGGGTACCATCATGATGGAGGGTGAGAGAGGCATCCCAGCTGGAGCATCTGAGCTGGAAGTGACCAGCAGGAGAGCAGCCAAGCTGAGCCTCTGCTTCACAGAAGAGGAAACTGAGGCTCAGAGGGACAGCATGGTGGGTTCCAAGTCCGGGTTGGTAAGTGAAAGAGCAGCCAGAGCCCCAACCAGAAAATGATGACTGCACGATGATAACAGTAATAGTAACGACGGCTAACAGATATTGAGCATGGGTATTACCGGGAGCATGACAGGCCTCACCACCCTCCACAGAGACCCAGCAACACAGGCTGTCCTACCCCACTTCACAGAGGGGAAGACTGAGGCTCGGGGAGGTACAGCCACTTGGTCACGCCACAAGGCTGCAGAGCAGTCTGACTCCACTCACATCCTTACCCACTGCATCAGATGGGCTGGTGTGATCAAAGACCCTCAGGGGAGGCTGGCACTGAGTCAGGCCCTTCAGGCCGAATCCCGGCCAAGAGAGTATAGCATGAACTGCATCGTGTTTCATGGTTTATCTGCTTGTTCACCATGGAGCTTACAATGGGGCAAGCTGTTCAGTACAGCGAGAATTTAGGTACCAATTCTAGGGTTTCTGGCCCCTTACCTCCATCCTAGATGGCACTGATACTTTGTGCTTCCAGATTATCTTGAAGTGAAGTGAAAGATGCTCAGTCATGTCTGACTCTTTGTGACCCCATGAACTATACAGTCCATGGAACTCTCTAGGCCAGAATACTGGAGTGGGTAGCCTTTCCCTTCTCCAAGGGATCTTCCTGACCTAGGAATCAAACCGGGGTCTTCTGCATTGCACGTGGATTCTTACAACTGCGCTATTTCACACGACGGGCAGGGATTTGTAGTCGTGGTCCCCTTACAGAAGCAGAACTGTGTAATGGTTAGGGCACAGGTCTGTTTTCTGACCAGGATTACTGCCTGTGTGACCTCAAGGTTCTGAGCTCCCTTTTACAAATTGAGGATCTTTCTTCACTCAAACAATATATATTAATCTGCCTACTTTTAGCAGGCCCAGTATAAGGTCCCAGAGGCCTAGCAGTGAATAAGACACGGTCCCTACTCTCAGATAGCTTATATTCTAGTGGGAGAGACAGGGGTGAAATAATGAAGCAAATATAAAAATGGCTAGGAGTGAAAAATACATCTAGCACCACGAAAGAGAATAACAAGCAGAACCAGTTTTAGAATGGGGCAGTTGGGAAAGGCATCTCTGAGGAGGTGAGATGGCAGCTGAAGGAAGCAAAGGCCAGGGAAGGTGCTCTGGTAGGTGAGAAGAGCAAGTGCAAAGGCCCCGAGGTAGGAAAGCAGCCAGCGCATGTGAGGTCCAGAAAGAAGACTGCTGCGGCCGAAGCCCTCGGAGGAAGATGAGTGTGGTCCTAATTGGGGCTGGAGAGATGGATGTTTCCCAGAAAATGCCATGGCTCAGGGATCATAGTAGGGAGTTCGATTTTATTCAGGGAATCACTGAAAAGTTCAGAGAAAGACCAAGAGGATTTGCTTCACTCCAGGTGCTATGGGTAGAGACTGAAGGGGGTGAGAAGGGAAACAAGATAGCAGTGATGGGGATGCTGCAGCGTTTAGGGGCCTGAGTTCAAACCTAGCTCTGTACTTAGGAGCTGTGTGACCTTAGGCAAGTCACGTCACCTCTTTGAATATCTGTTTCTTCATCTGCCCAAATAATAATAGTTCCCATCTCACAGAGCAGTGGTGAGAATGAAATGAGATGAGGTATAGAGTGATCATCCTATCACATGACCTCACATGTTCAATGTCAAGTGCTCGGTGAATTAGATCCTACTTGGTCTGGCCCTGACCTCTCCTAACTCCCACACTGCCTATCTCCCTTAAGTCCAGCCTCACTGGCTATTCTTGGAACACAGCTAACCCATCCCAGCCTCACGACCTTTGCACGTGCTACTCCTTCGTGTGGCCTGCTGAACCTGATATTCCCTTGGCTGCTCCCTCGGTTTTACCCAGGCCTCTGCTCCTTGGAGAGCACCACCACCCCATCCCCACTCAACCTTCTATTCTCTTGACCTGCTTTAGCTCTCTTCATGGCACTTGTCTCCACCTGACATACCGTTTACTTGGGTCTGTTTTTCCTTTCTCACTGGAATGTCAGCTCCATCAGAGCAGGTGTTTTTGTCTGTCTGCTATTGTATTCCTAGCACCTAGAGCCACCCCTGGCGCATAGACGCTCAAAAATATTTGTTGAATGGATATTTACAATTAAAATGACCATAATAAGGACAGAAAAGTGATTAAGAGTAAACCGAGGCTTGGATTTAGCTTTTTAACTCTCACTGGCCACGTGACCTTTGGAGGAGCCCAACTTAGCTTTGGGGATCCTCAGTTTCCTTATCTGTAAAAGGAGGATGAGGACTTCATACATGTTGGCTTATTATAAGGATTAGACAATGGCACACGTTCAAGTATCGATGGATGAAATGATGCCTCATGTCTAGCAGTCTTTACCCATCCTCCGTCCTCCCGCTTTTCCCAGAAAAACGCGGGGCAGGTGAAACATGACTGGCAGATGAGTGTCGAAGCTGAGGTTCCTCACACCATTCCTCATCTCACAAATGTCTGAAATTTTCTAAAATAAAAAGATAAGGAAGAGGCAGCAGAGAGCCCCAGCTCAGCTAGTGCCCGAGCACACCGTACGTGACTTGCTTCTGGTCTGGGCTGCCACTTCTGAAGGACGCCGCAGGCTGGCATCGTCACCCACATGCTCCGGCCCTCCTGCCGGCAGGCTAGCCTCTCACTCCTGGCTCCTGATCTCCCCCTGGGCCACACACCTGATCTCCTCCAGCTCCTGGCTTAACCTGCAGCCATCTCACACTCTGTGCCCCCAATCGGATATGCCAGGAAATCTTCCAGACACAAAGAACCAATTCTGTATAACCGCCAACTTCCACCTCAGCTGTTTTGCATCTCCCTGGACTTAGGGCCTGGCAGGGAAAATCCACCTTGTGGAGGGCGCCATCAAAAGACCTGTCCCAGGAACACCCAAGTTAACAGGAAAGCAGTTTCAGCTGTGAAAATAGATGTTTCCTTCTTCGGTATGGGATGGAAACACATCTTGGGAACAGCTGCTGTCTCTGCCTCCCAGAGGGATGGACTGACTGACAAAAATATGCAAGGAGCGCCAAGAGGGCAGGAGAGCAGCAACCCTGTGTCCCAGTCGCTCTGCCGGGCAGGGTGGAGGGACGCCGAGCGAGTGAGTATCATAGGTGCTGTGGTCATCTTGACTCTTAACACTTACTGTGTGGCCTCGAGCAAGTGGCTCTGCCTCTCTGAACCTAGTTTCCTCACTGGTCAGATGGATTTGATGACAACCATGCACATCACCCAGGGTAACTGTACGTACCACTGGGACCTTACGCGTCAAGTGCTGAGCCCAGTAAAGGGCGGGAATGATGGTTCCCATTATTATCACTTTGGTATTTTCCATGGAACGTGGCATCCTTTCAGATGTCTAGCTTTAGTGATGGAAACGTCCAACCCAGCTTGGTTTTAAAGAGCCTTGGCCTGAATGACAGGGGGGCTTGGTGTGCCACGCAAGCCTTGCCAGGGATCTGCTGGGTGAGTCCAGCCAGCCCTGGCCTCTCTCAGGGCTGCAGTTTTCTTGGTTGCACAAAGAGGTGCTGACTGAAGGCAGCTCTCACAGGCCTCCTCCGGCTTTCCAGGTCTGGGAATCCACAATTCCAGCCCTGTGGATCGAGACAGAGACACCTAGAGGCAGTCTGTGCCCACGGCGGGTGCTGAGTCCCAGGAACTATTCAGTCACACCAGCCAGTCTCTGCTCAACTTGTCTTCCCTGACTGCAGAAAAGCCACAGGAAAAAACGTGATGCTCGTGTTCACTTGCGACAGCTCTTGTTTTGTGAGCGCCTCTGCTCTGTGCGCAAGGACTTTTGCAGGGTGCTTTACCAACATCAGTCCCGCTCCCATAGATGAGGAAACCCAAACAGAACGAAACGATGACGACTGAATGTAACGTGTGGTAAGCTGGTACTAAGTACGTACTGCATGCCAGGCACAGCTTCAAGCATGAAACGAGGGCTAACTTAGTCCCTGCAATACAGTTGTTGATGTCATCTCCACTTTACAGATGAGGAAACTGAACCACTGGGCTCAATAAATTGTCCAAGTAGGTTAGGCTGTGCCTGTGCATGGAGAGGCTACAGTGCAGAACCACTATGCCCACCAGAGTTAAACATGCACTAATATGTAATAAAAAAAAAAAAAAAGGAAAAGTAATAAGTAGCCTCCGATAAATCCTGGGGTGAGGGTTCAGAGGAGGAAGCCATCCATGGAACAACAGGCAGCACAAAGGCAAGGCTGAGTAGGTTTGGACATGTAATGATAGGGACATATAGGAAACGGCATCTCGGGTGGCAGGAACGGCATAAGCAAAGGCATAGAGATGAGAAAGTTCAGCTGAGGCTGTGGATTTGTACAAAGGCATTAAACAAACTTTGGTAAAGTACGCCTGCAATGCGGAAGTCCTGGGTTTGATCCCTCAGTTGAGAAGATCCCCTAGAGAAGGGAATGGCAACCCACTCCAGTATTCTTGCCTGGAGAATACCATGGACAGAGAGGAGCCTGGTGAGCTATTATCCACAGGGTCACAAAGAGTCGAACACGACTAAGCAACTCACACAGACACACATTTACCAAACTGGGTTAGGCCCTGTGTTAATGGCCATTAAACAAACCCAGTGCCTCTTATTCGTATGTCTGGGGAACCCTGGAGTGAAAAGGGTCCAGCTGGGGCTTCTACAAGTGGAGGCCATCTCAGGGCCTCTCAGGTGCTGATACACTTGAGCTGCCAGGAAATCTCTGGCTGCAGGGCGGAAGTCTGGCCATCTAGCAGCATCTCAACAGGTCAGCTCTTTGGAAAACATGTGGCTTAGAAATAGGGCCTGTCAGGGAGGGAGCCCAGACCCTGTTGTAGGTTTTGCTTTATTTTTTTTAAAGAAAACTTGGACCCACTCAACAGTTTTGAGCAGGAGAGTGACATGATCAGAATTGTGTTGACAGACCAGAAATCTGAATGCATTAAAAAGAGGCGGGGTTGGGGGGGGCACCTTCCATCAGTTCAGGACTACAAATAAGAAAATAATCTGTCGCACGGAGCCATTGGAAGCAGTGAGCGAATGCGTGTGGGATTCATACAACAGTTTTAGACTGCCTTCCTCTCACACACCCCCTCTCCATCTGTCGCAAAGGGCACCAGGAAGATGCAGGGAGGAAGATTCCAGCTCTAGGGGCTCCAGAGCTCAGCAGCCCAGATCGGGGGCTCTGACAGGAGCCACACTGCTCCATGAGCTGTCATTTAGGAGGGCCAAGGGGCTGCCAGTGTTCCCATCCTCAGGGCACTTTCAGAGAAACAACTGTGGCTCAGTTAAAAACTTCTGCCCCAGAAGGAACCCTTTCACAAACCTCTATCTGAGCTGGATAGGGGGACCCTCTCACACCATTGGAAAGTACCCTTGATTGAGTCATCAAACGTCTCCCCTCTAAGGCTACCCAGCCATAAGGTCAAGATTCAAAATCCAAGCTGCCTACCACTTACCCCTTGGGCAAGTTACTTCCCTAGTCTGGACTCTATTTTTCTCATCTGCAAAATGGGGATAATAGCCAACTCACGCTTTGCTTTGCTTTGCTGACTGATAAGATAGCAGATCACTTGGCAGATAAGGCACTACTTAGGATTCAGCCAGGAATACAGGCAACATTCAAGGAATGCTGGTTCTCCTCCCTTCTCTCAACACGAGGATCTCATTAGGACTTCATACATGCTAAATGATGGCAAGTAAAGGAATGAATCACACCATGAGTTTCCACGGGGTTGGGAAAGGAGTAATTAATGGCAAGAAAGTACCCAGAGAACACCAAGACCTTAAAGGACCTTCCACAAACTCTTTGGGGCCAAGGCACCCCGCCCGTTTTTTCTTCTTGTGAAAGAGGAAGTGAGTTGAACTTCACCACTTAGGAAAGTACAGAGGAATCACCAGCATGCTACCCTCTTCCGAAGGGTGAGAGGTTCACCAGAGCGCTCAGCTGTCCCCCAAAGCCCAACACCCACTTTGGCCTGGCCTTCTCCAAATCAGAGCAAGGAGCGAATGGGAGTTTTTCTAAAGTCTGTCCAGCAGGGGTCCCAGAGGTCCTCAGACCCGGAGGGGCCAAGTGAGGAGCCTGCAGCCTTGGTGTCAGGCACTGCTGCTGCCACTGCAGAGTCCAGCTTCTCAGGTGCCCCCAGTCCAGGCCCCTTGCCCTTCGTGCCACCTCAGAATCTCCCTTGGTGAAGTTGTTTGAGGAAACACTGGCTCCAAGAACACAAGTTGGTGACTTCACTGGCCTCTTTTCAGAACTTCTCTTTGGCAACATTTGTGCTGAAGGCAGTCTTTAGAAACTTCTTCCCTGTCTCCCCTATCCAAGATAATTCACATGAGCAGCCCCCTCCAAACAGTGATCATGTGAAACCATAGCAGTCATGTGACACCTCCTAGGCCGACAGTTCTGCCGGAGACACTAGCAGTCATTCAATCCAAAGATGCCTTCCCAAGCCTGACATTTGAGTTCCTCACTCAAACAAATCCATTTTCTTAGAAAATTGGACAACTGCCTCCTTCTACCTTCCTGCTCTTCTGCCCTGCCTCTCTTCTGCTTTGTCATAAAATCCATGCCTGGAGACCCGAGGGAAGGGTCTGAAGCCCCATTCTTCAGCCAAACCAGATGAATTCCATGCCAGGGCCAAGGGTGACCAGGACTCCTTAGAACCGAGTGAAGGATGCTGAGAAGCTTGAGCTCTGGGAGTGACACCCCTTCCCCACCACCCTCAACCAAGAAATGTATTCTTCCCTCCTAAGATTTATTTATTTCAAAGTTAATCTTGGCCTCTCTGCTGCTCCCACTTTTTCAGGCTATTGATGCTGAATGGATTGGAACGGAAGTTTTACAGCCTAATCTTTACCATTTTATAGATTGTTTTTATAGCAAAAGTGGGAGAATTTCCTCACGAGAAGGGTGTTGGTGCTCCCAAGGCAGCCTTGGGAAAGGCAGCTGCCCACTTGTTAATCAGCATCACCCTGAATTTCCCAGGGATGGAACCACAGGGTCCTGGTTAGAGAAGGGTCTCAAACAGACATTAGAAATTAACTTGGGCCCAGTTCCCTGCTTCAGGGAACTTGTGAGAGAATCTCGTGCATCCCAGGCCAGGAAGGAGGGCAGGGCAGGGCCTCAGACTTTCACTGGGTGTAAATGGTCAGCTCAGGCGGGAAGGAGTAGATCGGAGACACCACTGGCTCATCAGAGAGACATGAAATCTATTAGGGCTTCCTCTTGCCCAGCAAGGGCCCAACTGTAATTGAAATACTGGGGGTGGGGGTGGGGATGTGTGGGGGTGCCTGCGTGGGTTCTGGGGGCTCAGTGGAAACAGTGGGGCAGAAAGAAGCTGCTGTCCACCCCCACCTCTCCCTCCACCCACTCTTTGCTAGTTCTCCCTTTCTCACCGCTATCAGATGGTTACCAGTCTCTAGGCAAATGCAGAAGGAGGGGGGAGGTGGGTGCTGAGCTCATCTTTACCTCCCTCCCTCAAGAGAGGGAGGTGCAGAGACCCCCTCTGCTGACAACACGGCTTCAAGCAGCCAGAAACAAAATCCCATTCTCCCCCCAACAACTCCTTTAACACAGTTTCTCTGCCCTCCACACCCTCCCAGGAGACTCAGGGTGCTGCAAAACCCCTTTAAGAAGCAGGGCTCCTGAATGGTGACCTCACCCTTTGGCGAACACACGGTGGCCTTCAGAGCCCGCCTGCTGGAGACAGCCAGGTGTTTGATGTAGGCCAACAAAAAGACATGCTCAGAGCCACAGGTAACAGCCCCACTGAGCACCTGAGCAGCAGCGAGCTGCCTGGAAACCTGGGGAAGGTGGGAGGAAGGAGGGGGGCCACAGAGCAGCCAGGAGCACGACCATCCACCCAGAGGCTTTGGCAACCACAGGGATAATCCGCTGTGTTTCCACATCGGCATCTGCAGATCGCAGCCGCTCACCCCAGAGTTACCCTGGCCTCCCTTTCTCTTTCCCCCATACTAACACTGTTTTACTCTGCGCACCAGAGGGAGAGCTCACTCTTCCCCAATTGTCATAGCCTGTTTCTGTTCCATCCTGGCCAGTACAGGAAGGATCTCTGCCCCTATCCCCTTCTCTCAGACCCTGAAGTCAAACATATGGAAAACATAAGACCTGGGAGAGAGATTCCAGAGGAGCCAGGGCGCCTTGCTCTGAAAGCCACTGACAGCCTGCCTCCCCCATCAGATTGGGCAGGGACCAGTGAGCCAGCTCTTCTGGGTCTGTTCTGATGGCCGGCATAGTGGCGCACAGTCAGAGTCCAGAGAGACTGGGTTCCATCCTTGGCTGTGTGACCTTGGGCAAGTCGCTGTCCCTCTCTGGGCCTCAGTTTCCTCATCTGTAACCCTGGTTACAGGCACCTCTCCCCCTATTACTGCTAGACATTAGCCGAGTGGCTCCGAGTGGCCGGCTGAGAGGCCTGGGCCGGCAATTTGGGGACGGCAGCGGTGGGCGGTGCGGGTGCTTACCTGTCCAGGCGCTGGACGCGGCGAGCAGCAGGCAGAGCAGCGGCCTGAGGCGGCCGGGGGCCGGGCGGGCTGGCTCCATGGGCCGCGGCTGCGGAGCGAGGAGGGAGAGCGGCCGTGAGTGCGCGCTCGGGCGGGCGCGGGCTGGAGCGGGGAAATGACTAAGGCTCCCCCCTTTCCCCCCACCTCTCCTCCCGGCCGGGCTTCCCCCCTCCCTGGAACGGGCGCCTGGAGCGGCTTAGGAGGCGCCGTGAGCGCCGCGGTTTTCGGAGGAACACCCCTCCCCCGAGCCCCGCCACCCCGGAGAGATCAAGAGACGGAGAAGGGGAGAGACCCCAAGCGCGCGAGAAACGAAGCCAGGGACAGCCCGAGAGAGCCGGCAGGAGAGGGAAACAGACCCAAGGGAGCCAGGCAGAGAGCCAGAGACACAGAGAGGCGAGAGCTGAGGAGAAAGAGAGAGCGCGCGCGGAGTGAGCGAGGCGGCGCGCAGATCGAGACAGAGCGGGAGAGGGAGGACCGCGAGGGCAGGGCGAGGGGCAGCGGGCCCGGCCGCCCCCGCCGCTGCCCACCTGCCCCACCCGGGCTCCTCGCGGCGCCGCGGCTCGCTTCCTCCGGCCCGCAGTCTGGGCAGGGTCCCCCGCCCTCCTTCCCTTCCCCTCCTCCCGCCGGCCTCGCTGGAGGCTGCGGGGCTCGGGCCCCGCGGGCACCTCCGCCGAGCGCCCGCCAGCTGAGCGCCCCGGGGAGGGAGGGAGCGAGAGAGGGCGGTGCGCAAGGCCCGGGCACCCCTTCATCCCCGCCCGGGCCCGGGCTGTGGCCCCGGCCGCCGGCGCCTCGCTCGGCTCGGGACTGGACGAGCCCGGGCTCCGACAATGTGCCAGTTCAGACGCCCGCGCGGTGGCCCCGGCCCCGAACCGCCTCCCCCTCGCCCCCTCCCTCAGCCGGCCGGGCTCGGACCTGCGCCGCCCGGCGGACGAGAGCTGCGAGACAGTGGAAGCGTCGCCGGGGCTGCCCCGAGGCCGGGCCCCTCGCTCCACTTTGCGCAAACTTGTTTTTCTAAGGTCAGAGCCGCAGGCCGGCTACATCGTCCTCTTAAGGTGGACTGGGGAAGTTGCGGCCGGCCTCCCCTCACCTCCGGACTCTGGCCGCTGCCAGTCCCAGCTTCCCGCCCCGGGAGGCTGGAGGCGGCTCCGGAGCGCGGGGAGTGGAGGAGGGGGAAGTCTGCCTTTCGCCCCTCCTCTGCGGCCCTGTCCCCGGGCCCCAGAGCCAAAGCCCCTCTCGGGGTGGGTGAGGGCCAGAAGGGCCCCTATCCTTTCAGATCTGGGCCGAGGTGAAGGAAAAAGCAGGAAGTAAGTGAAGGTAGGGGGAAGGGGGCAGGAAGGAGAGAGTGATGGTACAAAAATAGCGTGTGTGTAGGAAGGACTTCAGTACCGCCTGGAAAAGCGGCGCGGGGAGGAGAGGGAGCTGAAGGGGGGCTGTGGCCAGGAAACCGGGGGGAAGAGTCCGAGCCTCTCTAGGGAGGTGGGCTCTCCCCGCCAGGTGCCTGTCTGTCAAGGAGGTGCCTCTCTGTCAAGGATGGCTGCTTCAGGGATGGGGAGGGGCCAGGAAGAGGTGCGGGGCCAGGGGAACTTGAAGGCCAGGAAGATGGCAGGGGGTGAGGAAGATGAAGGGATAGGAGGAGAGCAGGAGCCAGAGGCCTGGAGGCAGGACAGAGCCTGCTGGTGAGAAAAAAGCAGCCGTTTTCCCTCTCTCAATTCCTCTTTCTGTCCCCTTCTTTGAGGGAAAGCTGTATCCCCAATAGCACTCAGGTCAGGGATGGGGGTGAGAATGCTCTGATCACCAGGCCAAAGAAGGCTCCAGACTGGGGGAGGGAATGGAGTCAAAGACCCTCTAATTGTAAATAAACAATAACCAGTTTGGTTTCAAAAAGCCTTTAGTATGATATGAAGCAAGGTGGGAGAAGGGCCAGTCCTATAAACTGAGGAAAAATTGAAGCCCAGAGAGGGTATGGACTTGCCCAATGTCACACAGCAAGACCTGGGATAGAAACAAAGTTTGAATTTCTGATTCCCAGGTTAAAGATCTTTGTACAGTGACACCCTCATCCCTCCCCGACCCTACCCCAGCCTCCCTGTTAAATGCCTGGTCTTGACGTGGTGCTAAGACAAGGAGGCAGGCAGAGTGCTGCCTCGGTTCAAATCCTGCCAGCCACCTCTTTTGAGCTGTGTAGACTTGAGAAAATACCTGATTTCTGTGGCTCCGTTTCCTGAGCCAACAGGAGTATCAACCTAAAAAGGCTGGAGTGAGGATTAGATGAGTTGGTATTTGTACAACATTTAAAAACTGCCACATGGCATTTGATAAATAAGTCATGCATTTGACAGCAGTCCTCAGGAACCTACAGGGTTCTGGGCAGTATGTGAAGTGTAAGGGGATTTTCTTTGGGCAGGAAATGCAGCAGGGACCCACGCCATATCCCTGTCTATGAAGCATTTACATTCTAGTGGGGAGACAGATAAGTAGACAAGCAGAAATAATTAATGAACAACAGAAGGTCGAGCTTACACACTGAGAAGGGTGCGCTGATTTGGATAATGGTTAAGTCCTCCTGAGACTGGCAGCTGAATCACAAAAAAAGGGCAGCAAGGTGAGGGGTGGGGGATTTGTTGTTCCAGGAAGAGGGACCAGCACATATAAAGGCCCAGGGGCTAGCTTGGCTGGAGGGGAGTGAGCAAAGGATGGGGGAGACTGGTCCAAATGGGTGACCTCGCAGGCCTTGGTAAAGCACCTGCATTTATTCTGCAGGGAAGAAATAATTGGCACTGTTAAGCAGGGGAGCGCCATGGTCTGATTTATGTGTTTAAAAGGCCACTGTGGCTACAAGTGGAGAGTGGGCTGGAGGGAGGAGAGTGTGGAATCACGGAGATGTTCTGGGGTCCTCCTAGTATCTGAGGTGAGGGTAGGGAGTCTCCAACTGTTCAAGGCCACATCTGACTGAAACCATGAAGGTGACCAGTGGGGCTCCTGGGTAAATCCATCACCCGAATCTATCTGGGTGGGAGTTGGGGCAGGGGCTGCTGCTGAAGGTCAGAGATGAGGCAGCCTCCTGGCCTGGGCTTCCAGAAGGCTCTGCTGTTCATTGCACACATACACACAGACCTGCCTGGGATTAGGAACCTGCGGATTAGGGAAGGATAATAATGGAACCAGCTGCTATTTATGTAGCACCTTCGGCCAGGGCACCCAGCAGGGCTTCCCAACAGCCTCCCTTCTTCATCAGGAGGGGGTCTGGGCCTTGTTCTCCTGAATCAGCATCTACATAAAAATCACCCTTGGCCAACTGCCAGGGCTGGGAGATCACTGAGACCAGTGGGCATCTGGATACATACTGAAGTACAGGGACAATTTGCCTGAGGTCAGATAATTGAGGTGAATCAACCCCTTCCATGGGAGGCATCCTGGGCTGCCCCAGATTAAAGTCAAAATGGCTTTGCCCCTTTCCCATTCATTCACACACCCATCCATGTTTATTAAGTGTCTGCTATGTGCTAGGCACTAGGCTGGGCACTAGGGATGCAGCAATTGAGAAAAATAGACAAGAACCTCACCCCAAGGAGCTAACAGTCTTGTGGGGACAAGCAAGTCAGTCTGTAAAATAGCTAGTCTGTCAGAGGGGGGACAGGCTACAGGGGTAAATGAAGCAGGACTGATGATGAGAGGGGAGGGCATCAGGGGAGGCCTCAAACAGGTGATATTTGGGCAAAGACCTGAAAGGTGTGAGATGGAGCCAGAGACAGCTCCATCAGCCTTTGGTCCTTGACTCTGTAAGTCCCTAGTATAACACGTCAGCACATCCCCCACTGGCCCATGCCTCCACATCCAGAGCCCAAGCACTCAGCCCCTTCCTTCCACCGCTCAGGTCCAGTCCTCTGCCATCTCCCACCCTGTGTGTTCTCCACTCAGCAGCCAGAGGTCAGACCATGTGCCTCTCCTGTTGTCCAGCGTTGGTGTAAAGAAGATGTGAAAGAGTACGAGGAGAGGAGGGTCAGGGTCTTGAAGCCAAGACTCTGCCTATTTGACTCATGTAACTTGGGGGAAAAATTTTTTTTTTTAGCCTCAGTCTGCAGCAGCAGCAGTCTGTTCATCAGTGAAACAGGAATAACAAGGTCCACCCTGGTCAAGGGGTTGGTGGTGGCACAAACGTGAAGCTGCTGTGGTGGGAGCATTTGTGAAATTTGTCGCGGCCGGTAGGGTGACGGCTCCTCTGTGTGTGCCAGGCCCGTTTACAGGGATTGTCTTGTCAAAGCCTTAGAAATTCCACCGTGTCCTCAGAGGTGAGGAAGCAAGGCCAGGGACAGAAAGCGACTGGACCAGGGTCACTCTGCCAGAGCATGCAGGAGCCTGCAGGGACCCAGCTTTGCTGGGCGCCAGCCCTGCGGGCTCTGCTCCTCGTTTCCCATCACCCTGGGCTGGCGTCAGCAGGCAGGCCCGCCAGCCGCCTTTGTGTGGGGCCTGTCAGGAGGCCGGAGCTGCCAACGACCTATTTTTCTGGGCAAGAGGAGCCATTTGGAGTTAGAGGCCTCAGCTGTAGAGCCAGAACAATAAAAATAAAAACAGCAAGGACTCCTGGGCAGCTTGGACCAGGGAACCAACTGCCCCAGCAAGGAGCTGCTGAAGGGCTGGAGGGAAGCTGGTGGGGGCTGAAGGAAGGAGCGTCCTCACTGCGCCCCCTGTTCTCTGACCCACAGGGGGGTCATCTCCAGAGGTCACACGGCTATTTTATAGCTGTGGAAACTGCAGTTCAAAGGGATGGGGTTACTTACTCCGGACATGGGACAGACAGCTAGTGAGCCACCAAGCCAGTTAGGATTTGAACTCACTTCTCCAAATAATAGCAGTTTCCATTTATTCAGCATCTTCTATGCTTTGTTGTTGTTATTTAGTCGCTAAGTCATGGCCGACTCTTTTTGTGATCCCATGGATCGTAGCCCGCCAGGCTCCTCTGTCCTTGGGATTTCCCAGGCAAGAATACTGGAGTGGGTTGCCATTTCCTTCTCCAGGGGATCTTCCAGACCCAGGGATCAAACCCAGGGTCTCCTGCATTACAGGCAGATTCTTTAATGACTGAGCCACCTGGGAAGCCTCCTGTTGTGCTTTACTGGCATGTTTTTGTGACATATTCAAACCACACCTACGTACTAAGAATTCCTCTAAGCTGCCTTAGAGGGGTCTCTGCTCACAGGTCACTTTGCCAGACCATCCTTTTAAAAGTCCCTTCCGCTACCCCAGTGTGTTCTGCCTCCTTCTCTACTTTCTTTCGTGTTCATCACAGGCATCGCAACCTGCCAGCACTGTGCCTCTGCCCTGCATGTTGTCCATTTCCTTAATGAGCCACAGGTCAGCCTATCCCTGGGCCCAGTGCCCGGCCTTGGGCACATACTATGGTGAAACCCCCAGCGCTGCCTCTGACCAGTCATGGGGCAAGGTTCTCTGTCCATCTGTGCCTCACTTAACCAGATTCAGGAACTGATGGAATCAGACCTAAAAAGTCTCTAGTAAGGAAAATGAGTTAATCTGCGGAAAGATATTGGCTATTGCCATAGTTTTCTCCCAGCACTGAGGCTCCAGGGCCTTAATAGTGAACAGTAGGTTATCAATAAATATCTATTCAATTACAAAAGCGACCTGCCCACAATCCCACGATAAGACATCTAAAACATCCACCGGCAGAGTCTGGATTTGAAGAAGTGTTTCTCTGAGCCTGTGCTTCAATGCACTCTATAATCACTTCTCCACAGCCCCCACCTTCCCACCACAGAGCAGGTATCATCCTCACCTGGAATGGTTATTAAACCACGGATCCCAGTTTCTGATTCAGTAGGTATCAGGTAAGATCTGAGAACTTGCATTTCTGACAAGGTCCCAGGTGATGCTGATGTTGCAGTCCAGTGGATAGACTGGTAGGACCACTGAATAGACTGGTCGGACTGTTTCATGAGCCCAGTCTCAGCTTTCCTATTGGCTGGTTTTCAGTCTGTCTGTCCTTCTGCTTTCTGTCCTCCCCACCTAGGGGAAAACAGAGGGGGCAGTACTGGTTCAGAGGCTGCAGGTAGTGCCCCCAAAGCTGAGGGGCTGTGACAGATCACAGAGCCAGGGCCTGAAAGAGCCGTGCTGTAATTAGTGCTTTCCAGGGGAAGTCAGCGACTAAGTGACTTGGCAGGCAGGCAGGCAGCTCGCCTGAGCTCGTCAGGGGTGGGACCGCACTGTCAGGCCCTAAACACTGTTCTCAGGCTCTGGAGATCTGGCTCTGCTTGGAGCTGAGCTCAGCTGTGCAGAACCTAACCTCCCCCAACCCTCTGGGCGGCAGGGTCCCCTGCAGGGTGGAGGGGTGCAAGGATGGCATCAGGACAGAGTTGATTGACTCAGCATGCACTGGGGGACCTGAGTTCGAGTGCTGACTCAGCCCAATGATAACACGAATCATAGCTAAAATATTAGGACTGCTTACTAAGCCCCAGGCCTGAAGGATTTCAGTGGATTCTCTCATGCTTCTCACTCAATTCTCTTATGTGGACACAATTCTTATCCCCATTTCACAGATGGGAAAACTGAGGCTCAGAGAGTTTAAGGGGTTTGTGCAAGAACACACAGCCTGTGAGTTGCAGAGTTAGGCTTTGAATCCAGGAGTTATCATCCCCCAACCCCTGTTCCTCACCTAAGCACATTCTGCCTTCTACTTTTCTGTGAGTTTGGAGGCCCCAGAGTGCCCTCTCAGGGTCTCCATCACACCAAGGGGCTTGCTGACTTCTAGGCCCTGGTGCTGAGCACCAGGCCTGCTGATGTGTCGTGGGAATGAAAGTATCTGGTGAATGAAATAAAGAATCAGCAGATAAGTCTGACTTTCCAGTTGTGATGGGACAATACTGATCAGTGGCTGAGAGGCATGCTTTCAACTCAGGCTCTGCCCCTCACTAGCTGTGTGATCTTGGGTGGATCTCAGCCTCCATTTCCTCTTCTGGAAACAGGTTGAGGTCAGGATTAATGGGTAAAAGGGAATGAGAGAGGGAAAGAGGAATAAACCCTAAAGGCCCCTCATGATCTCACCCACTGCCCCCTCTCTGATCTCACTTACCACCTCACCCCCAGCTCACTCTAGTCCAGCCATATTCATCTTCTCTAAATTCGAGGAATCCACCCAGCAGGTGCCCACCTCAGGGCTTTTGCACTTGCTGCTCCCTGTGCCTAGAACCTACTCTTCCCAGCCAGCCACCAGCCTCATTCTGCCTCTGCTCAGGTGTCCCCTCCTGAGAGAAGCCTGTCCTGACCACTCTTTTTAAAAGTCTCCTATTGTTTCTTATTTTTCCTGGTAGCATGTAAATATGACACCCTCTTCGGTTGCTGGAGATTTGCCTACCTGACTCGAGCTCCACCCGGACTCTGTGTTTGCTCTCTAGCACCTGGAGCTGTGCTGCACAGAGTGGCTGCCCACAGAGTGAAGGGAGCCAGGCAGGGAGCAGCTCTGTCCACAAGGTGCTGCCGGCTCCACCGGGCGGCACAGGTTCCTCTGCCCCTGCCCCTGCTTGGCCTGGGTGTCCCCAAGAAACAGATGTCTTCCTTGAACCTGGGTTTCCTTCCTTGGCTGGGAGGCCAGGACTCCAGTTGGCCTCATTCCTGTTCCCAGGAGGAAGTATTTGTCCCCAGGCAGGAACTGGCCTGGCTCTCAGGGGAAGCCAAAGCAACCCATACCACTCTCTGCTCCCAGCTTCTGAGGAGTTGGCACTGTGGCTTCAGGTGGCAGGTGGCCATGCTGGTGCCATGCTACTGGAGCAAGGAGGGTGGTGGGCTGGAGGACCCCCAGAGCTCATTTCCAGAGCTCCTCAGCCTCTTACCTCATGGGAGCCTCACAGTCATGCTGTGCAAAGACTGGGCTTGGATGTCAGCCTCACCTGGCTGGAATTTGTTCCACTTACGTCTACCCATTTGTACAGATGAACAAACTGAGGCTTCAGGAGAGGCAGAGACTGCTGGGCCAGTGGATGTAAGATGGTGAACCCCGATCTTATGATACCAAATCCTTTACTCCTCATCTTTATCCCCAGTCCACTCTCTTCCCTGACCAGGAGGAAAGTAGTAACAGTCCCCATGGAATGCATAAGGGGACTGAGGGGCAAAGAGAGAAATGGGGTGGCCCAGAGTCTCCCCCTAGATGCCTGGCTGGCCAAACTGGACGATATTGGTCTGTGTTGTTCTCCTAGTGTTTCTGCTCCCCAGTTTAAAGCAAATATTTGGGTTTAGTAAACAGGAGTTGTAGGGATTTTGCAGAAGGGTACCCAGAGTAAGGCCTTGGTTTTTGTAAAGTCTGAAACTGAAGAAATTGCCAGAGAAGAGTGGGAGAGGCTGGAGGGAGACAGATGTACTGGACGTGGCCGCTGGCAGGTCCCAGACAGGAGAGGATGCTGCCCTACCCCCAGCAGGATGGCGGGGGCAGGGCAAGACCTCAGGGCAGGCTTCCTGGTGGCCCCAGGAAGGCTGACCAAGGCCTCCGGTCTCCTCACAGATCCTGCAGCCCCACAGCACAGCTGAGCCAGTGGGGCCATTGGGGTGGGACAAGGCATGGCCTGCATTCATTCAATAGATATTTATGGAGCACCTACTATGGGCTGGGGTGTGTTGGGTGCTGGAGGCATTCACATTCTAGTGCAAGAGGTGGAAAAATGAATGTGTGAATTTTGAGATACACTGCATGTCATGTGAACAGTGATAGCTGCCGAGAAAAAGGAAGCAGGGTGAGGGACACAGACTGATGGTGGGAGGGGGTGCTGCTCTCTGTGCAGGATGGCAGTGAAGGTCTTGCTCAGATAATGGAGTTTCCTGGTGGATATGAGAGGGAGAGCCACACAATGAAAGGAGCAGCCAGTGCAAAGGCCCTGGGGTGGCAAGGTCAAGGACATGGGCAGCCAGGACACTATAGCAGAGGAAGTGGTGGGGAGGCAAGCTTGGACAGGAAGTAGGGCTCACAGTCTCACAGGCAAGGCAAAGCCCTGGGTTTTTACTTGGAACTAGAGGGAAAGCAGTGTAGACAGATTCCTGGAAGCCACCTCTCTAATACTCTGGAACTGAGCAAACTCTTGAGAGAAGGAAGCCCCTAGAGCGACCAAGGGTAAACTTGTTTCTCCTCATTCCAGTGGACGGAATCACAGACCAGGGGAGTTTAACGTCACCAAGGCTTCCCAGATTTTAACCCAGTTAAATGTAGATTCTGACTCAGTAGGTCCCAACAGGACTTGAGATCCTATATTTCTCACAAGCTCCTGGGTGAAGCTGTAGTTGTTTGTCCACAGACCACACTTTGAGTAGCAGGTGCCCAGCTGTGCCCGTGGCCTGAGAATCCTACCTGTTGTTCAGTTTTAAGCTGAAATCATTACGGTGCCCTTTGAACCTGTGGGCCCGTTGTCCACAAGAACCAGTGGGTCTTTCCCTTCTGTGCAAGCCCCACCCCTTGCCTGCATGATGTGGGAGGAGTGGACTCCGGAACCAGCCTTCTGGGGTCCACATTCAAGCCTTGCCAGCTGCAGGTCACGTGCCTTCAGGAAAGGGACTTTGCCTCTCGTGTTCAGTTTCTCATCTGTAAAAAGGAAAAAATACTGCCCCGTTTTAGAGGGCTATTTTGAAGATGTAAAGAAATAATACGTATAACAAGTCTGGCACACAGGAGGTACTCAATAAATGTTACATCACCCCCTCCATTTCTGCCTGTCCTTTAAGGTGCATAATCAGAAGTATTTTCATCTTATTAGTTCAAGTTTTTCTATTTTCGTGTCTGTTCTATGAAGTACATATTAGTCTAAAAGTATATAGCACATTTATAAAATAAACAAATGTACATTAGGGTGCATATTTAAAATGTTTTTACTGATGGGAATATGATTAAAACATTTTAAAACATGACTGATTTTTAAGCCTGGTGAAATTGGGAGAGAATATTAGATCTGGAAGGAATTTCAAAGGCCTTCAGTTCCCCCATCATTCCCTCTCTCATTTGATGTGCAAATCTCTCTGTTACATTAGATTGCCTCCAGCAGTGGGGAGCTCACTACCTTTCTGGGCAATCCCATTGCAGTTCTGGGAACAGTTTCTTAAACTCAGTGCCTACTTGTGTTTCAGCCACTCTGAGCTCCCACAGTCTAACTGAACTGCTCCCTCCCACTTCACGCATCATAGCTCTGCAGTCTCCCAAGGGCCCTAAGCCAGGCTGTGTGCATAGGATGCCTTCAATAATGTCCCATGAATGAGAGGGAGAGGGGAGGGATGAGAAGGGGATGGGAAGGGTGACTTTCCTGTCATTCCTCATTTGGAGAGTTCACTAACAACTCGGTACTGTGTCCTCCTGGTCGTGTATCCACCTATATAGTATGCTTCTATCTGTTTGCACTTGTTTTCATGTGCTTGTCTGTACACAGGTGTTCGTGTGAGTGCCCCTGTGTTTTGCTACTGTGGCCATGTCCTTGTGGATGTGTGTGTGTGTGTGCATGTGTGTTGTACTGCAAATATCCCTGTGTGCCGTACATGTTTTTCGCTGAAGCTTTGCATGTCTGTGTATTCAGGAATGTGTCACTTGTAGGGTTGTGTGCCTTCCTTTGGTTTGTTTGTGTGTGTGTGCTGCACGTGTGTGTGCTGTCTGCAGATGTCCACGTGTGGTGCGCATGTCTCTGTCTCTGTGTGTCTGTGTATCTGGGGCCTTTCTTGGTGTGTTTTGCTCTTTGGTGTGTGTCTGCGCGAGTGTGTCTCTCCTCCCCGGCTCAGCCGTTTTCAGGGAGCTGAGTGACTCCCTGCAGCCTGGTCGACTTCAGGCCGCCTGACTGGCAGGCAGCAAGGGTTTCACACCCCTCCTCTCCTGCTCGGCTGCGCTAATCACTGGGTTATATGCAGATGGCAAATGTGTGGCTGCCAGGCTTGGAGGAGGGACTGTGGTGGGGGTATGCAGATGAGCAGACACCGAGGAGGAGTGAGAAGACAATTTAAAGGCAGAAAGGGAGAAAACAAGCCTCCTTGGCTTCAGTGTTAGTTTGAGGTTCTCTCCAGATGCATAATTTTTATTAAGAGGCTATGATGGCTGATTTTTCCTTTCCCTAATCAAGCTAGCAGCTTAGAATCACAGGATCCTAGAATCCTAGAATTTTCCATCTGCAGAATTCTAGAACCTCAGCCTTATGCAACTCTAGACTCTCAGAAGTGTATTCAAGAACTCTAATCCTCTTGGATTAGCATCTTCAAAGGTCATTCTTCTCTCGCCTTTCTTTGTATAGAATCATGGCCAGGGAATGACTTTGAAGGTTCATTTCGTCCACCTAGACCTCCACTTCACCCTGATCAGGGCAGGGCAGTGGAGAGAGAGGCTCAGTCAACTGGGACATTCTTGGGGATGTTGAACTGGAATCTTCCTTTGGCAAGGAGTTGTCTCCTGAATGGTCTGGGCTCATATTACCCCTTCACCTTCTGCAGGGACTGAGACAAAGGCGCCTATGTTCTCAGGCTATGTTTTCAGCCCTTCAGGAACTGGTATAACAGGCTGCAGGTGTGAGGAGAGCCAAGTGGCAGGGCTCCTCTGAAGGCTGGGCAGTGGAAACTGGAGTGGTCACCAACAAGGCAGCTACTTTCCACCCCAGGATGTCCACTGAGGTGTCTCCTTCCACTCCACTCTTCTCAAGACGACAGCTTCAAAGGTCAGATTATGCCCTATCCCAGTGATCCTGGGAGCCATGGATGGTCCTGAGGGAGCTCACTTCACTTACTTTGAACTCCAGGACTCAAATTCTTTGGCATGGCGGCTTTTCAGGCCCCAACTACTAACCATCTCATCTCTCCCTCCCACATGCAACCAGCTGCGCTGAACTCCCTACTCGCCTTGAATCTATGTTACATCTTCATGCCTCCAAATCTTTGCATAGGCTTGTTCCCCTCTGCCTCTTCTTCATGGCGCATATTCATTTATCCGTGGAATGTAAGCTCCCACTCAATTGTAAGTGCCATGAAGGAAAAAGTTTGACTTATTTAATACTTGATTTCCCAGAATCTACAACAATGTTTGGCACACAGTAGGTATTCAACAAATGCTTGAAAGTATCCTATACCATTTGGAAAAATAATTCTCTGTTCTTCAACCCTTACCACCTGAGGCTGTGGGTCTTTGCTTACATTGTCTCCTTACTAGACCCCTTGAAGCTGACATCATGTCTGGTTAACCTTTACCTGCAACATCCAATTCAGAGCCTGACACCCAGCAGGTGCCCAGAAAACACAGGGCAGTTGCCAGCAGCCAAGCTTGGTGACTTGCAATCCCCTGTTGGTCCAAACTGTGAGCGCCGGTCCAAGCCGTTGGCAACATCTGCTTCAAAGTCTTATTTGCAATTATACGTTCCTAGGCGCTTGCCACTAAATATTTAATAACTAGGCGGCTGGCCTTCTCTGGCAGCTACTTAAGCCCCTGATTGCCTCTTGTCTGAACTTGGCCCTGAGTGAGGCAGGGACTGCTCTGGGGTTAAGTGTAAAGCCCGTATCCTGAGTTTGGAGCCAACATAAGGCAGTAGCCTCAGAGACAGGAGAAGGGACTGCCCACTGGGTTGAAGCTCCTGAATGACCTTACCAGGCAAGGCAGGTTGAGCACTGACTCCAGCTGGCTCCACCTCCCTTCCCTGCCATGTAGGGCTGTGCCTGCTCATGTCCTCGTGGGCTGGGGAGGAGGAGAGAGGAAAAATGTCAATGGGACCTTCTCTGACTCATATTCTAGCTGGGCAAGAAGGAAGAAAGGGGGATTCTGCCTGGCTGTGTCCCAGCAGGAAAGGTGGGTCTATCCTGTATAGCTCCGCCCCCACAGTCCAGGGCCAGTCCACGTGGGGGCTGGTGGCGCCACGGAGTGGGTGTTGGCAGCTGTGCTGGCCTCTCCTGGCATAGGGCTGGGGAGTCCTTCCAAGTGGGCTGTGGAAGAGGATGAGGCAATGATAATGACCTGACTTTTGGGTTTGCCCAAGCAGCTGCCTAGTCCTGGAAAATCCTGCAGGCTGTGAGGCCAGCTCCCTCCACAGGCAGACCTCTGCAAGGTTGCTGGGGCAAGAGAAAGGAGTAGTCATGGGAAGGTTCAGGAGGAGGGAGCAGCAAGTGCAAAGTCCCTGAGGCTGGGCTGCTAGAACCACTGCGGTCCAGAGAAGAGTCAGGAAACAGACTTCAGAGCCAGTGTCTCAGCGGATGCTGGGGGAAGGTGCTGCTGGGAATTCATGCCTAGGCGTCATTGACTTTCCAGATTCCAGAGGGGATTTCCAGGGTCAGGAGACTTGGTTTCCAGGGCTTTCTCTGCCTCTGTCAAGCCCAGTGACCCGGGGAAGCCCCTGCCTGGTGTTCACACACGCACTGCACTTACTACTTAGCATTAGTGCCTGACCCCTGCCAGCGAGGGGAGTCTTCCTTTTTTTAGAGGTTATCTGACCCAGCCCAGGAAACCAAGCAGAGACTCTACCTGCAGAGTTGGCAGAGCGGGTTTGGGTGGCAGGCTAGGCTTGGTGCAGAACGTTTGGCTTTTATGATGGGCAGTATCTACTGAGCACTTACTGTGTACAAGGTGCCATGCTAAATAAACCCTTTACCCACATCCATAATCTCATTTCATCCCTGTCATCCCTGTCCCCTCTTTGCCTCACCCCCTTGTCCATTTACAAGTCCTGTTGACCTTTAAAACCCAGTTCTGGTCCATTTGCCTCTCTCCACCTCCCCTAGGACGACTCTTACTGCCCACCATCTGCTCACACCCAGACACTGTACCATCCTCCTCTCAGCTATTCTGTTCTGAAGCTTTGGTCCCTGCAATCCATCTCCAACTAGCCTCCAGGAGGCCTTTGAATAATCTAAATAGGATTATGTCTCTTCCCTGCTTTTGAACCTCCAGGGCCTGCCATGGTGCTTAAAATCAAACCCAAGTCCTACAACTGACCCTGCTCAATGTACCTTGTCCCTCCATCCTCTCCATCATGAGGTGGGACCACTCACTGCCCACCATGCTACAGCCACACTGGCCTGCTCCTGTCATTGAACATGTTGGTCCAGTCCAGCCTGGGGCTCTGTGCTTGCTCTTCCCTTTCCCTGAGACGTGCCCCTGACGGCTGGTGCAGTGGTACCAAGGATGTGCTTCTCGACTTTGCCTCCAGCTGGGTCTCCAGCCTTGAAGCAGTCTTGAGGGTCTAGGATGAAGCCCAGCTCTGCCCGTACCCTTCTGTCCAAAGGCCACCTGCTGCAGCTTCTGTTGAGGCTGCTCAGCCCCCCTGGAAGCCCCCGGTCTGATTGCTGATTAGCGATCTCAGCTCCTGCCCACCCTGTGGGTTTCCAACACTCCCTTCTCTCTGCCGCAGTCGTTGCTACACAAGTTAATGGAATAACAAGACACTTTACCCATTATCTGATGCAAATACCTTTTGTTGCCAGTGCCAGCTCCCCGCAGCTCATCTCTCTTTGCTACCTAGTCCACGGGCCTCCCGCTCCAGTCTCCAGCTGAAACCAGGTTGGGGGAATCCCCCCAGCAGAAGTCCCTCCAGTGCTTGGGTCCAGAAAGACAGGCACCAACCCTTCTTCTAGCTACCATACGATGAGCCCACTGCATGCTGGTCTTTTGCATTTTCAACTTTCAGATGATTGTGTGCAATTCCGACCTGCGTTGTGCAGACGTGGGAGACAGAAGTCTGTGTTGCCCTCAAACAGGTGTCCAGTTAAAGTCTGTCTGGACATGCACTCCACAGTTTGACTCCATCTCCCATTGGGAAGGGCTTTATCTGTGTGATCTCTTTAGACCCTGTTTCTCTATTTGGTGCTTCATCTGTGTATAGATGAAGATGAGGAGGCAACTTGCTCACTGATGCTAAGTGAGACTCTGCCCTTGCTGGGGAGCCCAGGAGGGTAGACATATGAATGTGGGGGTGCAGTGGGGGTAGGAGAGGCCCCAGAGTTTGCTCCCTTGGAAACTTCCATCTCATGACCCCACACCACCAGAATCAGCTGTTCTATTTCACGTTTAGTGCCTCAAGCATGTACAAGACACCTGGAACTTCACCAGAGAGAAGACAACAGATCTCCTCCAAATGACGGTGTGAGTCTCAGAGGACAGACAGCAGGACAAGTGATGTCTCCCCCTCCTATCCATCTCCCCTACCCTTCTCCAGTCAAAAATGTAGGGATAAAAAGGGTGTGAGACTATGCAGGGAGAGGTCTAGTCTGGGTGGGACACCCCATGTGGGTGAAGTCTCCCCCTACTTCACTTCATCTCGCAGTAGGTGACCTCACCCATTATCAGCCTTGAAGCTCTGCCCACTCTGACAACTCCCACTCAAGTATCCCCACCTTCTTCCTGAATGCCCCTCCTGGTGCCCCTCAGACTCAAAGTGCCTGTAAAGGACCTCACCATCTCCCCTTCCTGCTTTTCTCCTGTGTCTTTGAACTCCCAGTTTCCAGAACATTCACATACCCTTTGTTTGACCTCCTTTCCTCTCCATAGCCATCCCCTACTTGGTCTGTCTCAGAGGTGTTTCTCCAGTCAGTCCATCTGCCCCATTCTCACTGTGGCTGCTCCAGCTCAGCCCCACCTGCTCCCTGAGCCAAGGGTCTTCCTGCCTGCAGACTCTTCGACTTCAGTCCAGCCTCTCCATGCCATAGGCCAGGCTTTCTGAATGTGGTGCTCATCCTCCACCCTTCAGGAACACTTCAGGTGTCCTTGGGGTGCAGTCCAACTCCGTAATCAGGACTTGAAGGCCTAAGTCATCAAGTGCTGCCCCAGGACCATGTGTCTGTCGTGGTACTTCTCTGAATATGCCTCCCTGTCTTTGTGTAAGAGCACCTTTCTGCCTGGCAAACTCCTGCTCATCGGTCAGATCCTCCTCTAAGGAGGCTTTTCCAACAAGCTCCCCGTCTTGGGTTGGAGTCTGTTCGTGTGCTTCCCCAGCCCATGTATCCCCCTCCATTAGTGAACATCCCCTTGACTTTGGCAACTTGTGCCTGCTTCTTCCTTTTCCAACAGACCTGGATTTCAGGACAAGGCTGGGGTTGGGGGTGGGGTGGCAGTTGAAGATAAAAGCCTGACTTTAGCTTAGCAGTAAGAGGACAGGCTCTGGAGCCCCCTCCTGCGTGGATCTGGGTTCAGATCCTATCTCTGCCACTTTCTAGCAGTGCAACATTGTATAACAGAACTTACATTCCCTGGGCCTCACCTTTTTCATCTGTAAAATGGGTAAAATAATCATATTACCTCCTCAGTGGGGTTGTTTTGAGAGTGAAATGAACATAAAGCACTTAGAAAATTACCTGGCACATAGTAAATGCTCAATAAATAGTAACTCTTATTATCTACATTCCACATAAACTACATTTTTAAAGGTCTATTCATCTAAGAAATAAGAGGCTAGTTCTGTCTAGGTCAGAATTATTTCTAAGTCACTAGTTCCCAAACTCAGATGAGCATCAGAATTAATTGTGTAAGAAAGACAGATTAGTCAGCCCAGCAGGTTTGGGGTAGGCCTGGGAATAAGCTTTTTAGCAAGTTCCCTGCATTCTGTTCTGATATAGGTGGTCTGAGGCCAAACACAAACCCACTGCTCCACAGGGGCATAAAGGAGAGCTTTGCCATGGAAACACTCCCGTAACCAGCCTCTCTTCACCCCACTCCACTGCACCAGCAGGGAAGTTTGGGAAGTGGCAGAGAAGTCAAAGCCCTCCTCTGAGACAGGAGGCCTGGGTTCTAATCCTGACTTCCTTCTTCTGGGCCAGTGGCCTCTGCTCTCTGTGCCCCAGTACCTTCTCTGGAAGATGCTGGATCCCACCTCCCTGTTGAGAGGGTTGGAGGCTTCTCTCCATCCAGAGGCCCCCTGAGAGAGACACAGTGAGGGCTCAGCAAGCCAGGGCGGGTGTTAACTTCGCCCGGCTGCTGTTTGTCTTCTGAGGCCTGCTCTCCCTGAGTGTTTTATTTTCTGGTGATGGATTCTGGCTCATGTACAGGACCAGCACCTGCATACAAATGCCAAGAGGCCAGCGGGCCCCGGAATCTGTCCTCGCCTGCTCTCTGCCAGGCACCAGGCTGTGAGTTCCCAGCAGGCCCGGAAGTCCCAGGATCTCCCGCGAGGCTGGGACCACCATGCCCCTTCTGTGGCCGGAAGCAGCCAGGAGGCCGGCCCCTTTCAGAGCAAGTGTCCCTGTGAGAGAGTGGCCACTGGGAGGTCTTCAGGGGACTTGGGAGCTGCTGGGACAATCAGTTGCTGTTTGGGGAGTGAGGTTGGCAGGTCCTTGCCCCTCGGCACTGAGCCCTGGCCAATCCCCTGCCAAGCCTGGGCCTGGTTTTCCACTGCCTGCTGGTTCCAGGGCACTCAGGGAGGGGGCCCCGGGGGATGCACTGCTCCTGTCCCCAGAGCCTTAGCTGTGGTTGAGGAGGCCTGAGCAGGTTTGCAGAGCAGCGGACATGCTCTGCCTGGGCCTTACTGTCTGCCAGGCTAAAGGTGGAGCGCTGGGCTCTCAGGGTTTGCGCAGGCCATGGGGATGCCTGAGGCTGTGTAACTTGGATGGCACTGGTCAAGTGTCTTGGTTGGGGAAACAGCAGTGAACAAGACAGTGTCTCCGCCCCTGTGCAGCCTATTTTCTTGTGCAGGGAGATGTAAAGCTGGAGACAGCCTAAGGGAGAAAAATAAAGTGGCATGGGGGGACACAGGTGATGGTGCAGGGGCTGTTTTTACTGGAAGGATGAGCGGGTGTCTCTGAAAAGATGACACTTAAGCAGAGACCCAGCGGGTGCCATGGAGTGAGCAAGATGTGGGTATCTAGAGGAAGAGTGTTCAGGTGAAGGGAATACCATGTGCAAAGCTTCTAAGCAAGGAGAGGGCCTGGCATGTCTGGCAAGAGCCTGGAGGTCAGAGCAGCTGGAGTGGAGGGATGGAGAGAGAGAGGGAAGGTGATGGAGCCAGAGAGCTGAGGCTCCTTACAACCATCCTGCAGGCAGCCCCGCCATCATCATCTCCATCTTACAGATGGGGTAATTGAGCTCAGGGAAGTTAGGCAACGTGCCTAGGGCCACAAAGCTGGTAAACAGAGGCAGCTGATCAAATACTCACTTGTCCTGGTGCCGGAGCCTTTTATCACCGTGTTACACAAATACTTGATTGTGAAGTACAGGTAGCGCCTTGTAATCAGTTATCTGGGCCTCACTGGGGGGTGGTTGTTTTCTCTTTCACATTCAGCAGGGCTGTGTGCTAGGCGTCCAGGAGCAGGACCATCTCTTAGGAGCCTTCTGGAGATCTAGGGTCTGACAGGCCTGGGTTGTTATCCTTGCTCTGCACTCACTAGTCACTGGGTTTTTCTGGGTCTCAACTTTTCTGTAAACTGAGGCTATTCTCTCTATCTCAGAGGCCTAGCAAGAGACAGATGAGCTCAGGACATGCTGGGTGATTAGAAAACATGTACCCACCCCCCCCACCCCCACTCCATCCAGGCCCCTTAAGCTGTGGTCCTCACACCTCAGAGCAGCCTTCCCTGGGTGCATGTTCAGGAGGTAGCATCTCTCCCTGGGGATGCTGGTCTGCAGGCCTGGGGGACTGAAACAGGCTACCCAGAGGTGTGGATGCAAGGGGCTGGAGGACCACACCTGGGGTAAAACCTTGTACAAATGGGAGACGTCCATGGCCCCTCCTGGTCCCCTCTCAGAGCTCTGCCTGCTTTTCCTTTGTGGCATCCACCACACTTGTAATTACTTGTTTAGCATCTGTCTGCTTCTCTGAGCTGCACGCTTTCTCTACTGGCCTTGTTTGTGGCTGGGTCCCCAGCACTGAGCAGCCTGCCTGGGGCGTAATAAATGTTTGCTGGGAAAACAAACAAACAGACGCCTGGCTGGCTGAGTGAATGCATGGATGCTCTTTGGAGCAGCTGGACTCAGTGTCCCCCCGAGGTCTGGGATTTGACACAGGCTCTTGAGTCACATGCTTCTTGTGTGATCTTGGGCAAGTCACAGTGTCCTCTGGAAGACTAGGTAGGTCAGTGAGGAAGGGTGGCATCAGAGGATCCCAGAGAGTTCTGGAGGAATGTGTGCTAAGGCAAGGAGGCTTGTTCAGGGGATGGCCAGACATCCGTGGGACTGGGCTGGCCCTGCACTGGGTTGTGTATGAGGAAGTTAAGGCATAGATAGGGGAAGCCCTGGCCTCGTGCCTCTCAGTGGGGGAAGGGCAGGCAGTTCCCACCTCTCTGTGAACCAAGTTCAGGGTGTGATGCCGTGGAGCAGGGGGACAGGGCAACCTCTCAGGCCGGTGCTTGGGGCCTCAGGCTGATGCTCTCAGACTTAGGGCTGGAGGCCTGAGGAGCCCAGGGTGCTGGGGAGGAGGGAGAAGGGGCCACACACCCTTAGATAGGGACCGGGCACTGTGGCAGCAGCGGCAAGCACTGTGGCTGCAGATGGAGTCACTTCTTCCCTTCCTCTCAACTGGGGTCACAGGACGTTTGGGCAGCTTAGCTCGGTGGCTGGTTTGCGTGCGTGTGTGTTCGAGGGTGACTCAGAGTGGACCTGCGCCTCTGTGAGACAAAATTCTATCATGGAAATCGTTTGGGTAGCCCTCGGGTGGCACAAGGTCGCACAGCAAGCTGGCACTAGAATATTTCGAGCTCGCAGTAATGAAAGCAAACGGCAATTTGACGTGTCTTTAGGCTTGAAAGCCGCAGCGGCGTTCAGTCATTGCGGCCGTTATCACCCATCGTTAATGGGGGCTGCTGCTCCCCAGGCTGGTGCGGGAGAAAGGGCTCAGAGAGGTTAAGTGACTTGCCCAGCATCATAGGGCGGGTAATGGGGAGGGCAGAGTCCAAGGTGCAGTTTGGCCTCTCCCCTCCCCCAAGGCCAGGCTGCTCCCCGAATGGATCTGCTCTGAGCGGTTCCTAAGCACTGGTTTCCATAGCAGCAGGGCCATTCCTGCACAATGGCTCCCCCCATCTTCCCTGGGCTCTGCTGCCGCCTCTGTGGGGGCTGCAGGGGCGGGAGATGCTCTGTTTTGGGGACAGCCAGAGTGCCAGGCAAGGAGGAACTGACAGATCCTTTGGATGGGCTTGGGGCCCCCAGCTCCTACAGAACGGTCACTCTTTTTTAATTTTTCCACTTTGGCTCTGGAGTCGGGTTCACTTTCAGGCAGAGGGTGGGGAGAGAGGAGAGAGAAAGGTATATGTAAACACCAGAAACAGAGGATGGGAAAGACGAGACAAAAGAAATCCTACAAAAGCTATGACAGAAAAAAATGAAGGTGCATGCCTTCTCTTCCAGACAAATCACTTCATCTTTACAGCCTTGGGAGGTGGGTTCTGTTGATACCATTTTACAGATGAAACTGTAGAAGCAGGGCAGCTGCTGTGCTGCTCACAGTGTAGCCCAGGAGCCACCCTATCTCATGCGGAAGGTGGCAGAAGAAGGTGCTGTTTAATATGAGGGTTCCCTGGCTCACCCTGGACTTATGGAGTCAGAATCTCTGAAATGGGGCAGGAACCTGCATTTAGTGAATGCCCCAGGAGAATTTTCTAGAGAGCAAAGTTTGAGGTGTCCCCTGTCAGGACGGCTGCTCTGCCCTCTGCTTAAATTTATGCAGCAGCCCATAGAGAGCCAGGATTTAGGACCCAGAAGGGAGTGAGAAAGAGAGGAGAGTGACAAAGAGAAGCTTTTCAAAGCAAGACAGATATGCCTCATATGAAGAGAAGGCAGAGAGCAAGAGAGGAATAAGGCAAGAGGAGACATGTGTCAGGGAGTCCGCAGACTAAGCGAAGAAGGTGATCCAGTGGGACCGAGATCTAACCATGGACTGTCTATTACTCTAAACACAGCCCTTGCTCGACCCTCACAACAGTCCAATGAGACAGGTCTTCCCATTGTAGACGAGTAAACTGAGGCCTGAGAACAGAGGGCAGAGCCAGGCTTTGCACCCTGGTGCCTGGCTTTGGAAGAGGTCATGGCTCTAACCGTTAGACTGGGTTGCTCCCAGCAGAAAGCTTCTGTGGCGGGGGAGGAACCAGATGGAGGGTCAGGTTTCTGCTCCTAGGGGCAGCGGAGTTCCCAGTCCCAAGGCCACTGCGAAGCAGGGAGCCACAGGCTGGTGGCCTGCGTGCTTTCAGTTCCCCTCCAGGTGGACAGAGTAGGGGTCAGCCATGGGCCCAAAATTGGCTCCAGCAATGACTACCTGTGTGGCCCTGGAGATGCTAGTAAGACTGAGCTCAAAGGGCTATGCGAGGCCTCATGTGAGATGTGCCCAGAGCAGACCTTCTGCCAATATGTGCTCAGTAACTGTCCCCTGCAGTCAGTAAGTTAGCTGCTAGGAATTATCTAGGAGCCTGGGGTCCATACAGAAAGTCCTCACTAACAGGGTATTTCTTGGGGCTTTTGCCCTAAACTGGTTCAATGGAGGGAGAGAGGATCCCAGTGAGTCTTGCTCTTCTCTGATCCCAGAGAAAACCTACCAAACCCAGAATCCTTGATAGAGCAGGAACAAGGACTCGCTCACACCCCCACCTGTTGCTGCAGCCCCCCAACTCCAGTGAGCCTCACCGGGTCTTATCTGGAGCCCCACCTGTGACTCCCAAGAGCTCACACCATCTTCTCTGCCTGGATGCTGGCTCTGGCAGATCACCAGATCCACTGGGCCCCTGCCAGAGATCCTCTGGGTACCTTGGTGAAGTGCACAGCTGAGGCACATGAGCCCTGGCGGTGCCCCACTCACTCCACTGGGAGGAGCGAGTCCTCCCATTTTACAGAGGAGGAAGTGGAAGCTCAGAGTTTTGCCCCAGGCCAAACACTCACCTCTAGCTGTGCCCTTGTTTCCTCCAAGGAGCATTTATTGAGTTCTTGCTGTATACCAGGCATTGGTGATACACGAGGTCATTATCTGCATTTCTCTCACAGGTTGAAGTCAACTGAGGAGGAAGGAGGGCCTTCCCATGAGGTGTGATGCGCAGCTGACACTCACCAAACATGCCAGGCCCACCCCCAAGGACGTGTCACACATGGGCCCATTACCCGCCTCCACGGGTGGTGAGCATAATTTGACTGGTGAGGGGCAGCCTGCCTTGGTCTAGCACCTGTTCTTAAGTGTGGACAGTCCTGAGTTGAGTGGCAGGCAAGTGGGAAGGTTAGGAAATGAACCTTGGGGGGTGGTGGGCAGTGGAAGTTCCATGTCTTAACTCTTATGGCAGCACGGGCCAGCTAACTCTGATGTTCACTAGCTCTATGGCTTCCCTGTGCTTCATGTTATGTGACTGAACCTTTGGGATTCCTCTAAGATGAGGGTGAATCTGTTATTATTACCTCCGTTTTCTAGATGAACAGCACTGGGGCATACGAATTTTAAGTAGGGAGGATTTGAACCTTGTGTTTCAATGCCCAGACCTGTCCCTGATCCTTCTTGTTGTTTCTCTGGGAAGGGAGGGATGAAGGCAGGTTAGGGCTCTGGGCTGGGTTCCCAGAGGAGGTGGGTATGGCCTACTCCAGAAGACAAACAAAAGTCAAGATGGAGAAATAGGAGAGGGGAGTTTGGCCAGAGTCCCAGGCCAAGGGCATGGGGAGTGAGCACGGGCTTGTTCATGGCTCAAGAGGGCTGGAGGGCAGAGTGGGCAGAGCATCTGGTCTGGCGGACAGGGCTTGGGGTTCTTCTGCAGAGGGGAGATGGTAGCTGCAATCTCATCTGGTCACATGGGTTCAGCTCTGTTAGCAGATGACAGTGAGGTCACACCCACCTCTGCTCAGGACGCTCTAGTGGCTCCCAGGGCAGGTGGAGAAAAGCCATAGTCCCTGGGGTGGCTGCAAGGCCCTGTCCCATTGACCCCTGCCACTCCTCTGACCTTGCCTCCTGCAAACCTCATGCCTGAGACACGGACGTGGCCTCCTTGCCTTGCCAAATTCCTTTCCGCAAGCCCATCCCTGGACATCCTATTTAAAATGGCACTGCCCCTTCACCTCACTCTGTTCCCCTTCTTGGCTTAATTATTACTTTTTCACAACAATTATCACCATCTGATATGCTACGTAATTTTGTGCCTTTGTTTAGCGTCTGGTGGCCCCTGTGACGATGTCAATTTCATCAGGACTGGGCTCTTGTCTGTTTTGTTTACTGCTCTATCCCTGGAGCCTGGAACAACGCCCGGCACATAGTGAGTGCTCAACAAGAACAAGTGTCGAATCAATACGAATGGCAACAATGATCTCACATTATCCTCATCACCCCTCCAAAGTCATTTTCCCTATTTTGCTGATGAGGAAATTGAGGCTTAGAGAAAGCAGGTCACAGAGCAAGTAGAGGAACGCGGTGGGTGTCCAGCTGCCCCCCCAGGAAAGGAGGATTTACTGCCTGGCTTTTGGGACATAGTAGGTATAGCCATAAAGATCCAAATGTGTAATCGCAGAGATTCACAGTGAAGCACAGGGCAATCACAGGGTTAATAAAATCAGAGTTTTTAATTGGTTTGCACTGTCATAAGAATAAAGACATGAAATTCACACCGCCCACCACCACCACCACCAGAGGAAGCCCCAGTGGTTATAAGGTGTCACGCACCTGCCATGTATCAGCTCATTTAATTTTCCCAACAACCTTCTAGTGTGTTTACTATTACTGTCATCTCACTTCTTAGATGAGAAAACTGAGACTCATATAATCTAAATAGTCCAAAATCTCACAGCTAATAAGTAGCCAGAGGTGGGATTGGAACCCAGGAGTTCTGGTCCAGAGTTCGCTAATGAGCCATTAATGCTACATTTTGCTGCTTGGACGCCGTCTTCATCCCCGCCCTGTCGTGCAGTTTGGATGTTATTCCAGGAGTCTTCTTCTAGATCCCCAGAGCCTGTCTCTGGTAAGTAGGACTGAGTACAAGGAGTTAACCTTTCCTGAGATGAGATTTCAAGCTTTACCCCAGAATTGTATCAGGCATCCCACACCCACCTCTATACCAAGGCAAGGGTGAGAAGTCTGCTCGCACAGCAAAAGCCTTTGGAATATGATTTTCTGAAGTGTCACCTCACCCTATCAAAGTGCAAACCCTCTGGGACTGGGGCTCCCTTAGAGAAGCAGTGGGTCCCCTCTCCAGCCCTGCTGTGTGTACAGAGTCTGGGGCCAGCCAGGGACCAGAGAGCACTGACTCTGGAGTGTGTGGGGTGGGATGAGTCCCAGCATTCCCTCTGAAGCCTTCGCCAGAACACATGTGTCTTTATTTAGCTCTTTTCTGCTCTGGGGCTGTTTGCTGAGGACCTACTGAGTGTTGTATAGCATTACCATCAGAATCTCACTTGAGCCTCATGTCAATTTTGGGCAGCTGGTCATTTTGCAAAGCCAATCAATCAATATCTATCAAGCCTGGCACTAAACTAGGTCCTTGGGACCCAGAATAGAGGAAGAGGGCAGAGGAGGACCTGGCTCTTGGGGAGCTTATGGTTCAGGTGGAGAGGACAGATGAGGAAGGAGGCAATTGTGGGTCGAATAAAGAGAAACACAGGGGCTACACAAGCACAGAAATAGGAGCTGAATATATATTTGTAGTTGAAAAGCTTTGAGTCTCTGGAAGCATCATAGCTCTCAGATACGATCTCCAAGTGCCACCATGCCGTATTGATCAGGACAGGGCAGCTGCTGTAATAGCAGCTGCCAGATCTTAGTGACTTAACACCATAGTGCTTATTCTCGCTCATGTCAGTCCAACATGGGTCAAGCCTTCACAGTTACTCAGGGGTCCAGGCCCTTCCCTCTGGTGCCTCTTTCCTCCTCTAGGGTCTAGGATTCTTTTCTGAGTCATCCCAGCAGAGGAGAGCAAAGGGCAGAGTGTGGAAGGCCATGCAGGAGGGCAGGCCTGTAGGGGACTTATGACCAACTCACCCACTCTGTTTGGGGATTGTGGTAGAGCTCTAGAAGTGAAGGAGGTGTGGTGTCAGCATCTAGACATTCCTCTATAGTTTTTAATGTTAGAGAGACCATTTTCCTAAACAATGAGGATGGTTAGGAAGGGAGTGAGGATTTGGGGGTGGTCACAAGCTTCTCATCAATAGATGTCCACCCCATGATCAAGATTCTTTTGGAGTCAATTGATATTAATAAAAGCCCAATTTGAACTCACACACACACAAAAAAGAACGTTTTGGCTCTGGTTGAGAAAGGTGTTTTCAGGAATGGCTGGACAGAGAGACTCAACACACTCATCTTTTCGGCTTGGCCTTACCCTACAAGCAGGCTCTCAGAGTGTGGTGGGGAGGATGGCCAGTCACAGGGGGGCCCAGGCCCATGTGCCCCAATGTCAGTAGCCTGGCAGAAGAGAGGGTTCCTTTCCTCACACGTTGTATATTCACATGGATGTCTGTATATCAAGCCCAGAAAACCATTTAGGTCCTGCCAGGGACCTGTGACCACCCTTGTTTGGTTGATCTTGATGGAAGCCCACATGGTACAGGGGAGGTCTCATTTTCTCAAAAGGGACCCAGACAGATAATACCGACAAGTCCACTAAATAGGACCTTACTAGAACTTTCCAAGAGCACTGAGCCTATCACAGTGTCCTAGATGCAAAAAGTGGACAGGAAATTTGAGAAAAATCAGTAACTAATTAATATCCTTATTAGAAGGCAATTTCTAGGAGCCAGGTGATTTTGTGGTGTCGACATGACCTTTATTTTTCCCTCGCTTAAGTTCGGGATCAATAGAAGGAGACACATTAGGCGAGAGATAAGCAAATGTGAACTGGGCCTGCAGGCAGATGAAGGTGTCAGCGCCCACCCTCAGCACTGGACAGCTTGCCTCACCTGTCACAGGTAGACAGACAAGCACAGACCGCTGTCCTCAGACCCTGAGGGCAGGAGGATGGGGAGTTCAACTCCCGCTCTCCACTCACTGATGCAGGCTTGTGGCTCTTGTGGTGGCCCCCAGCCCATTCCCATCAGTGCACCGAAGTGGAGGGAAGGCCAGGCCCTGGGACCCTGGGAAGTACCACCAAGTGCCCCCTAATGGGGGGAGCTCCTACTTCCCTTAGAAGCAGATGAAATTTGTGAGGGACAGGGAGTCAGAGAAAGAAGCATATTTGTTTTCGTTTCTTTTCAGAAAATGACTATTCAGATAATACAACCCACTGTGAAATTTTAAAAGACAAAAAACAGAAAAGAATTGTAAAAATGCAAGCCACTTTCAATTCCACCATCTAGTGTTAACTGTCGTTACTAGTGTATATCCCTCGGGCCTTTGTGAGTGTGTGTGTTTAAACAAAATTAGACTCATGCTTTATGCATAATTTCCTATCCTGCTTTCTTTAACATTCTATATAAAGCATTTCAGCACGTCCATGAGGCCGTAGGCAGCATGAGAGTGGGGTAGGAACTGTGTCTCTTGGATAAACGCCGTGCCCCCAGGGCCTCGCATGTGTACCATGCTCAAAAAATACTGTTGAAAAAAAACAATAATAACAGGTAATATTTATTAGGGGACTTCTAGGCATCACAGCACATCACCTAATTGCATCCTCATGACAAGCCTATGCAGCAGGTGCTTCTGGGAACCACATCTTATTACAGACAAGGAAAATGAGGCCAGGAGAGGAGATGTCCCTCCCCTGAGGTCACACATCCCTGATATGTCTCTGCAGAAACACATCCTTGAACACGCAAAATGCCAAACTCTCACTCGATACGTTTTCTTGCCACATTCCACATTTAATCAGGGACTGAGGGGACATCTCTGCTTGGCTGAGACAGGACTCTCTGTTTGGAAATGTTTGGCCCACGCTTTAAGGGTCCTGAGGGTTGCATCAGACCTGCTTCCCAGCACTGGTCAGTTTCCACATGACCAGCCCGAGTCAGCCCCATCCACCATGGCCCTGGGTCCATCCTTCCTTGGGCATATTGCCTTATCCCCGTACCTGGCTGTATGTGCCCTTGCGCCTGCCCACCCTTCCAGACACTGGACTTGTTCACCATGCACACTCACTGGGGCAGAAGCTGGGGAGGCTGCACCCTTGGCCCCTGGGCCTTTCTTCCTGTTTTACGGCACACTGGCCTTTGTCGAGCTGCTAGCACTGGAGTCTGCTGGCACTTTCTCTGGCCCCGGAGCCTGCTCTCCTCTCTAACCTGCATGGCAGGTCAGAAGCGCCAGAGAATTAATGTCTCCTGGGAGCAGCCCTCAACCAATTAATGTAGTAATGGGCATTTAAATACTCCAGCTCCTTCGCCCTCAGGGGGCATGACTCGGAGGCACCCTGGGCACTGGCTCCCTGAACTCCCCAGCAGAGCTCAGCCCCAGCTGGCCAGGTGGAAACTCACTTAGCAATAACCACTCATTGGCTTCCTTCCCTCCCCTGTCTCACTGCCCCAGCCCCCATCAGCGCTTCCTGGGATCTCCTCCCACGTCAACTCAAATCCTTGGCTCAGGGTCTGCTTCTCCTGGAACTCAAACTAAGACATCTACCCTCCTCTTCTTCCCTGTAGCACCACCCATTCTGGCCACTCGCATTCCCCAAGGTCTGTCTCTATCCTCTCCAATCCATTTTCCATGCGTGCGTGTGTGCTAAATCGCTTGTCCTGCCCGACTCTTTGTGACCCCATGAACTATAATCTGCCAGGCTCCTCTGTCCGTGGGATTCTCCAGGCAAGAATACTGGAGTGGGTTGCCGTGCCCTTCTCTAGGGTATCTTCCTGACCCAGGAATTGAACCTGAGTCTCCAGCATTGGCAGGCAGGTTCTTTACCGCTAGCGCCACCTGGGAAGTCCATACTTGTCCCCAAAGACACCTTCTAAAGATATGTTTTGTCCATCCCACTACTTCGCTGATTTCCCCTTGCTTCTAAGCAAAGTCCCAGCACAGCATCCCAGCCTCTCTGTGTTCCTGCTCCATCAGTCCCTCCAGCATCCCTTCCAGGCACCACGCTCACCTTGTGCTTGGACTCAGTGCATCTGTCTCTCATGTCTTTGCCTTTGCACTGGTGGTTCCATCTGCCTGGCATGCCCTTTCCTATTTTTGTCACTCAGAAAACTTCTGCTCATCCAGCAAGACATATCTCAGCTGTCACCTCCTCTCTGAAGCCTTCTAGACCATCCTAGCTATCGATAACTCTCCCTTCTTTTGTGCTCCTTTGTACACTATTCACCTCTTTTAACCAAGACTTGTCTTAGCTTTTTATAATCATCTGCTTAAATGTCTGTCTCCCCTTGGAAGTGGGCTCAGTCCCTCCTCAGCTGTCTCTCCTCTATGTCCAGCATTGTCCCTGAAACAAATTAGGTTTCCTGTGGATACAGGTATCCCTTGCTAACCAAACTCTTGCTCCTATTTACTCAAAATTTATTAACCAAATGGATGAAAATAGCATTCTGGTCCTTGAGATCCTGATTTGTTGTCCAGCATCCTGCCCCTTGAACTGAGGAGTGGAATGGGTGTGGGTGGCTAGAGATACCTGTATGTGAATAAATTAATGGCTTAATGATTGAGAGAGTTCAAAGTTGAGAGCATTCATCAACTCTGGGCACAGACCTGCGTGAAGTTGGTAGAGAGGAGGGAAGGAGGGAACACAGAGATGCCGAGCCAGAGCCAAGAAAGTTGTTTTGCTTTGGAATATATTATTTTTGCAGGTTGCTATAGTTACTGCTGTGAAATTAAAAATTAAAACCTTGTGAAAGAGAGAGGGTTGACTGAGATGAGGCAGTTCCTTGACAGGCAGAGTTATTTATCTTTTCCCCATGTAACATCTGGTTGTGTGCTTGCAAATTTATTTTTAATTCAGAGCTCCAAAAAAGATTTCGCGGTGGTGCAAGGTGCCCGGATGAACGGCTCGGAGGGGAAGGTGAAGTGAATGGTATCCCAGGGCAACTGGTGACCCTCCGCCTGTCCCCTGGCCCTTGTTCCTGCTTCTGACACAACATCTAGGAACTGAGGGGTGGCTCGAAGGCGTTCCAGACCCCCTGCCAATCAAAAGGCAGCTGTAACCATGGTTCCCAGATGCAGAGCCAGGATGAGGGCTCATCTCTCTTGGTTTCCCGCGGTTCTCTGAGCAGGAGGACAAGCACCACTGGGGGTGAGGCAGGCTGAGTTTATCTTTATCCTGTCTGTCTCTGAAACTCTGTGACCCCCTATGTCTCCTGAGATCTTACCAGAACCCCTAATTTAACAGCCAGAAAGAAAACGAGAGGTTTTGTGGAGGCAACACTGGCTGGAGTTAGGACATATGAAACCTGGGTCCAACCAGCCATTGCTGGCTGTGTGACTTTGGGAAACTCCTTCCCTCTCTGGTTCCCGTTCTCCCAATTCATCAGGGAGGGTTTGGAGTCTGGGATCCCCTCAGGTCCCCATTCCAAGACTCACTAATCAGTGAGTCTAAAGGGTTGCCAGGCATCACTGGTGCCTGGTTTTGTGCTTCTGCCTGACCATGCACTGCGGCAGCATGGAAACCCAGGGCAGCTGCCAATAGGCTCCCTGTCCTTGCCAGCCTTCTGTCTGCCTTAGACCTTGACACCTCCTGTTCCCTCTGCCTGGAGCTCTCTTTCCCCGGGAGTGCACAAGGCCGCCTTCTCCACCCCACCCAGGTCTACCCTCAGATGTTACCTTCTCATCCAGACCTTCACTCACCAGTCAAGCCGAAAGAACCCGTCCACTCCCCTCTCTTCTGCGCCTCAGGATGCAGTGTGCTTTCTGTCTCTGTGCCGTCTGTCTTCCCTTAGAGGATGTAAACTCCAGGAGAGCAGCGACTCCATCTGTCTTGATCATGGCAGGGTCTGGCACACTGTAGGACTTAATAAATGTTTGTCAAATGAATGAATGAATGAATGAGTGAGTGAAGAAAACATTTTTTGTTCCCTGCTAAATGTCAGGTTAGGTTAGGACAAGTTAGACTAGGTTAGGACTTACGGGAAATGAATGGAGCAAAAAACTCACAGGCTAGGAGAAATGAATGTCAGAGGCAACTTTCAAAGATGAAATAAATTCCTTCAAAATGGGTGGTGTGTGTGTTGTGGGGTGTGTGTGGATGTATGTGTGCTTGTGGCATAAGGGGGATTCTTTTCTGTTGTGGTAAAAATGACAATACAGGATAAATTAGAGAAAATAATTGTATACATTAAATCTATATTTTCTATAATAGTAAAAGTAGTCGTAATGACCATGCATTGAGTCCTTATTATGTATGGGACATAATGCTTTAGACATATGAACTGTGACCTTTACAAAAGGCCCACTCTGAGGTCAGGGACTGTCACCCTCACTGCTGTATCCCCAGTGCCTGGCACATATTATGTCTGCTAAGTTGCTTCAGTTGTGTCCGGTTCTTTGCAACCCTATGGCCTGTAGCCTGCCAGGCTCCTCTGTCCATGGGGATTCTCCAGGCATGAGTACTGGAGTGGGGTGCCATGGCTTCCTCCAGGGGATCTTCCCAACCCAGGGATCGAACCCACGTCTCTTATGTCTCCTGCATCAGCAGGCGGACTCTTTACCACTAGCGCCACCTGGGAAGTCCCTGGGACATATTAGGGGTCCAATATTCGCTTATGACATGAGTGACTTTCCATTTTATATTCAAGGTGCCTGTGATCACAATGGTGTGATCACTGACCTAGAGCCAGACATCCTGGAATGTGAAGTCAAGTGGGCCTTAGAAAGCATCACTACAAACAAAGCTAGTGGAGGTGATGGAATTCCAGTTGAGCTATTTCAAATCCTGAAAGATGATGCTGTGAAAGTGCTGCACTCAATATGCCAGCAAATTTGGAAAACTCAGCAGTGGCCACAGGACTGGAAAAGGTCAGTTTTCATTCCAATCCCAAAGAAAGGCAATGCCAAAGAATGCTCAAACTACCGCACAATTGCACTCATCTCACATGCTAGTAAAGTAATGCTCAAAATTCTCCAAGCCAGGCTTCAGCAATACGTGAACCGTGAACTTCCAGATGTTCAAGCTGGTTTTAGAAAAGGCAGAGGAACCAGAGATCAAATTGCCAACATCCGCTGGATCATGGAAAAAGCAGGAGAGTTCCATAAAAACATCTATTTCTGCTTTATTGACTATGCCAAAGCCTTTGACTGTGTGGATTACAATAAACTGGAAAATTCTGAAAGAGATGGGAATACCAGACCACCTGATCTGCCTCTTGAGAAACCTATATGCAGATCAGGAAGCAACAGTTAGAACTGGACATGGAACAACAGACTGGTTCCAAATAGGAAAAGGAGTACATCAAGGCTGTATATTGTCACCCTGCTTATTTAACTTCTGTGTGGAGTACATCATGAGAAACGCTGGACTGGAAGAAACATAGCTGGAATCAAGATTGCCGGGAGAAATATCAATAACCTCAGATATGCAGATGACACCACCCTTATGGCAGAAAGTAAAGAGGACCTAAAAAGCCTCTTGATGAAAGTAAAAGTGGAGAGTGAAAAAGTTGGCTTAAAGCTCAACATTCAGAAAACGAAGATCATGGCATCTGGTCCCATCATTTCATGGGAAATAGATGGGGAAACAGTGGAAACAGTGTCAGACTTTATTTTGGGGGGCTCCAAAATCACTGCAGATGGTGACTGCAGCCATGAAATTAAAAGACGCTTACTCCTTGGAAGGAAAGTTATGACCAACCTAGATAGCATATTCAAAAGCAGAGACATTACTTTGCCAACAAAGGTCCGTCTAGTCAAGGCCGTGGTTTTTCCAGTGGTCATGTATGGATGTGAGAGTTGGACTGTAAAGAAAGCTGAGCACTGAAGAATTGATGCTTTTGAACTGTGGTGTTGGAGAAGACTCTTGCGAGTCCCTTGGACTGCAAGGAGATCCAACCAGTCCATTCTGAAGGAGATCAGCCCTGGGATTTCTTTGGAAGGAATGATGCTAAAGCTGAAACTCCAGTACTTTGGCCACCTCATGCAAAGAGTTGACTCATTGGAAAAGACTCTGATGCTGGGAGGGATTGGGGGCAGGAGGAGAAGGGGATGACAGAGGATGAGATGGCTGGATGGCATCACTGACTCGATAGACATGAGTCTGAGTGAACTCCGGGAGTTGGTGATGGACAGGGAGGCCTGGCGTGCTGAGATTCATGGGGTCAAAAAGAGTCGGACACGACTGAGTGACTGAACTGAACTGAACTGATCAGAAAGGATGAGTGACTCATCCAAGGACGCACAGCTAGCAAGTAACAGAGCCAACATTTAAGCCAACATTATTTGGCTCTGTCCATGCTGAGAAAGGAGATCTCCTTGCCTGATGCTTCTTTGAGTCACTGTATCCCACCCATTCCCCTGAAGAAATGACATTCCCACCCTCTCCGCTCACCAACCCTCTCAACTTGCCTGACAGTCTGCTTAGTCAAAGTCTGAAGGACCTTGCCCTGGAAGGAATGGAAATCAGGCCATCAAAACTGCAGCCCACCCCGGGCCCTGGTGTCTTTGAAGCATCCTGGTTTTTTGTCACCCTGCACCGTGCCTGACGGGGCTGCTGTGGGAAGACCGGGGAACATTCTGTGGGCAGACAGATTCCAAACTTCCTGACAGGCTTGGACTCATTACCCAGCTGCCCTACGGGCGAGCTCTGAAAAGTGCGGCTGAAGCTCCGAGCCTGCGCATTCAGCCGGGATGAATGGGATGAATAATTAAAGCACCATCAGGCACCAATAGCTTGGCCAGGGGGTTGCTGTGTAGCTGGCAACACTGCATCCCAGCCTGACTTCATTTCGGGTCAGCACAGGGGCCTGTTTGTTCTGGTGGACAGAGGGCACAGCTTGGGGAGGGCAGTTGCAGCCAGACAGAGCTGGGCTCAAATCCTGCTGCCTCTCAGACATGCTGGTGCTCTTCGGGAAGTCTCTTCTTAGTTCCCATTTGGTGCCTTTGTTTCATCTGTAAAATGGTCCCTATTTTGCAGGGTTGTTGAGGGGATGAAGTTAGATAATGTAAACTGTAAAGTGCCTTGTAGAGGTGAGGGTGGCATTCAGGAGAACCTGTCATTCACTTGCTTACTGTCTGCCTCTGACGTCAGATCTGATGGTGGGGACTTGACTGGTATGTTCACCCTGGAGCATCAGGAACTCAGCCTGCCTTCCATACATATTTGTTTAACAGTGGAATGCATGTGAGTACAGGTGGTCACTGTGGGCCGAGTCATTGTGCTGCTTGGAAATTCAATTTGCTGGGTATTTGGTACCCTGTAATTTTCAGGCAGGACCCCCAGTCTGTTCCTCATAATTCCCAACTAGGTTTAGATCGGTGGCCTGGTGGCTGGTGGCAATGTGGCCTGAGAGGTGGTTGCTCAGTTTTCTGAGCCCAGCATTTGGTGAAACAGGGAGGAAGAGTATCGCCTGGAGGCAGTGTGAACCCAAGGCCAGAGTGTGATCTGGGGTCATCCATCTCATTTCCATCATTAGGAAAGGTAGAGACATACTCAACCACATATAACAGAAACCCTACTATTAGGTATAACCCAGTGGGTGCTTGTTGCCCTGTATGGCAAGAAGTCCATGGAAGGTCACTGGGACCAGCATGGCTCTCGCTGCTGTCGGCCAGGTTCTGCCATCTTTAACGTGTAGCCCCTTGTCCTCATTTCCGGTATCTCATGGTTCAAGGATGACTGCCACGACTCAGACATTGCCTCTTTGTGCCATGTAGGATGAAGGCGAAGTGATAAGTTCAAAGGAAAGGACTTTCTAATTGTGGAGGAATGCTGTCTCTGGGCTTTTCCTAAAGCAATTGGCCAGATCATTGTCACATGCTGCTGCTGGCCAAAAAGGAAGCAGGGAAAACTAGTTTTCTGGGTTTCTATTTTTCTTTCTTTTTTGTTTTTGGTAGCCAGTGTGAGAAGAGCTGTTGTCTGTGTGGAAAGGAGCTAACCATGCCCATAAATGATTTCAACAGCTCTAGAATGGTTCCCCAAACCCTGAAGTTCCCTGTACACATGTGCACCAATGCTTGAACTTCCAGAAAGATCCTCTCCCACGAACACAGTGTTGATCAAGATGTGGGTTGTGTAATTACTGCTCCACTGAGTACCAACTGTGTGGTTTCAGGCAGATTGTGTTATCTTGATGTGCCTCATGGGGATCATGGTCCTTCCCCATGGGTTTGTTTCATCAGGACTTAGAATTGCACCTGCCCTATATAGTAGGCATTCAAAAAATGTGGCCCTTAAATTGTTGTTGTTATTATTATGACTATGGTTCCTAGGATAAGGCTTGGATGCCAGTGAAAACAATGAGGACCCAATGTCCGTGGGGTGGTCCTAGCTCTGCCCCTACTTGCTGTGTAACTTTGGGTAAGCCTCTGCCCCTCTCTGGGCTGGAGTCCCCTCTGTATAAAGAGGGTCTGGAACCTGAGGGTTGCTGCAGGCTTCCCCTGACGGGACTCAGACACCACACGTCAGGCCGCCTGTGATCGTCCCTTCCTTGAAACTGGGTCTTGTTGTGAAGAGCTGCAGAGTCCCAGGAGGAGAATCTTGGTGAATGTGGGGGCTTTGCTGGGTGTGCTGACTCCAGGTCCCTCCCCACCAGCTCAGTGTCTGGCACTGGTGGAGGCCCCCCTGCTTCTGGGAGGCCTGAACTGCCCCACCCTCGGCTCCTCACCCTCCCTCTCTCAGGCTCCTGCCACCCTTCCTTCCTTCTCCAAAACTTACTTCCTCTTGCTGACATCCCAGCCAGCACTGACCGTCAGCCAGCCAGCTTCCTACAGTGGGAGGCCCCGCACTGGGGAGAGCGTGCTGAAGAGGCTCCCCAGGGTCCCTCTGTGACCTGGTGTTTGCTTTTGCTGACAAAGGGGCTGGGAAGCCCCTCTGCCCTCCCGCGGTAATACATACTTGTATGTAATACATACTTGTGACCTCAGCAAGTTCCCATTCCTCTCTGGGACTCGGTTACCTCATCTGTGAAGTATGGCAGTTGAATGCAATGGTTTTTGAGAGGCAGGGAACTTTTCTGAGCCTCTGGGTGGAGGACGTGCGGTGGCACAGGTCGTGGTTGTCGCCTGTCCCCTTGGCCCTGCAGACCCTTGATGTAGTGCTGATACTATTGTGGGAGGGCGGGGCGGGGTTTCAACAGGGTTCCTGTGCCACCAGCCCCCATCTCCTCAGGCAGGCAGCTTTCTTTGATCTATTTCTTGTGTTGGCATCCACTGAAGTTTTGACTGGAAGAGCGCTCCAAAGTTAAAATTAAAAGTTTGAAAGTAAGAGCTGACGCTTTATAGGTTTACCATGTGTTAGGCTCTCTGCTAGATGTTTCAGACACGTTAATTTGTGTAATCTTACAGCAATGCAGGGAAGCAAGGCCTATTTACTAGTTCCGTTTTAAAGCTAAGGATATTGAGCAAAGAGAAGTTTGGTAACTTGCCCAAGGTCACACAGCAAAGAAAGTAGGATCTGAACCCAGGCAGCTTGCTCTTCACTACTGTTTTCTCCCAGAATGCTATTGATTTAGCTCATCCTCTCTGCATCCCATCTGATGTGGGAATCCCTGTTGCAACTTCTCCCAAATTCATTGCCTGTTCTCAGCTTGTACACTTGCAGGGATGGGGAACTCGTTCCTTCTCTGGGGATCTGTAGTCAACTGTACCAGTTTGAAATCTCATCCCCAAACTCATGGGCTCCTTAATAAGTCCTAGGGGCTCAAAATGGTTTCCTGGGAAACAGCAGCTTGCTCAGCCCCAGGGACCTGGTGTGGTCTGGACCATAGATGGAGGGATTTAGAGGGGCCAACAAGCCTGTGGCTTTGGGGTGATGGGAGAGGAGGACATTAGGGTTGTGGCTCAGAGCTTCTGAGCTCTGGAATATTTTCCCATTCTCAGCCTTAACCTCATCTTCTCTGAAATGGCACTTATAATACCACTTTATTCATAGAGCTGGCATGAGGATTAAATAAGATAATCCATGTTAAGTGCCTGACACACAGGTAGCATCAAAACAATGTTAGTACTTGGTGTCATCATCAGTATCATCATCACCACATATGAAGTCTATCTTCTCACTCCAGAGTTTAGTAATGATTTGGTTAGTGGCTTAATTGTACAATTAATGAGGTCAGAAACTTCATTCTTGGGTCTAAGCCCAAGAATTCTCTTTGGCATAGAGAAGAAATTGAGTACCAGAGAAGAGTGGTCTTGCTTAAAGCTTGAGCCTAGTCAGTGGCCGGAGAGAATAGAGTTCCTCAGTGCACAGTGAGAGGTTATTGGTCAGTCTCACCTGACGCTCTTGGTAACATGGGGTCAAAGGTCAGAAGCAGACCCTATGAGAGGGTATAGCTGGTTCGTGGTCATATTGTTTCTGGGAGGATCAGGGAATTATCTCCAGGAACATAGTATAGATGGCATGGCCAGGTGTTCAAATCCAAACACCTAGATGTGTTGTCTGACTAGGGGTTTCTATACTGTATCTGGTGTGAGACACAGTTTGGGCCGGTATAGCCTGGACTGGGCAAAAACAGACTTTCTGAAATATTTTTAGGGGATGAGGGACAAAAGAGCAGGGTGTCTGAGTGGTCTAGTGGAGAAAGCAAAGGCTCAGGAAGCACAGGTGGTCTTGGATCCCAGGCTCTCCACAAACTTGGTGGTGAGCCATGAGCCTCACTTTTATCAGAGAGAGGCTAGAGATGGGGTTATTGAAAGGATTAAGTCTGACACTGGCAGCTGAGTAGCTAGAAAAGTTGCCTACCCAGAATTTGTCCAATTTGATTAAAAATTGGGAGATTTGACACATCTAAATTCAGTTTGCCTGTATCTCTCAGAAAGATCTCGGCACCTTGATCTTGGCTGTCTCAAGAGGCCAAGCTGGGCATCTCTGCCCCCTGGAACTGGGTGGAGGAGCGTATGCTCTCTAGTTCATCCATCCACCCCAGGCCTGCAGGTGAGTCAGAGGTCAGATGGTCCATCCTCCTGCCCCAGCAAGCCTGCCCCAAACCCTGGAAGCAGCTCCTTGCTCCCGGAAGAGAGATCCTGGGAGAGGAAAGTTCCCCACCCCTGGAGGTGTTTGCTCAGGGCTGCTACAGGATGAATGTTTCCTTTCATAACGTGGCTAATCATTTTCCCCTCCAGGCAGGAGTGGAGTTTCTCCCAAGCTCCTCACAGATGTAGTGCCCTGTGGGCTCTTAATCAATGTTACATGGCAATTAATAATAGATCCTTCTGCTCGAACTCGGAGCACTCCCGGCTCCCTGCTCCTTCTGACAAGCTGGCATCTTCTCAACCAGATGAGGCCGAAATCAAAGGCCTGAAATTAGAGCCGAAAACTTTTCCTCCAGTTGTGTGTGGGAAGGAATCAGGAGAGCTTGAAGCCCTGCCAGATCCAGGGCTGGGTGAGGTTTTCGTTTTAGCCTCACAATGACTCCATTGGATGATGAGCCCTGCTTTAGGGATAGGGCAATTTGTTGCAGGCTCTTACTCATTTATCCCTGTGGTTCTCACATTCCAGTGTACACTGGTGTGATTCAGGAGTCTGCACTGGAACCCTGCATCAAATTTGGAAAACTCAGCAGTGGCCACAGGACTGGAAAAGGTCAGTTTTCATTCCAATCCCAAAGAAAGGCAATGCCAAAGAATGTTTAAACTACCACACAATTGTACTCATCTCACATGCTAGCAAAGTAATGCTCAAAATTCTCCAAGCCAGGCTTCAACAGTATGTGAATGGAGAACTTCCAGATGTTCAAGCTGGATTTAGAAAAAGCAGAGGAACCAGAGATCAAATTGCCAACATCTGTTGGATCATAGAAAAAGCAAGAGAATTCCAGAAAAACATCTATTTCTGCTTTATTGACTATGCCAACACCTTTGGCTGTGTGGATCACAACAAACTGTGGAAAATTCTGAAAGAGATGGGAATACCGGACCACCTTCCCTGCCTCCTGAGAAATCTGTATGCAGGTCAAGAAGCAAGCAACACTTAGAACTGGACATGGAACAACAGACTGGTTCCAAATTGGGAAAGGAGTATGTTAAGGCTGTATATTGCTTATTTAAATTCTTTGCAGAGTACATCATGCGAAATGCCAGGCTGGAAGAAGCACAAGCTGGAATCAAGATTGCTGGGAGAGATATGCAGATGACACCACCCTTATGGCAGAAAGTGAAGAGGAACTAAAGGAGCCTCTTGATGAAAGTGAAAGAGGAGAGTGAAAACCTGGCTTAAAACTCAACATTCAGAAAACGAAGATCATGGCATCTGGTCCCATCACTTCATGGCAAATAGATGGGGAAACGATGGAAACAGTGACAGACTTCATTTTCTTGGGCTCCAAAATCTCTGTACATGGTGACTGCAGTCCTGAAATTAAAAGATGCTTTCTCCTTGGAAGAAAAGTTATGACCAACCTAGACAGCATATTAGAAAGCAGAGACATTACTTTGCTGACAAAGGTCTGTCTAGTCAAAGCTATGGTTTTTCCAGTAGTCATGTATGGATGTGAGAGTTGGATCATAAAGAAAGCTGAGCGCTGAAGAATTGATGGTTTTGAACTGTGGTGTTGGAGAAGACTCTTCAGAGTCCCTTGGACTGCAAGGAGATCAAAGCTGTCAATCCTAAAGGAAATCAGTTCTGAATATTCATTAAAAGAACTGATGCTGAAACTCCAATACTTTGGCCACTTGATGAGAAGAACTGACTCATTGAAAAAGACCCTGATGCTGGGAAAGATTGAAGGCAGGAGAGGGGACGACAGAGGATGAGATGGTTGGATGGCATCATCGACTCAATGGACATGAGTTTGAGCAAGCTCTGGGAGTTGGTAATGGACAGGGAAACCTGGTATGCTGCAGTCCATGGGGTGGCAAAGAGTCGGACAGGACTGAACAACTGAATTGTGTGGGACCCGAGAACTAATGTTTCCAACAGGTTCCCACTCTAGTACTCTTACCTAGAGAATTCCATGGACAGAGAAGCTTGGCGGGCTACAGTCCATAGAGTCACTCAGAGTTGGACATGACTGAAGTTACTAAGCAGCAGCAGTTGCATCCAGGGCAAATTACTCCATGCCAGGCATGAGGAATACAGTGATGAATAACACAACAGTAGCACCTGCCCTCTCACTGGGTGGCGTCCACCTGGAGCACCATGCGGTGCATAGAGAAGCATGTTCTAGAATAAGACAGGCTTGATTCAAGACCTGGCTCTGCTGGTTACTCTCTCTGATTCTGGGCAGTTTTCCTGACCTTTTGGAGCCTCAGTCTCTGCAGCTGTCTAATGGGAATAATTATATTTCCTGCCTTGGATCATTGATGTGGGGATTCAATGAGGAAAGGAATGTAGAAATATGTCCTTACAAATGGTAGTTACAATAATAATGTACCATTAATAACAAGGTTATTATTATTGTTTGGGTCATTGTCTGAAGTTGTGCAGCTTGCTCATAGGGCAACTGAGATTTGTTCACTCATTCATTATTTGTTCATTAATTTATTGGACACATATGCCTTGAACATCACATATGTACCAGGTGTTAGAAACACAGAAGTGAACCCAGAAGCTAAACTTACTCCCATGAAGCACATCTTCCTGCCATAACAAATATATAAGTCAGAGAGGTGTAAGTGCTATAAGGAGACTCCAAGCAGGGCAGGGTGTAGGTTTTGTGGGTGGCAGAGACAGGCAGGTGATGCTCTTTTAGATAAAGTAATCAGTGGAGGCCCCTCTAATAAGGTGACCTAGGAATGGAAAGAGAAGGCAATGGCACCCCACTCCAGTACTCTTGCCTGGAAAATCCCATGGATGGAGGAGCCTGGTGGACTGCAGTCCATGGGGTCGCTGAGAGTTGGATGTGACTGAGCAACTTCACTTTCACTTTCCACTTGCATGCATTGGAGAAGGAAATGGCAACCCACTCCAGTGTTCTTGCCTGGAGAATCTCAGGGACGGAGGAGCCTGGTAGGCTGCCGTCTATGGGGTCGCACAGAATCAGACACAACTGAAGCGTGGCAGCAGCAACAGGAGTGGAAAGCTGACTGAGGAGGTGTACCAAGGGAGGGTGTTCCAGGCAGAGGGTGCAGAGAGCACCAAGGTCAGGTGAGGAGCAAGGTCAGGGCATGCATGGCACCTGCAAGTCTAATGGCATCGCATCCAGGGGTTCTGGACCTTTGTAGTCCTTGGGCCCCCAGCAGCCTGCATCTCTCTTCTCCCTTCCTCTCTTCCCCATCAAGGACTGACCCCCTCCGAGCTGTCTTTTTCCCCCAGGGCTGCCTAGCCTGGTCACAGACACCACAGCTTTGGAGTTGGCTGATCCCTCTGTGACCTCCATTTGATACACCTGCAAAGTAGAGATGCTCCTCTTACCTAAACCACAGGTGTGGTGAGGGTCAGAAGGGTTCCAGGCTGTGACAGTGCTAAGCAAGCTGGGCATTTAGTAGGTGCTCAGTGAATGATTGTTATCACCATTCCCTCCTCTCTGTCTTCTCTTCCTGCTCAGCTCAGTGAGACCCAAGATTCCAGGTGGAAACTCAGACCCGGAATTCTGTTAGCCAGGGAGTGTGTCTCATTTGCATAGCTTTGCATAAGGCCTGGAATGGTGTGTACCTCTTCTTGCCTCTAGTTCCTGTGAACTCACGTCACCATTTAAAAATAGGGTGTTGATCTTCCCCTTTTCCCACCACTCCCTTTGCCTATTGAAAAAATTTCAGGCTATTAATCAGATCTGCCAGGTTTGGAAGCTGTTTTTATTTTGGCCCAGTGCAGTAGGGTGTCACCCATTCTAGGAAGTGCTTGATTATCTGCGTTACTGGAGGGGGATGACAACAGTGATCTCACACAGTAGAGGGTCCTGGAAGCTCTGAAAAGAAAAGTCAATTTTATTCTTTCTGCTTACAAAAGTAGAACATATAGGCAAAATGGGAAAATATAGAACAGCAGGAAAAATTCCCCTAAAACATACCCATAATACTCCAACCAGGCACAATCACAGTTAACACATCAGTGTATTTTTTCCTGGTTTATTTTTGCCAATGCAATTTTTATATAATTGAGATCATACCATATACATATAAAATGTTGAAGCTGGCTTTCTCAATAACAAATATCATATTTCCTTATTCTCTTGCAAACTTTGTAAACTTCATTTTCATGTCCATGTAATATTCCATTCTTAATCATTCCTAGTTTAGGACCTTTATATTTATCTAGTTTTTTTTTTGTTTGTTTTTTCCTGCTATTGTATATGTGGCTGTGATGGCAAGTTCTTAGCTTTTTCTGCTTTTATTCTGGGTTATTTTCTCAAGGGAGATTCTAGAAGTGAGATGACTGGGATGGAAAGGGGAGATAAGTTTGAGGCTATGGATAGATTTTGCTGAACACCAACTGGGTATCTGGGTTCAAGAATGTGCTTTTGTGTTGGCATAACTGAAACCCTCTGAAATAAGCCCTAAAGCAACACTGGGATACCCTGTAATGGCAGTATATAAGATAGTGGCCCCCATCTACAGCCTACTGTTTTGTGGCTCCTGACACTCAACTCTCTGCTAGAGTGGAAGGCTGCTTTCTCACAAATATCCCTCGAGAAAAATGTGTTTAAGAAAGTATCTGGGATTCAGTGAAACTTGAGCTATGTCTCCAAGGCTGTGTCTTTATGCTCCCACAAGTCCTAGTTTGCAAAAAGTGACTTGGCTTTGTGTCAGTTAGGAATGCCTTTGGCTTAAACAAATATGAATTTCTATTTTTTTACTTAAGATAGCAGTCCGGGGTATGTGCAACTGCGCAATGATGCTGTGTAGGCCTCAGGCACAATCTTTCTGTTCTGCTATCTCTGGTATGGTGGCATTTGTTTTTGCAATTCTTGCTTCATGGTCCCATGCCACACCGCCAAGTATCAAATTCTCATTCTCGATTTGAAGAAAAAGGAATGGTAATGGGGCAAAAGGACATGCCAGCCAGGTCTGTTCTTAGCATCAAAAAGGCAAAAGCTTTCCTAGCAGCCCCATCTAGCAGATTTTTGCTTGCATCTCATGAGCCAGAACTAAATCATACAGCCATTCCAGAATCAATTGCTGGTGAAGAAGAATAAGGTTGTGTCCTTTGGAACAATCAGAATTCACTCTCAGGGCTCAAGTACGGATCTACCCTCCTTGAGATCAGTGGATTGCGGGCTCCATAGGAAAAAGCAAATTTTTCTTTTCAGGAAAAAATGGGGTGTGGGTGGGTGGGATGAATATTAACAGGGAGGGGACATTGCCATTGTGGAAGACATTATGATTCCATCCTTAGGGAGGCCTCTCACTGGCTGATTCCCATTCCTCTTGCCTGGTAATTGGCTCAGGGATGAACACTGGGCCAAATTAGGATAAAGACATCCAATCCATAATAAGGAGAAGGGAAGGCTCCTCCCCTGTGTTGTGGGGTACTCAGATGTGATACCCAGAATTGCTGCAGCCATTTTGTTGCTATGAGAGAAGCCAAACTGAAGATGAAGCTGACAAATGCACAGGGCGGGGAAGAGCGATCCAAAGGGATCTTGGAAATTCCCTTCCAAAGGGAATTCCTTTGGAAGGGAATTCCCAAGAAATGGTGCTGAAATCTTGATTTAATTATACCTGAGGCCCTCATTACTTCTAGACTTCCAGTCACCAAAGCCAACATACTCCCCTTGTAGAAACAAACTCAGCTGAGGTTTCTGATGCAACTCAAAGAATTGTAACCAATAGAGATGCAAACAGGAACTAAAAAAAAAAATTGTGTGGTTAAATAAGTTTGAAGAACAAGATTAAGCAAGTTTGACATCCTTTTTTTTTTTTTTTTTTTTGCTTGAGTTAGATTCTTTTACATATATGAAAGTGAAGTCGCTCAGTCGTGTCCGATTCTTTGCGACCCCATGGACTGTAGCCTACCAGGCTCCTCCCTCCATGGGGTTCTCCAGGCAAGAGTACTGGAGTGGGTTGCATTTCCTTCTCCAGGGGATCTTCCCGACCCAGGGATCAAACCCTGGTCTCCTGCATTCCAGGCAGATGCTTTAACCTCTGAGCCACCAGGGAAGCCTTACATGTATGCTAATATGTAATATGATGCTGCACAAAAGGGAAGATCTCACATAGCATTTCCAAGACATATTGTCCCCAGAATGCTTTTACCATCAGACATGGGTCATCCCTGGGACCTGTTGAGACTAACCCCTACGGTATAGACCTTGGCTTCCAACAAGAGATGGAAATTAACAGTTATTGTAGACAGAGTTAGGAAGAAAATCGAGAAAGGGTAAAGGTTTCGGTTCCCCAAAATTGCCCCACAATTTTGTGAGTTTCCTCTGAGGGAGGTCTGTGAGTTTCCTCTGAGGGAGGCCAACATCAAACAGATTAGACACAAATGTTAACTGGAATTTGGAAGAAAGAAAATTCCAGGAAGCTCAGTGTAATGCAAAGAGTGTCAGCTCTGCAGGAGAGGTGGAGGTAGAAGTGATTGGAGTTCTAGTCCTGGATGGAGCAGCTCGTCTTTCTGGGTGGCTATGGGTGGAGGCTTTCTCTCTGGACTTTAGTTGTCTCAACTGGAGTGTATGGAGAGGGTCAGTTTGCCTGTGATGTTCCTCTCAGACATCCCAGGGCGTGGTTAGGGCTGGTGTAGGATGAGCCTTGGTAGACACCTTCTCAGTACCAGGCCTCAGTGGTGTCCTAGAGAGAGGGTGGGGTGGGGGGGGGGGGGCGGGGATGAATAAGACACTTAACCCTACCCTCCAGGAAGCAATTGTCTGAAGGTGCTGGTGTGTGCATGTGTGAATGTGTGTGTGTATGTGGTGCATATAATTAACAACTTGAGATGAAATAAAAGGTTTTAACCTATCTGTTCACCTCCTTCTAGCACTGTTAATCCTAGAATGCTATGGTCCTGAGGCCATACTCATGCTCTATGGGGAAGAGAGCCCTGATGGTTCAGTGGTGTCTGCTGTGGACGGTGGGCAGGGGTGTGCCTGCCTATTTGTCTAGTCCTTGTAACACGGTGTGAATGGGAAAAGGAGGAGTGATCAAAGGTGCTGTGGGAGCCAGAGGAGAACCTGGCGTGGGGGCAGTCGAGGCAGACCTTCTGGAAAAGAGGGCATTAATGAACCAATGGGAGTTTGCTGAGCATAGAGAAGTGGAAAGAGAATTCCATGCTGTTGACCAAAGGCCTCTCTCCTGCCTTTAGTGGGGTGGGTGGAAGAGGGTGGCAAATGCAGAGGTGCCAGGAAGAGGCCCCAGACAGCCAGTCAGGTGGGGGCAGGGGCTGGACTGAGCAGTGCTGTGGAGAAGGAGGGGGAGGGGCCCGGGAATTGAGCATATCGGGGTGTCTTGAAGTGGTGGTCCCCTTCCTCTTTCCATGAGGGTTTAGGGGACTAAAGGGGCCTCCTAGCACTGTGGGGCCAGCTTCTTCAGATGAATCTGTGGTTGACCTTTGCCTATTCTGAGCAAACAACTCAGCCCTGAAGCTGTGGAGCTGGGGCTGTGAGGAGTAGACCTGAGCCTGCCTCCAGCCTGGGGCTGCCTGGAAGGCTAGGAGCCCCACTGCGGGATTGCTCTTGACTACTGGCCACCCAGCAAGATCAATGAGGTTCTCCTGCAGAAGGAACCAGGTGGATTCCTTTGCTCCTGCCTGTCTGGGGGCGGGGCAGGGGATGCCCAGAGAAGGCTTGTGAGGGGCCCTAATAACAGCAACAATAACAATTATGACTCTCCTGACATCGGCCCAGCACCCCATATCTAAAGCCTGCCATTGTCTTTTCTGCCATAACCTTCATTCCTGGTGTTATAATCTCACCTGGATAGTTCCTAGAGACCTCCCACTGGCCTCCCTGCTTCCACCTGGCCCTCTCCAATCTGTTCCACGTAGAAGGATCCTGGCACTCTTCCAATCAAAATCCTCCAACGGGTCCCATCTTACTCAGAGTTGAAGTAAAAATCCCAACACTCTCATCTGCTCCCCTACAGGTAGCCCCCCCTGCCCACTTCCTCTCTCACCTTATTTCTCATCATTCCCAATTATGCACTCTGGCCACCCCAGCCTTCTGGTTTTTCCACTAAATTACTGTAAGCATTCATGCCCCAGGACCTTTGCACCAGCCATTCGTTCTGCCTGGAATGCTATTTCAGATAATCACATGATTCCCTCCGTTATCTCCTTTAGACCTCTGCTCAAATGTTGTCTTCTTATTAAGGCTTCCCTGACCACCCCATCTAAAATTGCATCTCCCTCTACAATTTCTGAAGCTTCCCGTGTTTTTATCCACAGGACATATACCATGTAACAGACTATATGCTTTACTTATTTATTAATATGACTCTTTCCTTAGATGTGAGTTCCATCACTGCAGGGACCTTTGTCCTCTTGATCACTATTGAGATCCCAGGCAGAAAATACTGTCTGATGCATATTAGGAGCTCAGTAGATAGCATCATCAACTCAATGGACATGAATTCTAGCAAAGTGTAGGAGATAGTGGAGGACAGAGAAGCCTGGTGGGCTACAGTCCATGGGATTACAATGAGTCAGACATGACTTAGTAACTGAACAACAACAACGTTTTTGTTAAATGACTGAAGAAATGATAACACTGAGCATCGTGTGTCTGCCTCTGAGCTGCACTATCTTAAACAAATCTAGGAAAACCGCACTATGAATTTTTATTTTCAGTTTGGAGAATTTCTCTTGACCCATTATCCATTTCTCTTTCCTGGGCATAGTCTGCTGACAATCTCATCAAAAGGATTCTTCATCTCTGATATCATAGTTTTGTTTTCTAGCATGATTCTAGCTTGCTAGAAAAGAAAACTCCTTTTTAAAAAGTGTATTCTCTTCCTAAATTCCCCATCTGTTTATATGTATTGTTTACCTTTTCCACTAGATCCTTTAAGCAGCTTATTACAGTTATTTTAAGGTTCTTGCCCGATAGTAAATGACCATTTATTGAGTGTATTCATTGTGTCAGGCATTGGGTTAATGCCCTTTATCTCTTCAACAAGTTGGTTGAGATGAGAAACTTAAAGCTAACTAACAGGTAGGTGACTTGTTCCAAGGTCCCCTGACCAGCAAGCAAGCGCCCCAGGATTCCAGCCCCAGACTGAGAGCAGGACTTTTGTTCTAACCAACTCCGTTGTTATTCCACCTTCAGCCATGAGCTCTCGCAGAGGCCCGGATTCAGCTCACCAATTTATCCACAAAGAAGGATCCAGGTGGCCTGTCCCCATGGCACTTCACTGTGGCCAGGTCTCTGAATAGTGGAGCCAGCTCAGATTCAAGCCCCTCTGCTCAGCCTTCCAGACCCCTGCCATCTGGCCCCATCTACCTTCCCCTCCCCTCCCCAGGGCTTCGCAGCAGGGTGCCAAGCTGGTCCCCTCCTCTGCCAGAATCACTACCCACCTTTTTCTCAGCCACTTCTTTCCACCCCAGACTTTATTCTTTTGTTTTTAGTTCATTGATTTACTCATTTAATACATGCTTATTTAGTAAATTTAATTCAGTATATGTAACTCAGTAAAAAGCCTGTGTGCTCAGTCATGTCCAACTTTTTGCAACCCTATGGACTGTATACAGCCAGGCTCCTCTGTCCATGGGATTCTCCAGGCAAGAATACTGGAGTGGATTGCCACTGTCTCCTCCAGGGGATCTTCCTGACCCAGGGATCGAACTCGTGTCTCCTGTGTCTCCTGCATTGACAGGTGGATTCTTCACCACTGAGCCACCTGGAAAGCCCAACTCAGTAAAAGAGACGTGAGGAAAGATTGCAGCTTCTGAAGCCAGACAGCTTGGTTTGTGTAACTTTAATAGCAGTTCTTCTCTTTGTGCCTAGACTTCCCCATCTGTAAAGTGGGAATAATGGAAAGCCCTATCTCAATACACTAATGTGAGGAGAATTAGGCCATGTGTGAGTATAGGGCCTGACACTGAGCCAGCTCTAAGTGTCAGCTGTCACTAAGAGTGAATCCTGTGATGTGGGGACACAGAGGTGGCTCAGACATGACTGTCCTCTGAGATGCCCCGATCCTGTGGGGCATCAGGTATATAAGCACAGGCCCTGTGGTCAGGACTAGAGTGGGCTCCAGCACAGGCCCAGGGCAACCCAGAAGAATAGCCCCTCCTTTGCTCACCCATCTAGCTGCTTGGCCGCTCAGAGGAAGAGAGCCACTGGGCTGTGAAAAGTCCAGCTGGCCAAGCCATGGCGGGAGCCCCCTCCTGCCAGTCCTTGCCCCGGCCCCCGCATTCACTCTCGTTGGCCAGAGAGAAGAGTATGCACTGCGAACACAGGGAGGAGACTGAGGCTGTGCCACAGACAGACACACAGACAGGGCCGGCACTGGGAGGCACCCCTGCAGACAGAGCCCTGGCGTAATAACATCTCACACATTGCTCTCAGCATCTGCCAGGTGCTGTTCCAAGTATTCCATATGTATTAATTTATTTGATCCTCACAGCCACCTTATGGGGTATGTCTTATTAATGTCTCCATTTTACTGACAGGGAAAGTGAAGTGGAGAGGGGTTAGGCGATTTGCCAAGGTTGTACCTTGGCAAAGTGGTAAGTGGCAGAATATAGATTCCAACCCAGGGAGCCATGTTCCAGAGACAGAACGACTGCAGCACAGGTACGTGCCCCCTGATGGACCTGGTGCCCTTCCAGGATGCACAAACCCAGCCACACAAGGATGCCCACTGCATCACACTCACCCAGACACAGAGGGCTAAGCACACTGCCATCTAACTCGAGACCCCTGCTCAGCCAGAGCATGTGGCTCAGGCAGACACATACTTGGAGGTAGGCACATGAATGCCGTGTGCACATGTGCCCACCTCAGCACACACAGAAATGGAAATGACAATCACATGATTCTGTAGAAACTGGCCCGACTCTCTGCTGACCTCTCACAGGCTCCTCTCAACCCTCCATGGGAGCAGCAGCACCAGGAGAAGGGGCTTTACCAGTGTGATTCCCCAGCACACCCAGTGCAGCGCCTGGCACCTAAGACCTGCTCAACCTGTGAGGTTTCACACCCTAGGGCTTGTGTCAGGCCTTTGGCAGTTCAGAGCCCTAACTTTGCAGTCAGACAAGCTGCCCTCCTCCTTGTGAGGCAAGGGACTCCACCTTTCTGAGCCTCCCTCCCCTGGAGCCTGCCCCAGCCCCGGTGCCTCCTGGTGAGTGCTCCAGCACGCAGGGAACTGGGGTGCTTCTGCTTCTGGGCCTTTGCCCTCATGGATCCACATGGTTCCCTCCTTGGCCCCTTCAGGTCTTTGCTCCAATGTCACCTTTCCAGCGAGGACTTGCCTGATCTCTTTCCTTCAACTGCAACCCCTCTTCCACTGCCTTCCCTGCTGTCCTACTCTCAGCTGTCACCACTTTGCCTCATCCATAGCATCCTTGTCCCATAGACAAGCTTTACTTATGTGTTTATTGCTTGCCTCCCACTAAAGCTCCATGAAGATGGGACTGTGTCTTCACTCTGGTGTCTCTGAGCCCAGAATGGTGCCTGGTGTGTGGCAGGAGCACAAGGACCCCCTGGGGGTAGAGAATGAGATTCACTGTGAAATGATGTTGATAGTAGCAGCCCGAGGGCTTGCTAGGAGGTGAGGTGAGAATATCAGGCATGGATACTTACTACATGGGACAGAGATCGCTCTCTCAGAGCTCTTTAAAAATTATTATAGAGGTACCATGTGACCAAGAAAGGCAATGCCAAAGAATGCTCAAACTACCGCACAATTGCACTCATCTCACATGCTAGTAAAGTAATGCTCAAAATTCTCCAAGCCAGGCTTCAGCAATACGTGAACCGTGAACTTCCAGATGTTCAAGCTGGTTTTAGAAAAGGCAGAGGAACCAGAGATCAAATTGCCAACATCCGCTGGATCATGGAAAAAGCAGGAGAGTTCCAGAGAAACATCTATTTCCGCTTTATTGACTATGCCAAAGCCTTTGACTGTGTGGATCACAATAAACTGTGGAAAATTCTGAAAGAGATGGGAATACCAGACCACCTGACCTGCCTCTTGAGAAACCTGTATGCAGGTCGGGAAGCAACAGTTAGAACTGGACATGGAACAACAGATTGGTTCCAAATAGGAAAAGGAGTATGTCAAGGCTGTATATTGTCACCCTGCTTATTTAACTTCTATGCAGAATACATCATGAGAAATGCTGGGCTGGAAGAAGCACAAGCTGGAATTAAGATTGCTGGGAGAAATATCAATAACCAAAATGAAGAGAAACTAAAAAGCCTCTTGATGAAAGTGAAAGAGGAGAGTGAAAAAGTTGGCTTAAAGCTCAACATTCAGAAAACTAAGATCATGGCATCTGGTCCCATCACTTCATGGGAATTAGATGGGGAAACAGTGGAAACAGTGTCAGACTTTATTTTTTGGGGCTCCAAATCACTGCAGATGGTGATTGCAGCCATGAAATTAAAAGGCACTTACTCCTTGGAAGGAAAGTTATGACCAACCTAGATAGCATATTCAAAAGCAGAGACATTACTTTGCCAACAAAGGTCCGTCTAGTCAAGGCCATGGTTTTTCCAGTGGTCATGTATGGATGTGAGAGTTGGACTGTGAAGAAAGCTGAGCACTGAAGAATTGATGCTTTTGAACTGTGGTGTTGGAAAAGACTCTTGTGAGTCCCTTGGACTGCAAGGAGATCCAACCAGTCCATTCTAAAAGAGATCAGTCCTGGGTGTTCTTTGGAAGGACTGATGCTAAAGCTGAAACTCCAATACTTTGGCCACCTCATGCAAAGGGTTGACTCATTGGAAAAGACCCTGATGCTGGAAGGGATTGGGGGCAGGAGAAGAAGGGGACGACAGAGGATGAGATGGCTGGATGGCATCACCAACTCAATGGACATGAGTTTGGGTGAACTCCAGGAGTTGGTGATGGACAGGGAGGCCTGGTGTGCTGCGATTCATGGGGTCACAAAGCGTCGGACACGACTGAGCAACTGAACTGAACTGAACTGAACCACGTGACCACATGCTCCACTGTAAGTCTCAGGCAATACCTGGGTGCACTGAGTAAACCATGAAAAGTTCTTTGCCAAGCACGGCCCACAGCCCCTTCTGCCCACTCTCCTTCTTGATTCACTGCTGAAGGCCTGTGGGCATCCTGCCAGGCCTTTCCTGCATGTTTACACCTGCACTGACATAAAAAAGTGTGAACAAATATTGTACATCTATGGGATCATCCTCCATTCATGCAACAACTGTTTAGTGAGCACCTACTACTATGTGTCAGGTATTGTTCTAGGGCGACTCACGTGAGATTCCTGCCCTCTGGTCTTGACATTCTAATCAAGTAGAGAGCAGATAAGTACAAAGTGTGATTTCATGCGGTGATCAACACTGTAAAGAGACATAAATTCAGATAAAGGGATAAAGTATGAAAGGAGTGGGACTGGGGGCTGTTAGTTCAGGTGGTTGGGGGGGTACTTCTAAGCGGGTGACATATGACATGGGATCTGGAGGGTGAGGAGGGACAGGCCTTGTAGATTTCTGGGGTAGAGCCTTCCTGGCAGAAGGGACAGCGGGTGCCAAGGCCTTAAGGCTGGAAATTAGTGGGTTGGAAAAAGAACAAGTTCAGTCAGGCCAGAGTGGATGAACCAGGGGAGGAGTAGGAGGCTGGGCAGAGAGGTTGGGGGTAAAGAGCATGGGGTGGGGGGTGCTGTGGGATGTGTGATGGGAACCACGGAAAGATATTGAGCAGAGGCTTGATCTGGGGGGGGGGGTGGTGGTGGTTCTGTGTGTGTGTGTGATGTACATGCAACTTTTTTATAGTGGTAAAATATGTATAACAAAAAATTTACCGTTTTAAGTGTTCAGTTCAGTGGCATTAAGTGTATTCACGAGTTGTGCAGCCATCACAGCCATCCGTGTCCACTTTTCATCTTGAAAACCTGAAACTAGGTGCCTATTAACAATAACTCTGCATATTCCCCACCCCCTGCCCTGGCAACCAATGTTCTGCTTTCTGTCACTAGGGACCTGACTACTCTAGATACCTTATGTAAGTGGAATCAAAGAGTGTTTGTCTTTTTGTGACTGGCTTAATTCACTCAACATAATGCCTTTAAGGTTCATCCACATTGTAGCAAGTGTCAGAACTTCCTTCCTTTTTAAGGCTAAATAGTATTCCACTGTATGTATAGGCCACATATTGTTTACCTGTTTATCCATCAATGGACACTTTGGTGGCTTCCATCTCTTGGCTGTCGTGAATAATTCTGCTGTGAACAGGGTGTACAAGCATCTGTTCAAGTCCCCGCTTTCAGTTCTTTTGGATTTATACCCAGAAGTGAAATTGCTGGATCCTATGTGTTTTACAGAATAGAATCCCTGGACTACTGGGGGAGAGGCCCCATGGAAGGGCAGAAGCAGGGGGTTTCAGAAGCAGCAGGCACAGGTCTCTTCTCCTCACTCACCACAGACCCCTCTGGGTGGCACGCAGAGGCTCCCTGACTCTCTAACGATTCAGGCTCTTTCACTTCCACCCTTTAATTCACCTCCCTCCAGCTCTGGGAGGCAGGTGAATGAGGGTCATGGTCCCCTCTGGACAGACAAGGATGAGGCTCTGGGAGGGAGGGCTTCTCAGCCAGCTGCCTTGAAGTGGGGCCCGCTTGGGGCTGACTTGAGGGGTAGACCAGGGCACCGTGAGTTCCCCTCAAGCCTCCCTGCTCCCCTCAAGCAGGGCGGGGCAGCCGAGAACTTGAAACCAGAAAGGTGTTTGTGTCAAGCCTCTAACAAGCCTGAAATCCAGCCCAGGGCATCTAGGCCCTAGAGAGCCCTGGGAGCAGCGCCCAGATTAACCTCCTGCTGCACAGGAAATCCATTCCGCTCACCTGGGGCTTAGGGGTTCACCCCAGGAACCCCCTGCTGCACTGTCAAGGCTGGGGTATCTCTGGGCAAGGTTAGGAGCCCCAAGACCAGTTACTAAAGGTCATGCACCCCCTTTCTGCGCTTTCTGAGGCCCCATCAGACCCCCAGCCCCAGTCCACCTTAAGATACCTGCTCAGTTTCCTGAATGTGGATGACCAGCATCCTTTGCTGTCCTGGGACAGATCCTATCTGTACATGTTCCTACTCCATCTTGATATCCCAGGAGGTAGGGTCAAGCCAGCAGCAAATGGGCGGGGGCAGTGACTTGTTCTAGGCTCCACCCAAAGTCATCCTGATTCTGAAGTTGTGGCTGCTACCACCTCTCTCTTTGCATCTTGAGGGCAGCAGGAGCTCTGACAGAGCCACTAGGAGAAATTTGTTCTGACCTGGTCAGGAATCTGTCCTGGATGAGGGTACCTCTGACTAATTTCCTTTCATGGGAACGTCTTTTCCCTCATCCCCCTACTTTTTTACTTTTTGGCTGATGAAGGTTTAGGGGTGAATGGTGGAGATTCTGCTTCCTTGCCCCAGACTGACATGGACTCACCCTCCCCAGTCTAGGCATCCAGGACCTGTGATCTGTCCCAAACACTCAGCCCCACCCTCTCTTTCTTCTCTCTCTCCTTCCTCTCCTCCCTGCAGTGATCTGCCTGCATCCCACATCTGACTTCACCACAGTCACGTGGACCTCCTGCTTTCCTCAGACCCACTGGGATGATCCTGCCTCAGGGTCTTTGCATTTGCTGACCCTTCTGACTGGAAATCTTTGCTCCCACCAACCCCCAATTTCACTCCTGTAACTTGATCTTTCCTCAAATGTCACCTTTTCAGTGAAACTTTTCCCAAAATTGAGGTTTAAAACTACAAACTGACTCATCCCTCCCTGGCCTCCCCACGCTCTCCCTTCTCTGCTTTGTTTTTCTTCGCAGCGCTCAGCACCACCATCACCCACTGATGTATTCTGTTAAAATTATTTACTGATTAACCTTTCTCTTCCCTCTAGACCCTACACTCCAAGAGGGCAGGCATTTCTGTTTTGCTTGCTGCTGTGTCTCCAGTGCCTGCAACAATGTAGAAACCCAATAAAAATGCACCGAATGTGTGAATTCCTGGACCACCTCTCCTGCCATTGCCATTACTGGTCCAGCCTGTGGTCATCCCTCTCCTGGATGCTGCCACAGCCTCGCCTTATTCTCCCCACATCCAGTCTTGCCTCATCCAGGCTGTCTCCTCCCAGCAGCCCAAGTAGCCCATTCAAATGCAGTTCTGACCAGGTCATTGCCTGATGGAAACCCTTCAGTGGGTCCCGCCTCGTACATAACGACACTCACAGTCCGTAACTCAGCCTTCAAGGCCCTGCCTGACCTGGCCCCCAGTTTCGCTCCGACTCACTGCCTGCCCCACTCCCTCTGCTGCAGCTGCCCTGGCCTCTTTGGTGTTCTTGGACCCATGGGGCCCTGCCTTTGGGCCTCAGGGACTTTGTACTTGATGTTTCTGCTGACTGAACTTGTCTTCTCTACACTGTTGCATGACCAGCTCCATCATATCCATCTCAGACTAATATTGCCTCCTCAGAGAAGCCTTCCCTGACTACACTAACTCATTTCTATCCCAAGTCACACCTATTTTTATTGTCCCCATGGCAAGTCTCACAATTTTAAATTGTTTTGCTTGTGCATTTGTTTATTCTCTTCCTGACTCACCTGTGAATTTCCTAAGCTGGTCCTCGTTAGCTCTCTTGCAGTTCAGAGGAGATACCTGGCACATAGCAGAAGCTCCGTCCATACTGTGGATGAATGAAGGTGTCTAAGCACTTGTAGGTATTCCACCCATTACTCCTCCCCTATCCTCCTAAGCTGGGGATTATGGTACCCATTTGACAGTTTACCAGACTGCGTCTTGGAGAGGTTGGTCAGTGTGCCTGGCTCACATAGCTGTCGAGGTCCGTATGTCTATGTGTATCTGCGTGTGTCTCTGGGTGTCTGTGTGTCTGGGCGGCGCCTGAGTATCCCTCTGGATTTCTGCATATGTGTGTCTTTCCCTGTGACTGCTGTGTGCGTATCTCTGTTTCTTTGTGTGTGTCTGAGTCTGTGTGTGTCCACATATACCATTGTAAGGACATTTGAGTTGTCCTTGTATCTATGTCCCTGAGCATGTGTATCCACCCCTCTAGCTCTGTTAGCTTTCCACGACCCTACTCAATGCCCCTTCTCATTTCCCAGCCAGCTCCAGACCCCTCCAGGGCTCCAACAGCCCCACAATCTCCCAGGTGTGGAGTCCCTGAGCTTTGTGGTACATAGGAACTGGTGCAGAGCAGAGGGGCAGGCAGGCACCATGCATCCTTGGGGTCCCATAGCCCCCAACCCTTGGAAGCCCCCCTCACCCCTTCTCAGGATTGGTTTCTGACTTAAAATTGCCAATCTCAGAATGCGCTGCCAGGAGCCTGCACCAAGCTGGTTCCCATGGCAACGTGGAAGCCGCCAGGCCGGGCTCATAAAACAGGTCATAAAGCCGAGGGATGGGAGGAGGGGGGTGAGTCGCAGGGCTGAAGGAGGGGCTCACTGCCCAAGTGGGTGCTGGGGCCTCTTTCCTTGGAGACCGTGGAGCACTGCACCCATTGCACCCTGCCCCCACAGAGCTAGTGAAGGTGGGAGAGGGCAGCACGTGCTGAGCCGGCTCAGCCCAGGGGCTTCCATGGTGTGGGCCACACAGAGGGCTCCATCAGCCCAGACTTCAGGTGTGTTTCTTCAGAAGGACTTGGGGAGGAAGCTGCAAGGACTATGGAGACCAGCTCCTGCAACACCCCCTACTCCCATCCCTCAGATGGAGTCGTGGAAGCCCAGAGAGGACTAGTGACTTGTTCAAAGTCATGTAGCAAGATGGCAGCTGCTAGGATTCAAATCCAGGCCCCTCTTCCTGAAGTCAGCTATACTCCTGGTAAACCTTCCCACTGCCCAGATACCTCAGGCCATTGGGTATTGGTAGAAGAAAGCAGAAGAATAGCGATTGTATTGAGTGCTTAGTTGGTACCAGGTGTAATGCTGCACCCTTCACATGGCCCTTTTGTAGTTCTTGCAGCAGCCCTATAACTTAGACATCATTAACATAATTTTAGAGGTGAGAAAATTGAGCATCAGAGAGGTGATGTGATTTGCCCCAGGTTACAGGGCTAGACAGTGGGAGAACTGAGATGTGAACCCAGGCCTGTTGATTCCAGAGTAGTACTCAAGAGCCCTAGTCCTTAGTTCTGGGGTCTTTCTGAAGTGTAACTCTTGGGAGTGCTCATGGGGCAGCCTCACACTGGGTCCAGTCAGGGCCCTGGATCAAGTCATTGACAGTAGGAGCAGGAGGGGAAATAGCAGTTACTTGTTTGTTGTTGCTGTTTAAAAAATTCATTTACTTTTTCATTCATTCACTTGACAAATATTTATTAAGGGCCTATTCTGTGCGGGCAGTATTCCAGGCACTGAAGATACAGCAGTGAACAAAACAGGCAGTCCCTGGCCTCATGGACCTCCCTCTGAGTGGGGAGAGGCAGACAGTAAATAGAGAAACAGTAAAGATGTGTGTCAGGTGCTGATAAGTGCTATGGAGAGAAACAGAGCAGGGGATGGGGACAGTGCATGATGGCAGGGTCAGAGAAGGCTTCTCTAAGGTGGTGACATTTGAATGGTGATCCAAAGGAGGTGAGGGCGTGAGGTATATGGGGATATCCAGAAAAGGGTCTGTGGCAGAGGAAATAGCTGGAGCCGAGGTCCTGAGGTGGGAGCGTGTCTGGCATGTTGGAGGAGCAGAGGGCAGGTCCTTGTGGCTGGAGCAGAGCAAGAGAGGGGAGCGTGTTGGTGGGGAGGTCAGTGGGTGTCAGACCTAGCAGGGTCCTAAAGGATTTTCTTCGGAGTGAGTTGGAATCATTGGAGGTTCTGAGCGGAGGAGTGGAATAATCTGATTTCGTATTTAAGAGGATGCTTCTGGCGGCTGGGGTGAGGAGGTGCTGCAGGGAGTGAGGGCAGGAAGGTGGACTGAAAAGTTATTGCGGTAGGTGAGTGTCAGATGATGGAGGCTGGGGCGGCTAGAGGGGAGGAGGCGGTGACCAGCGGGCACCTTTGGTTACATTTTAAAGGTTCAGCCGCAGGCTTGGGGTAGGAGAACCCTGATCCAGGATGACTGCGGGCTTTTTGGCTTAAGCCAGAATAGAGTTGTCACGTACGGAGGTGGGAAAGCTGCAGGGAGAGCAGCTTCGTGCCTGGGCTTTGCACATCTCAATTCATTTAAGCCTCACTTTCTACCAGCGGCTCACACTTGAGCGAGCACCGGAGTCACCTGAGAGGCTTGTTAAAACCCAGAATGCTGGGCCCCACAGCTAGAGTTTCCCTTCAGTGAAGGTGGGGCGGGGCCTGGACTTTGATTTCTAATCAGTTCCCTGGTGATGCTGAGCCTACTGGTCCCAGGAGCTCACCTTGAGAACCACATGGTGACGTGATTGTTACAGCTGAGAGAATGGAGGCTCGGAGAGGGGTAGTGACCCACACAGTCCACACAGCTGAAAGGCGTCGAGTCATGAAGCCGGCAATCAAGACAAGATCTCTTGGGTTTTTGGCCAGCTTCTGCTCCCTGATAGGGAGAGAAGAGAGCCCCTAGGAGTCTAAGCCCAAGACTGCCCCTATCCCTCCATCCATACACATATATTCAAGGCTGGGTTCTAAGGAAAGGACCCAGGGCCCATCTGGTCTCAAGGGTGTTTCTGTAGATAATATAATAAAGCCAGGGAGCAAGGCTGGGGTGCCTTGTATGTTTCTCTAGTTTCTCCACCCCCAGCCTTGACCCTGCCTGGCTTGCTGAGCCTTGTGCCCAGCAGGAAGTCTGGTGAGTTTTGCTGTAACACATGGCATCTCATTTCTTTATTTTACACCCATTCACTGTGTTCAGAGGCTGCAGTTGTCAGGGGTGTTGTCTGCGATCTATTTCTGGTTCTCCTCGTATGGGAACCTGGTGGGATTGTGCTCTCTGCCTCCCTTGAAGTTAAACATGGCCGTGGGACTTGATTTAGTGAAAGATCTGTGCACAGAAGTGAGGCACGCTTCCTCCTGGTGGAGCCTCGGAGTTGGGAAGTGTTTGCTTCCTCTACACGCTGCCAGGGAGACTGGTGGGCTTTGGATGGGAGGGCGGCCAGCTTGGGTGTCTGACTAGGACGATAGATATGGAGCAGAGGCCCCACCAACTGCAGATGGACATGTAACATGAATAAGAAACAAACCTTTTTTTTTTTTTTTAAGCCAGAGGTTGGCAAACTTTCTTGGCCAGAAAGTGAATATTTTAGGCTTGTTGCAGCAGTTCAACTCTGCTGTTGTAGCAAGGAAGCAGCTGTGCACAAGACGTCGACGAGTGCTCATGGCTATGTTCCGAAGAGACTCAATTTACCGAAGAAAGTGGCCAGCTCTCAGGCCATAAACTTTGCACGCCTGAAGCCTTGAGAATTGCAGGTTGTTTGTTTCTGTGTCGTGAGCCAGCCATACTGACTATGCATTAGTGGCCATGCTTGTACAGGCAACAGAGCCTGCTGTGCCCATGCAAGGGCAGGGCAGTAAGTACAGAAGGCACACTTGATTTTGGCCAGAGATCTTGTGGTTTCCCTCCTAGGTCCTCTTCCCACCCTGCTCCCTGCTCTTTGTCCTGGGAGGTTGCTCTTCAGGGATCATGTCAATGACTTCCCTTGTCCTCTGGCCTTCAGCTGGACCTGGCCCATGGGGAGCAATGGCAGGCTGTGGGAGGGAGGAGGCGAGGTTAGGGTATCTATTCCCCAGCTCTCTCCCTGCAGGGTCATCTCAGATGGGCCATGTCCCCCAACTGAAAGCACAACTACTCTCAGGGAGCTTTCTGTCTCTGGATGACAGTAGCTTCTCTCTCCTCTCACCCTTTAGGCTGATAATCCATTTGCATCAGTTCTGGGGTACTGCTTTATCCTTTGGGGCTTCCTATACCCTGCCCATTCCCTTGTAAATCATCTCTTTATGAAACTGGGATCAAACAACTTAACTGACCGGTGCCGTCTGCTCTTGCCAGGACCTGCCATGACCCTGACTGGGACCCCTTTGAGGTACACATGTCTGGGTTCCAATTCTGATCTGGTTGCTACCTTGGGTGAATCACTTCATCTTTTTGACCCCCTGGGTTTTATCTTCTGCACAATTGAGTAAAAATAACCTCCAGAAGTGGAGGAGGGGTTTCATAAACCTGTGATGTCTGTACAGTGTCAGGAGGCATCATAATTAGCTTTAGGAAAGAAAGGAGGGAGGGAGGAAGGAATCTCACAACATCTTGAAGAGAAAAGAACCATTAGTATATTTGCCAGCTGGGAACCGAGGCTAAGGCTAGGTGGGATGGTGTGTTCAGGGGCTCTGAAAGGGTCTGAACCCTGAACAGACATCAGTGTAGCCATGTCTGGTTTAGTCTCTTCTGGACATACTGCTGGAAAAGAGTCCCTAAAAGCAGAGGATGAGGCCTCAGCCAGAGCTGGCTCAAATGCGGGCTTTGCCACTCCTTGCTGTGTGACCGTGGGCAAGTGATACCCCTTCTCTGTGTCTCATCTAAAAACGGGGATAAGTGTACCTTCAACATGTGAAGATTGGAACAGAAGCTCTAGGAAAGCAGGCATCCTGATTCTTTTTGACAACTGTATGCTGGTGTCTGACATATGCTGATGCCCAGTGTTTATTGGGTGAATGAATGTATTTATGTAGAGCACTTAGTACAGCATCTCCCTTTATAAGTGCCAGTGAATGGTGGCTTTAAGTAAACAATCGTTATTAGTACCTGAGTTTTGTCTTCACCTGTGCAACAAGAGGCAGGCATCTTGCGGTTAACTGCCCGGACCCTGGAGCCTCCCTGCCTGGGCTCAAGTACTGGTTCTACCAGTTTTCAGCCTGTGGCCTTTGGCACCTCATCTAAACTTCCTCATATAGAAGATGGGATTCAGAGTAATGCCTGCCTCATAGAATTGCCAAGGGCTGCAGGAAGTTTAACATGTACCTGGCACAGAGTTAGTGCTAATGAGCAGTAAGCATCACTTTTCCTGCTCATGCCGGGGTGGGGTGGGCAGGCTCTTTGAGCACCTCGGGTTTGCTGGCATTACTCCAGGGCTGGGGAGAACCCCAGGCAACTCGTCAGGTGACAGCGGCCTATCACTATCCTCCAGGAGCCTCAGCTCTCCTATCTGCAAAGTCAAAGGTAGAAGTTGAAGCCAGGGACCTCTGAGGTCCCCAGGCGCTCTCACCTGTACACGGGCCACTCCTCTGGCCAGGGCCATGCTAACTATGTCCCTTCATGCCCAGGAGATGGGCTTTCCGGATGTGAACAGCCCCTGGGCCGGGCGGGGGTCAGAGCTCTCCCCAACTCCCCCGGGGCCATTGGCAAGAGTGATGACTTCACAACCTCTACTGCCAGTGGTTTTGTGTCCTTTTTATCATTTTAAAGCTGTGAGGTGGGAGGAGGAAGGCCTCCTGGGAGTGGAGGGTCCTTGCTTTTTCCAGGACCCTCCTCCTCTGAGCCCATTGCCCTGGCCCCAGTGGTAGAATCCAACTGCTGGTGCAAGGGGGAGGCAGCAGCCCCTTGGCACCTGAAGCTGAGATGTGTTCCTCACAAGGGCCATGAGGCTTCTTTTTTTAGCCACCACGAGCTGACTAATGTCTGAGAGTATCAGTCCCTCCCCATCCGGTGGCGGCATAGGTGCCCCAGAGAGCAGGGTGTAAGCAGCTTATAACTCTTAGGGGGCTTTGTGAAGCTCTTGTCCCCATTCAGGGCTCACTTTCCGCATGAAGATTGGACTCTATGAGTGAAGAAGTCCCTTTCTGCACTGAGCAGTGAAGTTTCTCTAGAAACGCCAAGCCCCTTCTGATTGAGTGGGACCCAAGCACCCTAGCAGCCTTTCCTCCGTGGTGGAGTGAGCCCTCCCAGAGTTCATTTCCCCTGAGTAGCAAGGGCTCGCAGCAGCTGTCTCCTTGGTATATTTTTGGATTCTCCTTACTGTTGCAAGAGTAGTTCCAACTTCCCCTTCCTGAAGTCAGCAGTGTCTGGTCCAAATGGGCCCTGCTTCGGTCTGCTTCTCATCATATTTTCCACTTTGCATAATCGAAAACTTGTCCAGGGTGTGTTCTTGACGTTGGCCAAGTACCCTCCCCAAAGTTCCACTAGCCAGTGAACTTAGCACGCTGAGGGTGCAGCATGCTGTGCTAAGTTGTTCTGATGGGTTGGCATGGGATTTGGAGACTCTGGTGCTAGGCCAAGTCTGGTTTCTGTGGGAGCCATGAAAACACACCACTCAGGTCTGCTGCTGCAGGGAGCGGGTTTGACCGACAGCTGCAGCTGCTGCCCCTTGGGACATGCCACCTTGTTTCTGTTGAGCCCCCACTTCCTGTGGGCTGCTCTCAGCCACTGACGGAGCAAGGCAGGAGTACTGAAGCAGGACACCCTGCAGAGATGCAGAGCCTCTCTGATTATGCCTTTGCTCAAGGATGCCCCACCAACATAGTGGAACCTTTCTTGGAGTTGTGCTGTAGTCTAAGATTCTTGACTATGCAACCGGCCTTCTCTCCCTTCCCCCTCCCCAAGTGTCAGACCTGCATTATTCCAGTCTGAAGACTCTCCCCGTCTTGTCTATCTCAAAGTCTCTAGCCTATCTCATCCAAGCTTGACATCTCACATGCGGACCCCGCTCACGCAGTCATCCGCTGGTTGAAGGTACTCACAGCAAGTGATAAGAACAATTTATCTAATCCCTACTGCCGCCTCATGGAGGAAGAAGCTCAGAGAAGGAAGTAACTTACTGTAACCCGCAATAAGAAAATAACTGTAGAGTCTCCAAAATTGTTTGTTCATATCTGCCTCACCCTCTATACTATGGGAGCCAGCGAGTACAGGCACTAAGTCACTTTTTGTTTATGGTTATGACCTTCTCATCAGAGCCTCACAGAATCCTTGGCAATCAAATATTTGCTGAAAGTACAAACGAATAAAAGAGCAGCCAAAGAGCTGTGAACAGTGGTCAAGTGGCTTATCAACATTGCGAAAACGATGTACTTTCAGCTGTAAGATGAAGGAGTTTTTGTTTGAAAGTCCGCAACCCCAGCTAAATATGAGGTGTGACTTTGAGTTTCTATATTTATTAAAACATATTTAGCTTCCCTTTCTTTCTTTTTCACTCCTGTTCTCTCCATACTTATGAAGCAACAACAAAGAAATTAGTCAAATTTAGTTTCAAATTCCTTGTTCTGCCACCTACCACCTTCTGGGCCTCTGTTCCCTCATCAATAAAATGGGGGTAGAAATGTCTACTTCACCAAAAGAGGGGATGGGGTGGTCACACAGCAGGTTGTGTTCTCCTGCCAGCCCACAGAGGTTGGGCTCAGTCCCAGTACCAAGCCTGGGCCGGGTGGAAAGGTACGGTGGCCGCCGTGGTTGGAGCGTCAGTCCCCAGAGGAAGCCTGGTGCTGGCAGCCTGCTCCTTCCCCCAGCTGTGTGGTGGCATCCTGCCAGCCTTTCCAAGCCTGCAGGCGAGTCTCAGGCCCCTGGCTGTCCCAGTTTCTGCTGACAGCAGAGGGACCAAGCGTGAGTCACTGCATCAACACCAGGTTTCCGCAGCTGCCCTTGGGCCAACGAGGCCTGACTGGATTAGTAACTGGATCACAGTCCCCGCCTCTGAGAGCGTCAGGGGCTCAGGAACCCCTAGGCCGGCTGTCCCTGCTGCAAGAGACCTTGGCCTCTGTTATTCCAGCCTCCTTGGACCTTACTTCCTAGATGGGGAAACTGAGGCTTGGGGGAAGGCTTGGCCCGGGTCACACTGGAATTCAGTGGCAGATAGGAAGTAGAACCTACATTTCCCAGCCCCCACTCTAAAAGTATGCCTCAGTTTTCTCCACTCTCCCCTCACCGCTGTCACCCTCGTGAGCCCAGCCACGATAGTTGTCAGCTGATGGCTGCAGCAGGCTCTATCCGATCAGTTCTTACACAGCACAGGGGTGGTGGGGGAGGACATAAAAATAAGAATTAGCTCATGTTACCCCTCTGGCAAACCCATCTCATCCAGAATAAAAATCCAAGTGTGTAACTAGGAGCCTCCCAGTCCCGTGGTCTGTCCTGCCCCTGGATTCTTCCCTTACCACTCTCCTCCCAGGCATGTGATTCCAATCATGCTGGCCTTCTCTGTGCATCTGGAAGATAACAGGTCAGTCCACCTCAGAGCCTCCATGTGTGTTGTTCCCTCTGACATGTCCCCCAGCCTCCCCATGGCTGGTTCTTTCCATCGTCCAACGACAGGCAAACGTACCCTCCTCAGGGAGCCTGGGCCAAAGCGGCTCTTCCCCCGTGCTAGCCACTCTCTAGCCACCCTGTCTTATTCCTCACAGCTCATAGCTCCAGCTCAATGATTGTGTTATCACATTAATGCATTTGCTTACTTGTCGGCACACTGTAGCTCCCCCAGAGTGGGTGCCTCCTGAAGACAGGGGTCTCATTCTCCACTGTGGTTCCAGGGCCTGAAAGAGTCTCTGGCACAGAGTAGAGGCTCAACAATTTTCTTGAATGGAAGAATGACTGAGTGAATGAAAAGACTGAACAATAGAATTGGTAGATGTGGAGGGAGAGGACTGATTTCAAGGGAAAACTACCAAAGAAAAAGTCTACTTATATTTCTTTACTGACTTAATCCCCTTCTATCTGAGTAGTACCCTCCTCCTTCCTTCTGGGTTCCTAGTCGTCCCCTTTCTACTGCTTCCTCTCTTTTACTACTGACTCACCTTTATTCTCAGGAAAAATAATTCACATTCAGATGTGATAACAGAGCAGTCTCATTGAAATGAAGTTTTTATTTTCTTTTTTTAGCTACTTTCAAAGGTTGAAGCCAAATAAATGAATTGCTAATAGTGGAATCAGGGCACTAGTGAGATTGGGGGACTGTCCTGAGAGCACATTCAGTGTGCAGCTATCCCCCTGTCTCACATACCCTCTGGGTGTCCACCCTCAATTCAGGTTGGACTATATGGCCTTCTGGATTGCGCTGGTCTCTATCACCTCGCTCCCCTCCCTCATCCACCACTTTCCCAAGATAAATCAACCAGGTCAGTCAACACGTTTTGATGAAAAAGAAACAAGTTAGTCTTTTGACTCGACAAAGTGGGCCTTTCTCGAGGCAGAGGGGCTGGGGCATTTGGGAGCATGTGGAATAAGCACTGCCGGGCCAAGACAAGGCCTCTTTTGTACCCCAAGACAAAGATAGAGTGTCCCGGCAAGATGGGGCCAGCGCCTTTCCAACACCAGCTCCGGTAGTTCGGATTGGCTGGCGGTCAGACAAGCCCACCCCGTGACTGGGCAGCCCCGGCTCCTAGCCACCAGCCACCCCCCACCCCCCACTCCTTCGTTTGGCAAACAATTGGATGGGAGTGAAACAAATCATGAAACCAGACTGTCTGCTCTGTCCTGACCACCTGGTACTCATGGAGTTGGACATTCTCAAATCTTAGAGACCTGGTACCTGTGAGGTCAAAAGACTCTGAGGCTTCCATGGCCTTTGGAGATGAACAGATATTTGGGGTTTTGGTTCCAGGTTGGATGGCCTTGGATAAGTCTCACACTTTTCAGAGTTTTGGTTTCCCCATCTGCGAAACGGCACAACGGTTCACCTACAGCTGTTGAATAGATTCAGTGAGGTGGCATTTCTAAAAAACAAGGCCCATGCCTGACACAGAGAGGGTTCTCAGTCATTATGATGCACAGTCCTTTACATTGAGATAACATCTGTTATCTCAATACATGCTCAGAATACCACCACCACTCTCCCGGACTAGGAGGCTATGGGGATAATCATCCCCATTGACTGAAGAAGAAACTAAGGCTTGGAGAAGCAGAACTCCTAGGGAAGATTTCTGGAAGGGTACCCACAAGGTCATGAGTTGCACAGGCCAACAGATCCTGAGAGGGTAAAAGAATCTCCAAGGCAGACATGTTGAGACACTCAGAGACTAATGCTCAGGGCCTTTGCACGTGCTATGCCTTCTGTGGGGAATGCACTTTCCTTTCCTTTTTGGGTGGAACAGGGACAGGTTAATGCTGCCATACCTTTTGAGACTCAACTTAGTCTAGGGAAGGAGAATATTCACCTTTCCCTGGGAAACTTTTTGGTACTATTTTTTTCCCTCTGTGGAAAAGATTTAAAACAGAAGTATTTTAATGAATGTGTTTATTTACTTAACAGATACTTACTGAGCACCTACTGTTCATCAGATACTGTTAATAAGGATGAGGTCCTCGCCACCAGGAGCTGACATTCTAACTCAGGCTCTCAGGCTTGGCTGCCCATTGAAATCATCTGGGGAGCTTTAAAAAAAATCCTTGATGCCTGGGCCTCATGCCAGTGATCTGGTTTCAACTGGTCTGCAGTGGGTGATCAGGGTTTTAAAGAGCTCCCAGGCGACTCCAGTATACACTGATGTTTAAAGAACCATAGGTTTGGGCGAGGAGATGAATGAAGTAATCACCAGAAATACATCAGGCAGGGATAGGTACTGAAGGAGAACTCTTCAAGGAAGAGGGCCCAGCAAGAGGGGCTCTCTGTTTAGACTCTTGGTCATAGAGGGCTGTTCAGGGAGGTGACACTGGAGGAGGAGGGACCCAAAGAAAGTGAGGGAATGAAACATGGGAAATCTGAGGTTGGGGAGCAGCCAGGGTAGAATTCTAGGTGAACAGTTGGATCCTTGGCCAGAATAAGTTCTGAAACTCTTGCTCTCACCTATCCTTAAGCTCCAACATTCTGGTTTCCTCAGACTCAAAGAAGATAATGCTGTTCTGAGGTCTTGATTCTCCTATTCCTTCCTGGCTATGCCTTCCAGACACATCCTCCTATTGTAGCCCTTGTAACCCAAGTAGAAAAATAAGGAAAACCTGATCCAAATAGTGGGATTGTCTTCACCTCTCCCAGGGTGCTCCAACTGAGATCTCCAAATGAGTCTCTTTCTCCTTCTCCCTCACCAAGTCCTCACTCTACCCCAGCCCATAGAAACATGGGGCTCGGAGGAGAGAGGGGAGAGGTGGCCGCCAGAGGTCAAGGAGTCCCACACTGTGCCTTGGGGAAAGTGGGCCCTCTATGAGGGGGCCATCTGGGTCCATTTGACCTGGATTCTGGGGTCCCCAGAGCTAAGGGGTGCTCTGGCTTCACAGATCAGAAGCAGATTGGGCATGGCCAGATGTGCGATAAGTAGCCTGGTCTGTTTCAAAGTCATGAGCGTGTCAGCCTAACTGAGCTTTTTGTGTCACCTTGTCCAGTGAAATTCAGAGGCTTAGGCTCTCAGAGTCCTCAGTATTAATTACTTAAAAAGTTACTTTAGAGTGTTGCCTTAGAATTGTATTCAAATAATACAGAAATGTCATATCCTTAGGTTAGAATATTGCCTTATAATATTATAGCAGAACATTTGGAGAAGGCAATGGCACCCCATTCCAGCACTCTCGCCTGGAAAATCCCATGGATGGAGGAGCCTGGTAGACTGCGGTCCATGGGGTTGCTAAAAGTCAGACACGACTGACCGACTTCACTCTCACTTCTCACTTTCATGCATTGGAGAAGGACATGGCAACCCACTGCAGTGTTCTTGCCTGGAGAATCCCAGGGACGGGGGAGCCTGGTGGGCTGACATCTATGGGGTCGCACAGATTCGGACACGACTGAAGTAACTTAGCAGCAGCAGCAGCAGCAGGACGTTATGTAATGTTGGGTGTTATAATAGTATGTGCTTCAGAGTGTTAGATTAGAATGTGGGTTAGAACTGTGCTAAAATGTTGAAGTAGAATATTAAGCTGTGTCAGAATGTAGTATTTGAATGTTATGTTATTGTAGTATATTAGAGCATTACACAAAATATTGTTGAAATGTTCTGTTAGCATGTTTTCTAAGGATGGCAAGTGGCATCTTTAGTCAAAAGCCAGCACAGGGAATTTCAGGGTTCTTTGATAGAGTGCAGAGCAAGGGGGGCCTGGCCATTTCAGGAGGGCTGGACTTGGGTTCAGCTCTGCCGCTGACTCTTTCCCCAACTCTCCCTTTCTCTGGACCTCGGTTTCCCCACTTTGGAGACAGGGGCTGTTGAACAGTGTTTTCTACAGCGTCTCTCACACTGACTGTCTATGGGGCTCCAAGTGCTGGAATTTTGCCTTTTGCCTCCTCCCGGACAGGAAGTGAAAATTCTGTCTAACAATGAGGTTGATCTTATCAGGGAATAAATGACTTTATGGGAGTAAACAGCTTCCTCACTGACAGGAAAAGTAAGAGGATCGAGCAACCGCAGCCAGAACATGGGACCTCCAGCCAATTGCCTCCCTAAAGGTAAAACAATCCCGCCCCCAAACTGAGGAAGAACCAGGATCCCCTGCCTTCCCCTAGGAACACTCTCTATCCCACCTTCGACACCGCTTGGTCCTCTCCTGACTGTAGTCCTGGAATTCCCACCACTGATGAAAGGAAGGAATTGCTGAGTTCTGAGATACCCCCATCCCCACCCCTAGGCCTCGGCCAGACACCCAGCATCTCATGTCTGTCCCTTTCTTCATGTGGATCAGGCCCCTTCAGAAGTAGGTTTTGAACAGAGTTTGAGCAAAAATACCCTGGGATTCCTCAGCCCCAACCCTCACTGCTCCTTACTCCTGAGAAGAAAAAAACAAGTGATGCCAAGGTGACCTGGGAGAAGCCACAGCTCACACACGCCGTTCTGTACATTTTCAGGGTTTTTATCCACTGCCACCACCCACAGACCTCAGGGGTCTATGATCTAAGACATTAAAAGCATGTCTGGCCAGCCAGCTAATGACCATGAGTGTGCTTGTGCAAGCGACTTCTCTTCTGTGTCCTCAGCAGCAAAATGGGGTGGAGGTTTTGATCTTGTTGGGCATGGTGGGCATGAACTTGATATAATACCTGCAAAGCATTTAGCTCAGCACCTATCAAGTGGCAGATGCACTGAGCTAGTTGAGGTTGAGGATGTCCAGATCTGGGAGACCCCACATCCACACCTATGCCTCCAATCTGGAGTCTGGGCCCCAACTTCTCTGCATGCTTCTTTTTGGAGAGTACTTGGTCATCCAAGGTCATCCTGAGATGAAAGGGGATATCCATAGGAGAACGGGAGCCAGGAATTTTTGTGGTTGGAAGAAGATTTTCCTAGCAAGTTGACAATGAGCGTGATGGGTTTTGCTGAAACAAATTCTTGATATGTGCAAGGATCTGATAAAGCAGACCAGACCTTAAAACCTAGAGTCGAAAACTGGGCAAGTTTCTAGCCCCCCATTTCTTCACTGGCTGACCTCTTCCTATTTTCGCTATTCAGTTATATTATCTGTAAAATGGGACTTACAAAGGCTCTTTCACAAGGCCATTGTGAGAGTCAAATAATAATCTTGTGTGGTATGAGGATGGAGAGCAAATAGTGGCATGCAGAAATGGAGCAGGCAGGGAGGAGTGAAAGTGAAGGACTTAAGGAAGTGCAAGCTATGGCCAGTGCCTTGGGCAGTCCCCTGGGCAACTTTATAGAAGTAGCATGGGGTGGGCAGTCAGCTGAATTGAATCTGAGTGCCAGCTCTGCCATTAGCTTCCTGTGTGAACTTTAGCTGGTCCCCTGACATCTCTAAGCCTCAGTGTCCTCATAGGTAACAGCCAATCAGACTGGATGCCCTCCAGTGATTCACCCTCCCTTGGTTCCTCACATTTCCTATTATGCAGCTTGGCTGAGGATCCTCAAATTGCCCACAATTCTTAAACACCTTCATTCTCATCTTCATGATTTGCCCAAGGATGGCAAAGAAAAGATCTCAAACTTTTGGGAGAGGGTAGTTGGGAGAGTTGAGGACAACCAGTGGCCAGTGCTCCCTGACTGAAGCTTGGTGGCAATCCCCAGATTCTGTCTGCCTGCTTCCCTGTAGTCACTTGCTGGGAATAGTGGGAAGTGATCTAGACACAGTACCTGACACTGGAGCAAAGCCGTGAGTAATACAGATCCAGTCTTGCTCTCATGGAACTAACATTCAGGAAGTAGGATGGATAATACATTAGAGCACTGATATTTGGTACATATATGTTTATTATTGCTATTATTTTTTTGTTCAATTGACACTGACTAATATATAAAGTCCTTCTTTGTCTCTTATATGTTTGGCTTAAAGTTTATTTTGTCTGATATTAGTATAGATACAAGAGAATGCACTGGGGATAGAAAACACCCTTTTCCAACAACACAAGAGATAACTCTACACATGGACATCACCAGATGGTCAATACCGAAATCAAATTGATTATATTCTTTGCAGCTGAAGATGGAGATGCTTTCTACGGTCAGCAAAAACAAGACTGGGAGCTGACTGTGGCTCAGATCATGAACTCCTTATTGTCAAATTCAGACTTAAATTGAAGAAAGTAAGGAAAACCACTAGACCATTTAGGTATGACCTAAATCAAATCCCTCATGATTAAACAGTGGCAGTGACAAATAGATTCAAGGGATTAGATCTGATAGACAGAGTGACTAAGAACTATGACAGAGGCTTGTGCCATTACACAGGAGGTGGTGATCAAAATTATCTCCAAGAAAAAGAAATGCAAAAAGGCAAAATGGTTGCCTGTGCAGGCCTTAAAAAATAGCTGGGAAATGAAGAGAAGAGAAAGGCAAAGGAGAAAAGGAAAGATATATCCACCTAAATGCAGAGTTCCAAAGAATAGCAAGGAGAGATAAGAAAGCCTTTCTAAGGGATCAATGCAAAGAAATAGAGGAAAACAATAGAATGGAAAAGACTGGAGATCTCTTCAAGAAAATTAGAGATACCAATGGGAACATTTCATGCAAAGATGAGCACAATAAAGGACAGAAACTGTATGGACCTAACAGAAGCAGAAGATATTAAGAAGAGGTGGCAAGAATACACAGAAGAACTGTACAAAAAAGATATTAGTGACCCAGATAAGCCATGATGGTGTGATCACTCACCTAGAGCCAGACATCCTGGAATGCAAACTCAAGTAGGTCTTAGGAAGCATCACTCCAAACAAAGCTAGTGGAGGTGATGGAATTCTAGCTGGGCTATTTCAAATCCTAAAAGATGATGCTATAAAGTGCTGCACTCAATATGCCAGCAAATTTGGAAAACTTAGCAGTGACCATAGGACTGGAAAAGGTCAGTTTTCATTCCAATCCCAGAGAAAGGCAATGCCAAAGAATGTTAGAACTACTACACAATTGCACTCATCTCACATGCTAGTAAAGTGATGCTCAAAATTCTCCAACCTAGGCTTCAACAGTACACGAACCATGAAATTCCAGATGTTCAAGCTGGATTTAGAAAAGGCAGAGGAACCAGAGATCAAATTGCCAACATCTGTTGGATCATAGAACAAGCAAGAGAATTCCAGAAAAAGCATCTGCTTTATTGACTACGTCGAAGCCTTTGACTGTGTGGATCACAACAAACTGTGGAAAATTCTTCAAGAGATGGGAATACCAGATCACCTGATCTGCCTCCTGTAAAACCTGTATGCAGGTCAAGAAGCAACAATTAGAACCAGACATGGAACAACAGACTGGTTTCAAATAGGAAAAAGAGTATGACAAGGCTGTATCCTGTCAGCCTGCTTATTTAACTTACATGCAGAGTACATCACTCGAAATGCCAGGCTGGATGCAGCACTAGCTGGAATCAAGATTGCCGGGAGAAATATCAATAACCTCGGATATGCAGATGACACCACCCTTATGGCAGAAAGCAAAGAGGAACTACAGAGCCTCTTGATGAAACTGAAAGAGGAGAGTGAAAAAGCTGACTTAAAACTCAACATGCAAAAAACAAAGGTCATGGCATCTGGTCTCATCACTTCATGGCAAGTAGATGGGGAAACAATGGAAACAGTGGCAGATTTTATTTTCTTAGGCTTCAAAATCACTGTGGATGGTGATTTCAGCCATGATATGAAAAGACACTTACTCCTTGGAAGAAAAGCCATGGCAAACCTAGACAGCATATTAAAAAGTAGAGACATTACTTTTCCAAAAAAGGTCCATATGTTCAAAGCTATGGTTTTTCCTTTAGTCATGTATGGATGTTAGAGTTGGACCATGAAGAAAGCTGAGCACGGAAGAATTCATGCTTTTGAATTGTGGTGCCAAAGAAGACTTTTGAGAGTCCCTTGGACTGCAAGGAGACCCAACCAGTCCATCCTAAAGGAATTCAGTCCTGGGTATTGATTGGAAGGACTGATGTTGAAGCTGAAACTCCAGTACTTTGGCCACCTGATGTAAAGAGCTGACTCATTTGAAAAGACCCTGATGTTGGGAAAGATCGAGGGCAGGAGGAGAAGGGGACGACAGAGGATGAGATGGTTGGATGGCATCACCGACTCAATGGACATGAGTTTGAACTAGCTCCAGGAGATAGTGAAAGACAGGGAAGACTGGGGTGCTGCAGTCCATGGGGTTGCAAAGAGCTGGACAAGACTGAGCGACTGAACAGCAACAACATGAGGATTACATATAACATCCTAAAGTTATAAAAATTTAATTTGAAGGGATACCAACTTAATTTCAATTGCACACAAAAATTCCAATCTTTTATTGTTCTGTTCATTCTCCTATTTTAGTTACTGATGTCACAAATTATATCTTTAAACACTGCGTACCTATTAACATAGAATTATAATTAATTTTTATTCTTTTGCCTTTTAAATCTTATAAAAAATAAAAGGTAGAGTTGCAAACCAAAATTACAATAATATTTGCTTTTACATTTGCCCAAGTACTTACTTTTATCAGATATTCTTATTTGTTCATACAGCTTTGAGTTAATATCTGCTGCTGCTGCTGCTAAGTTGCTTCAGTCGTGTCTGACTCTGTGAGACGACAGATTGCAGCCCACCAGGCTCCACCGTCACTGGGACTCTCCAGGCAAGAACACTTGAGTGGGTTGCCATTTCCTTCTCCAATGCATGAAAGTGAAAAGTGAAAGTGAAGTTGCTCAGTCGTGTCCGACTCTTAGCGATCCCATGGGCTGCAGCCTACCAGGCTCCTCCATCCATGGGATTTTCCAGGCAAGAGTACTGGAGTGGGGTGCCATTGCCTTCTCTGGAGTTATTATCTAATATCTTTTTATTTTAACCTGAAGGATTCCCTTAGAATTTCTCATAGGTTAGGTATAGTGGTAATGAATTACCTCAGTTTTTGTTTATCTTGATGTGTCTTTAATTCTTCCCTCATTTTTTGGAAGGATATAGTTTTTCTATATCCTTTTTCCTTTGGCTGAAATCTTTTTTTTTTTTTTGACACAAATATATTCTCCCACTTCCTTCTAGTCTCCAAGGTTTCTGCTGCGAAGTAGGCTAATAATCACATTAAAACTCCATTGTCCATAATGAGTCACCTCTCTCTTGCTGTTTTTCAAGTTTTTTCTTTGGCTTGGGCATTTTACAATTTGATTATAATACAGCACAGAGTGGGTTGGTTAGAGTGCAACAAATTTCCTACTTGGAAATTATTCAGCTTCTTGGATTTGTAGATACATGTACTTCATCAAGTTTGGGAAGTTTTAGCCATTTTCTTCTTCAGATAGTTTCTCTGCCTCTTTTTATCCTCTTCTTTGGGGATTCCCATAATACATATATCGGTCCTTTGTTGCTGTCCTACAAGTCCCCTAGATTTTATTCACTTTTCTTCATTCTTTGTTTTCCCCCTGCTCTCCAGGCTCAAACATTTCAGTTGTTCTTTCTTCAGGTTTACCGCATCTTTCTTTGGCCTGTTCAGTATTGCCCATCATAGGCAGCAGACTAGAATACTAGGAAGCCCCAAACTCTCATCCCTCCCACGGAAGCATCAAGAACAAAATCGAAAACTAGAAACTGCACTGACCTAATATAGGAGCTCTGGAAAACAGTACAAGATTTATAGCAACCAAGTGAATATCCAATCAAGATGTCTGAGGCACGTGATTATGGGTGGACACTTACAACAAACCATCTATGGACCCAGGCGTCTTGGTTCTATCTTCTCCCTGACGCTTTCATGCGTGGTGCCTGCTGCTTCTCCCTACCTGAGATCCAAATTAGATGAAACAAGGACCAGTTCTTCAGGGAGTTCTCATCAGGTCAGAAGGCTGCAAACAAGATCTGCCTTGCAACCTCTGGTTTGAGCGAGGGAACTAGGAACTGGGCTGCTGTCTCCCCCAGACCAAGATCACTGTTATGCCAGGGAGAGGATGGAAGAAGAGCTAATAAAATCACCACAAAACATTTCCTACTGTTTTGAAGGTGGATTTTTCTTGATTGTGTGTTCATTTAGTTGCTATAAATTTCTGATTGTTTTTCAGAGCTCCTATATTAGTTCGGCCCAGTTTCTGGGTCTTTATTTTTGTTTTTGGTGCTTCCGTGGGAGGAATGAGAGTTTGGAGTATCCTCATCTGCCATTTTGCTGCCTCTGATGGACAATATGTTAGAAACACTGAAATATTTAACTGCATGATAAGAGAAAGGAGCAGCATCACTGGTGTGAACATATATACAGCAGAAGCTACTGTAAATGATTGGGATCAGGCTTTGGGGAAAAGATGATTTTTGAACTGAGGGAGAAGAAAGAAGAGACTAGGAAAAGAACTGAGGAAAGAGAAAAAGAACAAAGTTCCCAAGGTGGGAAAGAAGCTGGTTTATCCTGAGCCCTGTTGAAAGGTTGATTCTGAAGCTCAGGGAGTCTGGGGGCCAAAGCACACAGGACTTGAGAGCCAGGAGGAACAGTCTGGGCTTTATTCTATCTAACATGGAGGGTTTCAAGAACTAAAGAGGCCTCATGATTTTTGTTTAAGGTCACTGCGTAGGTAAGGCCTAGGATGGAAGCAGGGAGACCAGTGAGGAGGGTGATATAGATGCCCTGGCCAGAGGTGGAGCCAGAGTCTGATAATTAGGGGCCAGCCTTTGGCAGGAGTCACAGTGAGGCTGAGTTTGGTGGAAATGGGCTGGCAGCATCCCTGAGGGCTTTCAGAGGTAGACCAGGGAGTAATCTCAGCCAAGTCTGGTACTGGGGTAAGTGGGGGAATGGACCACTTTTGCTCCTGTGGATGTCTTTTGAAGTTCGATGCTCTGCCTCTCCCGTCCGTGCCTTTCTCATTGGGAAGGTGCGGGGAAAGAAGACAAGCTGTGCTCCTGGGGTTTGCAGAATCAGTATCTAAAAGGTCCATGCTTTTAACAGGAACTGGCTCATTGAAGAGATGGGGAAGCTGGGCCCAAGGGAGGGGCTGTGGCTGTGGGCTCACAGCCTGTGGGCCCCCTTCAGTGGGAATGAGTCAGGGACCTCATCACTCAGTTCCTGCTAATACTGAGGTGTCAGCGTTTTCAGTGTGTCTGAGGTTAAACGCAAGGATTCCAAAGTTGATCTGGTCTGGCCAGAATCCTGAACCTCTGACTCACAGTGTGATATTGTGCCAGCTGCCGAGCCTCAGTTTCGTCCCCTGTACCACTGAGGTGATAACAGTCCCCACGATATTGATTTATGGTGAACTACATGAGATAATGTGGACAAAGCCCATAGCAGGGGCCTGGCTTATAGTAGGTGCTCAACATTTGATCTTTGCAATGATATTGCTAATTACTTTGATAACTGTAATTATTAGCCGAGTATCCTGCCAACAATTTCAGGCACTCATCAGAACCATAGGATCCAGCTTGGTCTGGTTTGGGAGCATGTCAGAAGGACAGATTCCTTCTTCTTGTTCCCTCTGTCTTAGCCACAGAGCTTGCCTGCTCACAGGCCCTGCCACCTATTTCATGTTCAAAGTGAAATGTCAAAGAGAGGGAAAGAGAACCTGCAGAAAGAAGAACAATGAGCCATTACATCCGTTCCTCATAGATGGTGGGTGGCATTTGAGATGGGCCTTGAGTTTGGGTTGGAGATACACAAGCCAAGATAGTAGGCTGGCATTCCAAGAGGAGCGAGGAGCCTCTGCCAAGGTTTGGATATACAAAAGTGTTTCTCATTGCTTTTGGGTAGACAGAGAAAAGACTGGCTCATTTTAGCCATATGAAGAGTTTGTGATAAGAGGGTGAGTATGAAGAAATAAAGTTGTTAGATTGTGGCTATTTGTGGATGCCAGGGTAGAGGAATTTGGTGTCCACCATTCAAGCGACTGGAGATGTGATTGTTTCTGAAGAAGGGAAGATCATTCTCAGAGCTGGGCTCTGGAGAGCTCCATACACAGACCAGAGGCCCTGATCCCTGTTTAGAGCCTTTACAGTGGCCTAGGCCAGGGATATGGCACCCCACTCCAGTACTCTTGCCTGGAAAATCCCATGGACGGAGGAGCCTGGTGGGCTGCAGTCCATGGGGTCACTGGGAGTCGGATACGACTGAGTGACTTCACTTCCACTTTTCACTTTCATGCATTGGAGAAGGAAATGGCAACCCACTCCAGTGTCCTTGCCTGGAGAATCCCAGGGATGGGGGAGCCTGATGGGTTGCCGTCTATGGGGTCACACAGAGTCGGACACGACTGAAGCGACTTAGCAGCAGCAGCAGCAGCAGGCCAGGGATGCTGAGGTCCATCTTTGGGAGTGTGGATGGAGGGATTTTCCGGGGGAGGTGTATAGTCAACAAGGCTTGACAACTAATTAGAAGTGACAGAGGAGAGGGAGGACCCAAGACAGACTCGCACGGCTGGATGGTTGAGATGAAGGCCAAGGACAGAAGAGGTCTGGGGAAGAAGATGGTGATGGCAGCTCTGGATGCTTCTTGCTTGAGGAGCCTGTGAGCCCTTCGCAGGGCCAGTTGGCTCTGCAGCTCTGGACTTAGAGGTCTCAAGATTGGAGATGGGTATTTGGTGATGATTATGTCTGAGTTTGTCTGATCTGTTGAGGGACGTGGGCAGTGGGGAGGGCCTGGCAGGGCCGCTGGCTGCTGCTGCCCCCTCGGCCCATGTGTGGCCTCAGAGTCTGTTTCTTCTCTCTGCCGCCATCCCCTCCTTCTCATCTTACACTTCCTTTCCGGCCCTCACTCAGCTGCGTCATTTTAGGGAACTTGGAAACCAGACCTCATGTCTTTAACTTATAAAATTATACACTCCAATGAGCCGGAAAGGGGCTTTCTGGAATAATTCTATTGAAAATATGTGGGTTTTCGCCTTGAAATGATCTTCCTGAAATTATCCCCTTTCTCTCTTTATAAATATTAAAAAGAAGGAATCAGAGCTTAGTGCTTTAAATCCCTATTCAGGGATTTCTTGTCTGCCTCCCAGGAAAGCAACCAGTCATTGCTGAGGAAGAAAAGGAAGAGTCTGACTTGGGTCTGTCTAATGCGAGCACCCCGACCCCGGCTTTTGGAGTGTCCCTGACCCATCCCTCCTTGTGTCCCTACAGCTAAGCTGGGATGTGTCGGAATGTGGGGGTGTGTGAGGGAAGGAGCAGGCTGGGAGGGGTGGGGGGAGAGGGAAGGTGAGTAAGGCTGCGGAGACAGAAGCAAGAGAGATGGAGAGCTGGAGTGAGAATGAGAGAGACAGAGACAGAGAGAGACATCAGGAAGAGAGAGAAGAGAGCTGGAGTGAGAGAGAGAAGTGGCTTTAGGGAGAAAGAGACACAAAAAGCAGAGACAGGGGGGCTGGGTAAGAGAAGTAGTAACACAGAACCAGAGCCGGAGGATTAAAGGAGACACAGAATACAGAGAGAGGACAGCACAAGATGCCGAGAGAGAAAGAGAAGGTACAGGGATGGGGGACTGCGAGCATGTGACAGGGAGCCAGAGGCAGACAAAGATGCAGAGAAAGGCCCACAGAAGAGAGGCAACACAGGCTGACAAGCAGGGTAGGGAAGAGCCGTGGGACAGAGACACCGTGAGCCAGTACAGAGGGGGGGTGACAAGGAGGCTGGAAGGGCTGGTGCCACGCCCAGGCTGGGGCTGACTCGGGCTGGGGATGAATGTGTGACGTGTGTGCAGGGTGGCATCAGATGGAGGGAAACTCCTCATTCCTAGCCTGATCCCTCGGGGCCTTTCCTCAGTTCCGTGACTTGGGTGAAACACTGTCGATTTTAATACGCGAGGGAGGGGTAGGGGAACAGGAAGCTGGCTTAGGAGACGGCGGGTCCGAGTGTGAGGTCTGCCAAACCATTGCTGTGTCACCTTACGCACTTTTTCCAGTTTTTGGAGCCTTGGTTTTCTCATCTGAAAAGTGGGATAATGGAGCCTATATCAGGACTGTTTGCCACTCACATGGGGCACCACCTGTAAGGGGCTTGTCACAGAACCTGGTGGTATGTGCCCACCTTACAAGAATGTCTGGGACTCAGCTACAATTCTGTGATCTCAGAACTAACCAGTGCACATGCTGAAGACCTAGAGGGCAGAACTTGTACCCTATAGGCACCTCGAAAAAAGAAGTCTGTGGGAGGAAGAGAACAGGAAACTTCATGGTTGGGAGAGTTCCTGAGAAGGCTTTCCAAGGCAGTCATGATGGGTACAAGAGGTAAAGGGGGAGATAGGAACATTTAACTAGTCTCCATCCTCCTGAAAGGGGCCCTGGTGAGGAGAGAAGTGCCCTGGCCCATGGCTCCCTCTGTGACCATGAGCCCTCCAGGGCTTCTGCCTGCCTGTCTGACCAAGAGGGTATCAGCCTCCAGGCTCTGTAGAGCTTTGAGGCCCTAACATTCAGGGGTTCTCCAGGTCTATGATTGTAGCAGCCTGATCTGGAGTGGGGGTGGGGGTGGCGAGGATGTCCCCTGTGCCTTCCCGCCACCCCCAGAGCTGCAGCAGGAACAGAGCCCTCTGCCTTCTAAAGGATCTGTCACAAAGCACGGTGGTGGGTTACTGGTTACCACATAAGCCAAGCCCTTGATCTGCCGTGTTTGAGGAAACCCTTTGTTCCTTTCAAGTCTCTATTCTCTCAGCCAGGGTTGGCGCAGAGACCGAAGCACTGTTTTCTCTTTCTTCCTTTTCTTTTTGGATTTTTAAAAATAACTGGCTTGTGCATTCAGGCAGTGTTCCAGAATTAGGTTCCCAGGCTTGGGTTCAGGGCCAGGGACTTCAGCTACCCCTTACTCCTGGGAGCACCTGGAGGAGTGAACCCAGGAAGACTGGGGGGATGGGGAGGGCATTAAAACCATGCCCTCGAGACAGACTCAAGCTGAGGCAGCAGCCCTGTGAGGTGAGGCTAAAGAGTACAGACAGAGTGATGGGGGGTTCCAATCCTGGCTGCAGTAGCCCCAAGCTGGCTGACTCTAGTGTACCTCCATTCCCTTCTGGACCTCAGTTTTATTAAGTTAGAGGTCAGAGCAGAGATGACACCTTTCTCCATTGCTGGGTCCATGCCAGACATTACTAATCAATCTCCCCCTCCCCCAACCCTCAAGCTTGGATGAGACCTGAGAATTCTTTTCAACACAGTGCCCTGTGTGTTTACCACCAATTGAATCTGAGCAGTGCAAAATGAGACCTACTTCCCATTCTGGGACATCTCACATGGCCAACATGAAGTGGGTACTCAAAAAATATTTATTAGATGAACAGAAACAAATTTTTTTTTAGTCCCTACTACATCTCCTGCGAAGAGTTGGCTCATTGGAAAAGACCCTGATGCTGGGAGGGATTGGGGGCAGGAGGAGAAGGGGACGACAGAGGATGAGATGGCTGGATGGTATCACCGACTCGATGGACGTGGGTTTGAGTGAACTCCGGGAGTTGGTGATGGACAGGGAGGCCTGGCACGCTGAGATTCATGGGCTCGCAAAGAGTCAGACACGACTGAGCGACTGAACTGAACTGAACATGCCAGATAGTGTTGTAAGTACTTCTAAGCAGTGAACAAAACAGAGTTCCTGACCTCAATTCAACGTGTGGGGGAGACAGGCAATAAGCAAATAAACAGAGAAATAAATATCAAACATCAGGTGGTAATCAGTGCTGTGAAGAAAAATGAACCAGAATAAAACAATGGAGAGTGACAGAGGATGGGTGTGGTGGCGGGGTTGGGGGGTGCATATTGTAGATAAGATCATTAAAGAAGGTCTTCTGAGGAGTTGATAGCACAGCAGAGAACGCAACAGAGTGAGAAATCTCTTAAGATTCCATCACTCTAAGACTATGAGTGGATTTGACACTAAGATTCTAATTTTTGTTGTATAAGATTCTAGAATCCCAGGAACTTAGGAACCTGTAACTAAAATTGCGGATTTTTACTGCTTTCACATTCTCTGACAATGATTCTAGAATTTTGTGACTCTGAAATGCTAGGATTCACTGAAACATCTTTTTTGCTTGAATAGACCAGGATTCATTGCCTACCCTCTCCTGCTACCCTTAGGAAACGAAGCTGAAAATAGAAACATCAAAACAACAAGCCATTCCAGCTCTAAGTGCCATAGTAAACAAATGGTCCAATGTTGCTCCGACGGTTTAATTGCAGCAGCTCCAGACAAGCTCATTCATGAAGCATCTTCAGTTGATGAAGAGGAGGAGTGAGACTTTGGGGGAAGGGGTGGCTTGTGGCTATCTCTGAGGAAGGATCTGAACTGCCATCCCAGGTGAGGGCGATGCTCTGGGAAGCTGGCTGGGTTTTAGCAGTCAAAGCCTACTTTGGCTGGATCAGACACCCTTTGCTTTGGGGATCAAGATGGTGGATATTTCCTAGGAGATTAAGAAAGGCCTCTCTGAGGAGATGGCATTAGAGCTGGATCTGAAGGACTAGACAATGCCAGGTTGACAGACTGCCAGGGGAGTGAATTACAGGCAGAGGGAATAGCAGATGCAAAGGTTCTGAGGTGAGAGGGAGCTTGGCTGGTTCCCAAAGCTGTTGGAACGCATAAAAACAAGGAGATAAGATTAGAAGGGCAGGAAGGGTCTGGATCATACATGGGTTTGTAGGCCAGGACTAGGAATGTGGAAGCTCCTGAAAGGTTTTAAACAGAGGAGTGACATAATGTTAATTCTTTAATTAAAATATTCCTAAGCACTCTGAGTAGAATGAACTACTGTGGGGAAAAGTAGAAACTAGAAGATTAGTAAGAAACTGGTGTTTGTCCCACTGAGAAATAATGGTGGCTTAGACTTAAATGGTGGCAGTAAATCCATCTGTTCATCTCTCCCTTCTTCCTTCTCTCTTCCTTCCATCCTTCCCTCTATCCATCCATTTGTTAACCAAACACATATTAAGTGTCCGTGGGGAGTTGGGCATAATGCAGGAATCACAAAGATGAATTCAACATGGTTCCTAACCGTGAGGAACTCGTAGACCGGCAGGGTGAATGACGTTGCCGTACAATCGTATGAATGCTCCAGGTAAGAAATTCACCAAGTATGGCGCAAGCTCACGGGAGGAAATGTGTTGAGCCTGGGAAGCTGGAAAAGGCCTCGTGCAGGAGGAGTTGATGTTTGAATTGGACCTTTTGGAAGACACAGGGGAAGTGGGCAGCCAGGAGAGTGTCCCTGGCAGGGGGGCAGCGTGAGTAAAGGCAAGGGGGTAGCCTGAGAGAGCATGGTGTGTATTGAAATGTGGAGATGTCCAGGTTGGTGGAATCAACAGGTGTGTGGAGGCACACTCTGGGAGAGGTGGAAGGCACACTTGTGATGGGCCTGCCCCTTGCTGCTCAGTTCTGCCTGCCCCAACCAGAGCTGAGTAATTTAATTAAGTGCCAACTCTCAAATAAGATGCAGCTGTTAAGCAGATGTCGCCTTTCACCCCAGATGGAGGTGCATCTTGGCAACGGGCACAGCATTTCTAGGGCATCTAATTTGTGAAGCTGCAGAGAGGAAGGAAATTCAAGACACTGCCATTATTATCTAACGACCATCATTCGCTCGGCCCCCACCCCCAGTACCTCTGCCACCTGTCAGACATTCCTGTTGGCTTCAGACTAGAGACAGGGAGGTGGGCTTGCAGGTGGACTAGGAACTTGACTTGCTGGTTCTCGCTCAGTAAAGGAGAAGAAAAGTAAATGAAAAAGCTGTCAATCCACAGAGAATCCCCAAGAACTTTTATGATAGTGGAAAGTGACCTATTGCCCCAGTTTTCATGAAAGGGGCACAGACAATAACCGTTATCTACTGAACTCCTACTTAGAGTCACACGCTGAGTGCAGTTCTTCATGCACCTGGTCTCTGGTTCTCTAGGCCCTCCCACCTCCATGCACCAATGTACCCCATGCAGGTACTGCCTCAAGGCCTCTGCCCTTGCTTCCTTCCCTGGGAATGCTCTTCCTCCCCTGGGAATGCTCTGTCCACGTGGCTCATTCCCTCCTATTTTTCAATGTCACCTCCTCACAGAGGCCTTCCCTGACCCCCTGCTTACAGTAGCAGCCTCTCCATCATTCTCTATCCCTTACCTTGCTTTATTTTCCTTCATCACCAGATACGTGTATGTTTACTTGGTGTCTGTTTCTCTCCTCTAGAGTTTAAACTCCTAAGCACAAAGATTTCTGTCTCTTTTATTCATTGTGGCCCCTCCAGCACTCAAAAGAATGCTTGACGCAAGGCAGAACTCTAAATATTTGTTCAGTGGGTGGATGAATGATCAATGGATCTCATTGAACTTCAGGGAGATAAAATCACTTTCCCAGGAGTAACATAGCTGCGAGGGGCAAGCTTGGATTTGAATTTGGGTCTGTCTATTCCAAAACTTTTTCCTTAAGGCTCTCTCCTCTACTCTTTCTCCCTAGCACTTACAACCACTTACTTGTTAACGATCTGTTCTTGTGTTTGGTATCTGTCTCCCCCACTAGAATGGCAACTCCACTGTAATAACAGAGTTCACCTGTTTTATTCACAACTGACTCCTCTCACACACATACTTCTTTAATCCTGGAAGCAAGCCATTTTACAGATGGGAAAATTGAGGCTCAGACAGAGGAATGGTTTGCCTTGCCCAGGATCCTCCACCTAGTGAGTGGAGAGCAGGTTTTCATTTGTCATATGAAAGGGTCCCCCATTTAACACTTGCTGGTTCAGTCCACCCAAGGGACTCCCAGCCTGGCCAGAAGCTCCCCTCACAGCCTGCTTTCCCCTCAAGGTCAGCAGTGTCAGGGCCAACGTCAAGCTAACCCTTAATTCATAACTCCCCAGTTTTGTCCATTCAAGTAAAAACTTTGATGTTATTTTAACTCAAATCCCCCATTGACTTCAATGGAAGCTTTGAATCCATGAGGAAGTTCTGACAGCGATTTTGGAGGTAGCACAAGCACCCAGTGGAAATCACATTAGCATACTCATTATCTCAGGATCCTTTGAATGTGTTTTTCAGCTGTTCCCTTAAAGTGACTGGCAACAATGGATCCTTTCTATTCACGAATTCCCGGGCCTGTATTGGGGCTGTGGTGGGCTCCTAGGTGCTTCTCTGCGCTTTCCAAATGGTGACAATGATGTGAACCCCTGCGGCATAAGGTAAGGTAAAGAATGCCATCCAGGCAGACACTCTGGGGTAAAAGAAGCACATGGTCTGGGTTTGGAAGAAACAACTCCTCAAGTCACTTAGGGCCGGGTGTGGTGGGACCCCCAGGGGTGAGAGTGGGGGCTCAGGTAACAAAACTGTTGCCAAAGGGCAGGGATGGCTTTGGGTTGTCAAGATGGCTGCTCAACTCCGGAAAGTGCCAGAATCAGCTGGGGAGCATCTGCCAACCCTTAGCATCCAGAACCCCCACAGAAGACCATTTAGCTCTGAATCTTGGGACTTGGGGGGACAACTGGGCCTCAAAGGCTTTTGAGTGTTCCCGGATGACTCTAGTACACTGACAGGCAGCTAGTAAGTGGAGCTAAACTGCTCTCTCAGTCAAACCAGAGCGGGGGGCGGGGGCGGGGGGAGCTGGAAATTATGCCGTGGGTGATGGTGGCAGAGAGGGGCAATAGGAAGTCCTCTGAGGATGTGTGGGGAAGAAGGCACATCAGAGAAAACATCCCCCCTTTTTTTCTTTTTAAGACAAATTTCAAGTACAGAAAAGTAGAGAGACTAGTACAATGACCCTCTTAACTATTACCAGTCTCATCAATTACCAACGTGATGCCCCCGTTGCGGGGGGAGGCTGAGGTGTATGTGGGAGGCAAAGCACCCAGCTTCCCTGGGAGCTTCCTGGGAAAAGCCAGCGCTCTTCACCAGTGGTTCTGTGACAGGGATCCCTGGTGGGAATGCAAAGTGCCCCACCAAGCTCTCAGGCTAGGACAAGTTTTGGCAGGAGAGCCAACAACTGGGACACAAGGACTTCTGTAGTAAGGGAAAAAAGTTATACTTAAGAAATTCCCAACTATTTGAAATAATTCCTCCTTGACTAGTTCCTCGGTCCTCGTGTTTTGGGACAGGGCTGTGAGCATCCCCTTTTGGTGGGACCTCTCTGGCTGCTAAGTGCAGACACCTGCAGAAGGCGAGCACAGAGCAGAAGGTGTTGCAGTCTCCCCAGACCCACTGACAGTTTAGCCACTTGCAAATCATTCAGCTGCCAGTGCTCCAGGGACTGAGTTAGTTCAGGGCCCCCTTCTTGTCTTCACTTATGTGCCTTCACGTAAGAGTCTCTGTGTTTTCACACTGTCTTTGTAATATCTGATCCTATGGGGTCTTTCGGTTTTTATGCATTTCTCCAACTCTGAGATCCGGATTCAAACACAGTACCAATACTAGACCAATTGATACTGATCAGTTTAGCTAACTGCGCTCAGCCCTGCTGGGTGGAGATTTTGCACCAGGCCAAACCAGTGGCTGCCGGCTGGCCTCTATTTTGGCAGCCTTTGGCTCAGGTGACACCTCCTGCTCCAATCAGCTGCTGTGGTGGCTATGGAGGCACTATTGGGTACGAATATAAAGTCCGAATGGAATAGTGCATGGATTAAGGTGGACTCTGGGGCAGACTGCCTGTGCTCAGGTTCAGACCCAGCCTTCGCCACTTATTGTGACCTTGGGCTGGGTATTCAGCCTTACACTGGTGAAGAGTATGTAAGCTGATCAATGAAGCACATAGTACAGTATTTAATTAGAGCCCCAAAAGTGTTCATCACCATTGCTGCTACTATCAGGGGACAGTTTATCTGCACTAAGTTAGATGCTTTAAAGGCAAGTTCTCATTCAGTTCTTTAAAAACCCACAGTGAGATAGGCTGTCTTTTCTATCCCATCACATAGGTGTGAATATAGAGGGACAGGGAAGTTACCTTCTGGTTCTAGGGTCCCTCAGCTAGTAAGGATGGAGCTGGGATTCAAACACAGGTTTGTCTAGCTCCAGAACCATTGCTCTGATTCACTGTGCCCCTGACAGGGCACCTATGTATAAACGCCCTCCATTGGCCACTTGTGCAAGGCTTAGGCAGGAGCCTCCCACACCCCAGAAGGTGCAGCACTGCCCCTGACCCCACCCCGCCTCAGCTGGCCCTGCCCTCCAAGGATGCAATCTGCTAAAGTGGAGACTGCATCCTGTCTGGCTCTGGTCTACAAAAGCCGTTCCTATCCCTCGTCCTACGTGGTCCTCAGCAAGTGCCAACAAGTTAGTAGACTGGGAATTATCCCTCCCATTTGAGAGATGCAGAAACTGAGGGTCACCAAAAATAGAATCAGAATTTGAACCCAGGTCTGTCTGTCCCTTTCCCCTTCTCCATCCCCTTTGCAGGGCAAAGCTGAATCCAAGGGGATCCGGAGCCACTGTAGATTCTCAAACAGGGTAAATTAAAGGCAAGAAGAACTTGGGGTCAGAATGGAGGACCTCAGAACTGGAAGGTGCCTCATGTAATTGGGCCCAGAGAAGCCAGAGGGTTGCTGGATTTGTGCCCTGATCACTGCTTAACAATTAAACAGTTGTGTAAACTTTCCTACTCATGACCTGGGGTTCTTTCAGGGTGTAGAGGAAATGGAGTGAAATGAATTCCAGGTGCCAGTTTAATTCCATGAAGTTCAGTATGCCTGCCAAACACGGGGATTTGATGCAGGTTCCCTGACTGAAGGACCGCAGGGAGGAAGGGGTATCTGCAGGCTCTTGGCTCAGGTTTTCCTCTTCTGACACTCACACACAAAGCAGGGCCTTGCTTATCCTCCAGGGTGATTATCGCTCAATAGTCCCTGGGCTTCACATATGTAGGCTTTTCAGCACACCCGTGGAATCAAACAGACAAGGATTTGAATTCTTATGTTGCACCTACTCACTGTGTGACCTGGGGCGAGTCGCTTAACCTCTTTGGGCTTCCATTTCCTCATGTATCAATACAGTCCTCTCCTATTTGGTTACCGTGAGGACCGAGTAAGATATGTTCATACAGTGCTTGCTGTAGTGCCTGGTGTGTGGGGAAAGCTGTTATTGTTATTTTAGGCACTAAAATCCCATGTCCCCCACACAAAAAACTTCAGACACTTGCTGTTGGCATGGGGATGATTAAGAGATTTACCTTTTAGAAACATAAAAGAATGATTAAAAAGGAAGGGTTATTTTTGTGACAGGGTGGAGGATGCATTAGGAGGAACAAGACTGAAAATGAAATATGTCCATTAGGAATGTGTTTGGCTGTTGGTAGCAAAAAAATCCAACAACAAAACAGATTTCCAGTCTTTCCTCAATCTTCACTTTGCCTCTCTTCCTTAGTCAATAGAATTCCTAATTTTATCTGGGCACGTGGCAGCCTGGCATGAAGATTACAGTTCCTAGCTTCCTTTTCATATTTTAGGTATGGCCATGAATTTCTCTTGCCAATGGGAAATGTTTTATGTGATTTCTAGAGAATGTCTTAAAAGAGAGAGTATACACATTACTCCTCTCTTTCTCCTTGCTGGCTGGAATTTGAGATGTGAGGACTGGATCTTAAGCAGCTATTTTGTAAATTAAAGATGGCTGATGATTCTTTGACCCTCTTTCCATCGAGAGGAAGAGTCAATTTGAGTCAATTTTTCCCTTCACTCAATCTAGGCTGGCCTGTGACTTCTTGGACCAAAAGACTAGAGTGGAAATGATGTTCTGCCAATTCTAGGTGTTGCCCTTAAGAGAACTGACAGCTTCTGCCATGGCTTTTTGGATCCAGAAGCTGCTATTGGCAAGGTCAAACCACTCTGCTGGAGAGATCACCTGGAAAGGCCCTAGGACTACATAGAAAAAGAGAGGGACCCAGCTGAGCTTAGCACTGTAGTCATCCCAGGAAAGCACCGGCATCCCAGTAAAATCTTCAGCTGAATATGAAAAGTGACTAGTTGATGCTTACAGATGAGAAGGATCACCCAATTATTGTTGTTCAGTTGCTGAGTCACGTCTCACTTTGCAACCTCAGGGACTGCAGCACGCCAGGTTTCCCTGTCCGTCACTGTCTCCTACAGTTTGCTCAGACTCATGTCCATGGAGTTGGTGATGATATCTAACCATCTCATCCTCTGTTGCCCTTTTCTCATTTCCCTTCAGTCTTTCTCAGCTTCAGGGTCTCTTCCAATGAGTCAGCTCTTTACATCACGTAGCCAAAGGATTAGAGCTTCAGCTTCAGCAACAGTCCTCCAATGAATATTCAGGGTTGATTTCCTTTAGGATTGACTGGTCTGATCTCCTTGCAGTCCAAGGGATTCTCAAGAGTCTTTACCAACACCACAGTTCAAGAACATCAATTGTTTGGTGCTCAGCCTTCTTTACGGTCCAACTCACATCTGTACATGACTACTGGAAAAATCATACTTTTGACTATATGAACCTTTGTTGGCAAAGTGATATCTTTGTTTTTTAATATGCTGTCTAGGTTTGTCATAGCTTTCCTTCCAAGGAGCAAGTATCTTTTGATTTCATGGCTGCAGTCACTGCCCCCAGTGATTTTGGAGCCCAAGAAAATAAAATCTATTACTGCTTCCACTTTTTTCCCTTCTATTTGCCATGAAATGATGGGACTGGATGCCATGATCTTGGTTTTTTGAATGTTGAGTTTTAAGCCAGCTTTTTCACTCTCCGCTTTCACCCTCATCAAGAGACTCTTTAGTTCCTCTTCACTTTCTGCCGTTATAGGGAAATCGTCTGCATATCTGAGGTTGTTGATATTTCTCACCCAACAGAGCACTGCCCAAATTTTTGACCCACAAAGCTGTAGAAAAATAATACAATGGTTACTGTTTGGGAGTTGTTTATTATAAAACCAGAAATAACCAGAACAGAGGATGAGATGGAAGCCGTTTGCTGAGGATGTTGCACCAATTACATTAGCCTTGGTCTGGCGACCTCCCGATTGCTTGTTACACAAGAAAAGTCAACTCTGTTTGTTAAAGCCTTGATGATACCTTGGTTTATTGCTCAAGGCCTCAGTTTCCCCAAAACCATTCAATTGGACTTTAGCTCCTGCCCTTACCTCCCAAGTGCCTGAAAGGATAAAGCAATAATCAAGAGGAGGGGGTCCTTTTTCATGTATATAAACAGTACTTCTATCCAACAAGATCAATAGGTGTTCATGATGGGTGTGAACTCATCATGAACCAATTACAAAGGATTTTGGAATCAGACATACTGGGGCTTGAGGCTCAACTCTTCTCTTTTCTAATGTGATGGATTGGGGCAGTCACTAAATCTCTCCAAGCCTAGTTTCCTCATCAATAAAACACAGATGATGCTATTTCCCTTGTAGAGTCTGTGTGAGGATTAAATGAGATTAATCCATCTACTTGATAAATAGTGAATTTCTCTTATATTCTAGGCCAGACCCACTCCTGATATTGGTGGGGCCTGGGGCCCACTCACTCCCAAAATTTAAATATTATATATCAAGCTAATACATTGTTTTGAAAATGTTCTATCCTTCTCCTCAAGGAATATAACTTCATAACTACTTGGAAGGCCAGGTTCAATTTGGAAACCCTGGACTCCTCAGACTGAGATGTTGAGTGGTGGTGGGCAGAGCTGGGCCCCAGCCCCTAGCTCCCCAGATGCCTTCTCCCTTCTCTCTTCTCATTCCTGGCTCCATGCCACACTGTGCAGATCCACATGCGCTCCAGGCTGCCTGTCCAAGCTCCCTTCACCCATGCTCCATCCTGTTGGTTGATTGACCTATTGGTTACATCCTGGGCCTAGTGTTTTGCTTGCAGACAACAAATCAGAAGAGGCCTGCAGAGGCCCTGGAATCAGCCTGGACCCTTGGGAAGGGAGCTTAAGAATCCTGGGACCCCAGAGTGTGTCTAGAAAGGGAGTAGAGTCTTGGGTGGGCATGTCCCCTTGGCCCTGTGGGGACATATGCAGCTGGAGGAGCCAGAGAGAGGCTCTTTAAAGTATGAGAACCAGGGACAAGGGCAGGGTCCCCTGCCTGGATCTGAGGCCTGCTAGTAGCTGTGCATCAGTGTATGAAACAGATACTGCCCCTGCCCTGTTCCTTCCATTTGGGCCTCAGTCTCACCTCTACTTGTAAAATGAGGGTTTAGCTGATCTGACATCTCCAAGTTTGTGTTGGAGACCAAGGGCTAGGGAATTGGTGACTGCCAACATGAATCTCCTAGACACAGGAGAACAGATGCAAGAAGTGTGTGTTTAAGACCTGAGTGATCAACCTCCTCCTCCAGCCCAAGCCTGGCAGAGCAGGAGGGGCCTCCACTGGCTAGTCCAACCCATTATCCACACAAAACTTTAGCAGCCATAATAGCAATGTGACTTCCTGTCAAACCTGGAATAAAATCCCGGCTCTTTGCCAAGACCTGCAAAGTTTTTTCCACTTGGCCTCTGGCTACCTGCAGTCTGCTCACCCACCACTCTTGCCCTTCCTCACTGAGCTGTAGCCCCCTTGACATTCCTTATATTTATGAAATGTAAAGAGTCCACTCTTCCCACCCCCAGGCCTTGGCCCTGGCTGTTCCCTCTGCCTGGACCACCCAGCTCTTTGCACAGCTGTATCCACTCCTTCAGGCCTCAGCTTAGTTGCCCTGGGATGTAGAGATGTTCACTGACACCTTTCCAAGAATAGCTCTCCTTTATCCCAGTGCTCTCTTTATAATTTTCCATCTTCCTTAGCATGACCAGAAGTGGCAGACGGAGTGATTAAAAGGTCACCCTTGGAGCAGGACTGAGTCCAAAGCTAGTCTCCACCATCTACTGGACTCTTGAGTAAATTCTTCAGCCTATTTTGCCATGAATATATTATTCAACCTCTCATTTTCCTTGAATAGTTGATTCAACCTCCATTTTCCCATCTGTGAAAGGGGGTAATAATCTGTCTCTTAGGTCTGTTGTGAGATTGGAGGAGCAAACACACGTATTTATAGCATTTAGAACAGAAGTCTGGTACTCGCATTTTATTTGTTTTTGCCATTTTATTAGCACTTGTTATCTGAAATTATCTTGTCTGTTTATTTCTTTACTTATTGCCTCGCTTCTCTTCTGAAAGGCAAACGCCTCCTTGTGCCTGGATAAAAGGATTCCAGCAAGGAGCAGGCACTTTGCCCAGCCCTTCTGAACATCCCCCGGTGCAGATGGGGAAGCTGAGGCAGGAATAGAGGGTCGGGAGCGAGGGCCTGGTGGGGAGAGCCCACCAAGCTGCTGGGCTCTCTCGGCGGCCCCTCTTGCAGACTGGCACTGAGACGCCCCCAGCGCGGCGCGGCGCGGAGTTCGGCGGCGCCGGCGCTTTGGTTTCCAGCGCTTAGGTCTTTCAAGGCCCCACAGAAGGGAATGCGGGAAAGCCGCCTACAGCCCGCATCAGCTGCGGGCCCATTCTCTTGATCTCGGTGCACGAACGCAGGCATTTGCATGAGATCAAGAGCTCTGTTTGCTGAGACGGCCTGTTTGCGCTCCCGCGCCCAGAGGACACCCCTCCTCAGACCTCGCGGGACAGGCTCCTGTCAACTCGTTTGTACTCTGCGGAGGCGTGGGAACCCTGGAGCACACGAACTGCCCCTGGGGTATCTACCCCAGGGTCTCCCTCCTGGTCTTGGCCCCCGCTGGCTCCTTCATGCGTAGGAGCGCAAGCGTGAACAAGGCCTAACCCCAGGAGAACGCAGTCTACCCGAAGGATGCGCGCCTGGCACCTAGGAGGGGCTCAGTGAATATGGGCTCGGATGTCCCTCCCCACGCTGTTTCTCAGCCAGCTCTTTGCAAATCCCACCCAGCCGCTACTCTCGGAAGCAAGTCATTAAGAGCAGCGGTTCGGGAACCAGGGAAACCTGGCTTCAAATCTTACTCCGGCCCACACTGCCATCTGTGTAGTCAGAAGCAAATTATTTTGTCTTTTGAGGCCACAACTTCCTCATCTGTAAAATGGGGATGGAAGAGTCTGGAGGGTGCTTAGTTCAGTCACTGTCATAAATTAAGTGCTTAACTCATTCTTACAGTCACCACTTCCAGTTTACAGGGAGTCAGTGGCAAACCCTCCAGATCTCCTTAGAGTCCGTTTTTAGCAACCTAAAGGTCCAGATCCCCGCAGGGTTCTACAGAGCCAGTAAAGATGCGCTCTTCCCTCGTGCTCCCTCCCCACCCCCAAACCCCAGAAGATGCACAGGCTTTCTGTGAACTGAAGAGTAATGGCTGGCTGGTCCGGTGCCCGGGGTGAGGTTCTGGGACGCTTTTCTGCCTAGTTGAAACTCATTATTATTGTTATAATTCTTTAATTTAATACAGAAAGCCTCCTTTGGAGACAGCGCACTATTCAGAGCAGCCCATGATCCCTCCACGGTTCCCTGCCAGGAAGGAAGCCTCAGGCTGCCCTCTAGTGGCAGGCAGGGTTGTGCAGACCCAGTGAAACTGGCAAACAAGGGAACCAGAGAAGCAAGCTTCACTTAGCACGTGGTGGAGGCTCTCTGGAAGTCGGAGGGAGAAAATACATTCTGGTTCTCTCTCTGCTGTTTGTGGTTCTGCTGGATCTCTCAGAAACCTTGGGAAAGGAGAATAAAAGACTGAATTTGAAAGGCGCGGGATTTTTTTTCATTCTGCTTTTATTTATTTTTGAATAGAAAACACATTTACATGATTCCAAAGATAAAAAAAGACTAGAGTGAAAAGGAATTTTTACCTTCCACTCTTGCTCCCCTGCCGTCCAGTTCCTCTTCCTAAAGGGAGCTGTTGTCATGTTTCTTGTATAACTTCCAGCAGAAAGTCTACGCAAATACAAATATTTTACAGGATCAGTAGCTTCTTCCATATATTCTTTTGTATGTTGCTGTTTCATGTAAAAATGTATCATGGGATTTGTTCTGTATTGATTCATGTAGAACTGCCTGATTCTTTTGAACAGCTGCATAATATTCCATTGTCTGATCTTATAATTATTTGATCAGTCTTCTATTGACAAGCCTTTAAATTGTTCCCAATCTTTAGTAATCATGTTACAACAATAATCTTGTATAAACACTGTTGTGCATGAGTGAATCACTCAGCTATTGATGCATAACAAACAGCTTTAAACAAAAAGCTTTTGTTATTGGTCATATGGATCACTGGTGGCTAGGTCAGGCTGGGCTAATTTTGTGTTGGCTCTTCTGTCTGGATCAGAGGGTGGGTCTTGCTGGGGGCTGGCTAATCTAGGAAGAATGAGCTCAGTCACATGTCTGGTAGTTGGCTGGGTATCAGCTGGGGTAAAAGGGCGCCTGGGACATGTCTCTCATCATTCAGCAGCATGTAAGGCCTCTGGAAAGTCCGTGACTGGCATTACATTCCACCATATGCTATTGGTCCAAGCAAGTCACAGGCCAGATTTAAGAAGTGGGGAAATTCAAAACACTTCTCCAAGGGAGGAGCAGCAAAATCACATTGTAAAGAGTATGATGCAGGGACATGAACTATTGCTGTTATTAAAAATTATTTTTTAATTTTAAATTAGTATTTTTATTTTATAATGGTTAGATTTACAGAAAGTTGTAAAGATAGTACAGAGAGTTCCTATATACTCCTACACCCAGCTTCCCCTATTGTTAACATCTTGTATTACTGTGATACATTTGTCACAGCTAATACTGATACCAATATTGACACATTATTATTAGCTCAACTCCATGCTTTATTCAGATCTCATTAGTTTTTCCTTAGTACTTTTTTCTGTTCCAGGATCCCATCCAGAATGTCATGTTACAATTAATCATCATGCCGTCTTAGGTTCCTCTTGGCTACGACTGTTTCTCAAACTTTCTTTGTTTTTGATGAGTTTTATGGTTTTGAGAAGCACTGGTCAGGCTTTCTGTAGATTATCCCTCAGTTTAGGTGTTAGGTATTTTCCCCATGATTAGAATGGAGCTATGAGGTTTCAAGAAGAGGACCTCAGAGGTGAAGCATCATTCTAAGCACAGTATATCAAAAGAACATGCCATCAGCGTCACTAATCATTAATGATGTTAATTTTAGTCACCTGTCTGAGATAGTGTTTGCCAGCTTTCTCCACTGGGACATCACTCTTTTTCCCTTTCCATGTTATTCTCTGTGAGAAGTCACTACGCACAGCCCACACTGAAGAGAGGGAGAGCTATTCTCTATCTCTTTGAGGGGGCAGAATCTACATAAGTCATTTGGAATTCTTCTGCTATTTGTTTATTCCATTGTATATTATATCCGTGTAGTTTCTCCAAGGAATCCAGTTCCTTTTATTAAGAATGGTATTAGAAGCCAAGATCTGAGTGCTGAGCATGCTTGTTGCTACCTGCGGCCACTCTCAGTGGACAGAGCTAGGAAATACAAGCAGGTGGTGGGAGCCTGTATGTGCCCATAACTATAGTTATTTCTACATCTATCCATTAGCATTGTGTTAAGCTAAACATTCATGCTAATGTTCATGAGTTCATGCTAATGTCTCCAACATGAATTCATTCATACAGTTCATTCTATTCTTCTCTCCTTGCTTATCTGTAAGCTCCCCATCCCCATTTCAGCGGTAAGAAACCTGGCTCCCACCATCTGCCATCTATTTACTTCATTGTTCAATTCTAGTGCACAGGAACAGGAGTTTCAGAATTGCCAACCCACGCTCTCATGAAGTGTAACTTTACCAATAAAAGTACAATGCTGTGGACAGTTCTTTTGGTCTTTAGTTTTCTTGTTTTCAGTTATTCCTAGAGTTATTTATGTCGGCACGTCTGTTCCCCACACCCTTCAGTGAGTCATACATTTGTAATGTAGTTAGATTCTTTTATAAAATTTGCATACATTCAGATTCACTCTTTGTGCTGTGAACTCCTATGAGTTTTGACAAATAGATGGTCATGTACCTATCACTACAATGTCATGCAGAATAGTTTCACAGCTCTAAAATATCCATGTACTTCACCTGGTCAATCATCTCCCACTCTCCAGTCCCTGGAAGCCACTGATCTGTTTTTCATCTCTATAGTTTTGCCCTTTTCTTAACCATATAAATGGAATCAAACATTAGGTAATGTTTTGAGTCTGACTTCTTTCACTTAGCAACATGCATTTAAGATTCATCCATACTGCTGTGTGGATTAACAGCTTGTTCCTTTTCTTTTTAATTGAAGTATTGTTGATTTACAATGTTGTGTTAATTTCTGCTTTACATGAAAGTACAGCAAAGAGATTCATTTATACATATATATTTTTTAAAATATTCTTTTCCATTATGCTTTACTTCAGGATATTGAATATAGTTCCCGGTGCTATACAGTAGGACTTTGCTGTTTATCCATTCTATATGTAACAGTTTGCATCTATTAACCTCAAATTCCCAGTCTATCCCTCCCCCAACTCTCTTCCCCCTTGGCCACCACAAGTCTATTCTCTGTCTAATAGCTTGTTCCGTTTCCTGGTGGCTCAGTGGGTAAAGCGTCTGCCTACAATGCGGGAGACCTGGGTTCGATCCCTGGGTCAGGAAGATCCCCTGGAGAAGGAAATGGCACCCCACTCCAGTACTCTTGCCTGGAAAATCCCATGGACTGAGAAGCCTGGTAGGCTACAGTCCATGGGGTCGCAAAGAGTCGGACACGACTGAGTGACTTTCCCTTCCCTTTAGATTGCTAAGGAGGGTTCCAAAGTGTGGATGTACCACTGTTTATCCATCCACTTATTAAAGAACTTCTTAGTTGCTTCCAGCTTTTTTAGGAATATGAATTTGCTATATAAATATTTGTATGAAGGCTTTTGTGTGGACATAACATTTCTAATCAGTTGGGTAAATATTTAGGAGTGCAATTGCTACATCATATGGTGCATATATGATTAGATTTACAAGAAATTGCCAAATTGTCTTCTGAAGTGCTTGTACCATTTTTAATTCCCACCAGTGTGGGTAAGGGTCCCTGCTCTTCTGCATGTTCATCAGCACATCAGCACAAAAATGATACTGCCAGATTTTTTTTTTGGAATGTGATCATTTTAGTAGGTATGTAATAGTTGTTTCAATTTACCTTTTATTTTAGCTGGCATTTCCTTAATGACAAGTGATGCTAAGAATCTTTTCATATGTTTATTTGCCACTTGTATATCTTCCTTGGTGAGGTGTTTGTTCATATGTGTTTCCCATTTTTAAGTCAGGTGGTTTGTTTTCTTATTGTTGAGTTCTAGAAGTTCTTTGTATATTGTGGACATGATTCTTTGATCAGATATGTGATTAGCCAGTATTTACTCTCAGTCTGTGGCCTGTCTTTTCATCTTCTTCACTTTATCTTTTACAGAAAAAAATGTTAATAAAGTCCATCTTGTCAATTTTTTTCTTTTGTGGAAATTGCATTTTTGGTATTGTGTCTAAAAACTTATCATCAAACCCAAAGTAAATCAGATTTTCTCCTATCTTTTCTTTCAAAGTTTTGTTGTTTTGTGCTCTACATTTAGATCTATGATATATTTTGAGTTCATTTTAGTTTTCATGTAAGGTATAAGATATATGTTGGGAATCTTTTTCTTTTTTGCATATGGACATCTAATTGTTCCAGCATGAGTTTTAAAGAACCATCTTTTCTCCAAATAAGTTCAATCTTTTAAAATGTGTTGAGTTCTTTTGTGGTCTAATACATGGTAACTTGGGCTTCCCCAGTGGCTCAGATGGTAAGGAATCCACCTGTAATGCATGAGACTGGGTTTGATCCCTGGGTCAAGAAGATACCCTGGAGAAGGGAATGGTTACCCACTTCAATATTCTTGTCTGGAGAATCCTCAGGATGGAGGAGCCTGGCAGGCTACAGTCCATGGGGCTGCAAAGAGTCTGACACGACCGAGCAACTAAGCACGTGTGATATCTTGGAAAATGTCTTTCCATTAGAATCTTTAACGTATTAGTTGTAGTTGTTTTAAATTCCCTGCCTGATAATTTCAACATGGGTTAATCTGAGTCTGCTTCTCGTGATTGTTTTGTCTCTTCAACCTATAATTTTGTCTTGCCTTTTGGCATATGTGATAGGCTAAATAATGGATCTTGAGGTACAATGATTATTCTGGATTATCCAGATGGACTTTAAGTGCAACCATATGCATCCTTTTGAGATAGGCAGAGGAAAATCTGATACAGAGAGAGAAGAAGAGGAGAGGGTGATACGACCATGCAGAAAGTGATTAGAGCCATTCAGCCACAAGCCAAGGAATCCTGGCAACTGCTGGAAGCTGGGAAAGGCAAGGAAGGGAGCTCAGCCCTGTGATATTTTGATTTCAGCCCTGTAATGCTGATTTTGAGTCTCTGGCTTCTAGAAGAGTAAGAGAATACATTTCTGTTGTTTTAAGCCACCAAGCTTGTGGTAATTTGTTATAGCAATCCTGTCTTGTACATTTTTGTTGACAGTTGCACATATTGTAGAGGATAACAAATACAGACCTTTAGTGTGAAGATCGATGTTAATTATCGCTAGGACTTGGGCCACATTTAATGCTTGTGTAGCTTTATGTACGTGGGACTTCACGGTCCTTCGTGTCCTTGTTTTCTCCTCCTTTTTGGCTCTGGAGCGTCTCTTTGAATGTCTCCTCAGAGAATCTGTGTCTTGCAGCTCTTTGTAGCACTCTTTCAGCTGTAATCCGCTGTGCTTATTTATACTGGGGCCTTACTGGTGTGCTGGTAGTAGAGCAGGGTGGAGGGAAGGCATTCCCTGATCTTCCAAGTAAGTCTCAGTCTTTTTGTGGGCTTACATCTCATCTCAGGGGTGTGGCCTTTACAAGTGTTGCTGTTCCTCTTCTAGAGGTAAAGCTCCTGCCATCCCGCTGCTTCTAGTCCCTTCCCCACCCAGGTGCAACATCCCAGCCTACCGCCTATGTTGTGTATACACACATACATTTTCCCCCTTAGGTGAAACAGGAAGGCTGGAGAGGGCTGAAGCGCTGCAGAGTTCCTTTTGCCTGAGCAGGGGTGAAATCTCAGAATTGCTCTCTGGCATAATCCTCTACGCTGGAGATTAGGGAGAAGGATCCAGAAGGGCATCACCATGACTGCTTTTTGCCTTCTCCTACCAGTTACCTGGGAAACTCTCTTGGATCCTTTCCATTAGAGCCTGGTGATGTTCCTGGAGGAAAAATCTACAAAAATACTAGGTCTTCCCCACCCCCATGACTGGAGTCTTCAGAAGCTTCTCACTCTTATGTTAGCCCGCTCTCAGCCTTCAGCAGTTCATCACAATTACTCCTTAAGTGTTCCACCAACTCGTAACGTTGCTTGGGTAAGCCAGTCTTGGGTGCCATATCTCATTGAGTACACTTGACTCCCCATATTTTTGGGTGGTGTTTGCCCTGCAGGCTCATGTCTGTGATGGATTCAAGAAAAGCCATTGATTTTCAGCCTCTCTCTTTCTTGTTGTAAAGACAGAAGTAATGACTTTCAAGTTCTTTACATGTTGGCATTGAAACCAGAAGTCCTTATTGTAACCATTTTTTTATATTAATCTACCACAGCAAGTGAAATATATTAAGGGTCACAAAATTCAGAGGACTATAATCTTGGAATCATAAAGACTTTGGCATAGACTCAGAGTTTTGCAACTAGGGAAGCCTAAATTCTAAGAATAAAAATTCCCCAGATTGAAAATCTCCACGGGCTCACGACTGCTTACAGGATGACATGACATAAAACACTTTTCGTTACCTGGCCCTTTCCACCCCTCCAGCCCCATTTCTCACCCCTATCACACCTCCCATCCAGATCTTATTCCCCCTCCCACTCCCCGCAGAAAACAAACTCTGGGTCCAGCCACGTGGTAAACTAATTGAGATTCCCTGGTACACTTTGAGCATTGCCTGAAACATGGCAGCACTTCAACAATCATTTGTTAATCTAATTAATGAATAAAATTATAAAGGTCTTAGCACATGTGTAGCATATGGGAGTGTTAACAGTAGCCAATTCCTACCATGCACCTGGTTTGTGCCTGATACTCTTCTAAGCACTTCACATGTATTGATTTATTTTCATAAACTTATGTGGTATTATTCCTGTTTTAAGGATGAAGAAACTGGGTTACGAAGGGGTTAGCAACTTGACCAGGGTAACCCAGAGGGTAAGTGCAGGGCTAGGTTTCAAACTCTAGGAAATTTCATCAATGGGTTGTAATCAACACAAAGCTCCTATTGTGCTAATGCTTAGACGCATCATGTCCGTTCACGCTAAGTCGCTCAGTCGTGTCCAACTCTTTGCAACACTATGGACTGTACCCCATCAGGCTCCTCTGTCCATGAGATTCTCCAGGCAAGAATACTGGAGTGGATTGCCATGCCCTCCTCCTGGGGATTTTCCCAACCCAGGGATCGAACCTGCATCTCCTACACTGCAGGCAGCTTCTTTACCACTGAGCCACTGGGAAGCCCAGATGCATCAAGTACACGATAACCTTGATTTAGAAGAAATGAGGCCAGAGAGGTTAAGTGACTTGCCCAGTGTCACACAGCTAGCAAACACAGTAATGAAAATTCAAACCCAATTTGCTTGCTCTAAATCCCACACTCTTTCCTGTTCTCAGCATGGTTTCTGGGCTGTCTCTTGAGAAAATGAATGCACTTTTTCTCACCTCATTAAGCTATCAAACTCCTATTCTTCCTTCAAAACATAACTTAAGTGTCTCCTGTGCTATGGCACTTGTCCTGGCCTCTCCCTCATGCCACCCCAGCTGCTCCAGCCAGTCCCTTCCTCCCTGAGCCTTCACACCCCCACTCCTGCCCTCTCCACCACAGACCAGTGGTTAAAAATACAGCTCTGCACACAAGGGGTCTTGAGTTCAAATTATGGCTCTGTTGGGGGACCTTGATGAGCTTTTCATATAATCATCTGACCTTGACTTTTTCCTTATCTGCAAAATGGTGCTGAGAAAAGCACCTCCCTCATAAGACTGGGTGAAATATGTACCAACCTTAGCTAAGTGCTCGCTGAGACACTTACCATGCTGCATTATAAGTATCTGTTTAAATGTCTCTATCACTTGACTTGAGGGCAGAAGCTGATTATAATCTATCTCTTTCTCCCTAGCACCCAGCATGGCGTAGAAGAGGTATTAAATAAATGTGAAGTAAATGGATAAAAAAGAAATAAATGAATCTTAGAATCCTAGTCTCATAATTTCATCCATAAAATCTAAAAACCTTGCCTCACATAACTACAAAGTAGAAAAGATCTTAGAGATCAACTTCCTGAGGCTTTCAATCTTTTTGACGACCACCCACAGTTAGTAATACTGCCATCCAGAGCTCATGTGCGTGCACGCGCACACACACACACTTTAAGTTTTAAGAAAGAATACTTTCCCTAACTATGTAGGATAAACCCCGATATTTATTTCTTCTCCCTTCCCGTCCACTCCCCATCATCTTCTTCCTTCTTCTCTTCCATTAAAAAATGCTGGATTATGTCCACCACATTAATTTCATGACCTATGAATTCTTTATGGTTGATGGTTTGAAAATCCTTCAAGTTTGGTTTCAACAGTACATGAACTGAGAACTTCCAGATGTACAAACTGGATTTAGAAAAAGCAGAGGAACCAGAGATCAAAAACATCCATTGGATCATAGAAAAAGCAAGAAAATTCCAGAAAAACATGTCCTTCTTCTTCATTGACTACACTAAAGCTTCTGACTGTGTGGATCACAACAATCTGTGGAAAATTCTTCAAGAGATGGGAAAACCAGACCACCTTACCTGCCTCCTGAGAAACCTGTATGCAGGACAAGAAGCAACAGGTAGAACCAGACATGGAAGAACGGACTGGTTCCAAATTGGGAAAGAAGTACATCAAGGCTATATATTGCCACCCTGCTTATTTAACTTACATGCAAAATACATCATGGGAAATGCCAGGCTGGATGAAGCACAAGCTGGAATCAAGATTGCTGGGAGAAGTATCAATAAAAGATATGCAGATGACACCATCCTTATGGCAGAAAGTGAAGAAAAACTAAAGGACCTCTTGTTGAAGGTGAAAGAGGAGAGCGAAAAAGCGGGCTTAAAACTCAACATTCAGAAAACTAAGATCATGGCATCTGGTCCCATCACTTCATGGCAAATAGATGGGGAAATGATGGAAACAGTGAGAGACTTTATCTTCTTGGGCTCCAAAATCACTGCAGGTGGTGACTGCAGCCATGAAATTAAAAGACGCTTGCTCCTTGGGAGAAAAGCTGTGACCAACCTAGACAGCATATTAAAAAGCAGAGGCATTACTTTGCCTACAAATATCCCTATAGTCCAAGCTATGGTTTTTCCAGTAGTCATGTGCAGATGTGAGAGGTGGGCCATAAAGAAGGCTAAGCGCCAAAGAATTGATGCTTTTGAACTGTGGTGTTGGTGAAGACTCCTGAGATTCCCTTGGAAAGCAAGGAGATCAAACTAGTCAATCCTAGAGGAAATCAACCCTGAATATTCATTGGAAGGGCTGATGCTGAAGCTGAAGCTCCAAGCTTTGGCCACCTGATGGGAAGAACTGGCTCATTTGAAAAGACCCTGATGCTGGGAAAGATTGAAGGCAGGAGGAGAAGGGGACAACAGAGGATGAGATGGTTGGGTGGCATCACTGACTCAATGGACTTGAGTTTGCGCAAGCTCTGGGAAATGGTGATGTACAGGGAAACCTGGCTGCAGTCCACGTGGTCACAAAGAGTCGACTGAGCAACTGGACAACAATATTGTTTGAAAAACATTTCTCCAGTCAAGCTGCTCAACCAGAATCTTCATCCCTGACATGAGTTCTATACTTAAACCTCTGGGAAGGGAAGTGGCCACCTGAAGTTGAGGCTTCATTGCTGAACAGCATTATTGTTAGAAAGTCCTTCTTTTTCTCAAGTGAAATGAGCCCCAATCACTTCCTCTTTGGTTCCCTTCCGCTTGCTGGTATCAAGCAGTCACCTCACATCACTGGGTTTCACTTACTTCCCCTGCTCCCACACATGTGCCCTGCCTAAGTGCATGGAGCCTAAAAGTCTATCATGAAAGCCACTTTTGGGGGTTAAGGCCTTGCTTTTCACCCATCATCTCCCATTATTGTGTTTGTTTGCTTTCATAGGGCTGGGGGTCACTAGACTCAATCCATCTGAGTGGCTGAATTCTTCAGTTCCCGGAACAGAGAAGTTGTTGGGATTTGTGGGATGTCAGTGAGCCTGGAGAGGTGGTGGGAAGGTGGTGCTAGTGATGTCAGGGACTGGATGATACAGAAGGGTCCGGGAGGGCCCTCAGTTGGTCCTGATACATAGCAACTTGAGACGCCTGCTACCCTCTGCAACATGCCTGAAACCTCTGGGATGTTTGCCTCCCCTCACCCCAGGAGGCCAACAGCATGTGGCTGCATAGGCCACATAATCAGCAGAGCCCTGTGCAAACTGAGAATGAAGGGCCCCATGTTCCGAAAGTATTAAGTGTTTCAAGACGGCGACAGCAGAGCAGTAAACCAAGTATGAGCCCTGTGAGCACAGGCCCTTCGCAATTGCAGAGTTTGGACACCCACCATTACCAGCCCTGGCACTTTGCCTGGGAGGCAGTCTCAGCAGATGCGGTATGAATGAGGCCTGGACCTGGGCTGGGACTCCAGAGTGCAGGAAGTGAAACCATGCCCATGGTTTCACGGAACCTGAAACCTATTCAAGGAACAAGGTCCTTAGAGATCACTTGGCCCAAACCCATCCGTGCCCAGCGATAGAATCTGAGAGCACAGAGGGCTGGCCCAAGGTCATCCTGGGAATTGGTGGCAGAGCCAGATCACAACTTCAGCCCTGCAACCCTCCCCCACTTTCCTCTCAGTCCTTTCTGAAGTTTCTTTCATCCTATGCAATGTCGGTGACTATTTATTTACAGCTTGCCAGTTTCTATCCCCTGTCCCCATATTCCTCTTTCTCCCCCAGGCTCCAGACTGCTGTGTCTGACTGTCCCCAACTGCAGTGGCCTCTTGCTTCCTGTCCCCCTCTTGCCTCCTCCCTGACCCTCTCCTCTCCATCCTCACCATGGCCACAAGAGTGTGCTTTTAATTTACAAATTGGATCCTCCCACACCTCTGCTCTCAGCCCACCAGTGTGCTGCACACGGATTGCAATCCCACCTCTTTACTGTGACTTACAAGGTCAGGCCCTGTGGTTTCTCTCATGATTGCCTGCCCCTCCCTCTGCAAGTGACCTTATTGTTGATCAGAAGCCCCACTCACGCCTGCCATGCAGCGTGCATCCTTCTATTCCCCCAGGTCCCCCCAAGGCCCCTCCTCCCTACGACCAGGTCTCAGCTTACATGCCCCTTCCCCTGGATCCTGGTCTTCCTCTGCACTGTCCCAAACACACGCCCTCACTCTCTCTCCCCACCACAGTCTTTACTTTGCTTCATAGTGCTAAGGGCTCCCCTGATAGCTCAGTTTGTAAAGAATCCGCCTGCAATGCGGGAGACCTGGGTTCCATCCCTGGGTTGGGAAGATACCCTAGAGAAGGAAAAGGCTACGCAGTCCAGCATTCTGGCCTGGAGAATTCCATGGACTGTAGAGTCCATGGAGTCACAAAGAGTTGGACATGACTTAGAGACTTTCACTCACATAGTGCTAACTTTCCTGACGTCACACTGCACATTGGCTCCTTCGTTTTCAGCCTTCCTTCTAGAATGTAGCTTCCTTAAAGGTGGAGACCTGTCCTGCTCAGTTGCTTGGTGCCTTGTAGGGCACTTGGCACAGTTGGCACTCTGCTGAGTTGTAGGAATGAACAAACTGCTAAGGGAATGAATTGATTCAGCAAACAAGTGTTCTCACAGGCCATTCTGTGTCAGACACTGTGCTGGACACTGAACACTCAGACAGGGCGTCAGTGGACAAGAAAGTGTCCCTGCTCTCAAGGAGTCAGGTGACTGTCTTCAGGAGAGACAGAGGAGTGTCCAGAGGGGTGGCAGTATGACATGAGTGGCTGTTTACACTCTGAGCCCCTCCTACTTGTGTTGAGAGTGAAAAATTGTGGGTCCTTGAAGCAAGAGGTTGGATTTTATGGACCACACATTCCCCTTTTGGAGGAGCTAGGGTGTCTCTGTCTGTCCCTGGTTCCACAGTCCATTAGGCCAGGACTGGGACCCACACTCACAACGAGGCCCCTAGGAGGACCCCCTAGGTAGTGGAGCTTGCAGCCTGGGGGACAGCCATGTCCTGGGCACTGGAATCAGGAAGAAGACTGACTTGGCTCCACTCAGAGGAAACTGAGCCTCCCACAGTGGGCATGTGGTCCAGCCAGGGTGAGCCCTGTGGGTACCTTGGCACTCCTCAGACCATCTCCCAGAGGACTCCAATCTCCCCACTTCTCTTTAAGCCTCACAAAGCAGGAGACCCATGGCTACCCAGACCCTGCAGCCCAGCCCTGGTGTCCCCAGTCTCCTCCTGCCATGCAGATGGCATGACTAAAGCTGAAGGGCAGATGCAGGGGCCCTTGAAGGCAAAGTCACTTCCTCCAGGAAGCCAGCTGTGCTTTCTCTGTGCTGGTGCTTCCGCCTTTTCCTTATCCCCATGGTTCACATTCCCTCTTTATTTATTCAAACATCCACCCATCCCTCCATCCATCCTTTGATGCAACCAAGATTCACTGAGCACCTACTATGCTCTTGTCACTTACAGTAGTGAACAAGAACAAGGCCCCTGCCCTTGCAGAGCTTACTGTCTAGTGGGGAAATTATGTAACTGGTTGCCAATTAAAAATTAAATCAGAGCCGATAAATGCTATGCCAGAGAAGTACCTCCGCTTCAGGGTAGGAGGGCTTTCCAGAGGAAAGAACATTTCACCCAAGACTATGCTGTCCAATGTGGCAACTGAGCCCAGCCAATGCCAGGAGAAACTGAAGTTTTTATTTACTGTTAATTATTTTAAGTGTAAAAACAGTATAATACATACAGCTTTTGTTAATCACAACTTTATTGTTTAGGAAGGACTTGGGGTGTGTGTGTGTGTGTGTGTGTTAGTTGCTCAATGGTGTTGGACTCTGCGATTCTATGGACTATAGACTGCCAGACTCTTTTATCCATGGAATTCTCCAGGCAAGAATTCTGGAGTGGGTTGTCATTCCCTTTTCCAGGGAATCTTCCCAACTCAGGAATTGAACCCAGGTCTCCTGCATTGCAGACAGATTCTTTACTGTCTCAGCTACTAGGGAAGCTTAGACTACTGTAAGTAACAAAAATTTCAAAGACTAAAGGAAAAAACAAGGTAATAATATCACAGGATTTTTATATTATTACATGTTGAAATGGTACAATTATAGATGTTGAGTTAAATAAAATGTATTTGTTAAAATTAATTTCACCAGTTTCTTTTTACTTTTTGAATGCGAAGACTAGAAAGTCTAAAGCTCCCTACCTGGCTCACACAGTGTGTCTGGGGACAGAACTGAGCTGAGAGCAGAAAGGCATGTGGAGGTATAAAGAGCAGAACAAGCGTGAAGAGTGTGGAGATGAGGGGATCATATTTCTTAGGATGGAAATTCACATTTAGCTCCTATTACATGACCAGCATTTTAGACCTTATATGCATTAGACTCAGTGCCAGGTAGACTGAGTGCCTCCTGCTATAGATGAGGAAACGGAGCCCCAGGTTTGACCGAGGTCCAGGGGCTGGTGTGACCACTCCACCGAGCTGTCTGAACTATGCATGGGTGTCACCCTGAACTGGTTTTGTTTATGTCTGAGTGCCGCTCTCATATCGGCTCGGTCACATTTCTTCTGCCTGTCTCCCTCTGTCTCACTGGCAGAGCCTGCTGTTTTTGGGCACTTGCTCTGTAATTGTTGAATGAATGGGTGATGAGGGATGAATAACTTCCTGATGCTTTTAAGAAAAAATTATTGTGTCAGACCCTGTAGAAAGCCCAGTTCAAACTAGGCCGCTTCCAAATGCCAGCCCTCCAACCAGTGTACTCTCAATACCACACTCACCATGGATGGTGCTGCCCCCTAGTCCCTGCCGAGCCATCTGGAAGGGGTGCAGCAAAGAGTTCTTTTCTTCCTCCTCCTAGCTCCGAATGGGGTCCCAGGTGGCTCCTTTCGTGGGTCCTGTGTGCGTGCATAAGACAGTCCACGCCCAGGCCAGAGATAGCACACGCCTCCCACTGGAGACCTCAGGCTTCCTTGAGGTTTTGGGGTTTGGAAGGGGATGTGGGCCACAGCGACCACTTCTCTTACTGTGGCTTAAACCACTGCTCTAGGCCTGGGGGTGGGCAGGTGGTCAGGAACTGCGAGGCCCACCCCAGGCTGTCGGGAGACCAGGCAGTGGCTCATCCAGGGCTCGGAGCCACATCCAGCACTTGGAGCCAGCACATTCTAGGGACGCTGGGCACCTCCTGCCATGACTGCTACCCCTGGGCAGGCGCTGAGTGCCCTCCTGCTCACCCTCCTGCTGGGACTCACAGGTGAGCCTGAGCACTGCCCACAGAGACCCTCAGAGTGGGCGGGGATTACCCAGCTCAGCCACTCTGCTGCAGAAGAGGCTTAGCTGAGCTGTTTGCCTGCCTACCAGGGTGCTCTTCCTGTCTTTTCCTTAGTGTGGACCTTGTGGGTAATGGCGGTGAGGGGAGTTTTGTGGGGGGCAGGACGAGAAAGATGTGAAGGGAGGTGAAGGGCCTGGGGTCAGGTCAGGGGATGAAAGAGAAGCCCCACACTACCCAGTATCCCTGATGTCAACTCTGGTCTGAGTGGCTATCGGATCTAGCTTAGAGAAGGTGTGGGGGTGCAAAGACGGACGGATAGAGAGCCCCCGAATGATGGAGCCTCTGGTATCATGAAGAGAGTGCTGGACCCACACTCAGATGGACATGCTTATATCCCTCCTTAGTCATTCAGAGGCATTGTGACCTTGTGCAATTCACTAGACCTCTCTGAATCTCAGTTTCTTCTTCTGGAAAGTGGGGGTGATAATACCAGCCTCCCACAGCTGGGATGCAGTTGAAAATGAGCACACAGCCCTGGAAATGTTTTATAATCCACAGGGTGCAGTGTGCAGGAGGGAAGATGATTATCAGCAGGATCTACTCAAAGGAGAGCACGATGCAGAGCTGAGTGCCAAGGGGACAGGCTCCCACAGCCTCCTGAGCTGCCCTCCACCCCCTGTGCTGTCACTGCTGGTTTATTTGCCCTGCCCTCCAACACATACCTGCCCATTTGTTCCTCCAGGGCAGGAGTCCTGTCTGACACATCTCTGTGTCCCCTCAGCATCCAAGTCACATCCTCACTCAAAGTAGAGGCTCGGGGAATGTAGCAAAGACTCCAAGAGGTCCTTGTGCTCAGATCTCTGTAGGCTGTCCTGATGGGGAAGGAAGAGTCTAGTCCTGCAGTTGTCAGGATGACTCCAGGAGATAGATCCTGGGTGAGGAGCAGGAGTACTCTGCCATCCTCCTAGCTTGTGAGGATGGATGAAGCTGCCTCCAGTGGAGAGAGTCCCCCTGTCCCTGGAGGTGAACAAGCAGAGGATGGAGGCTTAGGAGGTGTTAACGAGAAGGATCTGAGGTGGAGAGCCAGCCATGCCTTGCAGTGATTCTTGGCTTCTCGGTTATGTCCAAAGTGGAAATCTTGATTCCTCACCAAACTTCTCAGTTCAACTTAAAATGTCACCTCCTCCAGGAATCCTTTTCTGACCGCCTCTCCAAAAGAAGTCCTCCAGGCATTTTCTATGTCAGCACTCTTTGGGTTTCCCTGAAATCACTGAAGTGAGAAATAGATTTAAGTGACTAGATCTGATAGACAGAGTGCCTGATGAACTATGGACAGAGGTTCATAACATGGTACAGGAGACAGGGAGCAAGACCATCCTCAAGAAAAAGAAATGCAAAAAAGCAAAATGGTTGTCTGAGGAAGCCTTGCAAGTAGCTGTGAAAAGAAGAGAGGCGAAAGGCAAAGGAGAAAAAGAAAGATATACCCATTTGAATGCAGAGTTCTAAAGAATAGCAAGGACGGATAAGAAAGCTTTCCTCAATGATCAATGCAAACAAATAGAGGAAAACAATAGAGTGGGAAAGACTAGAGATCTCTTCAAGAAAATTAGAGATACCAAGGGAGCATTTCATGCAAAGATAGGTACAATAAAGTACAGAAATGGTATGGACCTAACAGAAGCAGAAGATATTAAGAAGAGGTGGCAAGAATACACAGAAGAACTGTACAAAAAAGATATTCACAACCCAGATAATCACGAAGGTGTGATCACTCACACTCACCTAGAGCCGGACATCCTGGAATGTGAAGTCCACTCACATGGTGGGCCTTAGGAAGCATCATTACGAACAAAGCTAGTGGAGGTGATGAAATTCCAGTGGAGCTATTTCAAATCCTAAAAGATGATGCTGTGAAAGTGCTGCACTCAATATGCCAGCAAATTTGGAAAACTCAGGAGTGGCCAAAGGACTGGAAAAGGTCAGTTTTCATTCCAATCCCAAAGAAAGACAATGCCAAAGAATGCTCAAACTACCACACAATTGCACTCATCTCACACACTAGTAAAGTAATTCTCAAAATTCTCCAAGCCAGGCTTCAGCAATACGTGAACCATGAACTTCCAGATGTTCAAGCTGGTTTTAGAAAAGGCAGAGGAACCAGAGATCAAACTGCCAACATCCGCTGGATCATTGAAAAAGCAAGAGAGTTCCAGAAAAACATCTATTTCTGTTTTATTGACTATGCCAAGCCTTTGACTATGTGGATCACAAGAAACTGTGGAAAATCCTGAAAGAGATGGGAATACCAGACCACCTGACCTGCCTCTTGAGAAACCTGTATGCAGGTCAGGAAGCAACAGTTAGAAGTGGACATGGAACAACAGACTGGTTCCAAATAGGAAAAGGAGTACATCAAGGCTGTATATTGTCACCCTGCTTTTTTAACTTGTATGCAGAGTACATCATGAGAAACGCTGGACTGGAAGAAGCGCAAGCTGGAATCAAGATTGCCGGAAGAAGTATCAGTAACCTCAGATATGCAGATGACATCACCCTTATGGCAGAAAGTAAAGAAGAACTAAAGAACCTCTTGATGAAAGTGAAAGAGGAGAGTGAAAAAGTTGGCTTAAAGCTCAACATTCAGAAAACTAAGATCATGGCATCTGGTCCCATCACTTCATGGCAAATAGATGGGGAAACAGTGGAAACAGTGTCAAACTTTACTTTTTGGGCTCCAAAATCACTGCAGATGGTGACTGCAGCCATGAAATTAAATGACGCTTACTCCTTGGAAGGAAAGCCATGACCAACCTAGACAGCATATTAAAAAGCAGAGACATTACTTTGCCAACAAAGGTCTGTCTAGTCAAGGCTATGGTTTTTCCAGTGGTCATGTATGGATGTGAGAGTTGGACTATAAAGAAAGCAGAGCACCGAAGAATTAATGCTTTTGAACTGTGGTGTTGGAGAAGACTCTTGAGAGTCCCTTGGACTGCAAGGAGATCCAACCAGTCCATCCTAAAGGAGATCAGTCTCGGGTGTTTATTAGAGGGACTGATGTTGAAGCAGAAACTCCAATACTTTGGCCACCTGATGCGGAGAGCTGACTCATTGGAAAAGACCCTGATGCTGGGAAAGAATGAAGGCAGGAGGAGAAGGGGACAACAGAGGATGAGATGGTTGTACGGTATCACCGACAATGGACATGGGTTTGGGTGGACTCCGGTAGTTGGTGATGGACAGGGAGGCCTGGCGTGCTGCAGTTCATGGGGTCGCAAAGACTCGGACATGACTGAGCAACTGAACTGAATTGAAATCACTGAGGCCTGGTTGTAATTCTATATTTGTTTGTTTACTTTTTAGCATCTTTTGGTTCCCTGAGCTGGAACCAGACAGGATACATAGTTAGTCCCCATGGCCACACACACCACAGCGGCAGTGGGATGTGCTGGCTCTCAGCATGCAGTCACAGCCATCTCTTTCCTAGGTGGGCAGCCCTCCATCTCTCTGGTGGGCCCGACTCGCAGGACAACCCCTGAGAATTCAGTGCCTTTCAACTGCACTGCTGGTCCCTTCAGCTCCTCAGACTTCAATGTTACCTGGATGAAGGACAGAGATGAGCATCCAGCCTCGGCTCAGCGCCTAGTGACCGACAACAAAGGCAATTACTCCGTCACCAGTAAGGTGTGGGTGACCCTGTCCCGCCAAGATATCTTGTCGGTGATGACCTGCGAAGTCACACACCGGGCCCTGGCCGAGCCCCTGCGGAGGAGCATGAACCTCTCCCGCGTACTCCAAGGTGCGAGGGCGGGAGGCTGGGTAGGCGCATGGCTTTCCTGGCAGCACTGGCTTTCTCAGTGTTTTACACAAAGCCCCATTTCACAGTTGGGAAATTGGATTTCCGCCTCACAATGTCTGATCCCAGGGTCAGTTCAGTTCAGTTCAGTTCAGTCTCTCAGTCGTGTCCGACTCTTTGCGACCCCATGAATTGCAGCACGCCAGGCTTCCCTGTCCATCACTACCTCTCGGAGTTCACTCAAACTCACGTCCATCGAGCTGGTGATGCCATCCAGCCATCTCATCCTCTGTCGTCCCCTTCTCCTCCTGCCCCCAATCCCTCCCAGCATCAGAGTCTTTTCCAATGAGTCAACTCTTCGCATGAGGTAGCATTATTAAAGACACAGGTTTCAGGGGCCAGCTATCTGGGTTTAGTCCTGAGTGTACCACTTCATGATCTGTGTGCTCCTCTGGAAGTTACTGAGCCTCCTTGTGCCTCAGTTTCCCCTTAGAATGAGAATAAATTGTCACCTATCTTGTAGGTTTCATGTGAGGATTAAATGAACAATTTCTTGTGAAGCACCTAGAACACTGCTTGTCACAAGGAAAATTGTTTATATATATTTGATTTTATTATTACTGTCTGGACTAAGCTTCCATCCCAAATATCTTTTTTCTATTAATACCATTACTATTTTTTAACTTTAAATATGTATTATTTATTCAACACAAATGAATTAATTCATCCATGAATATCTACTGTGTGGCAGGCACTGTTCTGGGTGGTAGGGATATAGAAATGAATAAAACTAAGTCCTGGTTCTCATGAAAATCATTGTTTATAATTCTTAAAATATTGCATGATATGAAATGTTTCAAATGCACAGGGAGTAACATAGCAAACGCCCACGTACTATTAGCCATATTTAGTGAATGTTAGCACTTAGCTCTATTTGCCTTACATTGAGCATACAGAAAAGTTTTTTTTTAAAAAAAAGGTAACTGATTTAAGAATGAGAGTTCTAGGGTTGGTTCCTGGGAGAGAAAGACATAGAGGGCAGGGGGCAGGGATAATTTCAGAAGGCATTCCTTTCTGTTTCTGTGTTTAGTTGTCCCCACCCTGAAGATCACCACCAAGCCCTCTGCGATGCAAATCCGTGTGCATCAGAGAGTGAATCTCACGTGTCATGTGAGCCACTTCCATCCTCCCCACCTGCACCTCACCTGGATGGAGAATAGGCACAAGGTGCAGACCGTGGAGTCCCCCCAGGTCACCAGAAACCCAGATGGGACCTACTCTCTGCAGCACACCTGGCAAGCAGAGGCTACGCTGGATGGGAGAGAGTTTGCCTGCTGGGTGGTCCAGGATGAGCAGCCCCCAGTCCAGGCCAACATCACCCTGCGGGCTCAGGCATCCAGACTGGGGAAAGGTGGGTGCAGCCTCTTGCTAGCCCCTCTGAGCAGCCAGGCTGGGAAAGTCAGGTGCGAAAATACTTGCCGTCTGCCTGGAGTGCAGACAGCAGTGGGTCAGGGACTCGAGGTAGCAAGGGATGAAGGTGAAGGAAGAGAAGATGCCCTGGGATTGTGATAAAACTCTCGAGAATTCATCCCCAAACTCCACTCCTCCTTCCTCTGTTAGTCTCTCAGTCGTGCCCGACTCTTTGTGGCCCTATGGACTATAGTCTACCAGGCTCCTCTGTCCATAGGATTTCCCAGGCAAGAAAACTGAAGTGGGTTGCCATTTCCTTCTCCAGGGGATCTTCCCGACCCAGGGAGTGAACCCCGGGTCTCCTGCATTGCAGGCAGATTCTTTATCATCTGAGCCACCAGGGAAGCCCTCCAACCCCTACATCCTTTTTAAGAAGGAGGAGTGGGACTTCCTTCTTCAATTCCATGCACTCTTCAGGTTGAATGTTCTCTGTTTTAACACTTAGGTACAGAAAACAGTAGATACTAAGGACAGCTAGAAATCAAAATCCCTTCCAGAAAGGTGATAATCAAGACTGGTTCATCTGACAGTTTCTAGGAGTTGATTTTAAAGAGTGGCCAGAATTCTTGACAGGATTACCTGGGAAGTTGGAGGGTGCAGGGGCAGGCTTCTCATTCTCTCTTTTTTTGCTATCTCTTTTGCTCATTTGTTTGCTCTCTATCACTTCTGTCTCAGGCTATTTTTTCTCTCTTCTCCCCTCCTCTGTCCCTCATTTTTCTTCTCCTTCCCTTTTCCCTCTTTCTCTTCCTTATTGTTGTTTTAGTTGCTAAGTCATGTCTGATACTTTTTCGACCACGTGGACTGTAGCCTTGCAGGCTCCTCTGTCCATGGGATTTCCCAGGCAGGAATACTGGAGTGGGTTGTCATCTCCTTCTCCAAAGAATCTGCCCCACCAGGGATTGAATCCACATCTCCTGGATTGGTAGGTGAATTCTTTATTACTGGGCCACAAGGGAAGCCCCTTTCTCTCTGTGTATGCTTGGTAAGTCGCTTCAGTTGTGTCTGACTCTTTGCGACCCTGTAGACTTTGCCCACCAGGCTCCTCAGTCCATGGGAATTCTCCAGGCAAGAATACTGGAGTTGGTTGCCATGTCCTTCTCCAGGGGATCTTCCCAACCCAAGAACTGAACCCATATCTCTAATGTCTACCTGCACTGGCAGGCGGGTTCTTTAACACTAGCTCCACTTGTGACTCTTTTAAATCTAAATCTATCTTCTCTGAACCTTTTGTGTGCTAGATGACATTCTCCACTAGAGGGAGCTGCCCACCAGCCCTTCAAACCCTGGGGCCAGATCTGCTTTCCCTGGTCCTGGTGAATCAGCTTGGGAGAATGAGTGACTGGGCCAGAGGGGCTGTGTTGGGGAGGGGAGAAGAGACAGGAATATTGGAAATGGCCAGACCTGGACCAGCCAAGGGTGAACCAGAATCCACTGACAGCTCTCCAGAACAACAGGAAGTGGGATAAGATAACTCCCTACAGGCAGTGTGAGCTACTTGGTCTTTAGCACCAGCAAAAGGGCAGACAGGTTGCTGGGCTGCAAAACCACACATCTTCACAACAGGAGCACTGACCCTGCATTCGATCTCTCCCTGAAAGAACTGGCCTTTTCTGCTAACTCCGAGAATTCTCAGGGGGCAACGAGCCTATTACCTTTCGACTTCTCCATGGCCTTTTTTTTCTTGTCTAGAGGAAATGAGAAAAATGTCCACCCAGCAGGATATACAGGTCTATGTGAAAAACTCCAAACTGCTCCTTTCTGACCAGAAGGAAGTTACGTTATTTCGTTTTTTACTCATGCTGAGGTTTTTCTCTCTGTCTTATTTTTCTCCTTCACCTGCATACATGTGTCTGACCCACTACTGTAAGGTTAGCCCCCTGAGAACATCACTTTGATTCTACCACCCCTCTGTGCAGCTGTTTGATGTGCCCTCTGGTCTGCAGTGGGGAAAGGGCAGCTTCTTTTTCTGGCATCAGGCCCTCTTCTATTTGGTGTTCAGGTACTTTTGCTGTAACACCTCCTCAGCCTGACCCCTAAACCCCTTCTTCAGCTCCCACCCCTTACACACGCCCAGTCCGTGCATCTGGTCATGTTCACTGACTCCTGTAGGGCATTACTGTGTGCCAGGCCTCTCACATATGTTGTCTGACATAATACAGTTGGGACAGGCAGGAGAGGAGCAGGTCTCAGGGGTCTCAAATAGTAGAACTTGGATTCAAAGGCAGGGCTGTCTGCTCACCAGTTCAATGTGTTTTCAGAAATTTCTCCCCCCTCCATCCTGCCTAGGCATACAAATATTAGTGTTATCTCAAGTCTTTTGTAAATTTCCCTCTTAAATACTCTGTATCATATTTATTTCCTTCTAAACTGTCATATCTGCCCACATCATTCCGTTCTCATAGTTGGCCCTGAAACTTTGGGACCTCTTCCAAGTCCTGACCAGGGTTCTGTCCATTTAGGCCTCTCCTCCGTGCTGAGACTCTCTCAGCCCTGAAGCAGACACAGGCTCTTATTTTCGGAGTGGCCAGATTTCTGAGTCCAATGGATCGGTATCATCTGGCAGGGTTGCCACAGGCATTCTGCGACCTCAGGCAAAGCACTGCCCTTCCTGAGCTCCGTTTCCTCCTCTGAGCGAGAACAGTTATGCCCTCCAGGTGGGAACCAGCTAGGGCTCCTTCCTTTGACCCATGCTTGGCATCTAGATATTGGGGTGCACAGAGGGTGCTTTTTGATGATCGTGATGGCAGTCTCTCTGATGCCCAGACCATGCTGGGTTGAAAGCAGGAAAATGCTGAAGTTCACTATTATTATGGAGAAGCTATGGAGAAACAGAGGCAGCTTCAGTGTAACAGAAAGAGGCCTTGATTTGGAGTCTGTGACGGGAATGTGAGTTCTGTTTGCTGTGAGGCCCTTGGGTGAGTTACTAATCTTCTCAGCCTTTTTCCCTTTAACATTAGGAATGCAATTAAAAATAATTCTTTAGGTGACTGTCATGAGTATTTGATGATAATAATTATCATTTGGGACTTCCCTGGTGTCTCAAATGGTAAAAAAAATCTGCCTGCAATGTGGGAGACCCAGGTTCGATCCCTGGGTTGGGAAGATACCCTTGAGAAGGAAATGGCAACCCACTCCAGTATTCTTGCCTGGAAAATCCCATGGACAGAGGAGCCTGGCGAGCTCCACAGGGTCACAAAGAGTCGGACATGACTGAGCAGCTAACACTCACACTCACACAATTGTGTTTATAGAGTGATTATAAATGGTAATTATTTATAATTATCTCATATGCTTTACTAGTTATTGTATATTATTTTTAAACTAACACTGGGCATTAAGAATCATCCCCGTGTCACAGATGAGGAAACTGAGTTAAGTTGTCATGCAGTGGAAGGACTGGGAATGCAAACTTGGGCTGAGTGTGACCCCAAATCCTATGCTCCTACCCCTTCTCTGTGCTGTTGTTATTGTTGTTCAGTCGCCAACTTGTGTCCAACTCTTTGCAACCCCATGAACTGCAGCCACCAGGCCTCCCTGTCCCTCACCATCCCCCGGAGTTTGCCCAAGTTCACGTCCATTAAATTCTCTGTGCTGCCTGCCTTCATATGACCTGTCCTGAGAGCAGTGATACACCCTTCCCTGTCCCAGGACTGAGGGAAGAGCTGAGTCTGGCCACTGAGCACAGACCCTGAGTCCTTACTTTCTGGCTAAGAACCCTGGCTCTACTGGCCAGTTTTGGAACTTAGACAAGGTACTTAGGCTCTGGACCTCAGTGTCTTCATCAGCAAAACGAGAATAGGAGCAGCTCCCTCCTCCTAGGTTTGCAGTGAGGACTAGGGTTAGGTCTCAAAGTCAGCAAGCAGTGTTGTGAGGTGTGGGTGGGAGTCAGGTCTCTTTGCAAACTGCTGTTGTCCCTGTAGCTTCATTTTGTCTGGCCTCTGATATCAGCTTCATAGTTGAACTCCTGTCAGAATGCAACCTACAAATACTGTGGAAGACGAGATGGTGAGGCTTGTCAGTGGAGATGCTGAGGGTTTGTTTGTACTGGGTTTGGGCTCCTCTGTACCTTCTCACAGGCTGGGTCTCCTCTACAGGCATGAGCAGCTACTCTTCTGCCCTGCAAGGCCCCTTTCAGCGCTCTGAGCCAGGCACAAACATCCAACTGACCTTCACATCCTCTGGATTCTCCACGGGTCAGGTTACTGTGACCTGGCTTAAAAATTCCCACCAGCTGTTAAAGTCCCAGACCAGCGTCCGCCCTCGTGGAGACACCTACAATGTGACCAGCGGTGTGGTCATCCTTCTGCAGGCTGACGACGTGCATTCCCTTGTCCACTGCCAAGTCAAGCACATGTCCATACTGGTTTCCCAGAAAACCATCAGACTGGAGCAGTACCTCCGTGGTAAGGATGTTCTCTTTGTCCAGATGGCTTAGTGCAGAGTCGGGCTGGAAGTTTTCTGAGTCTTGGTTTCCTTGACTGATACATGGGACATCCCCTCACTTTGTTGTGGCAAGAATTCAGCATAATGAAACTGGTAAAGTAATTAACACATCTCTTGCTCGTATCAATCACAGAGAAGTGGCAATTATTATTACTCACATTTACTATTCATATCACCTCTCAGAACTCAGTTTATTCAGCTGTAAAATGGAGACAAAATATCTTCTGGGAATTGAATTTTATTATATTAATTAATATATATTAATTTTATTTATATATATAAATTTATAATTTTTATATGAAAAGAATTTAAAGGCCTTTGTGAACTTCTAAATTTTAGGTAGAATGATGACTGTTTTTATCTTTACTCATATGTAGGGAAGGGCCTAATTTTCTTTGTTTTTTTAGACCATTCACATTTTTTAATATAAATTTATGTATTTTAATTGGAGGCTAATTACTTTACACTACTGTATTGGTTTTGCCATACATCAACATGAATCCATAACAGGTATACACATGTTCCCCATCCTGAACCCCCCCCCCTCCTCCCTCCCCATACCATCCCTCTGGGTCATCCCAGTGTACCAGCCCCAAACAACCAGTATCATGTATTGAACCTGGACTGGCGATTCATTTCATATATGATATTATACATGTTTCAATGCCATTCTCCCTAATCATCTCACCCTTGCCCTCTCCCACAGAGTCCAAAAGACTGTTCTACACATCTGTGTCTCTTTTGCTGTCTTGCATACAGGGTTATCGTTACCATCTTTCTAAATTCCATATGTATGCATTAGTATACTGTATTGGTATTTTTCTTTCTGGCTTACTTCACTCTGTACAATAGGCTCCAGTTTCACCCACCTCATTAGAACTGATTCAAATGTATTCTTTTTAATGACTGAGTAATACTCCATTGTGTATACGTACCACTGCTTTCTTATCCATTCATCTGCTGATGGACATCCAGGTTGCTTCCATGTCCTGGCTATTATAAACAGTGCTGTGATAAACATTGGGGTACATGTGTCTTTTTCAATTCTGGTTTCCTCGGTGTGTATGCCCAGCAGTGGGATTGCTGGGTTGTATGGCGGTTCTATTCCATTTTTTTAAGGAATCTCCACACTGTTCTCCATAGTGGCTGTACTAGTTTGCATTCCCACCAACAGTGTAAGTGGGTTCCCTTTTCCACACACCCTCTCCAGCATTTATTGCTTGTAGACTTTTGGATAGCAGCCATTCTGACTGGCATGAAATGGTACCTCATTGTGGTTTTGATTTACATTTCTCTGATAATGAGTGATGTTGAGCATCTTTTCATGTGTTTGTTAGCCATCTGTATGTCTTCTTTGGAGAAGTGTCTGTTTAGTTCTTTGGCCCATTTTTTGATTGGGTCATTTATTTTTCTGGAATTGAGCTGCAGGAGTTGCTTGTATATTTTTGAGATTAATTCTTTGTCAGCTGCTTCATTTGCTATTATTTTCTCCCATTCTGAAGGCTGTCTTTTCACCTTGCTTATAGTTTCCTTTGTTGTGCAGAAGCTTTTAACTTTAATTAGGTCCCATTTGTTTATTTTTGCTTTTATTTCCAATATTCTGGAAAGTGGGTCATAGAGGATCCTGCTGTGATTTATGTCGGGGAGTGTTTTGCCTATGTTCACCTCTAGGAGCTTTATAGTTTTTGGTCTTATGTTTAGATCTTTAATCCATTTTATTTTTGTGTATGGTATTAGAAAGTGTTCTAGTTTCATTCTTTTACAAGTGGTTGACCAGTTTCCCCAGCACCATTTGTTAAAGAGATTGTCTTTTCTCCATTGTATATTCTTGCCTCCTTTGTCAAAGATAAGGTGTCCATAGGTGCATGGATTTATCTCTGGGCTTTCAATTTGTTCCATTGATCTATATTTCTGTCTTTGTGCCGGTACCATACTGTCTTGATGACTGTGGCTTTGTAGTAGAGCCTGCAGTCAGGCAGGTTGATTCCTCCAGTTCCATTCTTCTTTCTCAAGATTGCTTTGGCTATTCGAGGTTTTTTTATATTTCCATACAAATTGTGAAATTATTTGCTCTGTGAAAAATACCATTGGTAGCTTGATAAGGATTGCTTTGGGTTGTATACTCATTTTCACTATATTGATTCTTCTGATCCATGAACACAGTATATTTCTCCATCTATTAGTCCTCTTTGATTTCTTTCACCAGTGTTTTATAGTTTTCTATATATAGGTCTTTTGTTTCTTTAGATAGACATATTCCTAAGTATTTTATTCTTTTCATTGCAATGGTGAATGAAATTGTTCCATTAATTTCTCTTTCTGTTTTCTCATTATTAGTGTATAGGAATGCAAGGGATTTCTGTGTGTTGATTTTATATCCTGCAACTTTACTATATTCATTGATTAGCTCTAGTAATTTTCTGGTGGAGTCTTTAGGGTTTTCTATGTAGAGGATGATGTCATCTGCAAACAGTGAAAGTTTTACTTCTTCTTTTCCAATTTGGATTCCTTTTATTTCTTTTTCTGCTCTGATTGCTGTGGCCAAAACTTCCAATTTTCATCTGTATTTTTTAGAGAAGGTTAATTTTTATTTTCTTGACCTGGATCAGGCCTCACTGCTGCTGCTGCTGCTGCTGTTGCTAAGTCACTTCAGTTGTGTCCGACTGTGTGCGACCCCATATACAGCAGCCCACAAGGCTCCCTGTCCCTGGAATTCTCCAGGCAAGAACACTGGAGTGGGTTGCCATTTCCTTCTCCAATGCATGAAAGTGAAAAGTTAAAGTGAAGTCGCTCAGTCGTGTCCGACTCTTAGCGACCCCATGGACTGCAGCCTCCCTCCATGGGATTTTCCAGAAAAGAATACTGGAGTGGGTTGCCATTGCCTTCTCTGTGATCAGGCCTTGACTGGTCTGCAAATGACATGATTTGAATTCTTTCATATAATGCCTAATAGGAGCTTAGTGATCATCTCATTATTTGCAACAATTCTAAAGCCCAGAGGAGGTAAGTGAGTTGTCCAAGTTTGCATGCACAACAGTAAAATTAATTTCTTAAATATTTATAGGACTTTAAAGTTTACAAAATATTTTCCTCATTTTATGCTATTCTTGTGGAATAAAATACATCATTTTACATGGATAAAATATTGATATTAATGACATTGTCAATATACACACTTGTGTGGATTGACTTATTTAATGTGTACAACTGCCCTGTACTGCTTATCCCATTCATGATTTTATAGAAGGAAACTGAGTTTGTAAGAAGTGAAGGTTGCCTGAGGATATGAAGCTGCTGAGTGAGAGAACTTGGATGTGAATTCAGGCTTTTCGGACTCCACCATTCACCAGCTGTGGGACCTCATGCTGGTTGTTTAAGTTCTCTGAGTGTTGGGATTGCTGACTGTAAAATAGGAAAATGATACTGCAGGGACTCCCCCTTATCTGAAAATTTTTATATAATTCCCTGGAGTTAGAACAATTGTATAGAGAAGCAAATAGATAATAAGAATATTCACCATAAATTGATTATTTATAAATTATATTAATCAAACTAACAAAAATTAAACACAGAAAAAAATATTAAAAGCAGCAAGGAAAAAGCAACAAGAAGCGTACAGGAGAATCCCCATAAAGTTAACAGCTGATCTTTCTGCAGAAACTCTGCAGGCCAGAAGGAAGTGGCAGGATATATTTAAAGTAATGACAGAGAAAAACCTACAGCCAAGATTACTCTACACAGCAAGGGTCTCATTCAGCTTCAGTGGAGAAATCAAAAGCTTTTCAGACAAGCAAAAGTTAAGAGAATGCAGCACTACCAAACCAGATTTACAACAAATGCTAAAGGAACTTCTTTAGCCAGGAAACACAAGAGAAGAAAAAGACCTATAAAAACAAACCTAAAACAATTAAGAAAATGCTAATAGGAACATATATATTAATAATTACTTTAAGTGTAAGTGGATTAAATGCTCCAACTAAAAGACACAGACTGATTGAATGGATAAAAAAGAAGATCCATATATATGCTGTATGCAAGAGACCCACTTCAGAACTTGGGACACATGCAGACTGAAAGTGAGGAGATGGAAAAATAGACTAACCTCCTCTTTAAATCCTTCTGCTCATCACTGCCTGCATCAGGTTGGGCTTGCAACTACAGAAATAATTTTGTGTTGTTGTCTGGATTTCCTTGGAGGCAAAGCCTGAAATGAGGTGTTAGGTACAGGTGGTTAGGAGATGATTTAGTGAGACTGGGATAAGAGATGGAGTGAGTGACACAAGGAAGAAGGGACACCCCAGAAAAGGTGAGTTATTGACCTGGGGGCCCCTGTGGATGACTGAGGCTTACTGCCACTGGGTACCCTCTGAGAAACTCTATAGACTATTCCTCAGGAGTGTCCATAGAGGAGGGAGCTGGAATGTGCCTTCAGGGGCTTCTTGGTGGCATTTCATGGTTGTGGAGAAATTCAGATGCAGAGCATTGAGGAAGAGCTTCAGGAATCTGAAATAGAACGTGGCACCACCCAGCACCACTGGGCTGAGGTCAGGTGGCTACAAGAGATGGTGTGGAGCCCAGAAACCCTCTGCTTTAGGAGGAGGGTCTTTCCTTGACTGAAGTATGGCAAGCATCAGACCACACCGTGCAATTAGAACCCTAATTCACTGTTGCTAAATGAAATCAGAGATTTGGCAAAGTGTATTTCAAGTAATTGATGTAAATGATGTGTTAGAACTGCTGGGGTCTCAGGTGAATTTTCTGGCCTTAAAAGATGAAAGAAGATGGAAAATTTCTATGATCCTAATGATTCTGTGGGCACTTTGAAAGATAACATTCTGGTTTAAAAATGCATGCCCCTTAAAATTGACAGAACAGTCAAATGATTTCAAATAATTTTTAAAAATTAACTTTTAGGCTGTGAGTGTGAAATTTGAAATGTAGGGTTTGATGGTATTGGCATATGTTTTTTAGGAAAATATGATGCCAACTTCCTTACACTCCCAACACTTGTTTCTTCTAAAAGTTGGTGCATAGTTGTCATTATATGCTGCTGTGCTCAGTCACTTCAGTTGTGTCCAACTCTTTGTGACTCCATGGACTGCAACTTGCCGGGCTCCTCTGTCCATAGAATTCTCCAGGCAAGAATACTGGAGTGGGTTGCCATGCCCTTCTCCAGGGGATCTTCCCAACCCAGGGATTGAACCTCTGTCTCCTGCATTGCAGGCAGATTCTTTATCATTGAGCCACTGGGGAAGCCCAGTTGTCATTATATTCTATGTTTAATTAAAAGGTAAATTAAATAAAATTACTTGTATAATTGAAATGTTGTTCATGTTCAAGTTTGAATCAATTCCTTTTTGACAATTTCATTGAAATGGAGGCCTGAGTTGTGTAGGGTCCTTCTATTGGCTTTTTGTTGTCTTTTCTGATACCAAGTAGCACTTTGTGTTTATACCATTTGGTTGTGAAGAATAAATAGCACATGCACAGTGACTCAAGCTCTGTGCTCAGCACATGGGAGCAAATATCATCAGCTGGGTTTTGGTCTCTGTCCTCCCAACATTGTCCTGAATATCTTGCAGCCCAGAGAACTCACTGGTGGCTAGAATGGTCTATCTGAGACCCTCCATGCTCTTATTGGTCCTTGTCAGCCCCATGGCACTTGCTTGGTGGTACCTTGTTCTGGCCTGTCCTCCACAGGCACTGCCTAGTTACCAGACCATCACAATCCCTTCTCTGGATTTTGCTCTTTGCTTGGTAGGAATCCCTGCCCATGGGCTGAAGGGGAAAGATTGACAAGAGATAGGGACATTCTAGGGATAGTGACAGGGACATTCTGGGGATGGTGTCTTGCTTGGCTGTCCCACCTATGAGCAGCATCATAGATGCAAGCATATAGGTCAAGGTGAATTGAGTATAAAAGAAATAATATTGGGGGAACAAACATACTCTTAGTTCTTTCAAATTGTACTACATGAGGAGTTATTTTCTCTACCCTAGACCAAGAGCCAAAGTCTGTATAACTAGACCCCTCAAGCTTAGACAATTTCGAATAAGAGTGTGGGAAACAAAGAGGTGACGGGCACAAGGTCTTGCATTTGACAATGGTGTCAGTGCAGGGACCAGAATCTGATGCTCACATCCCTTACTTTAATTTAGTGCTGTGTATTCCTATGAATTCTACTGAAACCCTTAATGTGTTTTTTAGCATTTAAAAATTTCTCCAATTTTCTTTAGTATGCATACATTTTCTTCACAGCTAAAAAGTCTGGTTGAAAAAATTCTAGAAGTTGTTAGGTCATAATTCCCAGGAGCCTGCAACCATAAATGATTATAGCCTTATAGTTTGGGTGTCAGCATAGCGAATGTTAAAACATACTGTCTCTGGTGGAACCCCTGCTTTGCCACCTGTGACCTTGGGTAAATACTTAACTTCTCCAAAAGTAAGCTCCTTTCTATGTCAAATATTAGTATCCTGCAGTCATGAAGATTAGAGGCTAGGAATCTTCATCAAGTCATAGAGTAAGTCTACTGATTCATAGGTTCTTAAATGACATTCAGGTTCACCTTTTCCTATTGAATGTCCGCAGTGCAAAAGAAAGGAAAGATTAAGATGGATTCATCATTCCATGCTTCCGTCCAAGCATGCATTCACTCATGCACTTACTTATGCGTGCATTTGTTAACCAATACCTAACTCCTCTATGGTAGGCCCTGAGCAGAGGACCTCTATCTTTAGGGAGCTTGCCAGTTCCCATGGTGAACTTCCTATAATACTTGTCTGCTTTCTTTGGGCTGTGACAGTCCCCCCTACAGTGACTGTGTCCCAGTCTTCACACTCCTTGGACATGGTGGCAGTTACCTGCCACGTGCAGAGATTCTATCCACAGAATGTGCATCTCAGCTGGTTGGAGAACTGCCATACGTTCAAGAGAGCTGTGCAACCCTCGTCCAAGCAGAATAGTGATGGGACCTACACCTTGGAAAGCTTGCATCTGGTGAATGCCTCAGTGCGGGAGTCTGAACGTGTACTTACCTGTAAAGTGCAGCATGAGACGCAGCCTCCCATCCAGGCCAGCCTCATACTGTCCACAGCAGTGCAGGACACATACAAATTCCTTGGGAGCACAGGTAAGCTTACCCCTACACCTGTGAGCAACTGGGTGGCCTCTGTCTCCAAGTGGAATGAGGTATTAACTCACAGAGTCCCGTTTGATATCTCCTCTGCCCCTTGTCACTTAGGTCCAGAGATGCCTGCCCTTATCTTGATGGCTTTCCTCCTGGGCTTCAAAGTGGTGCTGGTGATCAGTTTCATAGCCACCTATTTTCACAGGTGGTGGAACCTGTAACAGGTGAGGTGGTGGCAGTCTTATTCTTTAGGGAAGGAGATCAGAGCCACCTTCCTGGGGTGGCAAGAGGAGTCAAGGCAAGCTCAAATATCTTATGGCAATCCAGCTTCAAAGGAGAGATGGGAACAGACTTATTTTTCCAAATGTGTCTTGGAATTTCAGAGGTTTCCAACTCTCCTTATTCTGTGCCTGGGAATTTGAAGTTTTTACAATTAAGTTAGTTGGGACCTGGCAGGTGAGAGTCCAAGGTATGTAGGACACTGGAGGTGAGGGTCCACAGTCAAAAAAGTTTGAGACCCAAACTCCAAAGAGCCCTTCCATAGACTGTTGTATATTCATTTATCACATGGTGTATCCTCGGAATGAATAAGGAAAGTATTACTAAAATCAACTTATGGAACCTATCTTGGGGACTTAGATGTGCTATGTAATAATACAGATGGATGTGGGATGGGAGAGACTTTAGAACTCAGAAAGAGGTGTTTGGGGCTTCATTCTGGTCAGCACCATGAACCCAGGCCAAGCAAAGTGCCTCCCATACAGTATGTGCTCAAAAACACTTGTGGAAACAATGAATGAGTGTTTTTCCCTACAGGTCCTGCGTACTCTGTGATACACCGCCTCCCTCCCTGTGCAAGGGGCTCAAGTGGAAATAAGCTATAAGGACTGGGGATGACTCAAGATTTCCCACCCTTCACTCTGCTTTCCCCACCTCCAACATGAACACACTCCCTTCCACACACCCTCCTATGTGCCTTCTCTCTGACCTTTGGAACTGAGTCAAGGATGGACATTGGTCATGTTGATCCAGAATGTCTGGACCCTGATGCACTGAGCTTCAAATTGTTCCTGCCTCCACCCCAAAAATAATCAAGTAGATCAATAAAATAGGTTTCCATTGTGCCCCTGCTCACGCACACTTAATTTTCAGAGCACTTTTTACTTTTATCCAGAGCTTTTGCAAGTGTGATTTCATTTTAACACACATGTATTTTAAATCACTAAGTTGAATAAGATGTTTCCATTCTGAAATTTATAATATAAAAATATCCACGTAACTACCTACCATGCTATGTTTGCAGACTGTTAACATTTTGCTATTGTGATCTGTTGTTCCTTTGAAAATTACTGTACTAGATTTGGCATTCATAATGTCAATCATGATTTTATACTTCTACAACATATGTATAAACCTTAAGCAATATATAACATTACTTGCATGTTTTAACTTTTATATAAATGTTATTATACTGTATAGAGCCTGCTGGAAATTTTATTTTTTATACACAACAAGTTTTTTTTCTTTATTCATAAATGAACATATAAATGAATTTATACATTCATTTATGTAGCTTAATTTTATTAATTTCCACTGCTGTATAAGTTCTACTGTGACAGTATGCCACAATTTTTGATTTTTCTTGTGATGGATAATAAATATTTATGTAATGTCTTGCTAGTAGAATTTTGCACAAATATTTTTGTCTTTGTTTCTTGGGCACATATGGGAGAGTTCCTCTTCATCTGGTGTGTCCATAAAGTGGACTGTTGGTATCATTTGGAGCTTTTGTTATACATTAAAAAAAAGATTTTCAAATCTTGATCAAGTTTTGCTCTTTCTATTTATGCCTTTGATCTCATTTTGTGTGTGTGCCTTTGATCTCATTTTTCATGTGTGTGTGTGTGTGTGTGTGTCTATTACAGGTGGGGATATTATTGGGATCTTATATATATATATTTTTTTGATCTCTGCTGCCCCTTTTCCATATATCAAGTTCCCGTAAATTTCTGGTTCTTTTACTGATTTTATTTTGTTCCATTGTGCTACTTGTCTATTTCTCTGACCAAACTACCTTACCTTAGAATAGCTTCATAAGCTTTAATGCCTTGGCTGGGCACATCTTCCCACCTTTTCTTTCCTCTCTTTCCTTCTTTCTTTGGCTGCACTGGGTCTCAGCTGTGGCACATGGGGTCTTCACTGCGGCATGTAGGCTTTCTCTACTTGTGAGGCATGGGCTCCAGAGTGGGCAGGCTCAGTAGTTGTGGCATCTGACCTTAGTTGCCCTGTGGCATATGGGATCTTAGTTCTCTGACCAGGGATTGAACCTACATGCCCTGTATTGCAAGCAGGTGCTTAACCAGTGGACCACCAGGAAAGTCCCTTCCCACCTTTTATTGTTATTCAAAACTGTCATGGCTATTTTTGGCCCAAACACATTTTCTTTTACTTTATTTTCTGCTTTTTAGAGATTGAAGTATGCTTGATTTAAAATATTATGTTAGTTTTAAGTGTATAACATATGATTCAAGATTTTTGTAGCTTATACTCCATTTAAAATTACAAAAATGGCTATATTTTCTCATGCTGTGCAATATATCCTTCTTACTTTTTAATCATATACACAGTAGTTCACAACTCTTCATCCCCTTTCCCCTCCCCACTTGTAATTACTATTTGTTCTCTATGTCTGTGAGTCTGTTTCTGTTCTGTCATATACATTCATTTGTTTTATTTTTTAGACTCCATGTATGAGTATTTGTCCTTGTCTGTCTGACTTACTTCACTAAGCACAATACCCTGCAGGTCCACTCACATTGTTGCAAATGGCAGAATTTCATTTTTTTAAAATGTCTCAGTAATATTCCATTCCAGGAATATTCCACATATATGTATAGTGCATATATTCCATTCCATACATATATATACATCTTTCTTATCCATTCATCTGTTGATAAGTTACTTCGATATATCAGATATTATAAATAATGCTGCTATGAACATTGGGGGTGCATGTATCTTTCCCAATTAGTACTTTTTTTCCATCCAGATAGAATGGAAGTGCTGGGTTATATGGTAGTTCTATTTTTAGTTTTTTGAGGAATCTTCATACTGTTTTTCATAATGGCTGCATCAATTTACAATCCTACCAAGAGTGTACTATGATTCCCTTTTCTCCACATCCTCACTAGCATTTGTTATTTGTAGAATTTTTGGTGATGGACATTTTCACAGGTATAAGTAGGCATTTGTAGTTTTAATTTGCATTTCTCTGGTGATTAGCAAAGTTGAGCATCTTTTCATGTACCTGTTGGCCATCTGTATGTCTTCTTTGGAAAAATGTCTGCTCTGATTTTCTGTCCATCTTTTAATTAGGTTGTTTGTTTTTTTATATTGAGCTGTATGATCTCATGTTTTGGATATTGTGCATGTGTTAGTCACTCAGTCATGTCCTACTTTTTGCAACCCCATGGACTGTAGCCTGCCAGGCTCCTCTATCCATGGAATTCTCCAGACCAGAACACTGGAGTGGGTAGCCTTTCCCTTCTCCAGGGGATCTTTCCAACCTAGGAATTGAACCCAGGTCTCTGGCATTGCAGGTGGATTCTTTACCAGCTGAGCCACCAGGGAAGCCCATATTTTGGATATTAACTATGCATTAAATACAGATTAAAAACTCCTTATTGGCTGTATTATTTGCAAATATTTTGCTCCATTTTAGGCTATCCTTTTGTTTTGTCAGTGATTTCCTTTGCTGTGCAAAAGCTTTTAATTTTATTTAGGACTCTTTTTTTTTTGCTTTTGTTTCTTTTCCTTAAGGAGACAGATCCATAAGATATTGCTTCAATTTATGTCAAAGAGTTTACTATATTCTCCTCTAGGAATTTTATGATTTCAGGTTTTACATTTAGTTCTTTAATCCATTTTGAGTTTATTTGTGTATGTGATATGAAGGAATGTTCTAATTTCATTCTTTCATATGTAGCTATCCAATTTTCCCAGTACCATCTATTGAAGAGACTGTCTTTTCTCTACTGTATATTCTTGCATTCTTTGTCATAGATTACTTGACCACAGTGCATAGTTTTATCTCTAGTCTCTGTATTCCATTCCGTTGATCTATGCATTTGTTTTATGCCATTACCATGCTGCTTTGCTTATTGTCAATTTGTAATATAGTCTGAAGTGAAAAAGCATGATACCTCCAGCTTTGTTCTTTTTTCTCAAGATTGCTTTGGAAATTCAGGATCTATCTGGTTCCATATAAATTTTAGGATAATTTTTCTATGTCTGTGAAAAATGTCATAGATATTTTGATAAGGATTGCATTAAATCTGTAGATTGTATTGGGTAGTATGGACATTTTAACAATATTAATTCTTATAAGAACATGGGATGTCTTTCCAATTCTTTGCATCATCTTCAATTTCCTTCCTCAGTGTTTTATAGATTTCAGAGTGAAGATCTTTCATCTCCTTGTATAAGTTTATTCCTAGGTATTACATTCTTTTTGATGATATTTTAAATGAGATTGTCTTCTTCTTTTTCTGATAGTTCATTGTTGGTGTCTACAAAAGCAAAAATATTTCTGCATGTTAATCTTGTATCCTGAAACTTTACTGATACCTTTTTTAGTTCTAATAGTTTCTTTGTGGAGTCTTTAGGGTTTTGTCTATATAGTATTATGTCATTTGAAAATAATGACAATTTTTCTTTCTTTCCTTCTAATTTAAATGCCTTTTATTTCTTTTTCCTCTCCAATTGCTGTGGCCAAGACTTCCATTATTATGTTAAATAAAACTGGTAAGAATGGGAATCCTTGTCTTGTTCCTGAATTTAGTGGGAAGACTTAGCTTTTCACCATAGAGTATGATGTTAGCTGTGGGTTTGTCATAAATGGCCTTTATTTTGTTGAGATATATTACCTCTATGCCAACTTTGATAAGAGCTTTTTTCATGAATTGATGTTAAATTTTGTCAAAGGCTTTTTCTCTGTCTGTTGAGATGATCATGGGATTTTTATCCTTCCCTTTTTTATGTGGTATATTGCGTTGATAGACTTGTGAATATTAACTATCCTCATATCCCTGGCATAAATACCACTTGATCATGGTATATGACCTTTCTTATATATTGTTGAATCATTTGCTAATATTTTGTTGAATATTTTTGTCTCTATATTTATCATGGATGTGGGACTGTAATTTTCTTTTATGTACTGTGTTTGTTGTGTTTTGCTGTCAAGGGTATTGTGCCACATAGAATGAATTTAAAAGTATTCCATCCTCTTTAATCTTTGGAATAGTTTGAGAAGGATAGCATTAGCTCTTCTTTATATTTTTGATGGAATTCCCACATGAAGCCATCTGGTCTTGGACTTTAGGTATGCTGTGAGTTTTTAAATTACAAAGCCAATTTCACTACCAATGATCAGTGCTCAGATTATCTATTTCTTCCTGATTCAGTCTTGGAAGGTTGTATGCCTCTAGAAAATTTTCACTTTTTTCTAGATTGTCTAATTTTTTGGCATATAACTGTTCATAATATTACCATGCTCCAGCCCCAGCAGGATCCAGGGGTACCCTCAGGAAGGACAGCATCGGAGATAAAGAGAGATGACATGGGTCTTATAATGGATTGGGAGCTGGTGGTCCGGGGTCAAAATGAAAATAAAAATAAGGAGAAAGAATAAGGGAGAGAGAAAGAAGCTGATGTTCCTTGGTTTACACAGAAAGCCAATAAAGCCCCTGGCATGGGATTGCTTTCTTCATGGAGGCCACAGGCGCCCTCTAGGTGGGGTGAAGATGCAGGACACCTTCTCCCCTGGGTGAAGACTCAGGCCACCTTCCCAATTGGGTCTTAGAAGCCTGGGCAAAAAAGTGAACTCAGAGAGCCTCTGTGCTCCATGGAGTCAGCCTGAAAAAAAGAAGAGAGAGAGAGAGAAAGAGAAAGGAAGACACAGAGACCAGAGCTCTGGTGAAGTGGGATCCGCAGCTTTATTTTCAAAAGGAACTTTTATACTCTGAGTTACACATTTCTCAAAGTAAAAGATACAGAGTCAGCTCAACATTCCATCAATTTTACCTTTATCAAAACCAGGACATTTTCTGTACACCTTTTCATAAACAAAGGTCTTATGTTATGTCTGGCCCTGTGGCCTGTTAACATTTCATGACTCTTTTCTGATAAAGGTTGATTAGCCAGAAAACTTGTTTTCCCTTAAAGTGTTTTTTCTTTATTTCTCCCAGCCTCAGAAAGTACTAAATAAAGTTACATTCTCACGGAGCGAAGGTGCAGTGGGTCACAACAAAGAAAGAACTTATTAGCTCAAAGGTCTGATGTGGTTAATACCAAGGCTACTACTTATTTTTCTTACATTCCAACTACATTAACTCATGCACTCACAGGTGCACAATGGATAAGGGATATGGGAACTTGGCAGCAAGCATTGGCCTAATAGTGAAGCCCTTTACCAGTACTACTCTAATAATTTTTCATCCCTCAAAGGGCTCTATGCTCATTAGGACTTTTAGAATGCTTAGGCTTCCCATGCCTTTCATGGTTGGGGAGTTGTGAGCAATTATGTGCGTTAGTTGCAAGAGTATGGATAAACCTGCCAAACAAGCTAAAATAGCAACAAAGGGGTTAAAGTAAAAATGCTCCTTTAAAGCCCAGGAGACTCATTAACTAGAGCCCTAAGTTGATTTTCTTCAGAGAAAGGTGGTCGGGGATAGCCCCCGGTAAATGTCAGAAGAGTTGGTGAAAGGCATATATAATAAACAATAGACAGACAGATTTTGGTTTCGGGGAAGATGCTCGAGCAGATCCAGGGAATCCCTCGAGTCCTGATCTACCTTTGCCTGTCAGGTCTTCTCCACATGACCTTTGTCATGGGTGGGATCTCCCGTGGTGGTCCCCGGCACCATGATATTTTGTATCTCTGTGATATCAGTTGTTATTTCTCTTTCATCATTTCTTTCTTTTTTCTGCTTTTTTAAGTTTTTTTCCTTTTGTTTTTATTACAAATAGTATTAAAATAAAAGATTTACATGAATTTATCAGGCTTTAGGTGTTTTGAAAATCTTTTTCATCATTTCTTATTTTGTTTATTTCAGTTCACTATCTTTTCTACTTTTGAGCCTGGCTCGAGGTTTATCAATTTTGTTAGTCTTTTAAAAAAATCAACTGTAGTTTTCATTTATCTTTTTTATTGTTTTCTGTCTCTATTTTCTTTATATTCGCTCTGATCTTTATTACTTTTTTCATCCTGCTGAATTTTGCCTTTGTTCTCCTTTTTCTAATTCCTTTAAATGGTAGGTGAGGCTGTTTATTTGAGATTTTTCTTGTTTCTTGATGTAGGCCTGTATCACTATAAACTTCCCTCTTCAAACTATTTTAGCTACATCCCATAGATTTTGAAAAATTGTGTTTTTGTTTTCATTTGTCTCATGAAATTTTTCAATTTCCTCTTCGATTTCTTTATTGACCCACTGACTTTTTTCATTGCATATTTTTTTCAAATTTTTTATTTATTTAATTTTAATTGGAGAATAATTACTTTACAAAATTGTGATGGTTTTTGCTATATATCAACATGAATCAGCCATAGGTATACATGTGTCCCCCCATCTGAGCCACCCTCCCACCTCCTCCCCACCTTATCCCTCTAGGTTGTGCCAGAGCACCGGCTTTGAGTGCCCTGCTTCATGCATTGAACTTGCACTGGTCATCTATTTTACATATGGTAACACACATGTTTCAATGCTATTCTCTCAAATCATCCCACCCTCGCCTTCTCTCACTAAATCCAAAAGTCTGTTCTTTACATCTGTGTCTCCTTTGCTGTCCTGCATGTAGGATCATTGGTACCATCTTTCTAAATTCCATATATATGCATTAATATACAGTGTTTGTCTTTTTCTTTCTGACTTACTTCACTCTGTATAATAGACTCCAGATTCATCCACCTCATTAGAACTGACTCAAATGCATCCCTTTTATAGCAGAGTAATATTCCAGTGTGTATAGGTACCACAGCTTCCTTATCCATTCATCTGCCAATGGACATTTAGGTTACTTATGTCCATGTCCTAGCTATTGTAAATAGTGCTCCAATGAACACTGGGGTACATGTGTCTCTTTCTTTTTTTATTTTTCCAGCTTTACTGAAATATAATTGGCATGTAACACTGTATAAATTTAAGATATACAGTATGTTGATTTGACACATTTATATTTTTCAAAATTATTACCATTTTAGTGTTAGCTGACATCTCCATCATGTTGCATAATTACCATTTCTTTTTCTGGTCAGAACATTTGATCTATCCTCTATCCTCTTAGCTTCCCTGATAGCTTCCCTGATAGCTCAGTTGGTAAAGAATCTGCCTGCAATGCAGGAGACCCTGTTTGATTCCTGGTTCAAGAAGATCCCCTGGAGAAGGGAAAAGCTAGCTACTCCAGTATTCTGGCCTGGAGAATTCCATGGACTATAGTCCATGGAGTCACAAAGAGTCGGACACAACTGAGTGACTTTCACTTCACTTCTTAGCAACTTTCAGGTACATGGTACAATATCATCAACTATAATCACCTTGCTGTGAAATAGATCCCAAGAATTCTGGTTTCCTCAGAGTATACACCCAGCGGTGGGATTTTGCTAGGTCATATGGCAGTTCTATTTCCAGAGTTTTTTTGTTTTTTTGTGTGTGAACCAAAAAATGATTTTTTAAAAAAATTTTCAAGATAAAAGCACTAGATTATTGTTTTCTTCTCGGGATGAAAAGAGGAGTGGATCAGAAAGTTCACTGCGTGCTTTTTAAAGTGCTTTCTCATTGAACATTGAGGCTGCAAGTCTGAAAAAAAAATAAGTCATTGAAACATGTGCGATTGACTAGTCTTTGCCTGACACTTAGTGGTAACTTGGAGAACTGCAGTTTTGACCTGTGGGAGGGAGCTCCATGGGAAACCACAGGGAAGAGAAAAGGCTTTGGGTTTGTTCTCTGCATTCACAGGAACCTGAATGGATCACCAAGAACTAACCCTGGAAACCTGGAAGGCGGGCTGTGGACACAGAGCCTACCAATAATCTGATTCCCTGTCATGCTTCAAGAGGGACCCAAAAGTAGGAGACAGAAAAATGTGTTTTCATATTTGCTCTTTTAATATCATGTCACTTTTCTCAGCTCATGATTTTGTGAAGAAAATAATGAAAATCAACATAGCGCTTTGCAATGAAAAGAGATATTCAGGGCAAGAACTTAAAGAACAAACAACAGGGACTTTCCTGGTGGTCTAGTGGTTATGACTTCCCCTTCCAGAGCAAGGGGATGCAAATTTGGTCCCTGGTTGGGGAGCTAAGATCCCCCATGCCTCAGGAGCCTGAAAACCAAAACAAAACAGAAACAATATTGTAACAAATTTAACAAAGATTTTTAAAATGGTCCACATAAAAAAGATCTTTAAAAAAGAAGCTAGCTAGGAATATAAGTGGGTATCACCTTTCTGGAATCCTGTTTGGCAAGCTGTATAAAATTGTTTTTTGAAGTATTGCCTCCTTTCTTGTCATGGACTGAATGTTTGTGTCTTCTCCCCACCCCTCATGCTTTAGCCCTTCATCAGATTTACAGGTTGAAGCCTAATCCCCAGTGTAATGATATTTGGGGATGGAGTTATTATATTCCTAGTTTTTTAAAGAACCTCCACATTGTTCTCCATAGTGGCAGTACCAGTTTGCATTCCCACCAACAGTGTAAGAGGGTTTCCTTTTCTCCACACACTGTCTAGCATTTATTGTTTGTAGACTTATTGATGTTGGCCAGTCTGACTGGTGTGAGATGATACCTCATTATGGTTTTTATTTGCATTTCTCTAATAATGAGTGAGGTTGAGCATCTTTTCATGTGTTTATTAGCCATCTGTACATCTTCTTTGATGAAATATCTGTTTAGGTCTTTTGCCCACTTTTTGGTTGTGTTGTTCATTTTTCTGGTATTTAACTGCATGAATATTTTGGAGGTTAATTCTTTGTCAGTTGTTTCATTTGCTGTTATTTTCTCTCATTCTGAGGGCAGTTGTTTCACCTTGCCTTTAGTTTCCTTCATTGTGCAAAAGCTTTTAAGTTTAATTAGATCCCATTTGTTTATTTTTGTTTTTATTTCCATTACTCTGGGAGGTGAATCACAGAGGATCTTGCTGTGATTTATGTTGGAGGGTGTTCTATGTTTTCCTTTGAAGTGAAGTGAAGTGAAGTCGCTCAGTTGTGTCTGACTCTTTGTGACCCCCTGGACTGTAGCCTACCAGGATTCTCCGTCCATGGGATTCTCCAGGCAAGAATACTGGAGTGGGTTACCATTCCCTTCTCCAGGGGATCTTCCCGACCCAGGGATTGAACCCAGGTCTCCTGGATTGGAAGCAGACACTTCAACCTCTGAGCCACCAGGGAGGCCTATGTTTTCCTTAAGAGTTGGAAATCAGAGAAATTAAGGAAATAATCCCATTCATCATTGCAACAAAAACAATAAAATACTTAGGAACAAATTTACATGAAGAAACGAAAGACCTGTATATACAGAACTGTAAAACATGATGAAAGGATTTTCCAGGCAAGAATACTGGAGTGGGGTGCCACTGCCTTCTCCAGGGGAACTTCCCGACCCAGGGATCGAACCCAGGTCTCCTGAATTGTAGGCAGACACTTTACCATCTGAACCACAAGGGAAGCCCAAAAGAAATCAAAGATGGTACAAATAGATGGAGAAATATACCATTTTCTTGGATTGGAAGAATCAATATAGTGAAAATGAGTATACTACTCAAAGCAATCTATAGATTCAGTGCTGCTGCTGCTAAGTCGCTTTAGTCGTGTCTGACTCTGTGCGACCCCATAGATGGCAGCCCACCAGGCTCCCCTGTCCCTGGGAATCTCCAGGCAATAACACTGGAGTGGGTTGCCATTTCCTTCTCCAGTGCATGAAAGTGAAAAGTGAAAGTGAAGTCACTCAGTCGTGTCTGACTCTTAGTGACCCCAGGGACCGCAGCCTACCAGGCTCCTCCATCCATGGGATTTTCCAGGCAAGAGTACAATCCCTATCAAACTACCAAATATATTTTTCACAGAAACTAAAACAAATAATTTCACAATATGTATGGAAACACAAAAGACCCTGAATAGCCAAAGCAATCCTGAGAAAGAAGAATGGAACTGGAGGAATCAACCTGCCTGACTTCAGACGATACTACAAAACTACAGTCATCAAGACAGTATGATACTGTCACAAAGACAGAAATATAGATCAGTGGAGCAAAATAGAAAGTCCAGAGATAAATCCACCCACCTATGGACATTTTATCTTTGATAAAGGTGGCAAAAATATAAAATGGAGAAAAGACAGTCTCTTCAACAAGTGGTGCTGGGAAAACTGGTCAATTAGGTGTAAAAGAATGAAAACTATAATACTTTCTAACACCATTCACAAAAATAAACTCATAATGGGTTTAAGAGGGTTAAATGTAAGACCAGAAAGTCTTGTTCATGGTATCTTTAAATATTACTAATACTGCTTTCAGTAGTTTTGTCTAATGATTGTAATTCAGGTATATCATAAATGTTATTCAAGCAAGTTATAAAACTCTTACCATTGCTAAGAGTTGTTCTTCAGTTGCTGAGTCATGTTGAACAATTTGTGACTCCATGGGCTGCAGCACATCAGGATTCTCTGTTCTTCACTGTCTCCCACAGTTGGCTCAAACTCATGTCCATTGAGTCATTGATGCCATCCAACCATCTCATCCTCTGTTGCCCCCTTTTCCTCCTGCCCTCTGTCTTTCCCAGTGTTGGCTCTTTGCATCAGATGGCCAAAGGACTGGAGCTTCAGCTTTAGCATCAGTCCTTCCAATGAATATTCAGGGTTGATTTCCTTTAGGATTGACTGATTTGATCTCCTTGCAGTCAAAGGAATTCTCGAAAGTCTTCTCTAGCATCACAGTTCAAAAGCATCGATTCTTCAGTGCTCAGCCTTCTTTATGGTCCAACTCTCACATTCATATGTGACCACAGGAAAAACCATAGCTTTGACTAGAAAGACTTTTGTCAGTAAAGTGATGTCTCTGAACTTTTAATACACTGTCTAGGTTTGTCATAGCTTTTCTTCCAAGGAGCAAGCATCTTTAAGTTTCATGGCTGTGGTCATTGTCTGCTGTGATTTTGGAGCCCCTAAAAATAAAGTCTGTTACTATTTCCATTTTTTCCCCATCTATTTGCCATGAAATGATGTGATGGGATGCCATGATCTTGGTTTTTTGAATGCTGAGTTTTAAGCCAGGTTTTTCACTTTCCTTTTTCACCTTCATCAAGATGCTCTTTAGTTTCTTTCTTTCTGCCCTTAGGGTGCTATCTTCTGCATATCTGAAGTTGTTGATATTTCTCCCAGCAATCTTGATTCCAGCTTGTGATTCATACAGCCTGACTAACAGCAAAGGCATTAAAAAAAAAAATAGTGTAACTCTGTTAACATTAATCCAATCATCCAACTTAGTTTTATCTTTCATAATAATTCATATGCAAGTTTTTTATGTGTCAAACATTTCTAAGTTCTCCATGTGAGAACTAGAGCCTCCCTAAGTGAAAGAAAGAAAGTGAAGTCATTCAGTCGTGCCCGACTCTTTGCGACCCCATGGATAGTAGCCTGCACCAAGCTCCTCTGTCCATGGGATTTTCAAGGCAAGAGTACTGGAGTGGGTTTCCATTTCCTTATCCAGGGAATCTTCCCAACCCAGGGATTGAACCCAGGTCTCTCACATTGTAGACAGATGCTTTACCATCTGAGCCACCAGGGAAGAGCCTCCCTAACCTCCTGCCAGTTTCCACCTCTGAGAGAAAACCACTTTCAATTCTTTTAACTGATTATTAGATTTTAGTGCCAAATATCATAGAGCATGGGTTTCTCAGGTGGTGCTAGTGGTAAGGAATCTGCCTGCTAATGCAGGTGACATAAGAGATATGGGTTTGATCCCTGGGTTGTGAAGATCCCCTGGAGGAGGGCACGGCAACCCACTCCAGTATTCTTGCCATGGACAGAGGAGCCAGTCTCAGTCCATAGGGTCGCAGAGAGGCTAACACCACTGAAGTGACTGAGGACGCACACACATGTTATATAGCATGCTTCTATAGCAACTTTTTGTTTTCTCACACTTAGGCATTATTTGGAGATCAGCCCTGGGTGTTCTTTGGAAGGAATGATGCTAAAGCTGAAACTCCAGTACTTTGGCCACCTCATTCCAAGAGTTGACTCATTGGAAAAGACTCTGATGCTGGGAGCGATTGGGGACGACAGAGGATGAGATGGCTGGATGGTATCACCGACTCGATGGACGTGAGTCTGAGTGAACTCGGGGAGACGGTGATTGACAGGGAGGCCTGGCATGCTGCGATTCATGGGGTCGCAAAGAGTCAAACATGACTTAGCAACTTAACTGAACTGAACTGAAGCATTATTTATGGACATGACTCTATGGAAGATGAGTAATGTTTTGTTACTCCTGACTTCATGCCACACAGATGCATCTGATTCCTCATCACAAATCTGTATGAAAGTCAAGAAGCAACAGTTAGAACTGGACATGGAAAAACAGACTGGTTCCAAATTGGGAAATGAGTACATCAAGGCTGTATATTGTCACCCTGCTTATTTAACTTATATGCAGAGTACACCATGCAAATGCCAGGCTGGATGAAGCCCAAGCTGGAATCAAGATTGTCAGGAGAAATGTCAAAAACCTCAGATATGCAGATGACATCACCTTTATGGAAGAAAGAAGACCCAAAGAGCCTCTTGATGAAAGTGAAAGAGGAGAGTGAAAAAGTTGGCTTAAAACTCAACATTCAGAAAATGAAGATCATGGCATCTGGTCCCATCACTTCATAGCAAATAGATGGGGAAACAGTGGAAACAGTGGCTGACTTTATTTTGGGGGGCTCCAAAATCACTGCAGATGGTGACTGCAGCCATGAAATTAAAAGACACTTGCTCCTTGGGAGAAAAGCTATGACCAACCTAGACAGAATATTAAAAAGCAGAGACATGTCTTTGCCAGAAAAGGTCCATCTAGTCAAAGCTATGGTTTTTTCCAGTAGTCATGTATGTATGTGAGAGTTGGACTACAAAGAAAGCTGAGCCCTGAAGAATTGACGCTTTTGAACTGTGGTGCTGGAGAAGACTCTTGAGAGTCCCTTGGACTGCAAGGAGATCCAACAAGTCCATATTAAAGGAAATCAGTACTGAATATTTGTTGGAAGGACTAATGCTGAAGCTGAAACTTCAGTACTTTGGCCACCTGATGCAAAGAACTGAATCATTGGAAAAGACCCTGATGCTGGGAAAGATTGAAGGCGGGAGGAAAAGGGGAACGACAGAGGACAAGATGGTTGGATGGCATCACAGACTCGATGGACAAGCTCCAGGAGTTGATGATGGACAGGGAGGCCTGGCGTGCTGCAGTCTCTGGGGTCGCAGAGAGTTGGACATGACTGAGCGACTGAACTGAACTGAACTGAATATAATTTTGAATAACTTAGTAGTGTCTATATTATGCTATTATGACTGAGGTTGCTATTTATAGCTGACTTGGTAGCATTCCTGGTTTTGGCTTGTGTTGATCCTCTCATCTGTGTGTTTGTATAACCAGCACCATGGTCAGCATCACATGACCACACAGTCTCTCACGTGATAGCCCTTTACAATGACATACGTCCCCACCAAACCAAACCTCTGGCAAATGCCATTGTATTTTGTTTCCATATAATTTCAAGTATGCTATATCAGTGGAATTCGTATTTTGAGATTGGCTTTATGTACTCAACCTAGTACCTTCAAGAAACTTACAATTGTTGTACACACACATATATAAAACTCATCCTTTGGGCTGTTGAATAGTATTTCCTGTTATGGATGCAGTTTGTTAAACTGTACACATATTGGTAGATTTTTTTTTTTTTTTTCAAGTTTTTGCTTTACAGAAAAATCCGAGGGGAGGAGCCAAGATGGCGGAGGAGTAGGATGGGGAGAACACTTTCTCCCCCACAAATTCATCAAAAGAGCATTTAAACATCGAGTAAATTCCACAAAACAACTTCTGAATGCCGGCAGAGGACATCAGGCACCCAGAAAAGCAACCCAACTCTTCGAAAGGAGGTAGGAAAAAATATTAAAGACAAAAAAAAGAGACAAAAGAGGGAGGGACGGAGTTCCGTCCCGAGAAGGGAATCTTAAAAAGAGAGAAGTTTCCAAACACCAGGAAACCTTCTCACTGCCGAATCTGTGCCGAGCTTTGGAAGCACAGAGGGCAACATAACAGGGAGAAAGAATAAATAAACAATTAAAACTCGCAGATTGCGAGCCCTACGGTAACTCCCCCAGCAGAGAAGCAGCGCAGACGCCTGCATCCGCCATTACCAAGTGGCGGCTGGGCAGGGAGGCGCGGCGTGGGCTGCATCGCTGAGAGTAAGAATCTGGCCTGAATACCCTGAGCGCTATCTGAGCGATATAATTTGGGCTAGCAAACCAGACTGTGGGATATCTACCACGTGAAAAGCCAGCCCTAACCTAAGACCGCCAGGCCCGCGCACGGAACAAAGGACTGAACAGAGATAGCCGGCTGCAGATCTTCCCCCTCCGGCGACAGGCAGCCAGAGCCGGAAGGGGGCAATCGCAGCCCCAGAGAGACATTATCTATAAAACTGTAAGCAGGCTTCTTTGCTAACTAAAACTTCTTGGGGGTCTGGACGGTCAACATCTGCCTGAGAAGGTGCGCTGGTTTTACACCCAGATAACTGAGTGGCGGGGAGGCGATAAGTCACAGCATTGGCGCTCACCAAACACCTCATCACCTGAGCTGCTCGGACCTGGGAAGAGCACAAAACGCAGGCCCAACTGAGTCTGCGCCTCTGAGGACTACTCGAGTGCCTGAACCTGAGCGGCTTGGACCTGGGAGGTGCATGCAGCCCAGGGCCAGCCTCGGATTGTTCCCGGCGGAACAACCTAGAGTCCGAGCAGTGTGGACAGGGAAGCTGCACGCGCCATGAGCGGGGGCAGACCCAGGGTGGCTGAGGCACTGCGAGCCCATGCCAGTGTTATTTGTTTGCAGCATCCCTCCCTCCCTCCCCACAGCGCGACTGAACAAGTAAGCCTAAAAAAAAAAAAAAGTGTCCTCCACCGTGCCCTTTGTGTCAGGGCGGAAACCAGATACTGAAGAGACTAGCAAACCGAAGAAGATATAACAGAGGGAAACGCCTTGGAAGCTACAGGCAATAGATCAAAACCCTGTGGTTACTATGGACTACATAGGAAGGGGCCTATAGATCTTGAGAAATATAAATCTGACCAAGGAACTAGCCAAAAATGAACTGAACCCACAACACCCACAAAAAAAAAAAAAAAAAAGTCCTAGATATATTTTTATTATTTTTACGATCATTCTTTCTTTTTTTTTTAATTAAAAAAAATTTTTTAAGTCCTCTATTGTTCCTTTAATTTTCACTTTTATAACCTATTACTTTGCAAAAAAAAAAAAAGACCCTGTTTTTTTCTTCTTCAGCAAACTTCATATATATATATATTTTATAATTTTTTGACCTTGTTTTTTTTGTTTGTTTTTGGTTTTTTCTTCTTTTCTTTAACATTGTATTTTTGAAATTCCAAACTCTACTCTAGATTTTTAATTTTCGCTTTTTGGTATATGTTATCAATTTTGTACCTATAGTTTTTTTTTTATATAATTTCTGTGACTTTTTTTTTTTTCTTCTTCTTCTCTGTTTCTTTCTCTTCTTCTTTTATATAACATTGTATATCTGAAATTCCAAACTTTACTCTAGATTTTTAATTTAGGCTTTTTGGTATTTGATATCAATTTTGTACCTGTATTTTCTTTATAATTTTTGTGACATTGTTTGTATTTGTTTGTTTGTTTTCTCTCTTTATTTTTCTTCTTCTTCTTTATTTTTTTTTTAATACAGGAGGCTTCCCAGCGCCCCGCCCCGAGGAATCCGCCATTTTCCCGCCTTCAACTCAAAGGCCGGCCTCTCAGGTCCTTTTTTTCTTTTTTTTAACATTGTATTTTTGAAATTCCAAACTCTACTCTAGATTTTTAATTTTTGCTTTCTGGTATTAGTTATCAATTTTGTACCTGTACTTTCTTTATAATTTTCGCGACCTTGTTTGTTTTTGTTTGTTCGTTTTTTCTCTCTTTCTTTTCCTTCTTCTTTTCTTTAACATCGTATTTTTGAAATCCCAAACTCTACTCTAGATTTTTAATTTTTGCTTTCTGGTATTAGTTATCAATTTTGTACCTGTACTTTCTTTATAATTTTCGCGACCTTGTTTGTTTTTGTTTGTTCGTTTTTTTCTCTCTTTCTTTTCCTTCTTCTTTTCTTTAACATCATATTTTTGAAATCCCAAACTCTACTCTAGATTTTTAATTTTTGCTTTTATGTATTTGTTACCAATTTTGTACCTTTAAGGACCCAATCTTCAGGACCCATTTTTCACTAGGGAGCGAGATTACTGGCTTGACTGTTCTCTCTCCCTTTGGACTCTCCTTTTTCTCCACCAGGTCGCCTGTGTCTCCTCCCTAACCCCTCTCTACTCTACCCAACTCTGTGAATTTCTGTGTGTTCCAGACGGTGGAGAACACTTAGGGAACTGATTACTGGCTGGATCTGTCTCCCTCCTTTTCATTCCCCCCTTTTATCCTTCTGGCCATCTCTGTTACCTTCCTTCTTCTTCTCTTCTCTGTATAACCCCGTGAACATCTCTGAGTGGTCCAGTTGTGGAGTGCACATAAGGAAGTGACTACTGGCTAGCCCACTCTCTCCACTATTGATTCAACTCATCTCATTTGGGTCACCTCTAACTCCCTCCTCCCTCTTCTCTTCTCCATGTAACCCTGTGAACCTCTCTGAGTGACCCTCACTGTAGAGAAACTTTTCATCTTTAATGTAGGTGTTTTATTAATGGTGCTGTATAGAAGGAGAAGTTTTGAAACTACTGTAAAAATAAGACCGATAACCAGAAGCAGGAGACTTAAGTCCAAACCCTGACTCCAGGGAACTCCTGACTCCAAGGAACATTAATTGACAGGAGCTCATCAAATGCCTCCATACCGACACTGAAACCAAGCACCACACAAGGGCCAATAAGTTCCAGGGCAAGACATACCAAGCAAATTCTCCAGCAACAAAGGAACACAGCCCTGAGCTTCAAGATACAGGCTGCCCAAAGTCACCCCAAAACTATAGACATCTCATAACTCATTACTGGACATTTCATTGCACTCCAGAGAGAAGAAATACAGCTCCACCCACCAGAACACCGACACAAGCTTCCCTAACCAGGAAACCTTGACAAGCCACCTGTACAAACCCACACACAGTGAGGAAACGCCACAATAAAGAGAACTCCACAAACTGCCAGAATACAGAAAGGACACCCCAAACTCAGCAATTTAAACAAGATGAAGAGACAGAGGAATACTCAGCAGATAAAGGAACAGGATAAATGCCCACCAAACCAAACAAAAGAGGAAGAGATAGGGAATCTACCTGATAAAGAATTCCGAATAATGATAGTGAAATTGATCCAAAATCTTGAAACTAAAATGGAATCACAGATAAATAGCCTGGAGACAAGGATTGAGAAGATGCAAGATAGGTTTAACAAGGACCTAGAAGAAATAAAAAAGAGTCAATATATAATGAATAATGCAATAAATGAAATTAAAAACACTCTGGAGGCAACAAATAGTAGAATAACAGAGGCAGAAGATAGGATTAGTGAATTAGAAGATAGAATGGTAGAAATAAATGAATCAGAGAGGATAAAAGAAAAACGAATTAAAAGAAATGAGGACAATCTCAGAGACCTCCAGGACAATATTAAACACTACAACATTCGAATCATAGGGGTTCCAGAAGAAGAAGACAAAAAGAAAGACCATGAGAAAATACTTGAGGAGATAATAGTGGAAAACTTCCCTAAAATGGGGAAGGAAATAATCACCCAAGTACAAGAAACCCAGAGAGTCCCAAACAGGATAAACCCAAGGAGAAACACCCCAAGACACATATTAATCAAATTAACAAAGATCAAACACAAAGAACAAATATTAAAAGCAGCAAGGGAAAAACAACAAATAACACATAAGGGAATTCCCATAAGGATAACAGCTGATCTTTCAATAGAAACTCTTCAAGCCAGGAGGGAATGGCAAGACATACTTAAAATGATGAAAGAAAATAACCTACAACCCAGATTATTGTACCCAGCAAGGATCTCATTCAAGTATGAAGGAGAAATCAAAAGCTTTTCAGACAAGCAAAAGCTGAGAGAATTCTGCACCACCAAACCAGCTCTCCAACAAATACTAAAGGATATTCTCTAGACAGGAAACACAAAAATGGTGTATAAACTCGAACCCAAAACAATGAAGTAAATGGCAACGGGATCATACTTATCAGTAATTACCTTAAACGTAAATGGGTTGAATGCCCCAACCAAAAGACAAAGACTGGCTGAATGGATACAAAAACAAGACCCCTACATATGTTGTCTACAAGAGACCCACCTCAAAACAGGGGACACATACAGACTGAAAGTGAAGGGCTGGAAAAAGATTTTCCATGCAAATAGGGACCAAAAGAAAGCAGGAGTAGCAATACTCATATCAGATAAAATAGACTTTAAAACAAAGGCTGTGAAAAGAGACAAAGAAGGTCACTACATAATGATCAAAGGATCAATCCAAGAAGAAGATATAACAATTATAAATATATATGCACCCAACACGGGAGCACCACAGTACATAAGACAAATGCTAACAAGTATGAAAGGAGAAGTTAACAATAACACAATAATGGTGGGAGACTTTAATACCCCACTCACACCTATGGATAGATCAACTAAACAGAAAATTAACAAGGAAACACAAACTTTAAACGATACAATAGACCAGTTAGACCTAACTGATATCTATAGGTCATTTCATCCCAAAACAATGAATTTCACCTTTTTCTCAAGCGCACATGAAACCTTCTCCAGGATAGATCACATCCTGGGCCATAAAGCTAGCCTTGGTAAATTCAAAAAAATAGAAATCATTCCAAGCATTTTTTCTGACCACAATGCAGTAAGATTAGATCTCAATTACAGGAGAAAAACTATTAAAAATTCCAACATATGGAGGCTGAACAACACGCTGCTGAATAACCAACAAATCACAGAAGAAATCAAAAAAGAAATCAAAATTTGCATAGAAACGAATGAAAATGGAAACACAACAACCCAAAACCTGTGGGACACGGTAAAAGCAGTCCTAAGGGGAAAGTTCATAGCAATACAGGCACACCTCAAGAAACAAGAAAAAAGTCAAATAAATAACCTAACTCTACACCTAAAGCAACTAGAAAAGGAAGAAATGAAGAACCCCAGGGTTAGTAGAAGGAAAGAAATCTTAAAAATTAGAGCAGAAATAAATGCAAAAGAAACAAAAGAGACCAAAGCAAAAATCAACAAAACCAAAAGCTGGTTCTTTGAAAGGATAAATAAAATTGACAAACCATTAGCCAGACTCATCAAGAAACAAAGGGAGAAAAATCAAATCAACAAAATTAGAAAAGAAAATGGAGAGATCACAACAGACAACACAGAAATACAAAGGATCATAAGAGACTACTATCAACAATTATATGCCAATAAAATGGACAACGTGGAAGAAATGGACAAATTCTTAGAAAAGTACAACTTTCCAAAACTGGACCAGGAAGAAATAGAAAATCTTAACAGACCCATCACAAGCACGGAAATTGAAACTGTAATCAAAAATCTTCCAGCAAACAAAAGCCCCGGTCCAGACGGCTTCACAGCTGAATTCTACCAAAAATTTAGAGAAGAGCTAACACCTATCCTGCTCAAACTCTTCCAGAAAATTGCAGAGGAAGGTAAACTTCCAAACTCATTCTATGAGGCCACCATCACCCTAATACCAAAACCTGACAAAGATCCCACAAAAAAAAGAAAACTACAGGCCAATATCACTGATGAACATAGATGCAAAAATCCTTAACAAACTTCTATCAATCAGAATCCAACAACACATTAAAAAGATCATACACCATGATCAAGTGGGCTTTATCCCAGGGATGCAAGGATTCTTCAATATCCGCAAATCAATCAATGTAATACACCACATTAACAAATTGAAAAATAAAAACCATATGATTATCTCAATAGATGCAGAGAAAGCCTTTGACAAAATTCAACATCCATTTATGATAAAAACTCTCCAGAAAGCAGGAATAGAAGGAACATACCTCAACATAATAAAAGCTATATATGACAAACCCACAGCAAACATTATCCTCAATGGTGAAAAATTGAAAGCATTTCCTCTAAAGCCAGGAACAAGACAAGGGTGCCCACTTTCACCATTACTATTCAACATAGTTTTGGAAGTTTTGGCCACAGCAATCAGAGCAGAAAAAGAAGTAAAAGGAATCCAAATTGGAAAAGAAGTAAAACTCTCACTATTTGCAGATGACATGATCCTCTACATAGAAAACCCTAAAGACTCCACCAGAAAATTACTAGAACTAATCAATGACTATAGTAAAGTTGCAGGATATAAAATCAACACACAGAAATCCCTTGCATTCCTATACACTAATAATGAGAAAACAGAAAGAGAAATTAAGGAAACAATTCCATTCACCATTGCAACGGAAAGAATAAAATACTTAGGAATATATCTACCTAAAGAAACTAAAGACCTATATATAGAAAACTATAAAACACTGGTGAAAGAAATCAAAGAGGACACTAATAGATGGAGAAATATACCATGTTCATGGATTGGAAGAATCAATATAGTGAAAATGAGTATACTACCCAAAGCAATTTATAGATTCAACGCAATCCCTATCAAGCTACCAACAGTATTCTTCACAGAGCTAGAACAAATAATTTCACAATTTGTATGGAAATATAAAAAAACCTCGAATAGCCAAAGCGATCTTGAGAAAGAAGAATGGAACTGGAGGAATCAACCTACCTGACTTCAGGCTCTACTACAAAGCCACAGTTATCAAGACAGTATGGTACTGACACAAAGACAGAAATATTGATCAATGGAATAAAATAGAAAGCCCAGAGATAAATCCACGCACATATGGACACCTTATTTTTGACAAAGGAGGCAAGAATATACAATGGATTAAAGACAATCTCTTTAACAAGTGGTGCTGGGAAATCTGGTCAACCACTTGTAAAAGAATGAAACTAGAACACTTTCTAACACCATACACAAAAATAAACTCAAAATGGATTAAAGATCTCAATGTAAGACCAGAAACTATAAAACTCCTAGAGGAGAACATAGGCAAAACACTCTCCGACATACATCACAGCAGGATCCTCTATGACCCACCTCCCAGAATATTGGAAATAAAAGCAAAAATAAACAAATGGGACCTAATTAACCTTAAAAGCTTCTGCACATCAAAGGAAACTATTAGCAAGGTGAAAAGACAGCCTTCAGAATGGGAGAAAATAATAGCAAATGAAGCAACTGACAAACAACTAATCTCAAAAATATACAAGCAACTCCTCCAGCTCAACTCCAGAAAAATAAACGACCCAATCAAAAAATGGGCCAAAGAACTAAAAAGACATTTCTCCAAAGAAGACATACAGATGGCTAACAAACACATGAAAAGATGCTCAACATCACTCATTATCAGACAAATGCAAATCAAAACCACTATGAGGTACCATTTCACACCAGTCAGAATGGCTGCGATCCAAAAGTCTACAAATAATAAATGCTGGAGAGGGTGTGGAGAAAAGGGAACCCTCTTACACTGTTGGTGGGAATGCAAACTAGTACAGCCACTATGGAGAACAGTGTGGAGATTCCTTAAAAAACTGGAAATAGAACTGCCTTATGATCCAGCAATCCCACTGCTGGGCATACACACTGAGGAAACCAGAAGGGAAAGAGACACGTGTACCCCAATGTTCATCGCAGCACTGTTTATAATAGCCAAGACATGGAAGCAACCTAGATGTCCATCAGCAGATGAATGGATAAGAAAGCAGTGGTACATATACACAATGGAGTATTACTCAGCCATTAAAAAGAATACATTTGAATCAGTTCTAATGAGGTGGATGAAACTGGAGCCTATTATACAGAGTGAAGTAAGCCAGAAGGAAAAACAGAAATACAGTATACTAACGCATATATATGGAATTTAGAAAGATAGTAACAATAACCCGGTGTACGAGACAGCAAAAGAGACACTGATGTATAGAACAGTCTTATGGACTCTGTGGGAGAGGGAGAGGGTGGGAAGATTTGGGAGAATGGCAATGAAACATGTAAAATATCATGTAGGAAACGAGTTGCCAGTCCAGGTTCGATGCACGATGCTGGATGCTTGGGGCTGGTGCACTGGGACGGCCCAGAGGGATGGTATGGTGAGGGAGGAGGGAGGAGGGTTCGGGATGGGAAACACATGTATACCTGTGGCGGATTCATTTTGATATTTGGCAAAACTAATACAATTATGTAAAGTTTAAAAATAAAATAAAATTAGAAGAAAAAAAAAAAGAAAAATCCTCTATAACATTCATGCACAGGTTTTGTGTGGAGGTAGTTTTTGTTTTTCTGAATAAATGTCTAGAAGCATAATTTCTGGGTCATATAATGCACTTCTTTTTGTGAAAGGCGTAAGAAGTGATTCCTTTTTTGGAGGCAGGTCATACAAGTTCTGAGATCCACGTTGCACTGTGAAATTGGCTAAATTTTACTAATTACATCTTTAAAGGACTGGAGTAAGAAATCATTACAGGAGCAGACCTGCTTCCATTCCACAGGGTTGAGAGGCCCTGGAGAAACTTCTTTTGGTTGAGGCAGGTGTAGAATCAGACTACAAGCCAGCCACATCCTAGAGTTCTGGAATTGGTACTTTGGGACAAGCCCACAGCCACAGATTCTTCCTAGGGTCTGTGAGTTTGCCTAGGGCTCCCAAACTGGGGTTCACCATGAATGAGGTCAGGGGCCCAATGGAGAGAATAGTGGCCCCAAGTTCTAGCCAAATAAGGAGCAAGTTTATTTCTATTAGGTTTGTTCACTCTCTCTGAAAACATAAGTAACTCCTCACTCTCCATGAGCCTTCTCTGTCTGAATTCTATTTCACCATCAGAAGCAGAAACTGTCTAGAATGCAGAAGCAGATTACAATTTCACAAACATTTCACATCATCATAGGCACTTCCTCTTACATCTTGGGAGGTGGGGCTTCTCTCCTCTCCACCAAGCACAGATGTTCTGGTTTTCCCTAGGACACATTTGGACACAGTGGGCTCCTCAGGCCTCTACGATGCCCATCCCTGCCTTCTGGGTCCACCCTCCTCCTCTTTGCCTGCTGCTGACTCTGCTGCTGGGACTCACAGGTAAGTATTCCTTTGGGTAGAATCTCCTTTTTCCTGCCTTCTGGACCTTCACTGCCCCAGTACTTTTAGGGTCTCCATGTAAACATGAGTGCTCAATCCATGCTACAGAAGTCCAAGGGGTAGACATTATCTGAGAGAATAAAATCAGGGATCTGAGTGTTTTCTCTGTGGATCCATCACCTGCAGCCTATTACCAGAGGCTTCCAAACAGATACTTCAAACACCAACCATGACGGATTTGTGCATATTATCTAATTCTCACAATGTCCCAGTGTGATAACTATTAACAGTGAACTGCAGATGGGGAAATTGAGGCAGAGAGTAACTTGACCAATGTCACAATGTCATCTAAGGCAGTAGAGCACAAGATTAAAATCCAGGATGTTCAGCTGCAGAATTGATTCTTTGAGCCATGTTGTGCTGCTCAGCTTCTCAGAGGAGCCTAATTGCAGAAAAATCAGAAAACAGAGAAGTAAATAATAGGTAAGTCATCACACACCATGCTACTCATTTAAAAATCTTACAGTGTGTACTCCCAAACTTTTGTTGGTGATGTGTTAGATGGTTCCTATCTGCTAACTTTTTTTTTTAAACTGGGCTTTAAACATCTGTTATAATGGTGTTTGATCCTCAAAACAGCTTGTACACTATCATGCTAGGCTACACTTTAATACATGTTTGTGGATGCATGATATGTGTATGTTTATGTATGTGAATGAGTGGGTATGAGGAAGTGTTCTCAGAAATGAGATTTCAGAAAGACTTCCTTATTTTTCCCATGAGTCATTTTTCACTCTACATGAAATGACATAGACAAATAATTAGTTTCTGCTGCCTTTCAGCAACAACTCTCCTTTTAACTTCTCTATATATTTATCCTTGGAAAAGTGAAAGTGTTAGTTGCTCAGTTGGGTCTGACTCTCTGCGACACTATGGATTGTAGCCCACCAGGCTCCTCTGTCCATGGAATTTTCCAGGCAAGAATACTGGAATGGGTAGCCATGCCCGTCTCCAGGGCATCTTCCCAACCCAGGGATCGAACCCAGGTCTCCTTCATTCCAGGCAGGTTCTTTATCATCTGAGCCACCAGGGCTTACCCTTCCTCAAACTCTTAAGAAAACTTGGTTCTTGGTAAATGGGTAGAATTTTGTGCATACCCATCTTGGAGTCCCCTTTTTCGTGCTGGATAGGGGTGAGGAAGAAAGGAGGGGATTAAAGACACCGAGACTCTTGCCTATATGATCTATATATTCATATCCATATCTGTAATTATATTTATATCCATATTTATAAGAATCTATATCATCTAATGCTCGTTGAAGCCTGCACACCTCAGGAAATCTATTGAGTAAAAACTATTCATTTTCTTGCACATTCGTCTTGTGCCAGACACTGTTGGAAATGCTCACAGTTGTTTACTCATGTGACATCAAATCCAAACTAGAGCCTCTGGTCACCCCTACCTTACAGAGAAGAAAACAGAGCAAGGAGAAGTTCAAGGTCACTCAGTGGTAAATGGTAGAGGTATGGTTTAAATTCAAGCAATCTGATACTAAAGCTCATGAGTTTAACCTTTGGTCTTCTTGATGCTGTGGCCCTGCTTCTGTCTCACGATCATGAGATTTCAGCCACTTCTGTCAATAAGTTGCAGAGCGGGGAGTGTGGGGAAGAGGGTTTGTGGTTTTCTTCTTCTGGGCTCTTCTGCTTCTTGCATACATACAAGTCACTTTTGTTTTCCCCAAGTCATATATTCATTCTGGCATTTGGTTGACAATACACTACTGAGGACATAGAAGCAACTAGAACATTTGAGGTTATGATATACATGCAAAAAAGAAGACGTAAAAATGGCTAGCACCTGGACAGTAGCTAGTAGAGATAAGAGGGAAAAAATTCAGGTTCTGGGTGCACGCTGAAGAGGATTTTCTGATGCATAGGATGTGTGGTGGGAGAAAAGACTATGGCTTTGAGATTTGTGCATCTAGAAGAAGTATGGTGGCTCAGCTGAGATACAGAGGGTGGCAGGGGTTGGGAGGAGATTCAGTTTGGTTTCAGATGTTGTTAACTGTGAGATATCTATTTCTATCTAAAAATCATGACAAGTGGATAGTTGGACAAGCAAGTTCAGAGGAAAGACCTGGGCCAAAGATGTAAATTAAAAAATTATTGATTTATGATTGTAGAGATTTTTTTTTCCTATTCCTTGATTCTCTGATCCCTCTTCTCTACTCCCTCCATTTCTCTCTCCAACTTTTTTTCATGTTTCTTCCCATTTTTATCTTAGCAGTTCACCTTCCCCAACCTCAGTCTTCTTTTTCAGACTTTAAAAACTAAACCATTTGATGATGTTGACACATCACAGGACCTTCCCTGTAATAGGATGCACTCTTGTTAGGAGGCATGCTGCTGCTGCTAAGTCACTTCAGTCGTGTCCAACTCTGTGTGACCCCATAGACGGCAGCCCACCAGGCCCCCCCACCAGTCCCTGGGATTCTCCAGGCAAGAACACTGGAGTGGGTTGCCATTTCCTTCTCCAATGCATGAAAGTGGAAAGTGAAAGTGAAGTCGCTCAGTCATGTCTCACTCTTAGCGACCCCATGGACTGCCGCCCACCAGGCTCCTCCGACCATGGAATTTTCCAGGCAAGAGTGCTGGAGTGGGGTGAGTGGGTCATTGCCTTCTCCGGTTAGGAGGCATAATTGGTTACAAATAGTGCTTAAGCAAAAGTCACTCAGTTGTGTCCGACTCTTTGCAACCCCATGGACTATACAGTCCATGGAGTTCTCCAGGCCAGAACACTGGTGTGGGTAGCCTTTCCCTTCTTCAGGGAATCTTCCCAACCCAGGTCTCCTACATTGCAGGCAGATTCTTTACCAGTTGAGCTACGAGGGAAGCCCCAAATAGTGCTTAGTGGGTGGACTTGTCAGTTCACACTCTGCTCAGGTGAACCACACATGTTCTTCCTAAAGAGTAGGGAAGAAATAGAAAAAAAACAAAACAAAACAGGATTTGTTTGTGGCATCAAAACAACTTGTTCTTTTGATTTACATCCCAGCAATTAGGCTTATGCATGTTTAATAGGATATTTCAGATAAGAAAGGATATGTTTGTATTTCTCTGTATCTCCTGAAACTAGATAGTCAGTGAGGCAATGAAATTAACCTGGAAAATTTGTTCAGTTCAGTTCAGTCGCTCAGTCGTGACCAACTCTTTGTGACCCCATGAATTGCAGCACGCAAGGCCTCCCTGTCCATCACCAACTCCCGGAGTTCACTCAGACTCACGTCCATTGAGTCAGCAATGCCATCCAGCCATCTCATCCTCTGTTGTCCCCTTCTCCTCCGGCCCCCAAACCCTCCCAGCATCAGAGTCTTTTCCAAAGAGTCAACTCTTCACATGAGGTGGCCAAAGTACTGGAGTTTCAGCTTCAGCATCATTCCCTCCAAAGAAATCCCAGGGCTGATCTCCTTCAGAATGGACTGGTTAGATATCCTTGCAGTCCAAGGGACTTTCAAGAGTCTTCTCCAACACCACAATTCAAAAGCATCAATTCTTTGGCATGACCCTTATTTTCAGTTTTGTTTTGTTTTGTTTTTGTTTTTGGCAGTTACAAACGTTTATTTTTACTTCAGTCTGATGGAGTTCGTCTCCAGCAAAGTCTGAATAAGCTCCTGTTGCTATTGGAGCCATAAACTATACAGGTGTGATCTGATGGCATATATATCAATGCTCTTGGGTCTAAGAAGGAAGTTTCTGTCTATACACTTGCAGGACTTCTGTTTTACATTTAATTTTTTTAAAATTTTTTTATTTTTAAACTTTACAATATTGTATTGGTTTTGCCAAATATCAAAATGAATCCGCCACAGGTATACATGTGTTCCCCATCCTGAGCCCTCCTCCCTCTTCCCTCCCCATACCATCCCTCTGGGTCGTCCCAGTGCACCAGCCCCAAGCATCCAGTATCGTGCATCGAACCTGGACTAGGGACTCGTTCCATATATGATATTATACGTATTTCAATGCCATTCTCCCAAATCATCCCACCCTCTTCCTCTCCCACAGAGTCCAAAAGACTGTTCTATACATCAGTGTCTCTTTGGCTGTCTCATATACAGGGTTATTGTTACCATCTTTCTAAATTCCATATATATGCGTTAGTATACTGTATTGGTGTTTTTCTTTCTGGCTTACTTCACTCTGTATAATAGGCTCCAGTTTCACCCACCTCATTAGAACTGATTCAAATGTATTCTTTTTAATGGCTGAGTAATACTCCATTGTGTATATGTACCACAGCTTTCTTATCCATTCATCTGTTGATGGACATCTAGGTTGCTTCCATGTCCTGGCTATTATAAACAGTGCTGCGATGAACATTGGGGTACACGTATCTCTTTCAATTCTGGTTTCGTCAGTGTGTATGCCCAGCAGTAGGATTGCTGGAGGATATTTAGGGCTAGCTCACTGTGGTTTTAATTTGCATGTTCCAATTAGTAGTGATGTTGAGCACTGTTTTATATGCTTGTTGACTGTCTACATATATTCTTTGGAGAAATGCCTGTTCAATTTTTTTGATCATTTTTAAGTTGAGTTGTTTGTTATTTTGTTGCTGAATAGTAGGATTTCCCTTTACAGTTGCTTTCTGTGCATCTCACATGTATTTATATTATGTGTTTATGTTTTCATTTGTCTCCAGGCATTCTCTAATTCCCCTGGTGATTTCATCTTTTACCTACTGATTTTTTAAGAGAATGTTGTTTGATTTTTATGTATTGGTGAATATCTTATTTCTGTTTCTGTTATTGATCTAATTTGATTTTTCAAACTGTTTGACTGGTGAGTTGCTTGAATAACCCTCATTCAGATTCCATTAATTTGCCTCCTCATTCATCCTGTGTGACAATGACACATACATAGATTTTTGTTATGGCAACTGGTTTCTGTAACTGTCAGGACAGATATGTGTGATAGATAGAAAATAATCCCCCAACATAGGAGGAGCAATCAAAATTGTGAAGTAGGAGAAGCTCACCTTCTCCCACAAATACTTCAAAAATACATTTACATACAGAACAATTTTCACAATATTTACTGAGCACTGGCAGAACTTAGACTTTTGAAATGGCAGGAAAATCTCCATGCAACCAGATAGGACAAAAGAAAAATAGAAGAAAGTAAGACAGGAATCAGGAGGGGATCTGCACACCTTGGGGGGAACTGTGAAAGAGACAGGTTCCTGCACTCTAGGAAGGATATAAGTAAGGATATAAGCTGGGACAGAGGGGGAGCTTCAGAGTCTCAGAGGAGAATACAACACCTGGTTTGCAGTAGCTAGACCAGACAGAGACTTGCACAGATGGTCAGTGCCATTGATCAGCACTCCCCAGCCTGAGAAAATCATGGGCCCATTGGGTGGGAGCTGGGTGCTTGTAGCTCAGGATTCAGAGATCAGACCCTGGCAAAGGATTGTGTGGAAATAGCCTGAAGGTGCAGGAGCCTGATATGACCTCACCTGAGGGTGTATTGTTTGAGGGGTGTGCAAGGGGAGGGGTAGGACCCACCATTTTCTCTGCTCTCAGGTGGCAAGATACTGCCTACACAGCTCCAGGAGGTATCACTAGTCACTCCTGCCAAGCCCTTGTTTAGAAGTAGTTGCACTCAGGAGGGCACTGTTGTGCCCTGGGGCTACAGGAATGGTTGACAGCTACGTCCACTCCCATAATGAGCTCCAAGGCATGTGTGAGTGACCACCACTACCACGAACCCAAGAACAAGGCACCAGCCACCACATCTGCACACCCCCATCAAGGCAATAATGGTGAACATACGCTGAGGGAAGAGGTGGCAGGCATCCACACTGAAAATAGCCTCTGCACCAAAAATATTAAACCCACACAAACTACGCAGGGATGCTCCCCAAGAAATAGTCCTTCAAGACCACAGTAGATATCTTTTCTTCTAAACTCACAGAATAAGAAAAGTATAGGTAAAATGAAGACGCAAAGAATCAATTCCAGTTAAAAGACCAAGAGAATTCCCCTGAAAGAACAAACAATGACAGACATTTTTAGACTAATAGACACTGATTTGAAAAGGGAAATAATGAAAATACTAAAAGAATTAAGCAGGCTATCAACGGAAATGCAAAATATTGTAAAAAGGAACTAGAAAAATCATTTTCTGAGATGAAAAGTGAACTAAAGGCAATGAATAGCAGAAAAAATAATGCAGAAGAACAAAAAAGTGATCTGGAAGATAGAATAATGCAAATCACTGAGTCAGAAAAGTATACAGACATTCAAGCAAAAGGAAACCAAAGCAATAAAAGCAATTTAAAAAATACGAGACTTATGGAATAACAAAAAGCTTGAAAACCTACACGTAATAGAGATTCCAGAAAGGAAAGAAAGAGAAAGGGGAGTCAAAAATTTGAAGAAATTAAGGCTAGGAACTTCCCAAATCTAAAGAAGGAAACTGGTATTCAGGAACAGGAAGCTCAAAGGGTCCCAAATACCATAAACCCAAACAGATCTATACCAAGGCATATTAAAATAAAAATGGCAAAAGTTAGAGAATTCTAAAAGGTAGCAAGAGATAAACAAAGAGTTAACTACAAGGGAACCCTCAAAAGGCTATCAGCAGATTTCTCTACAGAAGGATTGCAGGCCAGAGGGGGTGGCAAGACATTGATTCAAAGTCCTAAAAGGGAAAAATCTGCAACCTAGGATCTTCTACCCACCAAGATATTTATTTAGAGTGGAAGGAGTGATAAAGAATTTTTCAGACAAGCAAAGCTAAAAGAAAACATCAATACTAAACCTATTCTAAAAGAAACATTGAAAAGTCTTCACTACCTAGAAAAGGAGTATGAACATATAGGAAAGAGTAAATCACAATTGAAAAACAGATCACCTAAATAAGCTAATACACATATTTTAAAATAAAAATTCTGTGGAAGTGATGATAAAGACAGTGAACAGCAAAAGGATTAATATGAAGATGTAAAAGGGGACATCAGAATCATATTGATGAAATGTAGGGAAGGAGAGTAGGAAAATATACCCTTAAAAAATTTCCTAGAAAGTGTTTGAACCTATATGACTATCAGTCTAAGGCAAGTAGATATATGATGAGGTTAACATACTTGAGAAACATGGTAAACACATATCAAAAACATACAATAGAGTCACAAAAAACCAAAAACATGAGTATAATATAAAAGAAAATCATCAAACCACAAAAGGGAAAAGAAAGAGACAATATAGAAATATAAAATCGATGGGAAAACAAGGCATAAATTGATAATAAATACATATTTATCAATAATTAATTTAAATATCAATGGAATGAATGCTCCAATCAAAAGACACATAGTGGCATATTGGATTTTAAAAAGTAAGAGCCTACAGTATGCTGCCTTCAGGAGATTCACTTTAGGGCAAAAGATACACATCAATTGAGAGTAAGGGGATGGAAAAAGATATTTCATGCAAACAGAAATGGCAAGAAAGCCAAGGTCACAATACTCACATCAGACAAAACAGACTTTAAAACAAAGGCCATAAAGATAAATAACAAGGCCACTATACATTGATAAAAGAATCAATATAAGAATAGGTTTTAATATTTATCAAAATATATGCACCTAATATACCAATCCCAAAGAAAGGCAATGCCAAAGAATGCTCAAACTACCGCACTCATCTCACAAGCTAGTAAAGTAATGCTCAAAATTCTTCAAGCCAGGCTTCAGTAATACATGAACCGTGAACTTCCAGATGTTCAAGCTGGTTTTAGAAAAGGCAGAGGAACCAGAGATCAAATTGCCAACATCCTCTGGATCATGGAAAAAGCAAGAGAGTTCCAGAAAAACATCTATTTCTGCTTTATTGACTATGCCAAAGCCTTTGACTGTGTGGATCACAATAAACTGTGGAAAATTCTTCAAGAGATGGGAATACCAGACCACCTGATTTGCCTCTTGAGAAATTTGTATGCAGGTCAGGAAGCAACAGTTAGAACTGGACATGGAACAACAGACTGGTTCCAAATAGGAAAAAGAGTACGTCAAGGCTGTATATTGTCACCCTGCTTATTTAACTTCTATGCAGAGTACATCATGAGAAATGCTGGGCTGGAAGAAGCACAAGCTGGAATCAAGATTGCTGGGAGAAATATCAATAACCTCAGATATGCAGATGATACCACCCTTATGGCAGAAAGTGAAGAGGAACTAAAAAACCTCTTGATGAAAGTAAAAGAGGAGAGTGAAAAAGTTGGCTTAAAGCTCAACATTCAGAAAACAAAGATCATGGCATCTGGTCCCATCACTTCATGGGAAATAGATGGGGAAACAGTGGAAACAGTGTCAGACTTTATTTTTTTGGGCTCCAAAATCACTGCAGGTGGTGACTGCAGCCATGAAATTAAAAGACACTTACTCCTTGGAAAACAAGTTATGACCAACCTAGATAGCATATTGAAAAGCAGAGACATTACTTTGCCAACAAAGGTCTGTCTAGTCAGGGCTATGGTTTTTCCAGTGGTCATGTGTGGATGTGAGAGTTAGACTGTGAAGAAAGCTGAGTGCTGAAGAATTGGTGCTTTTGAACTGTGGTGTTGGAGAAGACTCTTGAGAGTCCCTTGGACTGCAAGGAGATCCAACCAGTCCATTCTGAAGGAGATCAGCACTGGGATTTCTTTGGAAGGAATGATGCTAAAGCTGAAACTCCAGTACTTTGGCCACCTCATGCGAAGAGTTGACTCATTGAAAAAGACTTTGATGCTGGGAGGGATTGGGGGCAGGAGGAGAAGGGGACGACAGAGGATGAGATGGCTGGATGGCACCACTGACTCGATGGACGTGAGTCTGAGTGAACTCTGGGAGTGGGTGATGGACAGGGAGGCCTGATGTGCTGTGATTCATGGGGTCACAAAGAGTTGGTCACGACTGAGAGACTGAACTGAACTGAACTGATGGGGAGAATAACCCAGATTATCATTGTGGACCAATATACCCTTATAAAAAGGAGGCAGGAAAGCCAAAGTGAGAGAAGCACAAGTGACAATGGAAGCAAGACTGACTCATAAGAAGATGGAAACCATGAGAAAAGGAGTGCAGACAGTCTCAAGAATTTGGAGAGGCAATGATCACCGCCTCCAGGAGAAATATTTCCCAGCTGACTCCTTGATTTTAGTCCAATAATATAATTTTTGGTACATTGACATCCAGCATTATAATGAGACTGTCATTTTAAACCACTAAATGTTTGATAATTTCTCTCAGAGCCTTAGGTAACTAATTTAACATGACCATGTCATTGGAAAAAATTCCAAGCACTTGGATCAATGTTTTACTTTCTTCTTAAACTTCATGTTCACTGTGTGTTGGGAGCTCTGCATATCACTGTCACTCAAGTATCCAGGTTGGAGCTAAGTCCGACATGAGAATGTGTATTTCTGGGGAAGGGGGACATTGGTTCATAAAGGTTTTTACAGTTAAATGAAAACCATGCCAAATACATTCATCACTTCTCCTTACAACTCAGTGATCTAAGAGGTCATGTGGTCTCACCTAATGCAAAGGATAGAAATGCATCACTCCCTGAGGACACATAGTGAACAGCCAGAAGTATTTGGTGGAGCACGACACTTCCAGAGAGGGCTTAATGCCCAAATCCAGTCTCTGCCACATCACTGACCTCTCTGTGCCTCGGTTCCTCCCTTGTATAAGGATCTCATGTAACAGGCTCATTGTGCAGGTTACATGCAATGTACATGCAACATACATGCAAAAGGCTGAGTTCAAGGCTGGATCATGGAATACAAAGTCAATGAAGGCTGCCACATCACTGACTTCCGTGACTCAGTTCCTCTCTTGTATTAGTGCATTACATTACAGGCTCGTTGTGCAAGCTACATGCAATGCACATGCAGTGTGCTGAGTTTAAGGCCCATTCATGGTGCATTCAGACAATGAAAGCTGTTCTTGATCGTTGAAAAACATGTAAGAAAACGTACAGGATCATATGCGGATGAATAAATAACTGCTTTGTGTCTTCCTCCAGGATCGGCAGGTGACGGGGAGCTGCAGGTGATTCAGCCTGAGAGGTCAGTGTCTGTTGCAGCAGGAGAGACGGCCACTCTGCACTGCACCGTGACTTCCCTGAGCCCCGTGGGGCCCATCAAGTGGTTCAGGGGAACTGGGCCAGGTCGGGAGTTAATCTACAGTCAAAAAGAAGCTCCTTTCCCCAGAGTAACAAGTGTTGCAGATGTCACAAAGAGAACCAACATGGACTATTCCATCCGCATCAGTAACATCACCCGAGCAGACTCTGGTGTCTACTTCTGTGTGAAGTTCCAGAAAGGAGAACGTGGTGACGTGGAGTTTAAGTCTGGACCAGGCACTCATCTCACTGTGAGTGGTGAGTACAGCCTTTGTCCCCTGTATTCCGATAACATGTCGACAAGAATGCCTTCCACCCTTTGAATCAATCATGATCTGGGTCATGATCAGATTTCATTCCCTTCTATAGATCAGGGGAGTTGAGGCCTATTTGTTCAAGGCCCCATGGCTGGTAAAAGTGAGAAAATTCTGAGTCCCCAGTCTGCCTGGCTCCACAACCCTTGTCTTTTTCACTCCATTCAGCCCTTTGGTTCCAGGGATAAAAGAGATGAATGTCTGAGTGACTTGCCCTGACAACTGTCCAGACTCATTCCTGCCTCCATAGAATGCTCACCTCAATGTGGCTGAGTCTTCTCTTTATTCACACATACTGAACACCTACTGTGAGCCAGGGTCTGGTCCAGATGCTGTGGAAGCAGAAGTGAACAAAGCAGAAAAGGGCTCTTATTCCATGAAGCTTATGTTCTCTTTCCTCTGAAAGAAGAGAGATTCATCTAGGGCAAGGAGTGAAAATTTTTTTCCTCTTCAGAAGCATCACACTGAGAAGAAATTCCTATAGCACAGGCTCAGTGGTTACTCTGATGGCCCTGCTTGGAGGAGGTGCCTAGAGGTTGGGTATTTCCTGGGAATCTGTTAAGAAGACCCTCCTGTGATTCAGGGATTGACTCACACAGTCACTGAAGGCTCCCAGCAGAGCTGGGTCATCTCAGAATGTCCCTCCCCAGGGAAGAGGTTCATGTGGGTGACTTAGGAGCAGCCCCACTGAGGTAGCAATGGTGATCATTTAGAGTGTTCTGACCAAAACTTGGATCCTGGGCTGTCAGCAGAGGAAGGACCTTTAGACACCATCCTCCCAACCTCCCATGTACACATGGGGGCCTGAGGGCAAGAGGTATAGGGGCCCTGACCACAGTCACATGGTCAGTGAGGGGATCCTTCCAGAACCCAATCTATTTCAAAGCGAGTCTTCTTCCTGCACTGGCACTGGAACTCAATTCATGGAAGAACCTGGCACATAGGATTTGAAGAATAAAAATTCCTTGAATTAATCATGGAATAAGCTCTTTTCATGGTTTTCCCAAAGTTTCTGAAGGCCCCTCACATTCAGATTCTGAGCCTGATGTGACTGGAAACCACTCCTTACTTTTAGCCTCATGATTCCAAATCCCTCATTCCATATGAGCACCTAGAGCTGCCCTGTTTTCCAACAGCTACCTAACTCTCAGCATATGGAGACAGCATCATTCATCTTACAGTTTCCTGTTGATGGACACTAAGTTGTTCCTAACCTTGGGCTACTGAAACAGTGCTGAGGTCGATAATCTTTCTGTCTGTCACTCTCCTCAAAGGGGAGGTAACCACTGGAAGTGGCTTTGCTAGGTTGCAGCTGTCAACTGAAAAAAAATGTACAATGTGAGAGTTGTGGGTTTAGTTTTATTTGGAGCAAAAAGAGGACTATAGCCTGGGAGACAGCATTTCAGGTAGCTCTGAGAGATTGCTCCAAAGAAGTTGGGGGGTGGGGGCAATATATATGTGCTTTTGGTGAAGGGAGTACATGCAATCAAGCACACGCGTTTTGCAGAAGGTTTATGCTAGTCACAAGGAACAGATGTCACCATGAAAGATTTTGATGCTTTTCTAGATATGAGGAGATGCAAGAACTGGGCTCATAAAATCATCTCCAGAAAATATCTAAGGATCTGAAGGCCTGTTCTGCCAGGTTTTTCCAGATCACAGAGTGCCTCCTTTCTGATCTTCTTTCAGGAGGTGTTGAAGGTCAGCAGCTACAGTGGCTCATAGTTTAACCCTTGTAAAGATAGAAAGCAAGTGTCAATTTGTAGGTGACTAAGGATACGTGTATAATAATTTGAGTGGATATTGCTAAATTTCCCTCTTAGTCATGGTAGCCACTGAGCCTCCTCAACCTTCAGACATCAGCAGGGAAGGTGGTTTTTTCCTGATCTGCAGCTATTACTTAGCTTCCTAGATGGTGGGTCCCTTGCTCAACCTCGGTCACAAGTAGTAAGTGGTTCCACCGCCACTCAGATCTGCAGCTTCCCGGAAGGTGGATCATCCTCTTCTCCAGGCTGCCTGCCCAGATGATTCCCTGGATGAGAAAGGAGGGAGGCGAGGGGGTCAGAGAGCATCAGCTTGTCAGATACTGAACCTTTCTCATGACATTTACTCCTTATAACCAGTGTTGGACACTGATGCTCAGAGAGGGGACTTGTTTAGTGAGTAAGGGAGCCAAGATTTAACCCCAGGCACTTTGACTCACAGCCCTGCTCTCTGCACAGTGGGGGGGAAATCTCCAGCTCTGTCCTCTGAAATCCTTGTATTGTTCTGTTCTTCAGCAGTGGCACTAAAGAGAAGTCCACTGTGGAAGGTAAGTTTAGCTTTACAACCTGGACCAGACAGATACTGCAGTGTCTCTTGATGGGATGGGTGGAACCTCTTCTAAATGGCAGCACTCAGCACACTTAGCAGCATCAGGAGATTTCCTCCTTTGTTGTGATGTTGCCCCTTCACTAGGCTCCTATGGAGCAGGTCTGGAAAGGTTGGTGTGGACAGAGCCCAGAGGGGCCACTGCAACCCCAGCAGCACTGGGCACGCCCATTCCTGGCTCTGCAGACTGAGGATGAGGAGGGGGAGGTGTCCCCTAGAGGGTGATGGGTCCCCACGTGAGCAAGAGTCCCTGTTCTAGACTCAGGTGTCAGGGGCTTGTGTCTGCCCTTGCGGCTTCGGAGTCTCTATGCCTGGGCCCTCAGAGGCCACGCCCCCCTGTAGTCACTTGAAGTCAAGAATCTGAGAGAAAAGGGGAAAGTGGTGGTTGTTGTGGGGGGTTCTGAGGGTGGGTGCTTGTTCTGCTGATGGAAATGAAAGCTTGGAGCTGACAGGAAATATTGGGACATAGTGGAGGGAAGGGTGAAGACGTAGTCCCTTCATTTCTTTCAGCCTCAGTTTTCTCTTCTGTAAAATAGTGATCATCACTGTCTCCTTTCAGGAGAGTTGGAAGTATTTGAGGTGCTCTGTCTAAATCACCAGCACGGAGTAGAGACACCCAGACTCGGGTATTATTTCAAGGCTGTGACCCAATTCCCCGTGTCCCCATTCCTCACCTGTAATGTTTGCAGAATGTACTGAGGGCACATGGCCTGGTGACAGGGCGGCCCCTCAGGGAGCAATGGGGCTGACCTTCCAGGCCGTGTGGTCCTCACAGAGCCTCTAGTCCTCAGTTTCCCCATCTGTGAAATGGTGGTAATCACACTACCTTTCAGGAGTCTGTGATGACTGGAGAGGGCTAAGAAGCCCTGAATGGAGTGGGTTAGGGTGTCCCTGAGCTCAGTGCACAGCAGTTGAGAGCCTGAGCCTCGCCCCTGCCTGGGCTCCTATTCCAACTGTGGGACCTCTGACGAGTCCCTCCCAAGTTGGCGCTCAGTGTCCTCTTCCTTCAGTGATGGCCCCGCCCTCACAGAACAGCTGCAGGGACTGAGTAAGGGACGCATGTCAAGAGCTTAGAGCAGAGCTGGGCATGTGATACATGTTCCATTAATGTGGGCTCTGATGTGCCAAAGACAGAGGACCTCCATAAACCATAAACAAAATGAAAAAACAACCTACAGAAAGGGAGAAAATATTTTTAAATGATGCAGCTGACAAGGGCTTTATTTCCAAAATATACAACAGCTCATACAACTCAAAAATAACAAAAAGCAAACAACCCAATTGAAAAATGGGCAGAAGACCTAAGTAGACATTTTTCCAAAGAAGAAATACAAATGACTGAGGCACATGAAAAGATGCTCAACATTACTAATTATTAGAGAAATGCAAATTAAAACTACAATGAGGCACCACTTCACACTGGTCAGAATGGCCATCATTAAAATTTGTACGACTCATATCGATGTATAGCAAAACCATCACAATATTGTAAAGCAATTATCCTCCATTTAAAATAAATATGTATTTTTTAAGTTGTACAAATAACAAATGCTAGCGAGGATGTGGAGAAAAGGGGAGCCCGCCTATACTACTGGTGTGAATGTAAACTGATGTGACCACTATGGAAAATATTATGGAAGTTCCTCATAAAACTAAAATTATCATATGAACCAGAAATACAACCCCAGGGCATATATCTTTTTCTCCAAAAAGATACATACATCCTTATGTTCATAGCAGTACTATTCACAATGGCTAAGACAAGGAAACAAAGTACATGTCCATCAATAGATGAATGAATGAAAAGATGTGGAACATATATACAATGGAATACTGCTGCTGCTGCTGCTGCTGCTTAAGTCGCTTCAGTCATGTCGGACTCTGTGCAACCCCATAGACGGCAGCCCACCAGGCTCCTCCATCCCTGGGATTCTCCAGGCAAGAGTACTGGAGTGGGTTGCCATTTCCTTATCCACACAATGGGATACTACTCAGCTGTAAAAAATGAAGAATAATGCCATTTGCAACAGCATAGATAAACTAGTGATTATCATACTAAGTGAAGTAAGTCAGAACAAGAAAGACAAATACCATATGATATCATTTGTATGTGGAATCCAAAAAATGACTCAGGGAATTGCCTGATGGTCAATGGTTAGGATTTCATAATTCCATTGCAGGGGTCTGGGATTGATTCCTGGTAGGGGACCAAAGTGGAGAAGGCAATGGCACCCCACTCCGGCACTCATGCCTGGAAAATCCCATGGATGGAGGAGCCTGGTGGGCTGCAGTCCATGGGGTCGCTAAGAGTCGGACACGACTGAAGTGACTTAGCAGCAGCAGGGGACCAAAGAACCTCAAGGTACACGATGTGGCCTAAAAAAAGAAAAAGAGAGACACACACAAATGTACCTACCTATGAAACAGAAACAGACTCAAGGACATAGAGAACAGAGTTGCAGTTGTCAAGGTAAATGGGGTAGGGGTTAGGTAAGCTATTCGATGGACGTGAGTCTGAGTGAACTCTGGGAGTTGGTGATGGACAGGGAGGCCTGGCGTGCTGCGATTCATGGGGTCGCAAAGAGTCGGACACGACTGAGTGACTGAACTGACCTGAACTGAAGCTATTATATATAGAAAGGATAAAGAACAAGGTCCTACTGTACAGCACACAGAACTATATTCAATATCCTGGGATAAACAATAACAGAAAAGAATATATTTCAAATGTATATGTATAACTGAGTCACATTTTGTGCTGCAAAATTAATACAGCATTGTAAACCAATACACTTCGATTAAAGCAAGTTATAGATTAAGTAAACAAAATGTAGCCCCCCAAAGAGATTCATGTCCTAACACTCACTAGTGAATGTTTTACTTTACATGGAAAAAAACATTTGCAAAAGTGATTAAGGCTCTTGCTATGGGAGAATATGCTTGCTTATACATGGGAGCCCAATATAATCTTATAAGAAGAGGCAGGAAATCCAAAGTTAGCATACAGGTGACAATGGAAGCACAAGTGGAGTCATAAGAAGACAGAAACCCTGAGAAGAACGTAGACAGTGTCAAAAATGTGCAGAGGCGATGATAAGAGCGTCTGGAGAAATGTAGCCCAGTTGACTCCTTGATTTTAGTCCAGTAATACTGCTTTTGGTCCTTTCACACCCAGAATTATAAGACAATAAAACTATCATTGAGTCACTAAGTTTTTGTTAATTTATTGCAGCTTCCTTAAGTAACTAATATAACATATGTCATTGTGACACAGTTATAATATAACTGTGTCATTGTGCCTTTGGAAAAAATCCCAGGGAGTTGAAACGATGTTTTACTTTCTTCATAAACTAAATGTTCATTGTGAATATCTGAATATCACTGTCACTCAAGTATACAGGTTGTTGGAGCAAATTGCTTCATGAGTATGTGGATCCCTGGGGAGGAGTGAAGTTGGTCTATAAAGGTTTTTGCAGCTTAATGAATAACATACAAAATACATGCATCACTTCTCCTCATAACTCAGTGATCTAAGAGGTCATGTTCAGTTCAGTTCAGTTGCTCAGTTGTGTCCGACTCTTTGCAACTCCATGAACTGCAGCATGCCAGGCCTCCCTGTCCATCACCAACTCCCAGACTCTACCCAAACCCATGTCCATTGTGTCAGTGATGCCATCCAATCATCTCATCCTCTGTCGTCCCCTTCTCCTCCTGCCCTCAATCTTCCCAGCATCAGAGTCTTTTCAAATGAGTCAGCTCTCCACATCAGGTGGCCAAAGTATTGGAGTTTCAGCTTCAACATCAGTCCCTCCAATGAACACCCAGGACTGATCTCCTTTAGGATGGACTGGTTGGATCTCCTTGCAGTCCAAGGGACTCTCAAGAGTCTTCTCCAACACCACAGTTCAGAAGCATCAATTCTTCAGCACTCAGCTTTCTTTATAGTCCAACTCTCGCATCCATACATGACTACTGGAAAAACCGTAGCCTTGACTAGACAGACCTTTGTTGGCAAAGTAATGTCTCTGCTTTTAAATATGCTATCTAGGTTGGTCATAACTTTCCTTCCAAGGAGCAAGTGTCTTTTAATTTCATGGCTGCAATCACCATCCACAGTGATTTTGGAGCCCAAATAAGAGGTCATGTGGTCCCACCTAATGCAAAGGACAGAATGCAGCACTCCCTGAGGACACAGTGAACACCCATGAATATGGGGTCGATCATGACACTTCCAGAGAGGGCTCAAGTACTCAGTCCCAGTCTCTGCCACATCACTGACCTCCGTGACTCAGTTCCTCTCTTGTATTAGTGTCTTACATTACAGGCTCATAGTGCAAGCTTCATGCAATGTACATGTGGTGTGCTGAGTTTAAGGCCCATTCATGGTGCATTCAAACAATGAAAGCTGTTCTTGATCGTTGATAAACATGTAAGAAAACATACAGGATCACATAAGGATGAATAAATAACTGCTTTGTGTCTTCCTCCAGTAGCGGCAGGTGACAGGGAGCTGCAGGTGATTCAGCCTGAGAGGTCAGTGTCAGTTACAGCAGGAGAGACGGCCACTCTGCACTGCACCGTGACTTCTCTGAGCCCTGTGGGGCCCATCAAGTGGTTCAGGGGAACTGGGCCAGGTCGGGAGTTAATCTACAGTCAAAAAGAAGCCCTCTTCCCCAGAGTAACAAATGTTTCAGATGCCACAAAGAGAAACAACCTGGACTTTTCCATCCGCATCAGTAACATCACCCCAGCAGACACTGGTGTCTACTACTGTGTGAAGTTCCGGAAAGGAGAACGTGGTGACGTGGAGTTTAAGTCTGGACCAGGCACTCATCTCACTGTGAGTGGTGAGTAGGGCCAGGGTGTCCTTCATCTCCCAGTCTCTGACAAGTCAACAAGAATGCCCTTCACTCTTTGAGCAAAAAAAGGAATCTGGTACAACAGTGATCTGGACATGATCTGATTTTACTCTCTTCTACAAATCAGAGTATTTGAGGCCATGACAGTTGTGCTATTTGCTCCAGGCCCCACAGCTGGTAAATGTGGGAAAAGTCTGGATCCTAGTTCCACAGCCCTTGACTTTTCCATCACATTCAGTCCTTTGATTCCAGGGATAAGGGAAATGAAAGTCTGAGTGACTTGATCCTTGACCGGCCAGGCCTCACTTCTTATCTCTGGACAGTGCACCCTCAGTGTGGCTAAGTCTTCTCTTTATTCAGCACTTACTGAGCACCTACTGTGTGCCAGGCCCTGCCCTGGATGCTGTGGAAGCAGCAGTGAACAAAGCAGGCGAGGGCTCCTCACCCGTGAAGCTTATGTCCGCTTCCTCCCAAAGAGGAGAAGTCCATCCAGCGCAGGGAGGGGAGATGTGTTATTCTTTATTTCCTATTCAGAATTTCCTAAACTGGGAAGAAATTCTAAGAGATGCTGTTTCAGTGTTTCTTCTTACGGCCCTGCTTGGAGACAATGCCGAGAGGCTGGGTGTTTCCTTCTGTCATTCAGGGATTGACTCACACAGTCACTAAAGGCTCCCAGCAGAGCTGGTTCATCTCAGAATGTCCCTCCTCAGGGAAGCAGTTCTCCATGTGGGTGACTTAGGAGCAGTGCCATTGAGGCAGCAAAGGTGCTCATTTAGATTTTTCTGACAAAGGCCCTGAATCTTTGACTCTCAGCACAGGATGGGCCTTAGGCATCATCCTCCCAACCTCCCATGTACAGATGGGGCCCTGAGGCCAAGAGATGACGGGGGCCCAGACCACAGTCACATAGTCAGTGAAAGGATCCATCAAGAACCCAATCTGATTCAAGGCCAATCTCCTTCCTGCACCAGTATTGGAACTTGTTTAATGGAAGAGCCTAGAGCATAGAAGTTGCAGAATACAAATACAAATACCAGGGTATTGATTTTTTTTTTTTTTTTGGCCAGAGTTCCAATATGTTTCTAATGAGCAGCCATATTTAAAAACAACTGGACTATATGAGGGTCTGTGACTTTTATCTAGTCTGTTTCACTTTTTCTATTTCATATTCAGTGCTCCCATTTCATTTAGTTTATGTTTTCCAGTTTCTCCATCTCTTCTTTTTGTTGATGTTCATTTCTCAAACCTTTATCAAGTGTAGTAGAAAAGCTTTTGTATACATACATATAAATTATGTATAACATATATATTTTAGAAAACTTATGAATTTTTACCTAACTAAAAAATTTATGATATTTTGATTCTACTTGTTTGACTTAGTATTAATAGAATACTAGATATCTAGTTTAAAAATATAGATATGTAATAAGCAACAAACGTTCACTATATAGAACAGGGAACTATAGTCAATATCTTGTAATAATTTATAACGGAAAATAATTTCAAAAATAACATATGTATATATGTATAACTGAATCACACACACACAAAATAATTCTACTTTTTGAGATTTAGTAATGTTTATCTTTTTGCCAGTTTTTTTAAATGTCCTGTGGACATCTAACAACAACGTATGAGATACAGAAGTTTAAATATATTGTGTCAGATCAGATCAGATCAGTCGCTCAGTCGTGTCTGACTCTTTGCGACCCCATGAATCGCAGCACGCCAGGCCTCCCTGTCCATCACCAACTCCCAGAGTTCACTCAGACTCACGTCCATCAAGTCAGTGATGCCATCCAGCTGTCTCATCCTCTGTCGTCCCCTTCTTGTCCTGCCCCCAATCCTTCCCAGCATCAGAGTCTTTTTCAATGAGTCAACTCTTCGCACGAGGTGGCCAAAGTACTGGGGTTTCAGCTTTAGCATCATTCCTTCCCATCACAGACTCGATGGACACGAGTTTGAGCGAACGCCAGGAGTTGGTGATGGACAGGAAGGCATGGCGTGCTGCAATTCCTGGGATCGAAAAGAGTCGGACATGACTGAGCGACTGAACTGAACTGAATAACCAAAGGAAACATTGCTGCTGCTGCCACTGCTGCTAAGTCGCTTCAGTTGTGTCCGACTCTGTTCGACCGCATAGACAGCATGAAAACTCTGTTGCTGAAAGAAAACAACTTTTTAGCCTGACATCCAAGTAATCTCAAATTATCTGCAAATTACCTTTTCTAATTTACCTGCTATCTTCTTTTCCTCTTATTTTAGAGGCCTTAGAGTATGGCAGCTTTGACAAAGGGTTCATTCTGCTCAGTCTGTATTCCACATCTTCCAAGTACTTATTGAGTCACTTCAAGGAAGTTTTTAAAAACCCTTCCAAGTTTTAATTTGCACACCTTTTATTAAAAATGGGAGTTATGTACCTAAAAAAAAAAAAAAAAGAAAAGAAATCCCAGGGCTGATCCCCTTCAGAATGGACTGGTTGGATCTCCTTGCAGTCCAAGGGACTCACAAGAGTCTTCTCCAACACCACAGTTCAAAAGCATCAATTCTTCGGTGCTCAGCTTTCTTCACAGTCCAACTCTCACATCCATACATGACCACAGGAAAAACCATAGCCTTGACTAGATGAACATTTGTTGGCAAAGTAATGTCTCTGCTTTTGAATATGCTATCTAGGTTGGTCATAACTTTCCTTCCAAGGAGTAAGCGTCTTTTAATTTCATGGCTGCAGTCACCATCTGCAGTGATTTTGGAGCCCAGAAAAATAAAGTCTGACACTGTTTCCACTGTTTCCCCATCTATTTCCCATGAAGTGATGGGACTGGATACCATGATCTTCGTTTTCTGAATGTTGAGCTTTAAGCCAACTTTTTCACTCTCCACTTTCACTTTCATCAAGAGGCTTTTTAGTTCCTCTTCACTTTCTGCCATAAGGGTGATGTCATCTGCATATCTGAGGTTATTGATATTTCTACCGGCAATCTTGATTCCAGATTGTGTTTCTTCCAGTCCAGCGTTTCTCATGATGTACTCTGCATATAAGTTAAATAAACAGGGTGACAATATACAGCCTTGATGTACTCCTTTTCCTATTTGAAACAAGTCTGTTGTTCCATGTCCAGTTCTAAATGTTGCTTCCTGACCTTCATACAAATTTCTCAAGAGGCAAATCAGGTGGTCTGGTATTCCCATCTCTTTCAGAATTTTCCACAGTTTCTTGTGATCCACACAGTCAAAGGCTTTGGCATAGTCAATAAAGCAGAAATAGATGTTTTTCTGGAACTCTCTTGCTTTTTCCATGATCCAGCAGATGTTGGCAATTTGATCTCTGGTTCCTCTGCCTTTTCTAAAACCAGCTTGAACATCAGGAAGTTCACGGTTCACATATTGCTGAAGCCTGGCTTGGAGAATTTTGAGCATTACTTTACTAGCGTGTGAGATGAGTACAATTGTTTGGTAGTTTGAGCATTCTTTGGCATTGCCTTTCTTAGGGACTGAAATGAAAACTGACCTTTTCCAGTCCTGTGGCCACTGCTGAGTTTTCCACATTTGCTGGCATATTGAGTGCAGCACTTTCACAGCACCATCTTTCAGGATTTGGAATAGCTCAACTGAAATTCTATCACCTCCACTAGCTTATTCGTAGTCATGCTTTCTAAGGCCCACTTGATATATATTGTATAGGATATGATTAATATAAACTAATTAAATATAATTCAATTATATTTAAATTATTAATAACATCAAGATATTCCTATTCTTATTTTTTCTGCATTTGATAAAATATTCTCAGATAAATGTTAATATGTCTCACTATGTTTATATATTTTTTTCTTTTCCATTAAAAAAAAAAGGAACTCCATCTGGCTCCAGGCAAGGCTCCTTCCTTCACTGGCATTGGAACCAGTTTTCTGGAAGGGCCTGGCACATAGAAGTTGCAGAATAAAAACTCCTTGGGCTTCCCTCAGAGCTCAGTCGATAAAGAAGCTGCCTGCAATGCAGGAGACCCAGGTTCAATTCCTGGGTCAGGAAGATCCCCTGGAGAAGGAAATGGCAACCCACTCCAGTATTCTTGCCTGGAGAAACCATGGACAGAGAAGTCCAGCAGGCTATAGTCCATCGAGTCGCAAGAGTTGGACACGACTTAGTAAGTAAACCACCACCACCCAAAATCTCCTTGAATTAACCATGGAACAGGCTCCTTTCATTGCTTTCCCAAAGGTTCAGAAGGCCCCTCACATTCAGACCCTGAGCCTGAGGTGACTGGAAAACTCTCCCTACTTTCACCCGCATGATCCCAAATCCCTCATTCCATATCAGCCCCTAGAGCTGCCCTGGTTTTCAACAGCTACTTAACACTCAGCATATGGAGACAGCATCATTTATCTCCCAATCTCCTGTTGATGGAGACTAAGTTGTTCCCAACCTTGAGCTACTGAAACAGTGCTAAGGTGGATAAGCTTTCCAAGTGTCACTCTGCTCAGAGGGGAAATACCCACTGGAAGTGGCATTGCTAGTTCGGACAGTATGTGGATTTTAATTTGTGTGATGATATTGCCTGATTTTCCTCCTAGTCTTGGTAGCAAATAATCTCCCCAAACGTCTAGATGTCAGCAGGGAAGGTGTTTTTTCCTGATTTCTCAGATATTATTAAACTTCCCAGATGGTGGGTCCCCTGCTCAGTCTCAATACAGCTAGTAAGTGGCTCCCCCACCTCTCAGATCTGCTGGCTCCCAGGGCTGTTCATCCTCTTCCTCAGGCCGCCTGAGAGATGATCCCCTGGATGAGAAAGGAGGGAGGGGAGGCGAGCTGCTGCCTGTCAGATGGTGAATCCTCCTTAGGCATTTACTCATTATAAACAGTGTTCAGAAGGAAAGGTTGTCTGTTTACCACTTTTACAGATGAGGACTCTCAGGCTCAGAGAGGGGATCTGATTTGTGAACAGGTAGAGGAGCCAAGATCGAATCCCAGGCACTCACAGTCACACAGCCCTGTTCTCTGCACACCCCACTGTGCTTATCAAAGTGTTGAGCAGACTCCAGCCCTGTCCTCTAAAATCTTATTTCATTCTTTTCTTTAGAGATAAACATTTTAAAAGGCCCTGTAAGAGAGGTAAGTCCAGTTTTACAACCCAGATGAGACAGATCATTCAGTGTCACATGATGTGCTGAAAAGTTCCACAATGACACAGAAATAAGTTTGGGGAATTAGCTATTTTCAACACTCTTAAAAGCATCAGGAGATTTTCTCCCCATTGTTGTGATGTTGCCCCTTCACCAGGCCCCTGAGGAGCAGGTCCGGGAAGGGTGGTGTGGACAGAGCCCAGAGGGGCCGCTGCGACCCCAGCAGCACCAGGTGTGCCCACTCCTGGTTCTGTGGACTGAGGATGAGGAGGGGGAGGTGTCCCCTAGAGGGTGGTGGGGCCCCGTGTGAGCAAGAGTTCCTGTTCTAGACTCAGGCGTCGGGAGCCCACGTCTTCCCTTGTGGTTCCAATGTCCCCAGGGCCGGGCCCTCAGAGGCTACTCCTCCCTGTAGTTGTTGGAGTCAAGAATCTGAGGCAAAAGAGGGGTTGGTGGTCAGTGTGGAGGCTCCTGAAGGTGGGCACTTGCTCTGCTGATGGACCTGAAAGCTTAGACTTGACAGGAAACACCAGGACACAGTCAGAGGGTGAGAGGAGACAGTCCCTTCATTTCTCTCAGCCTCAGTTTCCTCATCTGCATGATGGTGGTCATCATGTCTTTCAGGAAGGATTTGAGGAGCTCTGTCCAAATTACCCGCACAGTTCCCTGTACTGGGCACCCCCCTTCCTCACCTGTAGAAAGAGGATGATCACACAACCTTTGCAGAGTGTCCTGAGGGCAGAATGACCTGGTGAAAGGAGAGCCCCTCAGGGAGCGATGGTGCTGGCCTCCCAGGCTGTGGGGTCCTGGGCATGTCTCAGTTCCCTCTTGTCCTCAGTTTCCCCATCTATGAAATGATGGTGATCACACAACTTTCAGGGGTCTGTGATTGACTGGAGAGGGCCTAGGAAGCTCTGGATTGGGGCGGGGGTGGCGGTTAGGGTGTTCCTGAGCTCAGTGCAGTGTCTGAGAGCCTGGGCCAAACACCTGCCTGGGAACTCATCCCAACTCTGCCCCATCCCAGCGCTGGGACCTCTGCCGAATCTCTCCCCACTCTGGGCCTAAGCGTCCTCATCCCTCAGGGACAGCCCCGTCCTCACAGAGCAGCTGAAAGGACTGAATGAGGGACACATGTCAAGAGCTTAGAGCAGACCCTGGCATGTGATACATATTCCACTAACATAAGCCCTGATGTGTTGGAGCCAGAAACTCTCAGACAGGGTCACTTTCCCTCCAGGACTGAGTACAACTGAGTTACTGTGGAGCTGGGTGCCTTTCGGCCTCAGCTGCTCATTGGAATCACCTGGAAGATGGTGGCAAGATCTCAGGACCTTGGCTGTACCCTAGAAATTCTGATTTAAGTGCACAGACATGGCCTGGACAGCTGAGTGTCTTAACTCCTGTGGAGGATGCTGGTGCCCAGCTAGGGCAGAGGAGCCTGAGCTGTGTGTTCTCGAGGTCACCGAGAGGGAAGGCTGTGGTTTTTCCCTGATAGAGGTCAGTCCCCTGTTGTGCCTGGGTTATAAGAACAGCTCTCCCAGATGTGAGTGCTTCAGAATAAACTGTGATGGTGACAGATCTTAGAAGGCCCAAGAAACTCAGCCTGAGTGGAGTGGCGAGGACACCCACACCCCAACAGAGCTCACCTGGGTTGAGAGGGCCTTCCTACTCACTCAGACCATCCTGTTCAGACCAGAGCTTCATCACTGGGGAAACCGTCCCATCTTTAAACACCTATGTGTCTAAACAGGCATTGGAATCCCTGCAAACACTCCCTTCTCAGCCTGGAGCCCTCTGGCCTCAACAACCACAGTGACACTGATGAAATCTGTCCTGTCTCCTTTCAGAATGCTTCCAGGTTCTATAAAGAGCTAATCTGCAGGAAAATGCCTGTGGTCTCTTGTGTGTTTTGAAAGCTAATTCCCCAAACTTATTTCTGATGGGATTATTTTTATAATTGGGGACAGATTCATAATTTGGTGTTTCTACTATTTTTTTTTTAATGTCGATTTTTTGCACGGCAGCTGTTTGGAGCAGAATATGACTCTCCTTGGTGCTTCAATTGTGCTTTTGTTTTGGCTTCTTACTGCCTAAAAAATAAATACGTAGTTTCAGAACTAGAATGACCATATCTTATGATAACAAGGGCATCTCTGGTGGCTTAGATGGTAAAGAATGTGTCCGCAATGCCGGAGACCTGGGTGGAATCCCTGGGTCAGGAAGATCCCCTGAAGAAGGAAATGGCAACCCAGTCCAGTATTCTTGCCTGGAGAATCTCCTAGACAGAGGAGCCTGGAGCCCTACAGTCCCTGGGGTCGCAAGGAGTCGGACACAACTGAGCGACTAACACTTTCACTTTTCTTTTATGATAAGATCATGGATGTTATTGATTAAGCACCTACTATATGCCTAGCTCTGTGTTTTATATACATCCTCATCTTACCAGGTGGTGCTTGTATCCGCTTTGTCCAGAAACAGTGAGGCTCAAGGGTAAAGAACTGCTACACTAAAATCAATCAGTCCTGTGTGCAGCGAGGTGAACTCTGACCTTAGTTGCCACGTGTCCTTGAACAGCTTCACTCTCCCTGAATTTTGTCCTATATATGGGGACACACTCAGGCCTTCCTCTCAGAGCTGTGGGGGGGATTAGAGAGCTGAGGGTGATCAAGAGATCAGGCCATCTTTAGGCTCTGAGGAAACTCTGGATAAGTAGTAACTGATCACAGTACCTCATCCCTTTAGGGATGTCCAGGATGCTGGAGTTTATACAATTTAACATATTAAGGCAGCTAATATGAGGGACATATAGCTATGTATGTCCTCAAATGTTTGATGAGTTTTAGGAAGCAAGCTAACTATTTAGAAATGCAAATATCTGTAATGTTTGCTGTCTACAGACTTTTACAGGAGGTATTGGGTAATAATGAACAATTGAGAGACACCCTGCAGGACTCCTCTACAGGGACTCTCACATTTGACTTGCTGATTTGTGTAAATCTGGGTTTCTTGTAGGCCTATGTCTGTGTCTCTATGGATTTAATAACAGTTAAGAAGCTAAGCTGGAAAAGGCAATGGCACCCCACTCCAATACTCTTGCCTGGAAAATCCCATGGACGGAGGAGCCTGGTAGGCTGCAGTCCATGGGGTCGCTGAGGGTCGGACACGACTGAGCGACTTCACTTTCACTTTTCACTTTTATGCATTGGAGAAGGAAATGGCAACCCACTCCAGTGTTCTTGACTGGAGAATCCCAGAGATGGCGGAGCCTGGGGGCTGCCGTCTATGGGTCGCACAGAGTTGGACACGACTGAAGCGACTTAGCGAAGAAGCTAAGCACCTGTGGTTTCTCAGCACTCAGTGATCTTTCTTTTCAACTCAAAACTAACCCAAGAGAAAAACCCGACTCAAAAAGATACCCATTTGCACCCTTCCTTTGAAACTCAGGGGTTGATATATTAGTCCAATTGGCATTTTGTGGGAAGAATAACTACCTGAAAGACAGTTCTGAACATAAATAGAGTCCAGGTTAAAGAGAGACATGTATTTGTTTAGTTTTGTGAAGCATCTGGTTTTACTCCCAGCAAAAACACTTCCAGCACCTGATTTAACTCTCACTGAAGCCTGGGCAGGTTAATGCCAGCTGCCCTCTTTCATAGACGAGGAGCTAGAAGGGGCCACACCACCCCTCTCATCCGCTGGCCACCCTGCTTCAGCTTCTGTGTGGTCCCTGTGATCCTGCTTCCCTGCATTCCCTTCTGTAAATGCATTTTCTGAAGTTAGTTAAGTTTTCCAGGCGAGCCCAGTCAGGAATAGTTAATAAAAAGAGTGAGCCCAAAAAGTACTTTTGTTCCTGTGCCCAAATTGGTGGGAAATCACCTGGCAGAGGAAAGAAGGTGGACTCTGAACTCAGGTCTGGAATTCCAGTCAGCCCTGCCCCTGATTCAAAGTCACCCCTGGGAACCTGTAGGTCTCCCTGTAACATGACTATGGTAACACTGCCCTCCCAGAATTATTTGAACAATTTAAAAATAATATATTTGCAATTTCTTAACACTGTCACAAGTTTTTTGTTAGTGATGATAATCACAATCATGTTCATTGTTAAGCCCTCTCCGCCCATGGTATCTGGCCCTACAGTGAGGGCTACGCCTGAGCAGACAGTGAGTGTCACCTGCAAATCTCACGGTTTCTCCCCCAGAAACATCTCCCTTATATGGTTCAAAAATGGCAACTGACCAGTGTGGATCCAGAGGGAGACAGCATTTCCTACAGCATCTCCAGCACAACCAAGGTGCTGCTGGCCACGGGAGATGTTCACTCCCAGGTCATCTGCGAGGTGGCTCATGTCACCCTGCAGGGGGGCCCTCCTCTCCATGGGACTGCCAACTTGTCTGAGACCATCCGAGGTAGATGCCCCTCATGTCAACTCAAGCCCTCACCTGCCCCCAAGGCCCTAACTAGCTCCTCCCGCCTGCTTTTTGCTCCATGCCTTGAATTGCCTGGAATCTACTTCCTGACATTCCTGCCCAACACCAGGCTTCTAGTTGAGCTATTCACTCACTTCTATGGACACCTGTGCCAAACACGATGCTAAATAGTTTTCTTTGCTTTATCAATGGCTTCTCCAATTACTGAGCACCTACTATAAGCCATGGAGAAGGAAATGGCAACCCACTCCAGTGTTCTTGCCTGGAGAGTCCTATAGACAGAGAAGACTCAAGGGCTGCAGTCCATGGGGTCTCAAGGAGTCGGACACGACTGAGTGACTAGGCAACACTATAAGCCGGGCCCTTATGTGCCTAGGGATTTCATTTATTTTGCTGCAGTTATTGTGTGCCTACTGTATGATAGGGACTGATCTTGCTGATTGCAAACATTATAACCCTAATAGGAGCTATCAGTTTTTGAGCACCTACTGTGTGCCCTGCACTGTGCTTAGTGATTTCATTCCTATGCAGAGAAACCCTTTGAGCACTTGCTGCCTGCCTGGCTCTGACCTGGGTGCGGTGACCTGTCCCATTTGTCAGAGTTTCTTCTCTGTGCTCTTTCAGTTTTACCCACCCTGGAGCTTACACAACACTCTATGGGGAACCAGATGAATGTCATCACCTGCCAAGTGAACAAGTTCTACCCCAGAGACTTGCAGCTGATCTGGTTGGAGAATGGAATCATATTCTGAACAGAAGTGACCTTGACCCTCATAGAACACAAGGATGGAACCTTTAACTGGATGAGCTGGCTCCTGGTGGACTCCTCTGCCCACAGGGAGGCTGTGGTGCTCACCACAGTATGATGGGCAGCCAGCGGTCACCAAAAAACATACCCTGGAGGTCTCTGCTCATCAGAAGGACCAGGGCACCCACAAACTCCCTGGTGAGGACTCCACTCCAACTGACCCAATTCTTTATTTGTTTTTATATAATGAAGGCAGTACTTCATGCTTTTTATCAAACAATCTAGAAGTCAATAGATATAAACTAGAACTTTAAAGTGAATTCCCTCCTTACCACTGGTAAGAGTATGGTATATTCTTTATAGATCCTTTGACATAAACATCCATGACATTAAGAAAGAGAGGAAGGAGGAATATCATCCTGTTCAGTGTCCTGCCTCTTTCTTTCTTCAAATAACGTTTCTATGTTCACCATTCCATGTCTGCCCACTTGCCACCTCCTTATTCTTTCTAACCTCTTCCTGGTCTCTTTTCAGTCTAGACTTTTCTATCCATATTAGGAACATCACACCAGTAAATGTCTGTACTTACTACTCTGTGAAATTCTGGAAGGGGAGCCGTGAGGACATGAAGTTAGAGTTGTACCAGGCACCCAGGTGACCATGAGTGGTCACCGCATGGGCTCCTCTGTCCTTTGATTTGTGACAGTGGACCAGAAATGATCACAATCGCTCACTGCACATCAACTAAATGCAACTGTCAGTTCATCTCCTTTTCTGCTTCAGCCACCCAGAGGGCTTGGAGTTTACATAAGGGACTCAGGGAGCAGTGGGGATGGGGGTCGGTCTTGTGTTGTTAAAGATGTGTTGCCTTTAGTCCAGGTCATTGGGCTAAAGTAATCAAGGTGAATGAGTTACTGAGGACAGGAACCCCAAGCCTGCACAAGAGATACATGCTAATTACAGACGTGTTCTCCCACAGCGTGGACTTGTTCCAATGACAGTGCCCCTCCCTTTATATAAGTAAGACATCTTGTAGGCTGTCATATAACATCAAGAGAGGGCCAAGTCAGGTTTCCAGGAATCTTTCTCCAGAAGATCTTTCAAAGGCCCACATTTCTTCCAACATGCCTATGGTATTGTCCTCATCTACTGGGTCGATGCTGGGTCACTGAGTGTCCAGTTCCCTGCCTGCTGGAAGAATTAAGAGAGGAAAGGGAGAACAGACAACTTCCTTTAAATTAGTGATATAGAGAAGTTGCATAATTGTGTTCACAACTTATGTGTGTCAATGGTGTCTGCAATTGTGTGGTCTTTTCGTTAGGGACATTATTTTCTATAAAACTAATACCAATGCACACTTAATATAATCAATACTAATTCCCAATATCACTTAAAGTGGAATATAAATTCAAATTTTTCAAAATACCCTTTATAATTTTTTTTTTCACCAAAATTGTTTTTAATTCATCTGTAAGTTTTTGACAAAATTTTCCCATGACACCGTATGGGTCATGAGAATCTTTTTTTTTTTTTTTTTAATTTGAAGCAAATTTCAATTGTTTAAGACTATTCAGAACATTCATTTCATATTATGTGAGCTGTGGTAGGCTGTGCTTTTTGAGTTATTTCTTCCATTGTCTCTGAGTTTTCAAATTGCTGTCTGTACAGTTGTTCGTAAAATTCTCTTATTATCCACTGATATCTGCAGAGTCTGTATTAATGTCTTCCGTTTCCATTCCTGTTATTGGAAATGTGTCATTCCTCCTTTTTTATTTATTTATTAGAAGCATTTCATTTTAATGGTGTTTTGAAAGAACACACTCTTTGTTTCAGTTATTTTCTCTATTGTTTTTGTTTTAAGTTTCATTGATTTTTCTCTTCTGTTTTTGACTTCATTTATTTTTCTTATTTCTGTATTATTTCCTCTCTTCCTTTTGCTTTAGGTTATCTTGCTTCTCATTTTCTAATTTCTTGAAGCAGAAATTTAGATTATTGGTTTAGACTTTCTTTTTCTTTAGTGCCACATCTGGGTCTCTTTCTGTGCTAGGGAATTAGGAGAGCGGACCTGGGTGGCTGACTGCTGTGTTCTTCCTCCAGTCCTGAGGTCTCCAGCCTGTTCACCTCTTCTTCCACCTAGAGTTCTCCTATGCTTATCCTCTGTGTTATTTCTAGGGTTCAAGTTATACTTAACAGGGAGTGTAGGAGAGAAGAGTTCATGCAATCTTGTCTACAGTGGCTTGGAAATGTTTTCTAATCTTCCATCTCCTGCTTGGACTCAACCAGGGTTGGTATTTCTGGGCTGTCCCATCAAGGTTGCTAGTGTAGTAAGGCTGGAAGCGTTTTTTGAAACATTTAGGTGGGCAGGCTGAAGAGAAGCATAAAATGCCGATGTGACCCTTCCACCCAGACGCAAAGCCTACCCTGAGCATCTGAGGGATCCAGCCATTGCACTCCTGGGTCCAGGGGTCTGGGGTGAGGATGCGTATCTTATTGTTTGTTCTTACGGTACTGAGATGTCTTACAATATTTCTAGCCTCTCTTCTCTCAGTACAGCATAATCTAACATTTAAAGGAGTTTTTGGTTAGTTGGTTTTCATAGAGGGAGAAAGGTTGTGAGTCCTCTCGTTCTTTGGTTCTCTTTCATCTTTCAGGAACATAAACCCTGAAATCCCTTCCACTATGTTTTTCCTTTTTCCCATTTTCCCTTCACCATTCAATAGCCAAACAGTACTTTTTCCTTCTTTTCACCTAGGAGCTGGGGCTTCCCAGGTATCTCAGTGGGTAAAGAATCTGCCTGCGATGTAGGAGTCATAGGTGTCATAGTTAGATTCCCGGGTCAGGAAGATTCCCTGGAGGAGGGCATGGCAACCTACTCCAGTATTCTTGCCTGGAAAATCTCATGGTCAGAGGAGGGTGGCAGGGGTCACATGTGTCCATGGGGGCACAAAGAGTCGGACATGACTGAAGTGACTGAGCATGCACGAATGCACACGAAGAAGTTAAGCATTTTAAATTGTGCCTGTCCATTTATTCACATCTCTCCTTGAATTAGGTTCCTATAGTCACTGTAAGTAGTTACCATGTTCAGTGATTTAATACAAGTGCATTAATACATATATATATACACACACACACAAATATGCTTAATATAGTTGTAGAGGTCAGACGTCTACGATGTTGGCTGGGCTGTGTTCCCTCCAAAGGCTCTAGAGGAAAATCCATTTTCTTGCCCTTTCCAGCTCCCAGAGGTGCCTACATTCCTTGGCAAAGGGCCCCACATCACGCTGACCTCTGCTTCTGACATCGCACCTCCTTCTCTGACTCTCCTGCCTCCATCTTTTACTTGTAAGGATCTTTGTGATCACATGGGCTCTACTCAGAAAATCCAAAATAACGTGCCATCTTAAGATCTTTAACTTGATTACTACTGATCACCTCTTTTGACACATATGGTAATCTACACACAGATATGGGGGATTGTGTGCCAACCATATTAAATCAAGAATAGGTTGAAACCCTTTCCTGTGACCTATGCACTGTTCTACAGGACACTTTTTTTAATATTTTCAAAGTTTAGGCAAATTTAATACTCATGATGTTATTTTCAAATATCTAGATTCCTAACCTTATCAGACTTGACTATTTCTCCTGAAATTTTCCTAATAGCTGACTGAGGATGGGATTGCGGCCTAGTGAGAGACTGTGCACTAGGACTTGCTGAATTTTCTCTTGTCTTCTGGAGTTTTCTCTTCAAGTTATAGGACCCTTGCAGCCTGAGAAAAGAGAGTGTGAGATGAGGGATTCCTGTGCCCTAATGTCTGCCTCAAGCTTGAGGCCAGGTGGCAGGTCAAAGCCACAGCGTGTTGGTGGGCCCAGGCGGCCTCAGATGGAGTAAGTGGAGGCCCTGGAAATGGTACCTCTGTGACCCTTCTAATCAATCCCCTTGTCGCCTGATTTCCAGGCCCAGAACAGTCTTCGCCTCTCCTGGCAGTTTTCCTCTTAGGCCCCAAGACGCTGCTATTGGTTGGTATCTCCATCATCCTAATCTGCAAGAAGTTTTGAGCATAAATGTAAGTTGGGGTAGGATGGAGGGCAGGACAAGTTCTGTCCTAGAGCTTAGAGAGGCTACTCATAGACCACACAAGGTCAGGGCCCATGTGGAGTTAAGAGAAGGTGAAGTAGCTCCCTCAATCCCCTCAGGACACCCTGCTTCCCTCTCAGTGTTACCTGGTTCTCAGGAGGTGTGTGAGGTCCTAGAGGAGATGGGCTGGATCAGGGATTTTCAAAGGGGGTCCACAGAGTCTTAGGGGTTCTGTAGAGGAAGTGGGCAGAGGGTGCTGAATGAGGAACACCTGAGCGGGTGTTTCACTTAAAATCTGGGACTTCTTGGGGCAAAAGAAATCCATATTTTAGGGCAATGTTGAGAAGTTTGGATCAGCTGTTCTGAGGGGTGTCTTGCTCTGATCCTCTGTGTAACAGTAGAAAGGCTTAGGAAGGGGCACCAGGGGCACAGGACCTGGGGAGGAGGGAAGGAGGCTGAGTAGGTAAAGTTCTATCTCAGGAGCTGCCCATCCTCTCAGGACAGTTATCCTAGGAGGAGAACACCTGGGTACATCGGAGGGATTCATGAAATGTTTCTTGAGTGATGAGCACATAACTATGACATTTTCCCACAGCTCCATCCTTCCCGCCTGCCTGGTGCCACCCTCTGTCTCTGCTGTCTCCTTCCCTCCCTGAAGGGCCCAGCCTTGGAGAAGAACCCAGCTAGAAGCTCCCACAACTTTGCTCCAAATGCCCCCCTTCCATGGAGACCTGCCTGCTCACATGTTCTTGAAGCCCTCAGAGCTGTGTCTTCATACTTGGTCCTGAGTGGGGATCATGGGAAGTAGTTCTGGGGACTGACTCATGACATATCCCTGGAATGTGAGAAATAAGTCAGATCAACACAGGTCAGGTTATCTCGCACCTGTAACCCTGGACTTGGCTCACACTAATGTTCTCTGCAGAGAAGTTATTCTGTCTTCTGTTCATCGGACTCCTCACCCTTTGAGTATAAATGATGCCCTATCTTGGTTTTAAGAAAAATTATTCTCCTTCCTTATTGTCTCAATAGCCTATTTTTCAAACCCAAAGAGTAGTGTTCCCTCCTCTCTCTGTGATGGAAAGAGTAGTCTTTCTATCATTTTGCATCCTTCCCAACCCTGTTGCTCATGATAAATACACTATTTCCAGAAGCCTGGAGTCATCCTTGATTTCTCTTTCTTTTATATCACATATTCAGTTCTGTCTTTAAAGTGATTATGTCCAGTAGCGTGATGGTAAATCTTTAACAACTGACTGTTAAGAAAGAAAAAATAAGCCTGATTGGTAATACATGTCAAATTCTTGATGTAAAATGCTTTCAATGTGGTCAATTTCAAGTTCACAACCATTTAGCAACTTAAATAATTCCTGAAAATGTAAATGTTGTCTCTCTTGAGCCAGTCCAAGCTTCTCACAGCTCACCACTGAACATAATCTGCACACTCTCATCCCCATCACCACTCCCTGGTCCCAGACACCATCATCCCTTCCTGCACCACTGCTATAGTCTCTAACTGGCTTTCCTGTTTCAGGCACAGTGATTCTCGGACTGTCAGTCAAATCCTATCTCTACCCTCACCTTCTTCCTCCAACATGTCTGCTTGGCTCACTCTTTTCCTTCCTTGCAGTCTCTGCTCAAATTTACCAAGGCACCTTCCATATACCACAATGTATAAAGTATCAGTTCCACTCTCAGCATGGCATTCCATGAGCTCTTAACCTGATTAGTTTGTTTTCTGAGCACTTATCACCATCTGACATAAAAGATAGGCAGCTCTCTCTTTGAATGGTAGAAAAGGACTATAAAAATTACTGTGTAAATGAAATCATGGAATCTGATCTCAGTAATGTTGGGATGAATAATGATTGTTTTGTGACTTTTAAAATTTGTTTTCAAAGCATTAGAAACTCTGATTGTCAGCAACTAACAATATATAGTTTGACAAAGTAGAAACATTGAGTATTACATCAATTAATTTGCCTGCTTTCTTCTTCTTGTATAATTTACAATATAAGAGCATCTTTTTTCCAACTTGGTGAATTATGCTTCTTGGTAAGTTTGGATCAATTTCCAACATTTAGTGCTTGTACTGTCAAAGTTGTGAAATCTTTACAAAACTTCCTTTGATTTGAAACATTTGCTGCTGTCACATCCTCTGGGTCATTTTCACCCTTTTCTTACCACCAGTTTCCTTATTTATGTGGTAAGTTGGTCTTCACTAAGTTCTTCTGACTGCATATCTGGAATCTTTCTTACAGTATTAAGTTACTACTCCCATGGTCAACTATTTTTTCAGTAATCCATTTGCATTCAATTTGAATATAACTTCTGGCATCATCACTTTTTGTCTCTCCATTGCACTTTCATTTGTTGCCAATTCCCTTTTACAGTTATTCACCTTGTAAATGACATATGAGTTCATCACTGGGAGAATGGAGACAACACAACTACTTATTTTTCTGTCTGTGCCAAAACAGAGTAAGAGTCACGGTGACCAATCCTGCAGACTTTTGAAGAATTAACAGGATTGGTTATTGAGCATGATGAGCATCTGTTAGTACACAGTGATTTGTGGACTGACGTGGAGTTAGCAGCAAAGTTGTACTTCATGCAACTGTTCACAGTATATTTCCTGTGATAACTGAAATCTGAACCATGTGTTGGGGGTTGGTGTTATTCAACTAAACTAATGCACCATGCAACATGAACTCTGATATATGTGTTGTCTCTTCCTCAAACAAGACGTCAGTTTTATGAGAATAGACCGAATCCTCAGTTGCCAGAACATTGACTGCCACATACCAGGCCATTAATGTTTAATAAATGAATGAATTCATTTTTACTAAATGTTGGATTTCAAAATAAAAATGATTTAATTCAGTCACCTGACTCTTGTGTTCTAAAGTCCTTTCATTAAAGGCTAAACTCTCCTCTTTGTGTTTAGAAGTCCTATCAAAAATTCAGGATCCTTCAGAATATAAGGAAGTGAAAAGCCAAAAGAAAACAAAACCAAAATGCAAAAACTGACATTTACTAGAGTTTGTCAAAGGGGCTCAGGAAACAACTGAAAGAGGCCCCAGTGGACAAAGCTGGAACAATTTGAGCAACAAATATATTAAGTATTGGATGTAATGCTTTTGTCACTTCAAAATTCATATTTAAAATGTTAATGCCCAATGTACCGTGCTTCCGGTTGGTGCATTTGGAGCACAAGTAGTTCACAAGGGAGCCTCTGTCATGAATGGGATTAGTACCTTCCAAAAGAGACCCACAAGGCCTTCCTAGTTCTGTCTGTCATGTGAGGATACAATGAGAAATCTGCACTCCAAAAGAAGGATTTTGGATCAATCCAAAATCATGCTGCTACTATGATAGTGGAATTTGAGCCTCCAGAACTGTGAGCAATAAATTTCTGTTTTCTGTCACTCCGTCTGTGATATTTTGTTATAGCAGCCAAAATAAGTTAGGATTACAACTTCAGATATCAAATAAATATCTGTGAGTCTATATTGATGTAAATACATCATTGAATATATTGATGCATGGAGCAGAATTTTAAAAAATCTTCTGTACAGGAAAGTCTTAAGTAATTTATGTAGATACTTCACTCTAAAAAAGAGAAACCCAGTTTACCACTCCTGAGGTATGGGCTGCTTGTGGTGACTCATTTCCAAAGAAGACAGAATGGAAGGAGGAAAATGGGTAACTTTACCGTGGGGAAATTTGACAAATACAAATTATCCAAGTCATTAAATGTTCTTCAACAATCAAAATCAATATCAATAGGCATAAATCATGTAGATCTGATGAAAATGGCACTTTTCCTCTGGGACTTTCTTCCCACAAAACCTATAACCATAGTTTAATTATGAGAAAGGGGTCAGAAAAGTTGTAGTAGAGGGACATCCTACAATAAAGTTGAGAAGTATTTATCAGATCTGTCAAAAATCATCAAAAACAAGAGAAGTCAGGAAACATCACGGCTGAGAGGAGCCCAAGGAGAAACATGACAAGTAAATGTGTGTGGTACACATCCTGTGTGATCCTACACAGGATCGTTGAAAAGACAAGGACTTTATGAAAAATGTAAGGAAGTCTGTTATGGCCCAAATGTTTGTGCCCCTCCAAAATTCATTTGTTCAGATTTAATCCCTGATGTGATGGTGTTTGGAGGTGGTTCTTTGTGAAGGAGTTAAGTCTTGAGGGTGGAGCCCTTTCCTAGAATGTCATATATTTGGAATCATGCAACATGTAGATTTTTGCTTTCAGTTATTAAAAACAATGTAAGATTCCTCCACATCTGTTGAAGGATTGAGAGCTGATTGCATTTTAGTCAAGAATAATATTTGATTATCTGGATTCACCAATTTCTTTACCAACTCATCTAGGTGATTTTCAAGTTTTTGCAAGTATGAATAAAGCTGCTATGAACTTCAGGGAGAATATTTTCCAGGGCTCTTGCCTGATACCTCAAATATCCCTTGGATTGTAGGTGGCATGCTCCATCTGTCTCACAACATCTTCTTTCTGTGAATGACAGCTAAACTGTGCCTAAACTCCTGATTCACACAAGTATGAAGTAATAGACTTGCATTTTTTAAGCTACTATGTTTGTGGTAACATGTCATTAAGCAATAATGCATGCACTCAATAATGCATGCACTAAAACTGAAAAATCCATCAAGAGGAAGTCCTCCATAGTTTCATAGAACTCATCTGGCAAGCACTCTGTGTATCTTCTGTGAACTTCATGCCAGTGCTGCTTATGAACCACCCAAGAACACATCCAAGAACAATTAACTACCAAGGAATAACATTTTGTTGGCTAGGGCTGAGCATTGATTAACATGAAACACTTTGATAGTTAAGAATTTTCACAGTCTAAGAATCAGTTTTCACCCATTAGGAAAAATATCACTTTCATGGAGAAAAACAAGTATTAACATTTATTTTGGTGAATTGGGATAAGTTGACTTTTGCACCATAGAAGAACTTGTGGAAAATGGGAGGTGGCTTTTCCTCCAGGTAACTCTCTGAATACTGTTTGTTTGTTAAGATCGCATTGTCCTTAGCCTGGGGCCTTGTCTCTGATTCCAAAACAGAAAAAAGAGTCTGACACAGACTCTATTTGACATTTCTTGTTTATTAGAAATGTATTTGTCCTCGTTGCAAGTATGTTTATTTAAGTGCCTGTTATGCTCCAGGCCATCCTTATATCCTAATGGAGAAGAGAGCTGCCATCTTCCTTTCTGTGCATTGGTTCCCTTCTTCTAACCCAGGTGGCAACCACATTTATAATTTTTATACTTTGGTGCCAGTATATGTGACTGAAAGAATGTGGAATGAAATCTCACCTTGATCTACACCAGAACTTCAAAACATCTTGAGCAAGACAAGGAACATGAGCAATGAGGTGACATTTCTTCCAAGAACTTCAGATAATGAGTTCCAGGTGAACCAGCCTGAGAGTTTAGTGTCAGTCAAGGCTGGAGATGCTGCAACCAGGGCTGCAACATGTCTTCTCAGTCCCCAGAAGGTCTTGTCCAGTGGTTCAGTTGGGACTGGGCCAGAATGATAACTAATTTATGGTTTCAATGGAAGGCAATTCCCACAAGTATTCCAAGTGGAAAACACAATGACCAATCAATTAAATTGATTTCATCTGCATCGATGATGTGTCACGTGGGATGTGACACCAGCACTGTGTGAGGTTAATGACAGGGCATCCTGAGAAGTCCGTATATCTTGTTCAGGTAACTAAGTGTTCACAAATGGTAGAGATAATCTGATAAACTACATCCCTTTGCTTGGTAAAAGTAAATTTTTTATGCAATATGCACTAAACCATTATCACACACTGGATATTTTGCTCCTTCATTCACAAACAACCCCAAAGGCTAGAATCCTGTTGATGGCCCTTCTGGTTATTCTTTCAAGAATCCTGTGTCCAGTACTGTTTCAAGCCAGGTTGAGATGCTATGCCCTTCTGTGATGGCCAACTTAAGACATTGGACATTCCAATTAAAACCCAAACATAAGACACTGGGCATTCCCAATTAAAACCTGAATATGACATTGGACATTCCCAGTTGAAAAAAAAAATAGATGTTGGAAAAAGGCAACTGAATGTGTGCACTGTAGGGTCCAAAAGGCTGGGAAACCGAGACCTGGATGGCTAACAAGTCATTCTAAAATGTGAAAGTCGCTCAGTAGTGTCCGACTCTTTGCGACCCCATGAACTATACAGTCCATGGAATTCTCTATGCCAGAATACTGGAATGGGTAGCCATTCCCTTCTCCAGGGGATCTTCCCAACCCAGGGAGCAAGCCTAGGTCTCCTACATTGCAGGCAGATTCATTACCAGCTGAGCCACCAGGAGAAGTCCTTCTAAAGTTTTAGACAAATCTGGGCTCCAAAATATTTATTGCATCTCTTATGACCTATTTCTTGACCCTGAATATCAGAAACAGATACTTGTAGCTACATTTTCACTTCTGGATTTAGGATGAAATCTCAACATGGGTGAAGTTTGCCCCTAGATCCCTTATATCAGCTGAGCCAAAGCAACAGAATCTGTAAGCAAGCAGAATCTCTTCCAGTCTGCAAATGCCACTCACCCATTTCCAACTGGAATATAACTGGGGCCTGTGGCAGTTACCTGGAGGGCCACCACAATTCAGTGTGGGAGCTCATTCCCTGCACAGGAAGTCAATGAATGGGTATGTCCTCCTCCTATGGCCAGAATTGGCTCTGGGGAATCATGACTAGAAGGAGTGAGTGTCACTCAGTTCCAGATTTTGTTTACAAAATTCTTCCAGGAGAGGTTAAGTCAGACTCCTGACCCTTGACCTTTCCCTGGTCTGCTCTTAGAATTGTACCCTAAGGTCTGTTGTTCTTTCATTCTATGGGCACAACCAATGTTTCCTGCTCCTTGCCACCTTCTGATTTAATACTGTGAAATATATTGAGACGAGTGTGTTTCTCTGTTCTGAACACAAAGCTAGCAGAAGGAAGAATGTGAAAAATTAGAGCAGAGATAAACAAAAGCAATGAAAATCAAAAGAAGGCAGTAAGAGAGGACGGGAGGAGGAGAAAGATACAAGAAACACAGAAAACAATTAACAAAAGGACAATAGTAAGTCCTTCCCCATTAGTAATTATTTTCAATGCAAATTGATTCAGTTCTTCAATACATCAATGCATAGACATAGATCTGGATCACCCGAACCTGCCTGCAATGTGAGAGACAGGGATCCCTGGGTCAGGAAGATCCCCGGGAGAAGGGAATGGCTACCCACTCCAGCATTCTTGCCTGGAGAATTCCAAGGACAGAGGAGCCTGGCAGGGCTACAATTCATGAGGTTGCACAGAGTCGGACACAGCTAAGTGACTACTACTTTCACTTCTTGCCCTGCTGCTGCTGCTAAGTCGCTTCAGTCGTGTCCGACTCTGTGCAACCCCATAGATGGCAGCCCAACAGGCTCCTCTGTCCCTGGGATTCTCCAGGCAAGAACACCGGAGTGGGTTGCCATTTCCTTCTCCAATGCATGAAAGTGCAAAGTGAAAAGTGAAAGTGAAGTCCCTCAGTCGTGTCCGACTCTTTGCTACCCCATGGACTGCAGCCCACCAGGCTCCTCCGTCCATGGGATTTTCCAGACAAGAGTAGTGGAGTGGGGTGCCATTGCCTTCTCCGACTTCTTGCCCTATTAGTACTTATTTTAATTGTAAATTGATTCAGTTCCCCAATACATTAATACATAGACATAGATTGACTAAATGGGGAAAAAGCAACCAGGATACAAGCACACGGTATCTGTAAGAGTCTAAATTTAGATCTATGAACATACATAGTCTGAAACTGAAAGAAAAGAATAATGTGCTCCATAAAAATAGTAACAAAAATATAGAAGGGGGTAGAACTACCCCAGTAGTAGATAAAATAGAATTGAGCTTAAAAAACTGATACAAGAGTCAAAGAGTACATTATGTACTGTCAATAGATCAATTCTACCAAGAAAATTTTATAAATGGTTGTACATCAAATGTCAGTCCTCTACATATAAGAAGCAAACTTTGCCAGAATGGAAGGGAGAACTAGACAGAAATAAAACACTAGAAAGAGATTTTAATACCTCATTTTCCATAATAAATGAAAAACCAGAATGAATATTAATAAGGACAGAGGACTTGAATAACGCTATAGATTAATTGGCTTCCCAAGTGATGCAGTGTTAAAGAATCCACCTGCCAGTGCAAGAGACACAAGAGACACGGGTTCAATCCTTGGGTCAGGAAGATCCCCTTGAGTAGGAAATGGTAACACATTCCAGTATTTTTCCCTAGAGAATTCCATGGACAGAGGAGCCTGGTGGGCTACAGTCCATAGGATCACAAAGTGCTGGATATAACTGAGCACACACACCTAGATTAATTGGACATCACAGGCATGTTCAGGACATTCCACCAAATAACAGCCGAATATACATTCTTCTCAAGTGCACATGGAATATCCTCCAGGATAGACCATGTGGTAAGCAACAAAATAAGTCTCAACAAATTTTAAAATATTGTAATTACAGAAAGCATTTTCTCTGATTACAATTGAATGAAATTACAAATCAATAGCAGAAGAAGATGAAAACAAAGATATTTGGAAATTAAACACACAACCAATATATGAAAGAAGAAATCATCAGGAAACTTAGATAATACTTTGAGATAAATAAAAACAAAAACTTACCCCCTTACCAAAAATTATGGATACAGAAAGCAAGGCTCTAATACTCCTACCTGTATTTAATTAACAACGTTTAGCTCTATTTGCCTTACTTTGAAACATCAAAGAAAAAAGGTTTTCTTTTGAGAGTGAGAGAACTTGTGACCAGTTCCTGGGAAAAGAAGACACAGAGGGCAGGCAGGCAGGGGTAATTTCAGTGGATGTTTCTTTCTGTTTTTTTGTTTAACTGTCCCCCCCCACAAAGATCAGTACCAAACCTTCTGGGATGCAAATTCAGGTGAACCAGAGAATCTCTGGTGCCGTGTGCACTACTTCTTTTTTTCAGTGTGTCCAATAATCTTTGCTGGTATTACTAGATCTATAATTTATTTTTAAAATTTTATTGGAGTATAGTTGATCTACAATGCTGTATTAGTTTCAGGTGTACAGCAAAGTGGTTCAGTTATACATGTACATGTATTCATTCCTTTCAGATTCTTTTCTCGTATAAGTTATAACAAAATATTTAGTAGCGCTCCCTTTGCTATATAGTAAGTCCTTGTTGATTATCTGTCTTATGTATAGTAGTGTGTGTTAATCCTTAGCTCCTGATTTATCCTTTCCTCTACATTTCCCCTTTGGTTAGCGTAAGTTTGTTTTCGATACCTGTAATTAAAAGACGCTTACTCCTTGAAAGGAAAGTTATGGCCAACCTAGATAGCATATTCAAAAGCAGAGATATTACTTTGCCAACAAAGGTCCGTCTAGTCAAGGCTATGGTTTTTCCAGTGGTCATGTATGGATGTGAGAGTTGGACTGTGAAGAAAGCTGAGCACCGAAGAATTGATGCTTTTGAACTGTGGTGTCGGAGAAGACTCTTGTGAGTCCCTTGGACTGCAAGGAAATCCAACCAGTCCATCCTAAAAGAGATCAGTTCTGGGTGTTCTTTGGAAGGACTGATGCTAAAGCTGAAACTCCAATACTTTGGCCACCTCATGTGAAGAGTTGACTCATTGGAAAAGACCCTGATGTTGGGAGGGATTGGGGGCAGGAGGAGAAGGGGACGACAGAGGATGAGATGGCTGGATGGCATCACCGACTCAATGGACATGAGTTTGAGTGAACTCTGGGAGATGGTGATGGACAGGGAGGCCTGGCATGCTGTGATTCATGGGGTCGAAAAGAGTCAGACACGACTGAGCAACTGAACTGAAGTTGTTCTGAAGATAAGTTCATTTGTAATGAGGCTCCACATATGAATGATATCATATCATATTTGTCTTTCTCCATCTGACTTACTTCACTTGGTGTGATAACTAACCTCTAGGTCCATCTATGTTGCTGCAAATGGCATTATTTTGTTCTTTTTTTGTAGTTGACCAGTATTTCATTATATATATGTACCACATCTTATCCATTTCTCTGATGATAGACATTTAGGTTTCTTCCATGTCCTGGCTATCATAAATAGTGCTTCAATAAACTTTGGGGTGCTTGTATCTTTTTGAATTATGGTTGTCTCCAGATGTATCCCCAGGAGTGGGGTTGCTGGATCATATGATACTTTTATTTTTAGTCATTTCAGGAACCTCCATACTCTTCTCCTTAGTGGCTGTACCCATGTGAGCCACTTCTATCCCACCCACCTGCACCTCGTTGGGTTGGAGAACAGGTCAAAACAAGACCTTTAGAGTTCCCCCAAGTCACTAGAAACCCAAATGGGACCTACTCTCAGGAGCACACCTGGAAGGCAGAGTCCATGCTGTACGGGAGTAAGTTGCCTGCTGGGTGGTCCAGAACGAGCAGCTCCCAGTCCGGGCCAACATCACCCTGCAGGCTCAGGTGCCTAGACTGGGGGAAGGTGGGTACAGTCTCTCGCCAACCCCTCTGGGTAGCATGGCTGAAAATATCAGGTGTGAAGACACCTGCCATCTGCCTGGGGTGCAGACAACAGTAGGTGAGGGACTCAGGGCAGCAGGCGATGAGGTTAAGGAAGGGAGGACACTCTGGGCTGATGATCAAAGTCTCAGGCATTCATCCTCAAATTTCACTTCTCCATCCTCCACACCCTCCTCAAGAAGAAGGAGTTGGGCTTCTGTCCCCAGTTCCACGCACTCTTCTGGTTGAAAATTCTCTGTGTTTCTCTGTCTCTCTTGACTGCAGTAAACAATAGACACTAAGGCCAGCTGTGCCCCCAGATTCCTCCCAGGAAGGCTTTAATCAATACTGGTTCCGCTGGAAGTTATTGGAAGTCAATTTTAAAGAGAGGCCAGGATTCTTGACTGGCTTAGCTGGGAAACAGAGAGACGCAAGCGTGAAATTCTCATTCTCAGGTGTGTGTGTCTCTCTTTTTCTCTCCTCTGTCACTTCAACTCCTCCTGCTCGTTCTTCACCTTTCCTCCCAACCGAATCCTCTTTCTCCTCCTCATTATTTCGCCCTGTGCAGTCTCAGGTGACCTTCTCCACAAGGAAGAGCTGCCTGCTAGCAGCTCAGACCAGAGGAAGGATGACTTTGTAAGTCAGCTTGGGAGAGGGCTTCCTTGGTGGCTCAGCAGTAAAGAATCTGCCTGTAATGCAGGAGATGTGGGTTTGATCCTTGGGTCAGGAAGTTCCCCTGGAGGAGGGTACGGCAACCCACTCTAGTACTTTTGCCTGGAGAAGCCCATGGACTGAGGAGCCTGGGAGACTACAGTCCATAGGGTTGCAAAGAGTTGGACACAACTGAAGAGACTGAGCATGCACGCATGTGGGTTGGGAGAATGAATGACTGGGAATGAGGGCAGGGATTGTGGGGAGTGGGAGGAGATGGAGAAAAGTTAGGTTCAGGATTAGGATTAACTAGTTCCAGGCCAAGCAAAGATAAAGGAGAGTAGGGAAGGAAAACTCCTTATAGGCAATGAAAACTTCTCTGCCTGCAGCATGTATGACAGCCCAAGCAACCACTAGCAAAACATGTGTAAGGGATGCTAGGCCCAGATCCACACATCTTCACGATAGGGACACTGACCTTGCATTCCATCTCTCCCCGAATGCACTGGCCTTTCCTGCCTGCTCTAGAAATATGCAGGGGGAATGACTCCACTACCTCTCAACTCTCAATGACATATTTTTTAATCCAGCAGAAATAAGAAAAATGTATGAACATATAATACATTTATAAAGTGAAATACAGAGATCTGGCTGAAAAATTCCAAACTGTTAACTTTGGATTAGAAGCAAGGTACATTATTTCTTTCATGACTCACCTTCAGTATTTCCTCTGTCTTATTTTTCTCCTTTGCCTGCATACATGGATCTGTCCCAGTCCTGCAAGGTTAATCCCCTAAGAACATCCCTTTGATTCTATCACCACCTGTGGAGCTGCTTGATGTGCCCTCTGGTCTGCAGTGGGGAAGGGAAACTTCCTTTTCTGGCATCAGGTCCCCTTCCGTTTGGTGTTCGTGTGCCTTTGCAGCAACACCTCTGCAGCCTGACCCCTAAACCCCTTCTTCAGCTCCCGCCCCTTATACACCCCTACCTCTGTGCCTCTGGTCATGTTTTCTGACACCTGTAGAGCACTTACTGTGTACCAGCCACCCTCACATATGTTGTCTGACATGTGACAGCTGGGTCAGGCAGCAGAGGGATCAGATCTCAGGGGTCTCAAACAGCAGAGTGGGGGGTCTCAAACAGCTATTCCCATTCAAGGAATCCTTCCCTTGAATCCTGCTTGGCATCCAGACAGTAGTGTACAGTGGGTACTCTGTGATGACTGTATATAGTCTTCATGCTGCCCAGCCCAGAGCTGGACTGAAAGCCGGAAAATATTGAAGTTCATTGATTATAATGGGGACAACTGTGGAGAAACAGAGGCAGCTGTGGTGTAACAGAAAGAGCCCTTGACTTGGAGTCAGAATTCCTGGGTTGGAATGCAAGTTCTGTTTGCTGTGAGGCCCTTGGGTGAGTCATTAACCCTCTCCTATGTTAACTTTATTAGTCTCTCTGCTGCTGCTGCTGCTAAGTCGCTTCAGTCGTGTCCGACTCTGTGTGACCCCATGGACTGCAGCCTACCAGGCTTCTCCGTCCATGGGATTCTCCAGGCAAGAACACTGGAGTGGGTTGCCATTTCCTTCTCCGATGCATGAAAGTGGAAAGTGAAAGTGAAGTCGCTCAGTCATGTCTCACTCTTAGCGACCCCATGGACTGCAGCCTACCAGGCTCCTCCATCCATGGGATTTTCCAAGCAAGAGTACTGGAGTGGGGTGCCATTGCCTTCTCCCATTAGTCTCTCAGTCATGTCCAACTCTTTGTACCCCCAAGGGTTGTAGCCCACCAGGTTCTTCTGTCCATGGAATTCTCCAGGCAAGAATATCATAGTGGGTAGCCATGCCCTTCTCCAGGTAATCTTCCTGACCCAGGATCAAACCAAGGTCTCAGATTTTTTACCATTTGATCCACCAGGGAAGCCCATTAGAATATGATTAATAAAGATTTCTTAGGTAGTTATAGTGGGTCTACCCTGACAATAGTTACAACTTATAATGTGAATACTATGTGCCATATATTATGATATATGTGAGTTACTTTACTGAATTTCTTAAATAACCAAGAATTAAGAATCATCCCCATTTTACAGATGAGGAAACCAAGTCTTAGAGTTGACCTGTCCAGGCTCATGCACAAAAGGGGCTGGGAGTGCAAACTTGGGCTGAGTGTGACCACAAAGCTTGTGCCCCTACCTTGGTCCTGTGCTATCTCCCTTCATATGATCTGTCTTGGGAACACTCAGACATCCTTCCCTGTCCAGGGACTGGGGGCAGAGCTGAACCTGGTCACTGAGCACAGACTCTGGGAACTTATTTTCTGGTTAAGAATCCCAGCTCTACTGACCTACTGAGGAGCCTGGAGAAGGTACCGAGGCTCTGGCCTCAGTGTCCTCATCTGTGAAATGGGGATAAAATCAGCTCCCTATTCTAGGGTACAGTCAGAACTCAGTGGATTAGGTCTTAGGGTCTGTGAGTGGGGTTGTGAGGTGTGGGTGGGAGTCAGGCCTCTTTACAAACCCTGTAGTCCCTATAGCTTCATTGTCTGGCCTCTGATATCAGTTTCATAATTGAACCCCTGTGAGAATGTAATCTTCAAACACTATGGAAGAGGAGGCAATATGACTCCTCCATGGAGATGCTGAGGATTTGCTCACACTGGGTTTGGGCTCCTCCACATCCTCTCACAGGCAGGGTCTCTACTACAGGTGGGAGCAGCCAGTCTTCGGCCCTGCAAGGCCCCCTTCAGCAATCTGAGCTGGGCATTATCATCCAACTGACCTTCATATTCCATAGATTCCCCACAGGCCAGGTTACTATGACTTGGCTTTAAAAAGACCAGAGGCTACTAGAGATCAGTGTCCACCCTTGAGGAGAAACCTAGAATGTGACCAGCAGTGTTCTCATTCTGCAGGGTGATGATGGGCACACCCTTCTCTACCAGTCAAGCAGAGATCCACACTGGTTTCCCAGGAAACCATCAGTCTGGACATTTTCAGGAGATGTAATGTAGAGTTAGGCTGTGATGTCTCTGAACTTGTTTCCTCATCTGAAAAACGGGACATCCCTCACTTGTGGCAAGGATACCATACTTTACAATGGTAAAGTACTCAGTGTATAAAGTATTTGTATTAACCACACAGAAGTGGTGATTATTAGTCATTCTTATTAACTATTCACATCACCCCTCAGAATTCAGTCTCCTTTCCCATTTTTAAAATGGAGATAAAATAGCATACCAATTTAATATCAACATTTTGAAATTAATGTATATGAAGAGGATATAAAGATTATTGTGAACTTTAAATTTTAGGGACTATGATGTCTTAGGTCATTAGTCATGCCTGGGTAAAGACTTTATATTCATTCTGACTTTTGGTTGAATTTCTGGCCTATATTGGTGCTTAGTAGGTCTGTAATTCACTGAGGTCATAAGGTATCATGCCTAAAGAGCATCTTAGTGATCATCCCTCTGCTTATGACCCTAAAATCCTGAGAAAGCAAGTGAGGGGTCCAAGGTTGCACAGCATTAATATTAATTATGTACATATCAGACTTGAAAGTTTATAAAATATTTTCCCCTTCATTTTGTGTGCTATTATCACTTCATTCTTATGGATAAGAACCATATCTCAAGTCAGCCCAGCACTGGGTCAGCAAAATACATTTGAATGGGTTAACTTATTTAATGTGTATTACTGCCCTATTTTGTTTGTCCCATTCACTTCCAGAAGGAATTCGATTTCAAGAAGTGAAGGCTGCCTGAGATTGTAAAGTAGGTGGATGAGTGAACATTGACATGAATTCAGGCTTTAGACGGTGCTGTTTAGCAGTTATGGTACCTCTTGCTTGATACTTAAGGTCTCTCAGCTGTGGTATGTTTGACTGTAAGTTGAAGAATTATAGTTCAGGGGGTCTTCCTTATATGAATATTTATTAAATAAACACTATGTGTTAGGACAGTTGTATAGAGAGGCAAATATTGTCAAAAACACAGATTTTCACAAATGAATTGATCACCTATGAAGTTAGCCCCTGTTCAACAATGCCTGTATCTCAGGTTGGGTTTCCCATGACAGAAATAACTCATGGGTCTCTTTATTTGGGTTTCCTAAAAAGCGGAGCCTAAAACTAGGTCTTGCATGTAGGTGATTGGAAGGTAATCCATTGGAACGGGGATAAGACATATGGAAAGTGAGAGAGGGAATGAGGGAAACCCCTAAATGGGTGAATTATTGAATTGGGTATCCCTGTGGACAACTGAGGCTAAATGCCACTGAGGACCCTCTAAGGAACTGTGTAGACTATTTCTTAGGATTGTCCCATGGAGAAGAGAGACTTGAATGTGCCTGGACAGGCTTGTTTCATGGGTGTGGAGAAATCCCCAGGCAGAGGAGCCTCATGGAGGAAGTGGTTTAGGAAACTGAGTTGGGACATGGCATCACCCAGCTCTGCTGCTCTGAGATCAGGTGGATTCAAGAGGTGGTAGGGAGCCCAGAAACCCTCTGCTTTAGGATTTTAATGATGGGTAGCAAATTTTAGACCATACTGTGTAATTAGAATCCCACACCCATCACAAAGCAAAATCAGAGATTTGGCAAAGTGTATTTCAAGAAGTTGATGCAAATGATGCTGGGGAAATGCTGGGATCATAGGTTGTCTTCTGAGCATTTAAAGATGGAAAAAGAAGAAAAATTATCTATGATACCAATGACCTCTGAGCACTAGAAAAGAGAACATTTTGATTAAAAGAGGCCTCTGTGAAATGTGATAGAACACTCAAATAATTTCAAAGACACAACCCCAGTGTTCACTGCAGCACTACTTAAAATAGCTAGGTCATGGAAGCAGTCTAGATGTCCATCAACAGATGAATGAATAAAGAAGTGTGGTACACATATACAATGGAATATTACTCAGCCATTAAAATGAATGAATTTGAGTCAGTTCTTATTGTTATTGTTTAGTCGCTAAGTCGAGGATGAGATGGCTGGATGACATCACCAACTCGACGGACATGAGTTTGAGTGAACTCCAGGAGCTGGTGATAGACAGGGAGGCCTGGCGTGCTGCGATTCATGGGGTCGCAGAGTCGGACATGACTGAGCAACAGAACTGAACTGAAGTCGTGTCAGATTCTTTGCAACCCCATGGACTGCATGTTTTAAGTTTCATATGAATGCTATCAGACTGTATACAGCATTTATTTTTCATACTTCACAAAGTTTATGGGATTTGTTTATACCGATGTATGTAGCTCCATTTTATTAATCTCCACTGCTCTACAGATTCTATTGTTAAATGTATATCACAATGTATTGATTCTTCTTGTCATAGATATTGAAGTTTGTTTTGCTAGTACAATTTGACACAACTATTCTTATCTTTGCTTCCTTGGCACATATAGGAGAGTCCCTTTTCCTCTGGTGTGGTACCTAAAGTGGACTGTTGGTATCGTTGGTGCTTTTGTTATAAAAGAAGAAAAGGATTTCAATTCATGATCAAGGTTTGCTCTTTCCATTGATGGCTCACTGTATTGTGTGGGTGTGTGTGTGTGTGTGTGTCTGTGTGTGCGTGTCTGTCTATTATAGTTGGGGATTGGGATCTTATCTTTTTCTTCCATAATGATAAATTATCCAGCACTCACTGATCTACACTGCCACATTGCTGTGTATCAGGTTTCCATAAATTTCTTATTCTTTCAGTAAGGTTTTTATTCCACTGACCTGTTTGTCTATCTCTCTGACCAAACTACACTGTTGTAGTTAGAGATGCTTTATAATAAGTTTTGATACTTCTATTGGGCAAATCTTCCTATTTTTGCTTGTTGGAGAAGGGGAGAAAAGATAGGGGGTTCAGGAGGGAGTGGAGAGTTGTATGCCTAAGGCCAATTCATATTGATGTATGTCAAAACTCATCACAATATTGTAAAGTAATTATTCTTCAACTAAAATTTAAAAAACTGCTGTGGCTATTTTATTTTACTTTATTTTCTGCTTTTAAAAAATTGAAGTATAGTTGGTTTGCAGTATTATGTTAATTAGAGATTGAAGAGTTTTATAGGTTTTATTCTACTTAAAGTTATTACAAAATAATGATTATATTTCCTTACACTATACAAAATATCTGTGTTGCTTATTTATACTATACATGGTAGTATGTACCTCTTAATTTCATAACCTTACCTTGCCCCTAACCCCTTCATTTTACTCACTGGTAATTACTAATTTGTTCTCTATATCTATGAGACTGTTTCTATTTTGTTATATATTTTCATATGTTTTCTGTTTTAGAGTGCAGATATAAGTGATAACTAGAGTACTTGTCCTACTCTGTCTCACAGATTTGACTAAGCATAATACCCTGCAGGTCAATTCACACTGTTGTTGCAAATGGCAGAAGTTCATTATTTTTAATTGCTGAGTAATATTCCATTGTATACATTTTCTTTATCCATTCCATATCTAAGCTGTTATAAATAATGCTGATGATCATTCATGTGCATTTTTTTAAAATAGTGTTTTTGTTTTCTTTGGACAGAATCCAATTGCTGGGTCATATGATAGCTTCATTTTTCATTTTCTGAGGAACCTCCATACTGTTTTCCATAGTGGCTACATAAATGTACAATCCCACCAACACTGCATGAGGTTTCCCTTTTCTTCCCATCCTTACCAATATTTGTTAATTGTAAAATTTTGATGATAGCCATTTTGAGAGGTGTCAGGTGATATCTTGCTATGGTTTTAGTTGCATTTCTCTGATGATTGCAGTATTGAGCTCTTTTCATGTGCCTGTTGACCATCTATCTGTCTTCTTTGGAGAAATGTCTACTCAGGACTTCCTCTCATTTTTAATAAGGCTTTTTTGTTATTGAGTTTTATGATTTATTTTTATATATTAGGTATGACCCCTTATTGGTCATATAATTTGCAAAATATCTTTTTCCACTCAGTAGTTTGCCTTTTCATTTTGCTGTGCAAAGCTTTAATAATAATTAGGTCACGTTTGTTTACATTTGCTTTTGTTTCTTTCTTCTTAGGAGAAAGATAAAAAGAAATATTTCTACAGATAATGTCAAAGAGGATTCTGCCTTTGTTCTCTTCTATAATTTTTATGGTTTCCTGTTTTACATTTAGTTCTTTAATCAAGTTACAGTTTATTTTTGTGTATGGTAGGAAGAATTGTTCTCATTTTATTCTTTTAAATGTAGCTTTCCAGTTTTTTCCAGCCCCATTTATTGAAGAGACTGCCTTTTCACCAGTGTATACTCTTGCATTTCATGTCATAGATTAATTGACCATAAATGTGTTGGCTTATGTCTGGGCTCTCTATTGTTACACCAAACTATATGCCTGCTTTATGCTAGTACCATGCTATTTTGATTACTGTAACTTTGTAGTATATTCTGACAGAAGAAGATTTGGTACCTTCAGCTTTTTCCTTTTTAGCAAGATTATTTTGTGAATTCAGGGTCCTTTGTGGTTCCATATAGATTTTGTAATTTGTATGAAAACACAAAGGCACCGAATAGCCAAAGCAATCTTGAGGAAGAATAATGGAGGTGTAGAAATCAAGCTTCCTGACTTCAGACTATACTACAAAGCTACAGTCATCAAGACAGTATGGTACTGGCACAAAAGCAGAAGCATAGACTAATGGAACAAAATAGAAAGCCCAGAGATAAACCCATGCACCTATGGGCACCTTATCTTTGACAAAGGAGGAAAAGTATGCAGTGAAGAAAGGACAGCCTCTTCAATCAATGGTTCTGGGAAAATTGGACCGCTACATGTAAAATAATGAAACTAGAACACTTCTAACATCATACATAAAAACAAGCTCAAAGTGGATTGAAAACTTAGCTCTTAGATGAAAACATAGACAGTACACTCTTTGACAAAAATAGCACCAAGGTCCTCTGTGAACTATCTCCTAGAGTAACTGAAAGAAAAGCAAAATAAAAAAATGGGAACTAATTGAATTTAAAAGCTTTTGTACAGCAAAGGAATCAATAAACAAGATGAAAATAAACAAGATGAAAATTTTCTCTCAGAATGGGAGAAAATACTTGCAAATGAAGAAATTGACAAAATATTAAACTCCAAACTACATAAGCAACTCATACAGCTCAATATCAGAAAAGCAAAAAACCCACTCAAAAAATGGGCATAAGACCTACACAGACATTCCTCCCAGAAAGACATACAGATGGCTAATAAACACGTGAAAAACTGCTCGACTTTGCTTATCATTAAGAGGTTTCTCCTCCTTGGAAGAAAAGCTATGACCAACCTAGACAGCATATTAAAAAGCAGAGACATTACTTTGTCAACAAAGGTCCATCTAGTCAAAGCTATGGTTTTTCCAGTAGTCATGTATGGATGTGAGAGTTGGACTATAAAGAAAGCTGAGCACAGAAGAATTGATGCTTTTGAACTGTGGTGTTGGAGAAGACTCTTGAGAGTCCCTTGGACTGCAAGGAGATCAAAACAGTCTGTCCTAAAGGAAATCAGTTCTGAATATTCACTGGAAGGACTGATGTTGAAGCTGAAACTCCAATACTTGAGCCATCTGATGTGAAGAACGGACTCATTGGAAAAGACCCTGATGCTGGGGAAGATTGAAGGCAGGAGGAGAAGGGGATGACAGAAGATGCCATGGTTTGATGGCATCACCAACTTGATGGATATGAGTTTGAGCAAGCTCCAGGAGTTGGTGATGGACAGAGAAGCCTTGTGTGCTGCAGTCCATGGGGTTGCAAAGAGTCGGACCTGACTGAGCATCTGGATTGAATGACTGAGCTGACTGAAGAGGTCTTAAATGGGATTATTTTCTTGTTTTCCTTTTCTGACCATTCATTGTTGCTGTATAGAAACAGATTTCTGCATATTAATCTTGTATTCTGAAATCTTACTGAGTTCATTTTTAAGCTCTAAAATTTTTTGTGGAGATTTTATGATTATTTGTAAGTAGTATGTCATCTGAAAATTGTGACAGTTTTATTTCTTCCCTCTCAAACTTCCAATACTAGATTAAATAGAATTGGTAAGAGCAGGCATCGTAATCTTATTCCTGAACTTAGTGTGAAGGCTTTCTGCTTTTTACCATTGAGCATGATGTTAGCTGTTGGTTTGTCATAAATGGCCTTTATTTTGTTGAGATATATTCCTCTATACCAACTTTGATGAGAGTTTTTATTAGGAATGGATGTTGGATTTTGCCAAAGACCTTTTCTGTGACTGTTAGATGATTATGTGATTTTTTCATCCCAGTTGTTAATGTGATATGTTGCATTGATTGATTTATGAATATTGAACGATGGGATAACTCTCACCTGACCATGATATATGATTTTATTTTGTATATTGTTGAATCAGTTTGCTGATATTTTGTTGAGTATTTTTAAATATATATTCATCAGGTATATTGGGCTCTAATGTTCTTTTTTTGTATTGTGTTTGTCTGATTTTAGTGTTGGGGTAATTGTGGCCTCATAGAATAACTTTGAACTATTCTATCCTCTTCAATTTGTGAAATAGATTGAGATGGATAGCATTAAACCTTTTTTGTAGTTTTGATAGAATTCCCCTGTGAAGCCATCAGGTCCTGGCCTTTAAGTATGCTGGGAATTGTTAAATTACAACAGCAATTTCACTACTTATGATCTGTGTTCAGATTATTTCTTCTTGATTCAGTCTTGGAAGGATGTATATTTCCAGAAACTTGTCCATTTCTTCTACTTTGTAAAAATTGTTGGTATAATTTTTCTAGTATTTTCTTTTTTTTTTTTTTTTTTGTATTTTTGTAATATCAGTTGCTATTTCTCTGTCATTTCTTATTTTGTTTATTTCAAGCCACTCTCTTTTCTTCTTAGTGAGCCTGGCTAAATGTTTATTAACTTCGTTTATCTTTTCAAATAACCAGCTCTCAAAAAACCAGGTTTCATTTATCTTTTCTAGTGTATTTTGTCTCTTTTATCTATATCCATTCCGATCTTTATTATTTTCTTCCTTCTTCTGACTTTTCGTCTCATCTATTCTCCCTGTTCTAATTCATTTAGATGGTAGATTAGGTTGTTTATTTAAGATTTTCCTTGTTTCTTGAGGTAGGCCTGTATCACTATAAGCTTTCCTCTTCAAACTACTTTTGCTGCATCACATAGATTTTGAAAAGTGTCATTCTGGATTTTCATTTGTCTCGTGATATTTTCTGATTTCCTCTTTGATTTTTTTTCTTTGACCATTGGTGTTCTAGTATCATATGTTTTAGTCTCCATGTGTTTGTTCTTTTGCATTTCTCTCCCTGTAATTGAGTTCTACTTTCATACCATTGTGGTCAGAAAAAGTAGTTGATCTAATTTCTATCCTCTTAAATGTATCGTGACTTGAATTTTGGCCTAACATGCGAACTATCTTGGAGAATGTTCCATGTATGCTTGAAAAGATGTATATTCTACTGCTTTATAGTATATATCTATTAATTCCAACCAGTCTACTCTGTCATTTAAGACCACCTTATTGATTTACTCTTGGATAATTTATGCATTGATGTAAGGGGTCTTCAAGTCCCCTACTATTGCTGTATTATTGCCAACTTCTCCTTTAATGCCTGTTAATATTTGCTATATATTTAGATGCTTCTGTATTAGGTATATATATGTTAATGAGTTTAATAGCCTCCTCTTATATTGATCATTTTACCATTATATAATGCCTCATTTGTCTTTTGTATGCTGCTGCTACTGCTAAGTCGCTTCAGTCGTGTCCAACTTTGTATGACCCCATAGACGGCAGCCCACCAGGCCCCACCGTCCCTGGGATTCTCCATGCAAGAACACTGGAGTGGGTTGCCATTTCCTTCTCCAATGCATGAAAGTGAAAAGTGAAAGTGAAGTCGCCCAGTCGTGTCCAACTCTTAGTGACCCCATGGACTGCAGCCCACCAGGCTCCTCCATCCATGGGATTTTCCAGGCAAGAGTACTGGAGTGGGGTGCCATTGCCTTCGTCTTTTGTATAGCCTTGCTTTAAAGTCTATTTTTTCTGATATGAGTATTAGTATACCTGTTTTATTGGCATTTCCATTTGTATGACATCACTTTTTCATCTCCTCAGTTTCAGTCTCCTAATGCATTTTCATGAAAAACTATTTTAGATTTATTGCTTGACTGCATTGAATTTATATATGAATTTGGAAATATTGAAAATTTTCCAATATTGAGTTCTCTCATTCATGGATAATATGCCTCTGTTTATTTAGTTTTTCAAATGATTCTAAATTCACAATTTTACAGTTGTTTTTACCACGAATGGTCTTATTCATCTCTAGTTAAAGCTGTCTTCAATACTTCCTAGCTTATGGAATCTTTAAAAATTATTATTAATGCTTTCAGTAGTTTTGACTATAAGATTGTATTTGATGTAGATCATCAATGTTTTGTCCAGCAAGCTTGAAAGTTATTAGCATTGCTGAACAGTAAGGGCATTCTTTTTACGTGTAACTCTATTGACATCAACCCAATCATCTTTATATTTATTAAAGTTTCATATGCAGGTAGTTTATGAGTCCAGTAGTTCTACAAGTTATGCATATGAAAACTGGAGTCTCTCTAACCTCCTGCCATTCTCCACCTCTGAGACAAAACCACTTTCAACTCTTTAAACTGATGATTTTAGGTTTCACTGCCAAATGTCACATAGTATGCTTACTGATACTTCTTGATTTTTTTCACTCTTAGGCATTATTTATAGACATCCCAGTGTGGAGGATGAGGATGCAATGTTCTGTTACTCCTGACCTATGCTACATATGCACACGTTATTCCTTATTACTCTAATATAATTATAATTTTGGATAGCTTAGTAGTGTCCATGTTATTATTACTATGAGATTATTATTTATAGTTGAGTTTGTAACACTCTTAATTTTGGTTTATGTTGATCCTTTTTTGTGTATGTATAACCACCACTACGGGCAGGCTGCAGAACATTCCATAGCCACAGAGTCTCCCGTGTGCTAGCATAACAAATTGACACACATCCCCACCAAACCAAACCTCTGCCAAATGCCATTCAGTTATATATATATATATAAAATTTTGATAATGTTGTGCAAGTGGAGTGATACTTTGAGACTGGCTTTGTTCAGTCAACATAAGGCTTTCAAGAGACAAAGCTGTACTCGTATATAACTCATTTTTTTTGTACTGCTGAATAGTATTTCCTATGTAGAAAGGTTGTTAAACTCTTCCATTTTATTAGACATTTTGATTTTTCCACTGCTTTGACTCAAAAAGAAACGTTTTAAAACATTTGTGCACAGATTTTGTATGGACAGAGTTTTCACTCCTCTGAGATAAATGCCTGGAAGTATAATTTCTGGATCATATAATCTACTTCTTCTCCCAAAGGAAGGAGAAAATGATTCCCTTTTTGGATGCTGGCCGTACCAGTCTAGGTCCACATTGCACTTTGCAATTGGGCTAAATTTCACTAGCGACATCAATAAAGGTTTGGAATAGGAAATCATTTCAGGTGCTGATCTGGTTCCATCCCAAAATAGAGAAGGTCCTGGTGAACCCTCTTCCTTTTTCCAGCAAAGAGCATGTCTTTGCTGAGGCAAGTACAGAAGGAGACCACAAATCAGTCACATCCTAGGGTCCTGGGCTTGTGTCTTTAGGACATAGACCATAATCACAGATACTCTTGGGATATGTGAGTTTGCCTGGTGCTTTTGAAAGAAGGGTCACCATGAATGGGGCAAGGCACCCAGAGGAGAAAGCAGAGACCCCAGGTAGGGAGGAAGCATTATTTCTGCTAGGCTTGTCCAATCTCTCTGAAAACACGAAATTCATAACTTGTACCTATGTTTTTTCCCCGAGTCCTATTTCATTGTCTAGAAACAGGAACTACAAGAATCCAGAAGCAGATAACTTTCTCACAGACATTTCACCCCATCATAGGCACTTCCTTTTATATAATGGTAGGTGGAGCTTTTCTCTTCTCCACAGAGCACAGAAATTCAAGTTCTCCCAACTGACACGTCTGGACAGAGCAGCTCCGCTGGCCTCCACAATGACATTCTCTGCCTGCTACTTCTGGCCGCCTCCTTCTTGCCTGTTGCTTACTCTACTCCTGGGACTCACAGGTGAGCATTGCTTAGAGTAGAATCCCCTCTCCCTGTCCCCTGGACTTTCCCCCTGTCCCTGTGCTTTCAGGGTCTCCATGTAAACATGGGTATGCTACCCGAGGCAGTCACAGAAGGCCAAAGGCTGGGCCTTATCTGAGAGCATGAAATCAGGGATCTGAGTTTTCTCTGTAGATCCATCATATGCAGCTGGTTACCAGAGGCTTCCAAACAGAGGATGTTTCAAACTCTAACAGCTTTGTGCATATTTACTTAACTAAACATCCCTCACAACATCCCTGTGTGATAACTATTACTCCAATTGTAAATGGAGAAATTGAAGCACAGAGTAACTTGTCCAATGTCACCTATCTAAAGCAGTGGAGCACAGGATTCAAATCCAGGCTGTCCAGCTCCAGAGTTGATTCTCTGAATAATATTGTGCTGCTCAGCTTCTCAGAAGAGCCCAATTGCAGAAATATCAGAAAATACCAAGAAGCAAACAATATATTAGTCATCACCCATCATGCCACTCAGAGAAGGGTTCAAATTTTTCAGTATATTGCAAGGGTCCTATGCAATGACATTTTTACTGAGATTTTAATATGTGTTATAATTTCTTTTAATGCTCAAAACAGCTTGTACATTAGATTGCTAGGGTACTTTTTAATACATGTTTGTGGGTGAATGTGTTTATGTGTGTGTATGTGCGTGTATATACGTGTGGGTATGAGGAAGTGTTTCCAGACACGTGGTATTTCAAGAAGACTTTTTCTGTTCTTCCCCTTAAAACATTTTTCAATCTACATGGAAGGTTCAGTTTTTGAGGTCTTTAGCAACATCTCTCCTTTTCTACTTCTCTATAAATCTACCCCTTACCCTCACTCAAATTCTTAAGAAAACTTTTCTCTTGGTTAAAGGGTAGAATTTCCTGCGTTGTTATCTTAGTCTCTGCTTCCATGCTGGATAGACGTGAGGAGGAAAGGAGGGATAAAAGACACAAGAATCTTGCCTATACCACCTATATATTCATATCCATATCTATAATTATAACCATATCCATATCTATAACATATATATATATATATATAATCTAATGCTATCTGAAGCTTCCATGCCTCAGGAAAGCTAATGAGTAATAACTATTCATTTTATTGACCACTCAGCATGTGCCAGGCAATGTTGGAAATGCCCACAGCATTTACTCATGTGATCATTATATCCAAGCTAGATCCTCTTGTGAACCCCTACCTTACAGATAAGGAAACTGAGCAAGGAATGTTCAAGGTTACTCAGTTCAAGGTACCTGATAAAGGTGTGATTTGAACTCAAGCAACCTGGTAGTTGAGCTCATGAGTTTAACCATGGCTCTTCTTGATACTGTGATATTTTTCCATCCCATGATATTTCTGCAGCTTCTGCTAATGGGTGTGGAGAAGTATGGAGTATGGGAAAGAAGGTTTGTGGTTTTCTTCTCCTGGGCTCTTCTTCCTCCTGTATAAATGCAAATTTCTTTTGTTTTTCATAAACTGACCTACGTGGACAACTCAACTTCTGATATACTAATAATTTCCAGAGAAATGTCCACTTAAAATAGAATTCAGTGTCTCATGGAGATGTCACAGTGGGCAATTCAAACAACATATATTTTTTGGATACTTTCTAAGTTGCAGGAAGGAACTTGGGGTACTTTGGTGAATAAAAGAGACTAAGAAGTTGTCTTCATGGATATTTAGCTTAGTGGAAGAAATGACAATAAACAATAGACTTATACTTAATTAAATAACATAGTATGTTAGAAAGTGATAAGTGTTTTAAAAGAGTAGCTAGATAACAAATTGGGAGAATATGTTGGGTGCAATGTATTTCAAGCCTGGTAATCTTGGGTGGGCATCTCTGAGAAGGGGAATTGTGAGCAAAGTTGAAAAGAAAATTCTGAAGTGAGCTATGTGGTTATCCGGTGGAGGAGACTTCCTGACAGGGAGCAGCATGTACAAAAGTCCTGAGAGTAGAATCATCCTCCTGTGTTGAAGGATTTGGTTTTGCTGTGAGTGAAATGGTTGCCATTGCAGTTTTTTCTTTTAAGATTTCATTTAGTTTATTGGACACAAACTTTTCCAGGAGCGTGCCCTATTTTATTTATTTATTTTTTAAGGTAGTTTTATTTCAAGTTTTTAAAGGATCTCCATACTGGTCTCCATAGTGACCATGTAAATTTATGTTCCCAGACACAGATATAAAGAACAGACTTTTGGATTCAATGGGAGAAGGTGAGGGTGGGATGATTTGAGAGAAGAGCGTTGAAACATGTACATTGCCATACGTAAAACAGATGAACAGTGCAAATTCGGTGCATGAAATAGGGGACCCAAAGCTGGTGCTCTGGGACAACCCAGAGGGATAGGGTCGGGAGGGAGGTGGGAGGGGGGTTCAGGATGGCAGGGACACATGTAAACCTGCAGCCAATTCATGTTGATATAAGGCAAGCACCATCACCATATTGTAAAGTAATTGTCCTCCAATTAAAATAAATGAATTATTTTAAAAATTTATATTTCCACTAAGAGTGCAACACCAAGAGTGTTCCCCTTTTCCCACATCCTCTCCAGCATTCATTGTTTATAGATTTTTTGATGATGGCCAACTTGATTGGGATGAAGTAGTTTTGACTTGCATTTATTTAATAATAAGCAATGTTGGGCATTTGTTATGTGTTTCCGAACCATCTTGTATGTCTTTTTTGGAGAAATGTCTCTTTTTATGATACTGAGGTGCATGAGCTGCTTGTAGATTTTGGAGATTAATCCTTTGTCAGTTGCTTCATTTGCAATTATTTTTTTCCCATTCTGAGGATTGTCTTTTCATCTTGTTTATGGTTACATTTGTTGTGCAAAAGCTTTTAAGTTTAATTAGGTCCCTTAGGTCCCATTTGTTTATTTTTTTGTTTCCATTACCCTAGGAAGTGGGTCATAGAGGATCTTGCTGTGATTGATGTCAAAGACTGTACTGCCTATGTTTTCCTCTATGAGTTTTATAGTTTCTCATCTTACATTTATGTTTTAATCTGTTTTGAGTTTATCTTTGTATATGGTATTAGGAGGTGTTCTAATTTCATTCTTTTAAATGTAGCTGTCCAGTTTTTCCAGCACCACTTATTGAAGAGACTATCTTTTCTCCGTTGAATATTCTTGCCTCCTTTGTCAAACATAAGGTGTATATAGGTGTGTGGATTTATCTTTGGACTTTCTATCTTGTTCCATTGGTCTATATTTCTGTTTTTGTGTCAGTACCATACTGTCTTGATGATGAGCTTTGTAATACAGTCTGAAGTCAGGAAGGTTGATTCCTCCAGCTCCATTATTCTTGCTCAAGATTACTTTGACTATTCGGGGTATTTATAGTTTTATATGAATTGTGAATTTTTTTCTAGTTCTATGAAAAAAATGCCAATGGTAATTTGATAGGGATTTCATTGAATCTGAGATTGCTTTGGGTAGTATAGTCATTCTCACAATATTGGTTCTTCCAGTCCAAGAACAATATGAGCATCTATTTATAGTGTTTTTGATTTCTTTCAACAGTGTCTTGTAGTTTTCTGTATACAACTCTTATGTCTCCTTAGGTAGGTTTATTCCTAGTTTCAGCCCTCATAGTTTTGAAGAGGGAAGTGACATAATCTGACATGAGTTTTAATTTATTCTACTATTTGATTGAGAGCAGACTATACATAATATAGAAACAAGTACCTGCTGCTGCTGCTAAGTCACTTCAGTTGTGTCTGACTCTGTGAGACCCCATAGATGGCAGCCCACCAGGCTCCCCCATCCCTGGGATTCTCCAGGCAACAATACTGGAGTGGGTTGCCATTTCCTTCTCCAATGCATGAAAGTGAAAAGTGAAAGTGAAGTTGTTCAGTTGTATCCAACTCCTAGTGACCCCGTGGATTGCAGCCTACCAGGCTCCTCTGTCCATAGGATTTTCCAGGCAAGAGTACTGAGAAACAAGCAGAGCATTTGAGACAATCACATTCATGCAAAAAAAAAAAAAAAAAAAAATTGTAAAAGTGACTTGCACCTGGGCAGGAGCTAGTAGAGATAAGAGAAAAAAGTCAGATTCCAGATGCATGCTGATGAGGAAGCAACAGAATTTTCTGATGCATAGGATTTGAGGTAGAAGAAAAAGGCTCCAAGGTTTTGAGACTTCTGCATCTGTGTTTTGGTGAAAGTTTTCACTTTTGTCCCAGGTTCCAAGGATTTGTTAACAAAATAAGCTACTCATTGTATACAAATCCAGTAGTCATGTATGAATGTGAGAGTTGGACTATAAAGAAAGCTGAGCGCTGAAGAATCTATGCTTTTGATCTGTGGTGTTGGAGGAGACTCTTGAGAGTGCCTTGGATTGCAAGGAGATCCAACCAGTCCATCCTAAAGGAAATCAGTTCTGAATATTCATTGAAAGGACTGATGCTGAAGCTGAAACTCCAATACTTTGGCCACCTGATGTGAAGAACTGACTCTGGAAAAGACTCTGATGCTGAGAAAGATTGAAGGCAGGAGAAGGGGACGACAGAGGATAAGATGGTTGGATGGCATCACCAACGCGATGGACATGAGTTTTTAGCAAACTCCCAGAGTTGGTGATGGACAGGGAAGCCTGGCTTGCTGCAGTCCATTGGGTCGCAAAGAGTCAGACACGACTAACTGACTGAACTGAACTGAACTGATTAGAGCATTATCTAGCTTACTTTCAATATACTAACATTAAAAAGAGAGAGAGAAATAGCAACAGCAGAGGATACATCAACAAATTGGGTTTTGACCAACATCCAGACTCAAACAGCATTGGGAAGTCCCCATGACACAGCACATCTGGAGTCCCAATTGGGAAAAGGTCCCAGGCAGCATGTCCATTCTGTAAGTGAGAGTTCAAAAATTGCAGTTCGGGATTCCCAGGTATAATCACAGAATGCAAACTGATATCATCATCAATCTGTTAGCAAACTGCAGCTCTGGTTTCATGTTAATGCTTTTTGTCATGTAAAACTTGGAATGTTGAGCCTGTGACTTGGTTAGCCAGGGCCCCTCCAGGGGCTCAACAATTTTAAGATTCTTATCCACGGTGCTACAAGATTTGCACTCACAGCAGGCAAGTCAGGGCACTCACAGTCAGGGCAGTGTCCAGGCAGGTTAGAAGCAAGGCCACAGGCCTGCTCTGCTTTGTCTCTGAAGCTTAAACAAGACTATTTACTTAATTTCCTTAACAATCTGGAAGAAGAAGAGGGGCTCAGCTGAGATACAGAGAATGTGGGGGGAAATTCAGTCCAGTTTTAGATGTTTTAAGTGTGAGATGGTTATATCTATACAAAGAACATGATGAGTATATAGTTGGACATTCAATTCAGAGTTCAGAGGAAAGGCCTGGAGCAGAGATATAAATAGAATAATTCTTGATTCACAGATAGTAGTGTTTTTTGTTTTTTTTTTAATTCTTTGGCTCCTGACCCTTATTCTCTTCCCTCTCCTCCTCTCCTTCCATTCCTCCCTCCAATGTTCTTTCCTATTTCTTCCAATTTTTATCTTAACAGTTCAACTTCCCTAACCTCAATCTTGTCTAGACTTAAAAACCTAAACCATTTGATGATGTTGGCACATCACGGTACTTACCCTGTAATAGCATGCCCCCTCTTTAGGAGGCATGATTGGTTACAAATAGTGCCTAGGTCCGTATAGTCAAAGCTCCAGTAGTCATATATGGATGTGACAGTTGGACCACAATGAAAGTTGACCACGGAAGAACTGATGCTTTTGAACAGTGGTATTGGAGAAGACTCTTAAAAGTCCCTTGGACAGCAAGGAGACAAACCAGTCAATCCTAAAGGAAATCAGTCCTGAATATTCATTGGAAGGACTGATGAGGAAGCTGAAACTCCAATACTTTGGCCACCTGATGCGAAGAACTGACTCACTGGAAAAGGCCCTGATGCTGGGAAAGATTGAAAGCAGGAGGAGAAGGGGATGACAGAGGATGGGATAATTGGATGGCATCACTGAGTCAATGGACATGAATTTGAACAAGCTCCAGAAGTTTATGATGGACAGGGAAGCTTGGCATGCTGCAGTCCATGGAATCACAAAGAGTAGGACATGACTGAGTGACTGAATTGAACTGAAGTGAGTGGGTTACCAGCTCACACTCCGCAAAGATGAACCACACATTTTCTACTCAAGGAGTAGGGAAGAAACAGAAAAGAACACAGAATTTGTTTGTGGCACCAAAACATCCTGCTCCTCTGATTTATACCCCTGTAATTAGACCCTTGCCTGTTTAATAGAACATTTCAGATAAGTAATATGTTTGTATTTCTCTGTATCTCCAGAAACTGGGTTGCCGGGGACCAGCCCCGGCTGATCCAGGGTATTCGAAGCGGGGACGGCGTCGGTAACCTATTTATTTAAATATTTTATCAAAGATACAAAGAGTAATAGGATGAGGATAGCTCAGTAGGAAAATTCAGTGGAGAAAAGAGGCTGAGTAGCTTGGTTTACGCGGGAGACCAATAAAACTTCAAGACAAGAAGTTTGCACCACTTACGTAGGCCGCAGGCGTCCTTCCGTTCTCCCAAAGGAGAGGAGACACTGAGGCCTCCCCGGTCGGATCTTAGAAGCCCAGGCATAATTAGCAAGCATGGCGGGTTCCGCGCTCCAGATGGAGACTCAGCCAGAATTTGGGAGAGAGAGAGACATGGGGAGACCAAGTTTCGGTGAACAAGGCCCGCACTTTATTTTCCAAAATAGTTTTTTATACCTTAAGTTGTGCATAGAGGATAATGGGGGAAGGGGTGGAGTCATGCAAGGACAGCAGTTCCTGGTTCTAATTGAAGCCAGGCTTTCAAACTTATCATATGCAAAAGTTCAGGTGATTTACATCATCTTCTGGCCAGGAGGCCTGTTAACATTTTAAGAAACTTATCTTTCTCTAAAGGTGATTATTCCAAAGTCAGGCACCAGCCTCCAAAAAAGCATTGGACAAAGCTGCATTCCTATAGGGCAAAGGTGAGGTGGGCTCAATCAAGAAAAGAATTAACTCAAGAGTCCAAGGTTACAAACACTGAGGCTACTACTTACATTTCTATACACCCATTATATCAATCAATACAGTGCCAAGGACACAGTAGGTAAGGGGTATGGAGACTTAGCAGCAAACATTGGCTCAATAAGTGAAAAACCCTTCACCAATACAATTTCTAATAAATCTTTTAACTGCTCAAAGGAATCTGTATTTAGACAGTTTAGAACATCTCCTGCCTCTCACAGGAGTTGGGAGGCTCTGAACAATCACATGTGGCCGGAAAAACCTATTCAGGCAGGCTAGAGGATTTCCAAAGGAGTTTGTAGGTTAAACACTGTCACACCCAGGAATTATTAGCTGGAGCTGTAAGCTAACTCTTTTTTCAGAGACAGATATTGGGGCACAGCCCCCCGTAAAGTCAGAGGTGTAGGTGAAAGCACAAAGCAGAAAGTAGGCAGACTCTGGTTTTGGGGGTAGATGCTCAAGAATTTCCAGGGGGACTCCTGAGGCTCGATCCGGCCTTTGCGTATGCCAAGCCTCCTTCCTCATGACCTTTGCCACAGGTGGAGCTCGCTCCCCGCACTGGGTAGTTAAGGAGGCAGTGAAATCAATCTGGTAAATTTGCACCTGTAGTAAAATAATTGGCCCCATGGTGACTTGTGTCCCTTTAACTTGTAACTCATTGTCCAAATGTAGTCAGCCACCTGCAATTCTTTTCAAAACATGATTTTGGAATTTGTTGTTTCCTTGCTTGCTTGTCCCCATGGTTCTACCTTCCTATTCACTTGTAGTTTCCTCAAATGTATCAACATGTAGAATCACACATTTATCACTCCTTGGCCTTTTGGCTAAGATCAAGTGTAGAATCACACATTTTATTTTTCCTTGAACCATTTGGTTCAGTTCAAAAGCTTTATTTGGGGCAATCACCATGTTTCAGATCTCATTTGTTTTTTTTTGCAGTAAAATATAAAAAACATAAAAGTTACCATTTTAGCTACTTTGAGAAATATCAATAACCTCAGATATGCAGATGGCACCATCCTTATGGCAGAAAGTGAAGAGGAACTTTTTAAAAAGCCTCTTGATGAAAGTGAAAGAGGAGAGTGAAAAAGTTGGCTTAAAGCTCAACATTCAGAAAACGAAGATCACGGCATCTGGTCCCATCACTTCATGGCAAATAGATGGGGAAACAGTGGAAACAGTGTCAGACTTTATTTTTTTGGGTCCAAAATCACTGTAGATGGTGATTGCAGCCATGAAATTAAAAGACGCTTTCTCCTTGGAAGGAAAGTTATGATCAACCTAGATAACATATTAAAAAGCAGACATTACTTTGCCAACAAATTCTGTCTAGTCAAGGCTATGTTTTTTCCAGTGGTCATGTATGGATGTGAGAGTTGGACTGTGAAGAAGGCTGAGCGCCGAAGAATTGATGCTTTTGAACTGTGGTGTTGGAGAAGATTCCTGAGAGTCCCTTGGACTGCAAGGAGATCCAGCCGGTCCATTCTAAAGGAGATCAGTCCTGGGATTTCTTTGGAAGGAATGATGCTAAAGCTGAAACTCCAGTACTTTGGCCACCTGATGCGAAGAGCTGACTCATTGGAAAAGACTCTGATGCTGGGAGGGATTGGGGGCAGGAGGAGAAGGGGACGACAGAGGATGAGATGGCTGGTGGCATCACCAACTCGATGGACATGAGTCTGAGTGAACTCCGGGAGTTGGTGATGGACAGGGAGGCCTGGCGTGCTGCAATTCATGGGGTTGCAAAGAGTCGGACACGACTGAGCGACTGAACTGAACTGAACTGAAGGATACAAAGTGGCACTAAGGACCTTCACAGTGTTGTGAAGTGTTACAGTACATATTGCCAGAACTTTTTCAACATCTGTAGCAGAAAATCTTGGAGAAGACAATGGCACCGCACTCCAGTACTCTTGCCTGGAAAATCCCGTGGATGGAGGAGCCTGGTAGGCTGCAGTCCATGGGGTCACTGGGAGTCGGACACGACTGAGTGACTTCACTTTGACTTCTCACTTTCATGTATTGGAGAAGGAAATGGCAACCCACTCCAATGTTCTTGCCTGGAGAATCCCAGGGACAGGGGAGCCTGGTGGGCTGCCATCTATGGGGTCGCACAGAGTCGGACATGACTGAAGTGACTTAGCAGCAGCAGCAGAAAATCTATTCATTAAACTGTAACTCCTCATTTCTTTTTCCCTGCAACCACTGGAAACATCTATTCTACTTTTTCTCTGTGAATTTGCCTATTCTATGTACCATAAGTGGAATCATCTATTTGTCCTTTTTTATCTGGCTTATTTCACTAAGCGTATTTTTAAGGTTCATCCATGCCATGATGTAGATGTCAAAATGTTTTGCTTTTTAGGGCTGAAATATTATATATATATATATATATATATATATATATATATATATATATATGTGTGTGTGTGTGTGTGTGTGTGTGTGTGTATATATATATGTTATGATATGTGTATATATGATATATGATATGTTTGCTTATGTATATATATATGTATATATATGATATAAGATATGTTTGCTTTTTAGGGCTGAAATATTATATATATATATGTTATGATATGTATATATATGATATATGATATCATATATATATGATATGATATGTTGTGATATATATATATATCTCACATTTAATTTATCTATTCATCTATTGATGGAATTTTGGGCTATTTCCTTTACATTGAAGTATAGTTGCTGTAAAATAATTTGTAAATTACAGGTGTAAAATATAGTGATTCACAATTTTTAAAGGTTATATTCCATTTATCATTATTATAAAATATTGGTTGTATTCCTGGTGTAGTACAATATATCCTTGTAGCTTATTTCATATGTAATTATTTGCACCTCTTCACCCCTTAGCCTATATTTTCCTCTTCCTTTCTTTGTCCCCACTAGTTTGTCCTCTATATCTTTGAGTCTGTCTCTTTATTGTTATGTTAACTAGTTTGCTGTATTTTTTATTTTCCATATATAAGTTGTATCATACACTATTTGTCTTTCTCTGTCTTACTTATTTCATTTGCCTTCCAATTCCATCTATTTTGCTGCAAATGGCAAAATTTCATTTTTACGGCTGAGCAATATTACATTATAAATAGAAAGCTATATGCATGTTCAGAAGCAGCAGTTAGAACAAGACATGGAACAACGCAATGGTTCAAAATTGGGAAAGGAGTATGTCAAGAGTATATATCATCACATGGCTTATTGAACTTATATGCAGAGTGAAAAGTGAAAGTGAAAATCACTCAGTCGTGACCAAGTGACATCATGTGAATTGCCAGGTTGGATAAATCACAAGCTGGAATCAAGATTTCTGGAATCCAAACATGTCAATAACCTCAGAAAGTTAAGATGAACTAAAGAACCTCTTGATAAAGGTGAAAGAGGAGAATGGAAAAATTGGCTTAAAATTCAACATTCAAAAAACTAAGATCATGGCATCTGGTCCCATCAGTTCATGGCAAATAGATGGGGGAAGAAAATGGAAACACTGACAGACTTTATTTTCTTGGGCTCCAAAATCACCGTGGACTGTGACTGCAGCCATGAAATTAAAAGACACCTGCTCTTTGGAAGAAAAGCTATGACAAACCTCGACAGAGTGTTAAAAAGCAGAGATATCACTTTGCTGATAAAGATCCACATAGTCAAAGCTATGGTTTTTCCAGTAGTCATGTACAGATGTGAGAGTTGGACCATAAAGAAGGCTGAGCACTGAAGAATTGATACTTTTGAACTTTGGTTCTGGGGAAGACTCTTGAGTGTCCCTTGGACAGCAAGGAGAGCAAAGCCGTAATCCTAAAGGAAATCAACCCTGAATATTTACGGGAAGGACTGATGCTGAAGCTCCAATACTTTTGCCCCTGATGTGAAGAGCTGACTCTCTGAAAAAGCCCCTGATGCTGGGAAAGATTGAGGGCATTAGGAGAAGGGAGTAACAGAGGACGAGATGGTTGGATAGCATCACCAACTCAATAGACGTGAGTTTGAGCAAACTCTGGGAGATAGTGGATGGGGTCCATGGGGTCACAAAGAGTCAGACATGACTGAGCAACTGAACAATAACAACAAATATATTCCACTTTACACACATACACACACACACATACATTATACATACCCTTCATGGATCACAGCCTTGTCATGGTAAAGGGGCTTGCGTAACTCAACAGTGTTATGAGCCAATCCTTGCAGGGCCACCCAAGACAGATGAGTCATAGTCAAGAGTTCTGACAGAACGTGGTTCACTGGAGGAGGCAAACCACTGCAGGATTCTTGCTGCAAGAACCCCATGAGCAGTATGAAAAAAAAAAAAAAAAAATGAAACCAGAAGATGAGTCCCACAGGTCAGAAGCTGTCCAATTCACTTCATGGCAAATAGATGTGGAAACAGTGGCTGACTTTATTTTTCTAGGCTCCAAAATCACTGCGGATGGTGATTGCAGCCATGAAATTAAGACACTTACTCCTTGGATGGAAAGTTATGACCAACCTAGATAGCATATTAAAAAGAAGAGACATTACTTTGCCAACAAAGGTTCATCTAGTCAAGGCTATGTTTTTTCCAGTGGTCTTTCCAGAACTGTGGTGTTGGAGAAGACTCTTGCAAGTCCCTTGGACTGCAAGGAGATCCAATCAGTCCATCCTAAAGGAGATCAGTCCTGGGTGTTCATTGGTAGGACTGATGTTGAAGCTGAAACTCCAATACTTTGGCCACCTGATGCGAAGAGCTGACTCATTTGAAAAGACCCTGATGCTGGGAAAGATTGAGGGCAGGAGGAGAGGGGGACAACAGAGGATGAGATGGTTGGATGGCATCACCAACTCAATGGACATGGGTTTGGGTGGACTCTGGGAGTTAGTGATGGACAGGGAGGCCTGGCGTGCTGCGGTTCACAGGGTCACAAAGAGTCGGACATGACTGAGCGACTGAACTGAACTGATGCTATTGGGGAAGAGTGGAGGGCAATTACTAATAGCTCCAGAAAGAGTGAAGTGGCTTGTCAAAGCTGAAATGACGCTCAGTTGTGAATGCGTCTGGTGGTGAAAATATATATTCCAATGCTGTAGAGAATAAGACTGTGTAGGAGTGGTCACAAGCTGCCTTCACCCCGTTGCATGCTCTGAGGGGTGCACACGAGCCACCACCACTGCTAAGAACCCCAGAACTGGGCACCAGCCACTATATCATCATACCCCCTATAAGGGGAATAACGACCAACACACATGGAGGAAAGCTGTGACATGGACACATAGTAAAAATAGTCATTGCACCAAGAATATTAAACCCACACAAGCTACACAGGGACACTCCCATGAATAAACAGCCCTCCAAGAAAACAATAGATAATTGCTTCTTTTAAACACACAGAATAAGAAAAACATAAGTAAAATGAAGAATCAGAGAAACCACTGCTGATTAAAAGACCAAGAGAATTCCCCTGAAAAAACAAATAATTAAACAGACCTCTTTAGTCTAATAGATGCCGATTTCAAACAGATGATGAAAATATTTAAGGAATTAAGAATAGAATAGGCTTTCTAGTCATAGCAAGAACACACTGGTCATAACAAACACCCTCTTCCAACATCACAAAAGAAGACTCTACGCATGGACATCACCAGATGGTCATTACCGAAATCAGATTGATTACATTCTCTGCAGCCAAAGATAGACAAGCTCTATACAGTCAGTTAAAACAAGACCTGGAGCTGACTGTGGCTCAGATTATGAACTCCTTATTTCCAAATTCAGACTTAAATTGAAGAAAGTAAGAAAAACCACTAGACCATTCAGGTATGACCTAAATCAAATTCCTTACATTATACAGTGGAAGTGACAAATAGATTCAAGGGATTAGATCTGATAGACAGACTGCCTGAAGAACTATGGACAGATTCATGACATTGTACAGGAGGCAGTGATCAAGACTATCCCCAAGAAAAAGATATGCAAAAAGGCAAAATGGTTGTCTGAGGAGGCCTTACAAATAGCTGAGAAAAGAAGAGAAGCTAAAGGCAAAGGCGAACAGGAAAGATATACCCATTTGAATGCAGACTTCGAAAGAATAGCAAGGGGAGATAGGAAAGCCTTCCTCACTGATCAATGCAAAGAAATAGAGGAAAATGGTAGAATGGGAAAAACTAGAGATCTCTTCAAGAAAATTAGAGATACCAAGGGAACATTTCATGCAAAGACGGGCACAATGAAGGACAGAAGTGGAATGGAACTAATAGAAGCACAAAATATTAAGAAGAGGTGGCAAGAATACACAGAAGAACTACACAAAAAAAGATCTCCAGGTAACTGTGATGGTGTGATCACTCACTTAGAGCCAGACATCCTGGAGTGTGAAGTCAAGTGGGACTTAGGAAGCATCACTATGAACAAAGCTAGTGGAGGTGATGGAATTCCAGTTGAGCTATTTCAAATCCTAAAAAACAATGGTGTTGAAGTGCTGCACTCAACATGCCAGCAAATTTGGAAAACTTAGCAGTGACCATAGGACTGGAAAAGGTCAGTTTTCATTCCAATCCCAAAGAAAGGCAATGCCAAAGAATGTTCAAACTACCGTACAATTGCACTCATCTCACATGCTAGCAAAGTAATGCTCAAAATTCTCCAAGCTAGCCTTCAACAGTATGTGAACTGTGAACTTCAAGATGTTCAAGCTGGATTTAGAAAAGGCAGAGGAACCAGAGATCAAACTGCCAACATCCGTTGGATCATTGAAAAAGCAAGAGAGTTCCAGAAAAACATCTACTTTTGCTTCATTGACTACACAAAAGCCTTTGACTGTGTGAATCACAACAAACTGTGGAAAATTCTTCAAGAGATGGGAATACCAGACCACCTGACCTGCCTCCTGAGAAATCTTTATGCAGGTCAAGAAGCAACGGTTGGAACTGGACATGGAACAACAGACTGGTTCCAAATAGGAAAAGGAGCACGTCAAGGCTGTATATTGTCACCCTACTTATTTAACTTAAATGCAGAACATCATACAAAATGCCGGGCTGGATAAGGCGCAAGCTGGAATCAAGATTGCCAGGAGAAGTATCAATAACCTCAGATATGCAGATGACACCACCCTTAAGACAGAAAGCAAAGAAGAACTAAAGAGCCTCTTGATGAAAGTGAAAGAGGAGAGTGAAAAGTTGGCTTAAAACTCAACATTCAGAAAATGAAGATCATGGCATCTGGTCCCATCACTTCATGGCAAATAGATGGGGAAACAATGGAAACAGCGAGTGACTTTATTTTCTTGGTCTCCAAAATCACTGCAGATGGTGACTGAAGCCATGAAAGTAAAAGATGCTTGTTTCTTGGAAGAAAAGCTATGACCAACCTAGACAGCATATTAAAAAGCAGAGACATTACTTTGTCAACAAAGGTCCGTCTAGTCAAGGCTATGGTTTTTCCAGTAGCCATGTGAGAGTTGGACTATAAAGAAAACTGAGCACCAAAGAATTGATGCTTTTAAACTGTGGTGTTGGAGAAGACTCTTGAGAGTCCCTTGGACTGCAAGATCAAACCAGTCAATCCTAAAGGAAGTCAGTCCTGAATATTCATTGGAAGGACTGATGCTGAAGCTGAAACTCCAATACTTTGGCCACCTGATGCAAAGAACTGACTCACTGGAAAAGACCCTAATGCTGGGAAGGATTGAGGGCAGGAAGAGAAGGGGACAACGGAGGATGCAATGGTTGGATGGCATCACCAACTCAATGGACATGAGTTTGAGCAAGCTCCAGGAGTTTGTGATGGACAGGGAAGCCTGGCGTGCTGCAGTCCATAAGGCTGCAAAGAGTTGGACACGACTGAGCAACTGAACTAACTAAATATAAATAGAATATAGACTGCTGTAAAAAAAGAAAGAAAGAAACCTTTAACTATAGAGAACACCAAGAGAAATTAGAAAACTAATTTGCCAAGACAAAACTGAACTAAAAGCAATGAATAGTAAGATGAATGATGCAGAAGAACAAACAGGTGATCTGGAAGATAAAATATTGGAGATCACCCAATCAGGACAGCAGAGAGAAAGTCAAAAGGAAAAGAATGAAAACAATATAAGACCCCCATGGGATAATATAAAGCTCATCAATCTATGCATAATAGGGATTCCAGAAGGGAAAGAAAGAGAAAAGTGGATTAAAAATGTACTTGAAGTAATTATGGCTGAAAACTTCTGAAACCTAAAAAGGAAGCATATATTCAGGTACAGGAAGCATAGAGGGTCCCAAAAAATGTAAACCCAAACAGAGCTACACCAAACCATATTATAATGAAAATGGTAAAAATTATAAAAAGAGGTTTCTTAATGTAGCAAGAGAAAAAGAGTTAATTACAAGAGAACCCTGTAAGACTATCAGCTGATTTCTCTACAATAACATTGCAGGCCAGAGGGTGTGGCAAAATATATTCAAAGTCCTGAAAAATAAAAACCTGCAACTTAGGATCCTCTCTCTATCAAGATTACCATTTAGAATAGGAGAGATAAAGAATTCCTCAGGCAAGCAGAACTGAGAAAAATAGCCATACTAAATCTATCTTAAAGGAAATACTGAAAGGTCTTCTCTAACTACAAGAGAAGTAAGAATATATGAGAAAGAGAAAAATCACAATTGGAAAGCAAATCATCTAAATAAGCTAGTACACATATTTTTTTTTCATTTTAAATATCTATGAAAATGATAATAGCCAAAATGAACACGAAAAATGTAAAAGAGGACATCAGAATCATAAAATGTGGGAAAGTAGAGTAAGAAAATGTACTTTTTTTCTTCATTTCCTAGAATGCGTTTGAGCCAATATGACTACCAGTCTGAGGCAAAATACCTGATTCCCTGGTGGCTCAGAAGGTAAAGAGTCTGCCTGAAGTTCAGGAGACCTGGGTTTGATCCCTGGATTGGGAAGGTCCCCTGGAGAAGGAAATGGCAGTCCACTCCAGTATTCTTGCCTGGAAAATCCCATGGATGGAGGAGCCTGTCAGGCTACAGTCCATGGCTCGCAAAGAATTGGATATGACTGAACGACTTCTCTTTCTTTCTCTCTCTCTCTTTCTGTCTTTCTTCCTTCCTTCCTTTCTTCCTTCCTTTCTTTCTTTCTTAGACAAATAGTTATAGGCGAGATTGACATACTCATAAAACAGGGTAACCACAAATTTAAAACACACAATAGATTCACACAAAACAAAAAGAAGAGAACATAAGTATAATACAAAAGAAAATCATAAAACCACAAATGAAAAAAGTAAAAGAAAAAGAAAGGGAGAAAGAAGAAATATAAAATCAATGGGAAAGAAAAACTTAAAATGGCAATAAATATATACTCATCTATCAATAATTACCTTATATGTCAATGGACTAAATGGTCCAATCAAAAGACACAGAGAGACAGATTAGATAAAAAAAATAAGAGCCTACAAAATGCTGCATACAAGAGAACCAAGTTAGGGCAAAGGGCTCACATAAATTGAAAGTGAGTGGATGGAAAAAAATATTTCATGTAAATAGAAATGAGAAGAAAGTGGGGGTCGCAATACACATATCAGACAAACTGGATTTTAACAAAGGCCACAAAGGAATAAAGGACACTATAAAATGGTAAAAGAATCAACATAAGAAGAGAATTTTATCGATATATATGCACCTAAATATAGGAGCACCCAAATACATAAAACAAATACTATCAGATACAAGGGAAGAAACTGATGTGAATAGTAGGAGACTTTCCACCCCAGTCACATCAATGGGCAGATTTTCTAGAGAGAAAAGCAGTAAGGCAACAGAGATCCTAAATTATATAAAAGAACAGTTAGACTTAATTGACATTTTCAGGACATTATATCCCCCCAAAAGCAGAACACACATTCCTTTTAAGTATTCATGGAGCATTTTCTCAGATTGACCACATATTGGGGCACAAAACAAGATCTAACAAATTTAAGAGTATAGAAACTATCTCAAGTAACTTTTCTGACTACATGGCATGAATGTAGAAATCAACCACAGAAAAAGAAATGAGAAAAAACAATTACATGGAGAGCAAATGACAATCTACTAAAAAACCAATGGATCAATGATGAAATCAAAGAGAAAATTTTAAAATACCTTAGTTCAGTTCAGTCACTCAGTTGTGTCCAACTCTTTGCGACCCCATGAACTGCAGCACCCCAGGCCTCCCTGTCCATCACCAACTCCTGGAGTCTACCCAAACCCATGTCCATCACCCATGTCGGTGATGCCATCCAACCATCTCATCCTCTGTCATCCCCTTCTCCTCCTGCCCTCAATCTTTCCCAGCATCAGGGTCTTTTCAAATGAGTCAGCTCTTTGCATCAGGTGGCCAAAGTATTGGAGTTTCAGCTTCAACATCAGTCCTACCAATGAACACCCCGGACTGATCTCCTTTAGGATGGACTGGTTGGATCTCCTTTCAGTCCAAGGGACTCTCAAGAGTCTTCTCCAACACCACAGTTCAAAAGCATCAATTCTTCGGTGCTCAGCTTTCTTCACAGTCCAACTCTCACATCCATACATGACCACAGGAAAAACCATAGCCTTGACTAGACAAACCTTTGTTGGCAAAGTAATGTCTCTGCTTTTTAATATGCTATCTAGGTTGGTCATAACTTTCCTTCCAAGGGGTAAGCGTCTTTTAATTTCGTGGCTACAGTCACCATCTGCAGTGATTTTGAAGCACAGAAAAATGAAGTCAGCCACTGTTTCCACTGTTTCCCCATCTATTTCCCATGAAGTGATGGGACCAGATGCCATGATCTTCGTTTTCTGAATGTTGAGTTTTAAGACAATTTTTTCACTCTCTTCTTTCACTTTCATCAAGAGGCTCTTCAGTTCTTCACTTACTGCCATAAGAGTGGGGTCATCTGCATATCTGAGGTTATTGGTATTTCTCCCAGCAATCTTGATTCCAGTGTGTGCTTCTTCCAGCCCAGCATTTCTCATGATGTACTCTGCATATAAGTTAAATAAGCAGGGTGACAATATACAGCCTTGACATACTCCTTTTCCTATTTGGAACCAGCCTGTTGTTCCATGTCCAGTTCTAACTGTTGCTTCCTGACCTGCATATAGGTTTCTCAAGAGGCAGGTCAGGTGGTCGGTATGCCCATCTCTTTCAGGATTTTCCAGTTTATTGTGATCCACACAGTCAAAGGCTTTGGCATAGTCAATAAAGCGGAAATAGATATTTTTCTGGAACTCTCTTGCTTTTTCCATGATCCAGCTGATGTTGGCAATTTGATCTCTGGTTCCTCTGCCTTTCCTAAAACCAGCTTGAACATCTGGAAGTTCATGGTTCACGTATTGCTGAAGCCTGGCTTGGAGAATTTTGAACATTACTAGCGTGTGAGATGTGTGCAATTGTGCGGTAGTTTGAGCATTCTTTGGCATTGCCTTTCATTGCGATTGGAATGAAAACTGACCTTTTCCAGTCCTGTGGCTACTGCTGGGTTTTCCAAATTTGCTGGCATATTGAGTGCAGCACTTTCACAGCATCATCTGTTAGGATTTGAAATAGCTCAACTGGAATTCCATCACCTCCATTAGCTTTGTTCATAGGGATGCTTTCTAAGGCCCACTTGACTTCACATTCCAGGATGTCTGGCTCTAGGTGAGTGATCACACCATCGTGATTATCTGGATCATGAAGATCTTTTTTGTACAGTTCTTCTGTATATTCTTGCCACCTCTTCTTAAAATCTTCTGCTTCTGTTAGAAATACCTTAAGACAAATGATAATGAAAACACAACCACACAAAATCTATGGGATGTTGCAAAAACAGTTCTTAAGAGAGAAGTATCATAGGTCTTCATTAAAAAACAAGAAAAATCTCGTTAGAAATCTAACCTACCTAACCTAATAGAATTAGAAAAAAAGGAACAAACAAAATCTAAAGTCAGCAGAAGGAAAAGAATAATAAAGGTCAGAGAGGACATAAATAAAATAGAAATTAAAGAAACTATGGAAGAAATCTATAAAACCAAGAGCCGATTCCTTGAAAGAGTAAAGAAGATTGACAGACCTCTGGCCAGACTCACCAAGAAGAAAAAGGAGAACCCAAATAAACAAAATAAGCAATGGGAAAGGAAACATAACAACGGATACTGCAGTATCAGTTATATATATATATATACAAACACATACACATATATATATCTTATGTATATATATATATATGTAGAACATAAGAGAATCCTATGAATTCATAATCCTATGAATTATATGCCAACAAATTTGACAACCTAGAACATATGGACATACAGTCCACCAAATTTGAACCGAGAAGAAATAGATAATTTGAATGGACCAATCACTAGAAGTGAAATAGAATCTGTAATTTAAAAACTCCTGGGGATTTCCCTGGTGCTCCAGTGGTTAAGAATCCTCCTTGCAATGCAAGGGACACTGGTTCCATCCCTAGTCCAGGAAGATCCCACTTCTAAGAGCAACTAAGCCTGCATATCACAACTACTAAGTCAGGACTCTAGAACTTGTGAGCTGTAACACGAGGCCATGTGTTGCAGCTATGGAAGCCCACATGCCTAGAACCTGTGCTCTGCAACGAGAGAAGCCACCACAATGAGAAGCCCGCATACTACAAGGAGGAGTAGCCTACTTGCCACAGCCAGAGAAAGCCAGCATGCAGCAACAAAGACCCACTGCAGCCAAAAAAATTAAATAAAAATAAATATATATTTTTAATCTAAGAAAAAAAAATCTCCTTACAAATAAAAGTATAGGACCAGATGGCCTCAGGTAAAGCCCACCAAGCATACAAAGATGAACTTTTACTAATAATTCTCAAACTCTTCCAAAATATTAAGAGAAGGGAACACTTCCAAAGACATTCTATGAAGCCAACATCACTCTGATACCAAAACCAGACAAAGACACCATCAAAAAAGAAAATTAAAAGCCAATATTTTTGATAGATATAGATGAAAAAATTCTCAACAAAATATTAGAAAACCAAATCCAACAACACATAAAAGAGATCATATACTACAACCAAATGAGATTCATCCCAAGTTCACAAGAATGATTCAACATATGCAAATAAATCAATGTGATATACCACATCATAAAAGAAAACACAAAAGCCACATGATCAGGTGGATGTAGAGATCAAACAGAGACAGTGAGCTGAGGCTGACTGTGAAAAGCTGGAAAGACAGATTCAGCTGATTCGAGAGATGCTCATGTGTGACACATCTGGCAGCATTCAACTAAGTGAAGAGCAAAAATTGGCTCTGGCTTTTCTCAACAGAGGCCAACCAGCCAGTGGCAATGCTGGGAACAAAAGACTGTCAACCATTGATGAATCTGGTTCCATTTTATCCAATATCAGCTTTGACAAGACCGATGAATCCCTGGATTGGGATTCTTCTTTGGTAAAGACTTTTACCAAATAGGCGCAAAAAAAGCATTTGACAGAATTCAACAACCAAACAGGATGAACTAAGCAGGAAGTATAACCCTCCCAGATGTCAGAAACTATGATACAAAGCTACAGTAATCAAAACAGTATGGTATTGGCACAAAAACAGACATATGGATAAATGGAGCAGAATAGAGAGCCCAGAAATAAACCTATGAAGCTACATTCAATTAAACTTTGACAAAGGAGGCAATATACAATGGGAAAAAGACAGTCTCTTCAGAAAATGGCATTGAGAAAGTTGGATAGTTGCATGTAAATCAATAAAATTAGAACACACCCTCTCACCATGCACAAAAATAAACCCAAATGTCTTAAAGACTTAAGTATTATACATGGCATCACAAAAGTCCTAGAACAGATCACAGGCAAAGCATTCATTGACATAAATTGTAGCAATGTTTTCTTACGTCAGTCTCCCAAGGCAGTACAAGTGAAAACAAAAATAAAGAAGTGGGATCTAATCAAACTATAAACTTTTGCACAGCAAAAGAAATCATAAACCAAACAAAAAGACAACATATGGAATGGGATAAAATATTTGCAAATGATGTGACTGACAAGGGCTTAATTTCCAAAATGTATAAACAATTCATGTAACTCAACAACAAAATAGCAAAACACCTAATTGAAAAAAGGGCAGAAAATCTAAGTAGACATTTCTCCAAAGAGATAAAGATGGCCAATAGGTATATGAAAAGACACTCACTAATTATTAGAGAAAAGCAAATCAAAACTACAATGAGGTTCCATGTCACACTAGTCAGAATGGTCATCATTAAAAGCTCTACAAATAATAAATACTGGAGTGGATGTGGAGAAAAGGGATCCTCCTACACTGGTGGTGGAAATGGAAGTTGGCACAGTCACTATGGAAAACAGTATGAAGTTTCTTCGGTAAAATAAAAATAGAATTGCCATATTATCCAGTGATCCCACTTCTAGGCATATATCCAGACAAAACTCTAATCCACAAAGATACATGCATCCGTATGCTCAAGGCAGCACTATTCACAATATCTAAGATACAGCAACAACACTGAAGTCCATCAACAGCTGAATGGATAAAGAAGTGTGGTATGTGTATACAATGAAATACTACTCAAACCCACACTAAAAATGAAATAATGCCATTTGAAGCAGCATGGACCAACTGGAGATTATCGTGGGCTTCCCTGGTGGTTCAGATGATGAAGAATCTGCCTGCAATGCAGGAGACCCAGGTTCAATCCCTGGGTCAGGAAGATCCCTTGAAAAAGGGAATGGAGATTATCATACTAAATGAACTAAATTAGAAAGAGAGAGACAACTACCTTATAACTTACATGTGAAATCTGAAAGATGACACGGGGAATTCCCTGGGGGTCCAGTGGCAAGGACTCTTGAGTTTTCACTGTAGACGGCCCAGGTTTGACCCCTGTCGGGGAACTAGTATCCCAAAAGCCACGCCAGAAAAAGAAAATGACACAAATGAGAACCTGTCTGTGAAACAGCAACTGACATGCTGGAGTAGAAAACAGACTTGTGGTTGCCAGGGGGAGAGCATAGGGGGATGGTAAGGTATTGTGTATGGTATGGATAAACAACAAGGTCCTTCTCTATAGCATGGAGAGCTGTATTCAGTATCCTGTGATACACCAAAATGGAAAAGAATATATTAAAAAAAAGAATGTATATATGTGTATCAGATCAGATCAGATCAGTCACTCAGACGTGTCTGACTCTTTGTGACCCCATGAATCGCAGCACGCCAGGCCTTCCTGTCCATCACCAACTCCCGGAGTTCACTCAGACTCATGTCCATCGAGTCAACGATGCCATCCAACCATCTCATCCTCTGTCGTCCCCTTCTCCTCCTGCCCCCAATCCCTCCCAGCATCAGAGTCTTTTCCAATGAGTCAACTCTTCACATGAGGTGGCCAAAGTACTGGAGTTTCAGCTTTAGCATCATTCCTTCCAAAGAAATCCCAGGGCTGATCTCCTTCAGAATGGACTGGTTGGATCTCCTTGCAGTCCAAGGGACTCTCAAGAGTCTTCTCCAACACCACAGTTCAAAAGCATCAATTCTTCGGTGCTCAGCCTTCTTCACAGTCCAACTCTCACATCCATACGTGACCACAGGAAAACAATAGCCTTGACCAGACGAACCTTTGTTGGCAAAGTAATGTCTCTGCTTTTGAATATGCTATCTAGATTGGTCATAACTTTCCTTCCAAGGAGTAAGTGTCTTTTAATTTCATGGCTGCATTCACCATCTGTAGTGATTTTGGAGCCCAGAAAAATAAAGTCTGACACTGTTTCCACCGTTTCCCCAACTATTTCCCATGAAGTGGTGGGACCGGATGCCATGATCTTTGTTTTCTGAATGTTGAGCTTTAAGCCAACTTTTTCACTCTCCACTTTCATTTTCATGAAGAGGCTTTTTAGTTCCTCTTCACTTTCTGCCATAAGGGTGGTGTCATCTGCATATCTGAGGTTATTGATATTTCTCCCGGCAATCTTGATTCCAGTTTGTGTTTCTTCCAGTCCAGCGTTTCTCATGATGTACTCTGCATATAAGTTAAATAAGCAGGGTGACAATATACAGCCTTGACGTAATCCTTTTCGTATTTGGAACCAGTCTGTTGTTCCATGTCCAGTTCTAAATGTTGCCTCCTGACCTGCATACAAATTTCTCAAGAGGCAGATCAGGTGGTCTGGTATTTCCATCTCTTTCAGAATTTTCCACAGTTTATTGTGATCCACACAGTCAAAGGCTTTGGCATAGTCAATAAAGCAGAAATAGATGTTTTTCTGGAACTCTCTTGCTTTTTCCATGATCCGGCAGATGTTGGCAATTTGATCTCTGGTTCCTCTGCCTTTTCTAAAACCAGCTTGAACATCAGGAAGTTCACGGTTCACATATTGCTGAAGCCTGGCTTGGAGAATTTTGAGCATTACTTTACTAGCGTGTGAGATGAGTGCAATTGTGCGGTAGTTTGAGCATTCTTTGGCATTGCCTTAACTGAGTCATTTTCTGTACAGCAGAAATCAACCCAACATTGTAAATCAACAATTATAGTTTAGTTACTAAGTCACGTCTGACTCTTTTGCAACCCCATGGACTGTATAGCCTGCCAGGCTCCCATGTCCATCCGGTTTCCCAGATAAGAATACTGAAGCGGGTTCCCATTTCCTTCTCCAGGGTATCTTCCCCAACCAGGGATCAATTCTGCATCTTCTGCTTGACCAGCAGATTCTTTGCCACTGATCCATCAAGGAAGCTAACCCTAACCCACAGCAGTTTTAAAAAGGTATAAATCAAGTAAACAAATAATAAAGAATAGTGTTCCCCAAAGTGATCCATGTCCTAATACTCATCTATGACCATTTTATTTTATGTGGCAAAAGAGAGTTTGTGAAAGTGAATTAAGTTAAGACTCTTGCTATGGGGAGAATATCCTAGATTATCAGTGTGAGCCTAATATAATCTGGTAAGAAGGAGACAGGAAATCCAAAATTAGAGAAGGACAAGGGACAATGGAAGCACTACTAGAGTCATAAGAGGATGGAAACCATGAAGAAAGGAGTGTAGACAATCTCAAGAATTTGGAGAGGCACTGATCACAGCCTCCAGAAATGTAACCCAGCTGACTCCTTGATTTTAGTCCAGTAATACCATTTTTGGTCTTTGACATCCAGAATTATCATTTTAAGACACTAAATTTTTGACAGTTTATTACAGTAGCCTAAGGTAACTAATTTAACATGACTATGTCATTGGAGGGCTTCCCTGGTGGCTCAGCTGGTAAAGAATCTGCCTGCAATGTGGGAGGCCTGGGTTCAATCCCTGGGTTGGGAAGACCCCTGGAGAAGGGAACAGCTACCCATTCCAGTATTATGGCCTAGATAATTCCATGGACTATTCCATGGGGTTGCAAAGAGTCAGACATGACTGAGCAACTTTCACTCACTCACTCATGTCATTGGGATAAAATCCCAGGGACTTCAAACAATGTTTTACTTTCTTCTTGAACTAAATGTGCATTCTGTATTGGGAGCTCTGCTCATCACTGTCACTTACGTAACCAGGTTGTTGGAGCCAACCCCATCATGAGAATGTGGATCTCTGGGGAAGAAAGAAGTTGTTTCATAAAACTTTTCTCATTAAATAAATAGCCTACAAGGCACGTGTACCCCAATGTTCATCGCAGCACTGTTTACAATAGCCAGGACATGGAAGCAACCTAGATGTCCATCAGCAGATGAATCGATAGGAAAGCTGTGGTACATATACACAATGGAGTATTACTCAGCCATTAAAAAGAATACATTTGAATCAGTTCTAATGAGGTGGATGAAACTGGAGCCTATTATACAGAGTGAAGTAAGCCAGAAAGAAAAACACCAATACAGTATACTAACGCATATATATGGAATTTAGAATGATGGTAACAACAACCCTGTATGCAAGATAGCAAAAGAGACACAGATGTATAGAACAGTCTTTTGGACTCTGTGGGAGAGGGAGGGGGGATGATTTGGGAGAATGGCATTAAAACATGTATAATATCATATAAGAAACGAATCACCAATCCAGGTTCGATGCAGGATACAGGAAGCTTGGGGCTGGTGCACTGGGATGACACAGAGGGATGGTATGGGGAGGGAGGTGGGAGGGGGGTTCAGGATGGGGAACATGTGTACACCCGTGGCGGATGCATGTTGATGTATGGCAAAACCAATACAATATTGTAAAGTAAAAATAATAATAATAATAAATAAAAGAAAAATAAATAAATAAATAGCCTACAAAATACATCCATCACTTCTCACAACTCAGTGGTCTGAAAAAGACATGTGGTTCCAGTTAATGCAAAGGTTAGAAGTGTGACACTCCATGAGGCCATAAAAAGAAGAGCCAGAAATATTTGGTGTAGCTTGACACATCCAAAGAGGGCTCAAGTACTCAATCCCATTCTCTGCCACATCATTTGACCCCTCTGTGCCTCGGTTCCTCTCTTATATTAGTATCTTACATTACAGGCTCATGGTATAGATCACATGCAATTGTACATGCAACGAGCTGAGTTCAAGGCTGGCTCATGGTGCACTAAGTCAATAAAACCTGTTGTTGATACATACTGAAGAAAACACATAGGATCACATCAGGATGAATAAATAACTGCTTTGTCTCTTCCTCTAGGAGTGGCAGGTGACAGGGAGCTGCAGGTGATTCAGCCTGAGAGGTCAGTGTCAGTTGTAGCAGGAGAGACGGCCACTCTGCACTGCACCGTGACCTCCATGAGCCCTGTGGGTCCCACCAAGTGGTTCAGGGGAACTGGGCCAGGTCGGGAGTTCATCTACAGTCAAAAAGAAGCTCCTTTCCCCCGAGTAACAAATGTTTCAGATGCCACAAAGAGAAACAACATGGACTTTTCCATCCGCATCAGTAACATCACCCCAGCAGACACTGGTATCTACTACTGTGTGAAGTTCCGGAAAGAAGAACGTGGTGACGTGGAATTTAAGTCTGGACCAGGCACTCATCTCACTGTGAGCAGTGAGTATGGTCTTTGTCTCCTGGACTATGATAAAATGTCAATAGGAATGCTCTCCACTCTTTTGGGGAAAAAAAAAATCAGGTGCAGCAGTGGGTGCTTATTCATGTTCTGGACATAGTATAATTTCACTCTCTTCTACAGATCAGGGAAGTTGAAGCCTGTTGGGGTCGTGCTATTTGCTCAAGGCCCCATGGCTGGTAAAGGTCGGGAAAGGCAGGAGGCCAGTCTGCCTGGCTCCACAGCCCACAGTCTTCTCCATCTTGTCCAGGCTTTGGTTCCAGGGATGAGGGAACTGAGAGTCTGAGTGACTTGCCCTGCCACAGGCCAAGTATCACCTCGCACTTCCAGAGAGTGCTCCCCTCAGTGTCGCAGAGTCTTCTCCTCATTCAGCAGTTACTGAGCACCTACTGTGTGCCAGGCCTTGCTCTGGATGCTGTGGAATAAGCAGTGAACAAAACAGACAGGGGCTCTTCTCTCATGAAGCTTATGTACTCTTCCCTCCTAAAGAGGAGAAATCCATCCAAGGCAGGAAGGGGAAGTGTGTTTCCTTATTTTCTCTTCAGAATGCTATACTGAGAATTCCGATGGCACAGGCTCAGCGTTTACTCTGATGGCCCTGCTTGGAGGAGAAGCCTAGAGGTTGGGTGTTTCCTGGGACTCTGTTGCGAAAACCCTCCTGTGATTCAGGGACTGACTCACACAGTCACTGAAGGCTCCCAGCAGAGCTGCGTCATCCCAGAATGTCCCTCCCCAGGGAATAGGTTCCCCTTGTGGGTGACTTAGGAGAAGCCCCATTGAGGTAGCAAAGGTGCTCATTTAGAGTGTTCTGACAAAGATCCTGGATTCTCTAACTCCTGAATCCTGGACTGTCAGCAGAGGAAGGACCTTTAGATACTACCATCCTCCCAAGCCCACATGTATAGATCCCCATCTATACAAAGAGGTGACAGGGGCCCAAACCACAACCACGTGGTCAGTGAGGGCAATCCATCAGGAGCCCAATCTGATTCAAGGTCAGTCTCCTTCCTGTGCCAGCATTGGAACTCGTTTCATGGAAGAACCTGGCACATAGAAGTTGCAGAATAAAAGCTCCTTGAATTAATCATGGAACAGGCATTGTTTCCCAAAGGTTCAGACAGTCCCTCACATTCAGACCCTGAGCCTGAGGTGACTGGAAAACTCTCCCTACTTCCAGCCACATGATCTCGAATCTCTCATTCCATATCAGCACCTAGAGCTGCCCTGTGCTTCAATAGTCACTTAATACTCAGCGTATGGAGACAGCATCATTTACCGTACTTGTTGATGGACACTAAGTTGTTCCTAACCTTGGGCTACTGAAACAGCGCTGAAGAGATAACCTTTTCCTGTGTCACTCTCCTCAGAGGAGAAATACCCACTGGAAGTGGCATTGCTAGATCAGAGTGTGTGGGTTTTAATTTGTGTGATGATATTGCCTAATTTCCCTCCTAGTCATGGTAGCAAATGAATCTCCCCAAACCTCCAGACATCAGCAGGGCAGGTGGCTTTATCCTGATTTTGAAGATATTACTACACTTCCCAGACGGTGGGTCCCCTGCTCAGCCTCAATACAGCTAGTAAGTGGCTCCCCCACCTCTCAGATCTGCTGGCTCCCAGGGCTGCTCATCCTCTTCCCCAGGCCGCCGGCCCAGATGATTCCCTGGGTGAGAAAGGAGGGAGGGGAGGGGAGCCGCAGCCCATCAGGTGCTGAATCTTCTTCGTGGTGTTTACTTCTTATAACCAGTGTCTGGGGGAGGGGCTCATCTGTTTTCCCTTTACAGATGAGGACACTGAGGCTCAGAGAGGGGACCTGGCTGGTGGGCAGGTAGGGGAGCCAGGGTTGAACCCTAAGCACCTGACTCACAGCTCTGCTATCTGCACCCCCTGCTGCGCCTGTCAAAGTATGGAGAAAACTCTCCTGTTAACTCTTGTATTTTCCTCTTCTTCAGCAATAAGCATTTTTAAAAAGTCTCACGTGGGAAGCATGGCTAGCTTTACAAACCGATTAGATAAATGCTGCAGTGTCTCATGATATGCTGAAATATTCCTAAAAGTCAGGGCTCAGCACACTTTGCAGCATCAGGAATCTTTTATTCTGCCCACTGTTGTGATGGTGCCCCTTCACCAGGCCCCTGTGGAGCAGGTCCGGGAAGGTGAGTGTGGACAGAGTCCAGCGGGGCCACTGCAAACCCAGCAGCACCGGACACGCCCACTCCTGGCTCTGCAGACTGAGGATGAGGAGGGGGAGGTGTTCCCTCGAGGGTAATGAGGGCCCCGAGTGAGCAAGAGTTCCTGTTCTAGACTCAGGCGTCAGGAGCCCATGTCTTTCCTTGTTGCTACAGGGCCCCCAGCCCTTGGCCCTCAGAGGTCTCTCCTCCCTGTAGTCGCTGGAAGTCAGGAATCTGAGGGAAAAGGGGAGGGTGGTGGTCAGTGTGGAGGCTCCTGAAGGTGGGCACTTGCTCTGCTGGTGGACGTGAAACCTCGGAGGTGGCAGGAGATACTCCTGGGACACAGTGGAGTGGTACTGAGGAAACAGTCCCTTCATTCCTCTCAGCCTCAGTTTTCTCATCTATAAAATGGTGATCCTCATGGTCTCCTTTTAGGAGAGTTGGAAGGATTTGAGGTGCTCTGTCTAAATCAGCACAGCATAGGGAATTCCGCAACTGAGGTCTTATTTCAAAGCTGAGACCCAGTTCCCTGTGCTGGGCACCCCCTCCCTCACCTGTAGAAAGGATGATCACACAACCTTTGCAGGGTGTCCTGAGGGCAGAATGACCTGGTGAAAGGAGAGCCCCTCAGGGAGTGATGGTGCTGGCCTCCCACCTGTGCAGTCCTGGGCACGTCTCACAGTTCCCTCTAGTCCTCAGTTCCCCCGTCTGCGAAATGGTGGTGATCATACTACCTTTCAGGGGTCTATGATGACTGGAAAGGGTCTAGGAAGCCCGGAATGGTGTGGGTTAGAGTTGGTCATGACTGGAGTGACTAAGCACGCACACGCAGATGTTATGATAACAATCATAGGTGCTATTGATTAAGCATGCATTATATGCAGGCTCTGTGGTTTACAAACATCCTCACTTATCTTACCAGGTGGAGCTATTGTCCACATTGTATGGAATCAGACATTGAAGCTCAAAGATAAAGAACTAAGCCTTTAAAATCAATCAGTCCTGCTGAGATGAGCTCTGAACATTCCTTGATGAGTGTCCTTGGTCAGCTGCTTCCTCCCTGAGCCTTGTCCTGTCAGTGGAGCCGCTCTCAGCCCTCCCCCTCAGTACTGATGCAAGGGTTAAATAGCTGAGGGTCCTAGAGAAATCAGCCCATCTTTATGCTCTGAAGAAACTTTCAATAAGTTTCACAGCATCTTCTCCCGTTGGAGGCATCCAGAATGCTGGTGTTTTTATGACTCAACATATTCAAGTAATATCTCCTCACTGTGTCTTCAAATGCTTGATGCAATTTAGGAAGAAAGTTAAATGCTTAAAAATGAAAATATCTGTAACATTTGCTGTCTGTGAACTTTTACAGGAGATGTTGGGTGGTAATGAACAATTTGAAGACACCCTCCAGCACCCTACACAGGGAGAAATCACCCTCACTTTTATTGGCTGATTTGTGTACTTTTTCAGGACACGGGAGATGCTTCTGCCTGCTTCTGAGGCCTGCGTCTATGTTTCTTCTGATTCAGGAACGATTAGGAAATTAACCACCTTTGGCTGCTCAGCACTCAATGATCTTTTGTTTTCAACCCAAAACTAACCCAAGAGAAAAACCCATATTCAGAAAAACATCTCATTTCCCTCTTACTTTGAAACTCTGAAATCAGCACATTATTCCTACTGGAATATTAATGGAAAGAATGAAAATTATGGAGTAAATTCAGACACCTGAAGGGACAGCTCTGAATACAAAGTTTGAGTTTAAGATAGACCTGTATTTAGTTTTGTAAACTATCTTGTGTTATACTCACAGAAGAAATGCCTGATTTAAACCTCACTGCAATCCCAGAAAGGGAAATGCCTGCTGTCCCCTTTCGCAGATGGGGAGCTAGGAGATGCCACGGCCACACCTCCCATTAACTGGGCAGTCTGGTTCAGCTTCCACGTGGTCCTGCTATCCCCGCCCCTGCCCCATTTCCCCTGCATTTACTTCTATGAACACTTCTCTGAAGGTAGTTAAGTTTTCCAGGGGAGCCTCGTTGGGAACAGTTACTTGGAGACTGAGTCCAAGCAGCGCTTTTGTTCTCGGGCCCAGATTGGTGGGAAATCACCTGGCAGTTGTGAGAAGGTGGACTCTGAACTCCGACCTGGGATTCCATGTAACCCTTGCCCACACACAGAGCTCATCCTGGGAATCTCAGTGTCTCCTCGCTGAGATGAGGACGATGACACTGCCCTCCCAGAACTAGCTGAAGAATTAAAATATAATATATATAAGTTTCTTACCATTGTTGTACACTTATCATTAGTGATGATAATTACAATCATGTTCATTGTTTGTAAATGTTCCTTTTGTAGCCAAGCCCTCTCCTCCCATGGTATCTGGCCCTGCAGTGAGGGCCACACCTGAGCAGACAGTGAGCTTCACCTGCACATCCCATGGCTTCTCCCCCAGAAACATCTCCCTGAAATGGTTCAAAAATGGCAATGAGCTCTCAGCCTCCCAGACCAGTGTGGACCCAGAGGAAGATGGCGTTACCTACAGCATCACCAGCACAACTGAGTTGCTATTGGCCCCAGGGGATGTTCACTCCCAGGTCAGCTGTGAGGTAGCCCATGTCACCCTGCAGGGGAGCCGTCCTCTCCGTGGGACTGCCAGTTTGTCTAAGACCATCCGAGGTAGGTGCCCCTCGTACTAGTCCAAGATCACACCTGCCCCCAAGACCCCAGAGCCTCCTCCTCCTGCCTGATTTTTGCTCCAAGCCTTGAATTGCCTGGAATTTACTTCCTTATAGCCCTGCCTGATCACCAGACTCCTAGATGAGCTGGCCACTCACTGCTGGTTTAATGGCAGCTGCCAGATGTATACCTGCCATGTGCCAAGCACTGTGCTAAGTAGATTCCTTTTCTTTACCAACAGTATCTCCAATTACTGAGCACCTCCTATAAATCAGGCCCCTAAGTGCTTGATGATTTTATTTATTTTGCTGCAATTATTATATTAGAACTGCACATCAGGGGCTGAGCTTATTGATTTCACCCACTATAACCCCAGTAGGAGCTACCCGTTCTTGAGCACTTATTGTGCGCCCTGCACTGTGTTTACTGATTTCATTCATGAACAAGGAGTCCTCAGTGTTGAGTCCTGCTGCCTGCCATGTTCTGTCCTGGATGACTCCCTTGCTGTGCTGGGAGATGATATCCAGCCCCTCCCCTGTGACTTGTCTGTTTTATAAGGTCAGACCTTCTGCCTGATCTGTTTCAGTACCACCCACCTTGGAGGTTACCCAACAACCCATGGCGGGAAATCAGGTGAACATCATCACCTGCCTGGTGAACAAGTTCTACCCCCAGCAACTACAGCTGACCTGGCTGGAGAATGGAAATATGTCCCGAACAGAAGCTGCCTCGACCCTCATAGAGAACAAAGATGGGACCTTTAACTACATGAGCTGGCTCCTGGTGAACTCGTCGGCCCACAGGGAGGCTGTGGTGTTCACCTGCCAGGTGGAGCATGATGGGCAGCCAGCAGTCACCAAAAACTCCACAGAGACCTCTGTTCCCCAGAAGGACCAGGATACAGGTGGAACCACTGATGAAGCCCCCCACTTCAAATGGCATGGCTTTTAAACATTATCTTTCTTAAATGTTCAGAGTAGTAATAATAGAATAATCTAGATGTTTATAGATATATAAAGTAGAATTTTGAAGTGAGCGCCCATCTCCCAAATCCCATACTCAAAGAGCCACCACTGCTGAGGTCTTGTTACATTCTTCATAGGTCTTTTGATGTAAATATGCAAAAAGAAAGTAGGAAAGGAGAGGGATCATTCTATTCAGAGTGTCCTGCCTGTTGCTTTCTTCAACTATCAGTAATTGTATTCATAATTCCTGTCCGCCCACCTCCCACCTGTTTGCTCTTTCCAACCTCTGCCTAGTCTCTGTCATCCCTGATGGTTCCATCTGTATCAGTATTGTCACCTCATCATCTTCTGCCAATACTACTCTGCGAAATTCTGGAAGAGGAACCCTGAGGACATGAAGTTAGAATTGCACCAGGCACCCAGGTGACTGGGCACTGAAAAGGGCTCCTTTGTCTCCTGATTAGTGACAGTAGACCAGCAACGATCACACTTGCTCACTGCACATTTACCAAATGCAGCTATCAGTTCAGCTGTGAGCTCCTTTCCTGCTTCAGCCACCCAGAGGGCTTTGAGTTTACAGAAGAGACCCAGGAAGCAGTGGTGGGGGGGTTGTTGAAGATTTGTTGTCTTTAATCCAGGTGAGTGGGCTAAAGTAATCAAGATGAATGAGCTCCTGAGAACAAGAACCGCTAACCTGTACAGCAGACTTATGTTAAGTAGAGACAAGTTCCCCTTCAACAAGGCATTGTCCTAATGACATGTGGGGTTCCTTTTTCTATACGTAAAACTTGTCTTATATGCTCAATATAACTTGTGGAGAGAGTCAAGTCAGGTTTCCAAGAGTCTTTGTTCCAGAAGAACTTTAAAAGCCCATGTCCTTTCCAGCATTCTCTGTGGTGTTGCCCTCATCTGCAGGGTCCTTGATGGGTCACCCAGTGTCCATGTCCCTGCATCATGCATCATGTCATGCATGCATAGTCACTCAGTCATGTCCAACTCTGCAATCCCACCGACTCTAGGCCCCAAGGCTCCTCTGTCCATGAGATCGTCCCAGCAAGAATACTGGCCTGGGTTCCCATTTCCTCCTCCAGGGGATCTTCCCAACCCAGGGATCAAAACCATGTCTCCTGCATTGCAGGCAGATTCTTTACCACTGAGCCACCAGGAAAGCCTCATGTCCCTGCCTGCTGGAAGAATAAAGAGAGCACTGGGAGAACAAACAACTTCCCTTAAACAAGAGATGTAGAAAAGTTGTAAAATTGTGTCTCCTCATAACTTAGTCTTGTGTGCATATATAGTTGTCAGTGGAGCCCATGATTGTGTGGTCATATGGTTAAGGACACTGATTTTCTACAAAGTGAATACCTTTACACACTTAATATGATCAATAATAATCCCCTGCTGCTGCTGCTGCTGCTAAGTCGCTTCAGTTGTGTCTGACTCTGTGCAGCCCCATAGACGGCAGCCCACCAGGCTCCCCCATCCTTGGGATTCTCCAGGCAAGAACACTGGAGTGGGTTGCCATTTCCTTCTCCAATGCATGAAAGTGAAAAGTGAAAGTGAAGCCGCTCAGTCGTATCCAACTGTTAGCGACCCCATGGACTGCAGCCCACCAGGCTCCCCCATCCATGGGATTTTCCAGGCAAGAGTGCTGGAGTGGGGTGCCATTGCCTTCTCCGAATAATCCCCTAATATCATTTAAAGTGCGGTATACTTTTAAATTTTCTAAGTATATCTTTTATCATTGTTTTTTGTTCACCAAAAATGCCTTTTAATTCATTGGTAAATGCATGGTCAAATTTTCCTGTGACACCATCTGGGCCTTGAGAATCTTTATTTCTTTTTTTAATTTGAAAATGTATCAGAATTGTTAAGGGCTATTTAAAGTATTCATTTCATATTATGTGAACTGTGATAGCTTTTGCTTTTTGAAGTATTTGGTCCACGGTGTCTATGCTGTTGAGTTTCAGCTTATGGTTGTTCATAGTATTCCCTTATTATATTTTGATATCTGCAGAGTCTGTAGTGATGTCCTCTGTTTCATTTCTGATAGTGGAAATGTGTCATTCTTCCTTTTTTCTTTCTCTGTTATACTGGAAGTTTTTCAATTTTATTGGTCTTTAAAAAGAAACTTTTATTTCAGTTATTTTCTTTATTGTTTCTCTGTTTTCAATTTCACTGATTTTCCTTCTTTATGATTTCCTTCCCTCTGCTTGCTCTGGGTTTACTTTGGTCCTTCTTTTCTTGTTTCTTGAGTAAGGAACTAGGATTATTGGTTTAGACATTTTTTTCTGGTGCCACACCTGGGTCTCCTCTTTTGCTGGGGAGTTAGGAGAGTGGGCCTGGGTGCCTGACCACTAGGTAATTTCTCCAGTACCTGGGTCTCTAGCCAGTCTGTCTCATCTTCCACCTCAGAGTTCTGCTATGCTTTTCCCTTGTGTTATTTCTAGGGTTCAAGTTGTACTGAACTGGGTGAGCAGGAGAGAAGAATCCACTCCTCCTTGCCCGGAGCACCTTGGAAATACTTCTGTCTCGTGCTGGGGCTCAGGCCAGGGCTGGCATTTCTCAGTCCTGCAGTGTGCCTAACCTAGCGTGCCTGCTGGGTCTCAAGTCTGGAAATGCTTCCAGGGACATCCAGGTTGTGAGGCTTGAGCAAAGTGTAAGATGCCCAAGTGATCCTGCTGCTGCTCGAGTTGGTCTCCTGTGAGCATGCACATCTTATTGCTCGTTTCCTTGAAATTGGGGTGTTTTTAGAATATTTCCAGCCTGATGTTCCTCTCTTCTCTCAGTACATAATAATCCAATAGGTTAATGGAGTTTTGGGTTGGTTGGTTGGTTTTGATAAGAGGCAGAAAGGTTCTGAGTCCTCTAATTTCTTGATTCTATTTTGTCTTTCAGGAACCTAAATACTTTGCCCTACTTTTTTCTTTTTCCTTTCACCACTCAATTGCCAAATGACACTTTTCACTCCTTTTCATGTCTTCTCCCCAGATGTTATATATTTTAACTCATTCCTGTCCATTTTTTTTTTTAATTGACTTCCCTGGTGGCTCAGATGGTAAAGCATCTGCCTACAATGCAGGAGACCCAGCTTCGATCCCTGGGTTGGGAAGATCCTCTGGAGAAGGAAATGGCAACCCACTCCAGTACTCTTGCCTGGAAAATCTCCAGTACTCTTGTCTGGAAAATGGACGGATAAGCGTGGTAGGCTACAGCCCATGGGGTCGCAAAGAGCTGGACACGACTGAGTGACTTCACTTTCTTTCTTTTTTGCCCATTTATTCACATCTCTCCTTGAATTAAGTTCCAATAGTCACTGTAAGTAACTACCGTGTTTTGTGATTTAATGTGCATTGTGTGTGTGTTAAGCCACTTCAGTTGTGTCTGATTCTTTGCAACCCTATGGACTGTAGCCCACCAGACTCCTCTTCCAGGCAAGAATACTAGAGTGGATTGCCATGCCCTCCTCCAGGGGATCTTCCTGACCAAGGAGATCTTTTACATCTCCTGCATTGACAGGCAGGTTCTTTACCATTAGTGCCACCTGAGAAGCCCTCATACAGTTGGAGCAGGCAGAAATCTACAATAGGCCAGCTATTGTAGACCAGAGTTCTCCTACAGAGAACTCCTTCTGAAGTTCCTTCTGAAGGCTGTAGGGGAGAGTCCATTTTCTTGCCATTTTCAGCTCCCAGAGGTGCCCACACTCCTTGGCAAAGGGCCCCACATCACTCTGACCTCTGCCTCTGACATCCCATCTCCTTTTCCAATTGTCCTGCCTCCGTCTTTTACTTATAAGAATCTTAGTGATCACATGGGCTCTACTTGGAAAATCCAAGATAATGTGCCATCTCAAGATTCTTGACTTGATCACTACTGATCATCCCTTGTGACATATGTAATAATATATGCACACATTCTGGAGATTCTGTGTCAACCCTTTTAACGAACGTGAAGTCGCTCAGTCGTGTCCAACTCTTTGCGACCCCATGGACTGTAGCCTACCAGGCTCCTCTGTCCATGGGATTTTCCAGGCAATAGTACTGGAGTGGATTGCCATTTCCTTCTCCAAGGGATCTTCCCAACCCAGGGATCGAACCCCCATTTCCCGCATCATAGACAGATGCTTTACCATCTGAGCCACCAGGGAAGTCCGTCAACCCTTTTAAATCAAGCATAAATTGAATCCCCTTCCTATGATCTGTGCACTGCTCTGCAGGACACTTTTCCAGTATTTTCCAATTTAGGCAAATTTAATATCACTTGTGGTATGTTGAAGTAACTCTGGGTTCCTGTTGTATCTGTCTCGTCTCTTTCTCCTGCAGTTTTCCAGGTGGCTGGCTGAGGATGGGATTGCAACCTAGTGAGATATTGTACCCTAGGATCTGTTGAATTTTCTCTTGTCTCACAGTTATTTTTACTTCTGGCATTTTCTCTATAAGAAAGAGGACACTTGCAGTCTGGTAGACAGTAAGTGAGAATGAATGAATGACCTTTGTACTCTGATTTCTGCCTTGAGCTGAGCCCAGAACAGGACACAGTCAAAGCCTCAGAGTAGGGATGGGCCTACATGGCCTCAGATAGAGTAAGTGAAGACCCCTGAGAATGGCTCCTGTGTGATCCCTCTAATCATTTTCTTGTCCCCTGATTGCCAGGCCCAGAGATTCTCCTGGCAGTTCTCCTCCTCAGCCCCAAGCTGCTGCTGATGGTCAGTGTGTCTGTCATCTTTGTCCACAGGACGCGTTGAGCCTGACTGTAAGTTGGGGTGGGAGGGACGGCAGGACAAGATCTGTCCTTGAAGACACAAGGTCATCAAGGGGACAACCTGCAGGTCACACAGGGTCAGAGCCCACATGGAGTTAAGAGCTGACACACCTCTCTCAATACCCTCAGGAGTATCCTGTTTCCTTCTAAGAGATTCCCAACTCCCAGCGGGTGTGTGAAATCCTGGGGGATGTGGGCTGGACTTGGGGTTTTCATCGTCTTAGCAGTTCTATGGAGGAGGTAGCGAAAAAGTGCTATATTGAAGGGAAGCTGAGTGGAGCACATTTCTACATCACTTGAACTCTAAGGCATTTGGGGGCAAAAGGAATCCACGTTTTAGTAAAGTTGAGAAGTCCTTGGTCAGCTGTTCTGAGGGGTGTCTTGCTCTGATTCTGTGTGTGATGGAGTGGAAGGGCTGGAGAGGGGGTACCAGCACCTGGGGAAAAAGGGAGGAGTCCGAGGAGGCAGAGTCCTATCTCAGGGGCTACCCATCCTCTTAGGACAGGCATTCAGGAGGAGAACACCTGGGCATGTGGGAAGCATGCAGGAAGATGTTTTGATTGATGAGCAGATAATTAAGGATCAACATGTTTTCTACCTCCCTCCTTCCTTGCTGCTAGGTGCCACCACAGCCTCTACAGCCTCCTTCCCTCCTTGAGGGGCCCAGCCTAAGAGAATGACCAGCTGGTATGTTCCATATGCCTCCCCTCCGTGGAGACCTGCATACCTGCTCCTGAGCTCCTTCCCACAGTCCTCGGTGTTCCTTGAGCTGGGTCTTCATACGTGGTCTTGAGCAGGGGTCACGGAAAGTAGCTCTGGGCACTGACTCAGGACATCTTCTGGAAATGTGAGAAATAGATCTACGCAGACAGGTTATCTCTCATCCTTCACCTCTGACTTGCATGACTACACATTAATGGACCCTGTACTGAGGAGTTACTCTGTTCTGGATTCCTGCTTTCACCTAACTCCTCATCCTCTGAGGTTCTCTATTTCCTCTTCAGTACAAATATTCCTCATCTTTGTCTTAAGAGAAATTACTCTCCTTGTCCATTGTCTAAATGGCCCACTTGTCAAATCTGGAAAGTAGTCTCCCCTCTTCTCTCTGTGGTGGGAAGAGGAGTTTTTCTATTATTGTGCATCTTTCTCAACCCTGTTGCTCATAAAACGTACCATGTCCAGAAAACTGGAGCCATCATTCATTTATCTTTCTTTTATAGCCGATATTCAAAATGGTTATGTTCAGTGATGAGATGGTAAATCTTTAATAACTGACTTTTAAAAGAAAAAAAAAGGAGGGTATTGGGAGAGTGGGGAAAAAAAGTTAATTTTATTTATCTTATAAATCAATTAAAAAAATTATAAGGGGATTATAGATGAATTTACTGTTTGTGGGTTTTCTATATTTCAAAAGTAGAAACCTGAAGAATTCCTGATGAACACATCTAGTAGAGATGCTTGATTACTGTATCCTGACACTTCTGCTAATACCAGGGGTTCTGATGAATTGAAAACAATGTACACCAGTAAAAAAAAGAAAAGAAAAGAAAAGAAAAAAAAAAGCTTGATTGATAGTACATTACAAGTTTTTGGTGTAAATACTCCCAATGTGGCTAATTTCAAGTTAGCAAAATTAACAACTAGCTTGCAAAATTCCTCAAAATGTAAATATCAGCTCTCATCAGTCCAAGCCTCCTCTAGCACACCACAGAGCTCTTTCCAGTGGGTAAGAATCTGCCCATTCTCATGCCCATCTCTACTCTCTGATCCCAGACATCACTCTCTCTTCCTGCACCGTTGCTATGGTCTCTAACTGGTTTTCCCATTTCAGGCACAGTGATTCTCTGGAAATGTCAGTCAAATCCTGTTGCTCCTCTGCTCCCTTCCCTCATATACCTGCATGGTTCATTCTCTCTTCCTACAGATCTCTGCTCAAATGTCACTTTATCAAAGGCACCTTTCATACACCACCCCGTATAAAATATTGATTCCGTCTCACCCTGGCATTCCATGCCTCTTCACCTGATTGATTTTTTCCTGAGAACTTTTTACCATCTGATGTAGGAAGTGCTAACTGTGCATCATAGAGAAGGACCATTAAAATGACTATGTACGCTGAATCATGGACAGTGATCTCAGTAATCAATGGGAAAAATAATGATTATTCTATGATCTTTAAAATTTACTTTCAAAACCTTAAAAACTACCTTACTGTCATCTTTAAATATATGGAGAAATTTTTTTAAAGTAAATCCAATAATATATAGTTTGACGAATTAGAAACACTGAGAATTAATACAACTTATTTCTTTATAAAAACTTATCCAAAGTGTTTGAACAGTGCTTGACTTCTTCTTTTTGTATAATTTACAATGATTTAAGTCAATGTATGGCAAAACCAATACAATATTGTAAAGTAAAATTAATTAATTAATTAATTATTTTAAAAAAGAGTATCTTTTTTATGACTTGATGAATTATCAAGCTCCTTGCTATGTTTGGATCAGTTTTGGACATGATATGCCTTGTACTCTCAGTGCTGTGAAATCTTTATGAGACTTTGTTTAACTTGCTGATCTCACTTCCTCTGGGATATCTTCACTCTTGGTCCCTCACCACCAGTTTCCTCATTTACGTGGTAAGCTGGCCTTCGCTAAGTTCTTCTCACTGCGTATATCTGAAATTTTTCTAACAGTATAAAGTTACTACTTCCATGGTCAGCTATTTCTTCTGTAATCCATTAATTTTCAGTTTGAACATAAGTTTCAGCATCATTTTTCATCTCTTCATTGCACTTTTCATTTTTGCTGCCAATTCCTTTTTATGATTTTTTTTTGTAAATGTCATGTAGATTTATCATTAGGCGAGGGGAGACAACACAAGTACATATTTTGATGTTTCTGCCTAAACTAACAGAGTAACAGTGGCCAATAACTAGACGTTTGAAGAAAGGACATGATGGATATGGATTACAATGAGCATCTGTTAGCACATAGTGATTTGTGGTCTGCAGGACAGTTAGCAGCAAAGTTGTACTTTATGCAATTGCTCACAGCAAATTTCCTGTGGTAAATGACATCTGAACTGTGTGTTGGGGGATTGGTGCTATTCAACTAAACTGAAATTCATGCACCATGCAAAATGTAATGTTTCTTCCTCAAACAGAACGTCAGTTCTAATGAGAAGTGACTGAATCCTCAGTTGCCAAAACAGTGACTGCAACATACTAGGCTGTTAATATTTAATTTAATAAATGATTGAATTAGTTTTTACTAGATACTGATTTCAAAATAAAAATTACCTAAGTCAGTCACTTGGATTTTGTGTTTTAAAGTCCTTTCATCAAAGGCTAATCTCTTCTTGTGTTCAGAAATCCTATCATCAATTCAATATTCTTCAGAAAGCAAGAAATTTAAAAACCAAAAGAATACAGAAAAAGCAAAACTATCATTGATTGGAGTTTGTCAAAGGGGCTCAGAACCAACGAAAAGAGGTGTTAATGGTCAATGATGGAACAATTTGAGCAACAAATATATAAAGCATTGGAGATACATATGTATGTGTGTATATATATATATATGCACATTCTGAATGTTTTCGTCCCCTCAAAACTCACATTTTAGAATACTATTGCCCAAGGTGATCCTGTTACAAACTGGCACATTTGGAATGTGATTACTTTATGAGGGCTCTCCATTCATGCATGGGATTAGTACCCTTGTAAAAAGACATCCAGTATCTTAGCATCTTCTGCCATGTGAAGATACAATGAGAAATCTGACATCCAAGAAGACCCTCACCCAATCATGCTGCCACCCTGACCAGGTACTTCAAGCCTCCGTAACTATGAGCAATAAATTTCTGCTGTGAGCTGTTCAGTCTGAGATGTTTCATTCTGTGCACATGTGCTCAGTCGGGTCTGACTTTTTTCGACCCCATGATTTATAGCCCAGAAAGCTCCTCTGTCCATGGAATTTTACAGACAAGAGTACTGGAGTAGGTGGCCATTTCCTCATCCAGGGGATCTTCCTGAACCATGGATTGAACCTGAGTCCTTTGCATCTCCTGCATTGGTATGTGGATTCTTTACCACTGAATCACCTGGGAAGCCTTGTGACATTTTGTGATAATGGCCCAAATAGACTAAGACAGATGATAGCCCAAGTTATAAAAGAAATATATATGAGCCAATATTGGTATAAATAAATAATTTAATATATTAATAAATAGAGGAAATTTTTATTAATTAATTTTAATTGTAAAATTAAATTGTAAATTTAGTTACAATGTTGTGATGTTTTTTGCCATCCATCAACATGAGTCGGCCACGGGTATACATGTGTCCCCCTCTCCTGAACCCCCCCACCTCCCTCTCCAAAAGTTTTCTGTGCAGAAAAGTCCCAAGAAATTTATGTACAAATAGATACCTCAGTCTAAAGAAGGGAAAATCAAGTTCACCACTCCTAAAGTATGGGCTACACTTGGTAACTCCCTTCCAAAGAAGACAGAAAGAAAAGAGGAAAAAAGGTAACTTCAAGGTAGGGAATCTAACAAAAATAAATTAGCCAGGTCAGCAAGAGTTCATCACCAATCAGAAATCAGTATCAATAGGCATAAATCATATAGATTTAATTTTTAAAAATGGTACTTTTCCTCTGGGATCTTCTTCCCTGAAGCCCTTAACCCTAGTTTAATTATGAGCAATGTATCGGACAAATTGCACTAATACTAGAGAGATTTCTGATAATACATCTGAACAATATTCATTCAAAAACAAGGAAAGTCAGAGGTGTAACAACTGAGAATAACCTAAGGAGACATGACAAGTAAATGTATGCAGTATCCAGCATGGGATGTTGGAAAGGACAAGAACTTATGGAAAACTTAAGGAAGTCAGGTATAGGCTGAATGTTTGTGTCTCTTCAAAGTTCACATATTCAGATATGATCCCTGAGATGATGGTGTTCAGTGGTGTGTCTTTGGGAAGGAATTAGGTCATGAGGGTAGAGCCTTTTCCCAGAATGTCACATTGTTGGAATCATGAAGCATGTAGATTTTTGCTTTCAGTTATTAATAGCATTTAAGATTCCTCCACATTATGTCAAGGCTTGAGAGCTCATTTTATTTTAGTTCTGAATAATATTTGTTTATCTGGGTTTATCAATTTCTTTATCAATTCACCTACTGAAGGTCACCATGGTTGTTTTCAAGTTTTTGCAAGTATAAATAAAGCTGCTATGAACTTCAGGGAGAGTCTTTTCCAGGTCTCTTCCCAGTTGGTACCTCAAATATTCCTTGAATTGTAGATGGCATTCCCCTGTGTCCTAACACTGAAACCATGTACAAGCCCCTGTGTCCTTGTCTCTTGAAGTAAAATGTTGACTTGAGAGTTAATGACTGGGAAATGTGAAGATGTAGAACCAAAGAATAGTTGATGAGCTGGGGGACTGGTAAAAATGTAGACTAGGATTCTGCCACATAACAGAGTCACTGAACTCCCAGTTCCCAGAAAGACGTAGATAAAGGCCTGATACACATTCCTAGTTGTTTTTACAGGAAGCAGACCCCCATCCAGATGCAAACTGTTGGCCACAAGAACATAGACCCTTGACTGACTGAAACCAGAAGGTTGATGCTGCTTGAAACATCACCGTGATGCCAACCAATCTAAGAAATGTCCATGAGCTGATCACGCTCTGCTCCATGAACACTATAAAACTCCTCACTAACCTCTCCAGTGTGGGTGCCTGGCAAAGCAATAAAATCTACTCTCTTCTAATTCACCCCAAACTCTGTCTCTGTGTCTCTATTTGGCACCAGTGAACAGAGGCCAAGTTTTGGCAACAACACCATCTTCTTTCTGTGAATGACCACTAAGATAAGTTGTGCCTGAACTCCTGATTCACATAAACTATTAAATGATGTACTTGTGTCTTTTAAGCCACTGTATTTGTGGTAATAGGTTATTCAGCAATAGAAAACAAATGCAATAAATTTGAGAAATCTGTCAAAGCCCAGAGATAAATCCATGCACATATGGACACCTTATCTTTGACAAAGGAGGCAAGAATATACAATGGATTAAAGACAATCTCTTTAACAAGTGGTGCTGGGAAATCTGGTCAACCACCTGTAAAAGAATGAAACTAGAACACTTTCTAACACCATACACAAAAATAAACTCAAAATGGATTAAAGATCTCAACGTAAGACCAGAAACTATAAAACTCCTAGAGGAGAACATAGGCAAAACACTCTCTGACATACATCACAGCAGGATCCTCTATGACCCACCTCCCAGAATATTGGAAATAAAAGCAAAAATAAACAAATGGGACCTAATTAACCTTAAAAGCTTCTGCACATCAAAGGAAACTATTAGCAAGGTGAAAAGACAGCCTTCAGAATGGGAGAAAATAATAGCAAATGAAGCAACTGACAAACAACTAATCTCAAAAATATACAAGCAACTCCTACAGCTCAACTCCAGAAAAATAAATGACCCAATCAAAAAATGGGCCAAAGAACTAAATAGACATTTCTCTAAAGAAGACATACAGATGGCTAACAAACACATGAAAAGATGCTCAACATCACTCATTATCAGAGAAATGCAAATCAAAACCACTATGAGGTACCATTTCACACTGGTCAGAATGGCTGCAATCCAAAAGTCTACAAATAATAAATGCTGGAGAGGGTGTGGAGAAAAGGGAACCCTCTTACACTGTTGGTGGGAATGCAAACTAGTACAGCCACTATGGAGAACAGTGTGGAGATTCCTTAAAAAACTGGAACTAGAACTGCCTTATGACCCAGCAATCCCACTGCTGGGCATACACACTGAAGAAACCAGAAGGGAAAGAGACACGTGTACCCCAGTGTTCATCACAGCACTGTTTATAATAGCCAGGACATGGAAGCAACCTAGATGTCCATCAGCAGATGAATGGATAAGAAAGCTGTGGTACATATACACAATGGAGCATTACTCAGCCATTAAAAAGAATACATTTGAATCAGTTCTAATGAGGTGGATGAAACTGGAGCCTATTATACAGAGTGAAATAAGCCAGAAAGAAAAATACCAATACAGTATAATAACGCATATATATGGAATTTAGAAAGATGGTAACAATAACCCCGTATACAAGACAGCAAAAGAGACACTGATGTATAGAACAGTCTTATGGACTCTGTGAGAGAGGGAGAGGGTGGGAAGATTTGGGAGAATGGCATTGAAACCTGTATACTATCATGTATGAAACGAGTCGCCAGTCCAGGTTCAATGCACGATACTGGATGCTTGGGGCTGGTGCACTGGGACGACCCAGAGGGATGGTATGGGGAGGGAGGAGGGAGGAAGGTTCAGGATGGGGAACACATGTATACCTGTAGCAGATTCATTTCGATATTTGGCAAAACCAATACAATATTGTAAAGTTTAAAAATAAAATATAATTTAAAAAAAAAAGACAGAAATGGTATGGACCTAACAGAAGCAGAAGATACTAAGAAGAGGTGGCAAAAACACACAGAATAACTATACAAAAAAGATCTTAATGACCCACATAACCATGATGGTGTGATCACTCACCTAGAGCCAGACATCCTGGAGTGCAAAGTCAAGTGGGCCTTAGGAAGCACCACTAGGAACAAAGCTAGTGGAGGTGATGAAATTCTAGCGAGGCTATTACAAAATCCTAAAAGACAATAGTGTTAAAGTGTTGCACTTAATATGCCAGCAAATTTGACTCCAGCAAACACAGCAGTGGCCACAAACTGGAAAAGGTCTCTTTTCATCCCAATCCCAAAGAAAGGCAATGCCTAAGAATGTTCAAACTACCTCACAATTGCACTCATCTCATACGTTAGCAAAGTAATGCTCAAAATTATCTAAGCGAGGCTTCAACAGTATGTGAACTGAGAACTTCCAGATGTTCAAGTTGAATTTGGAAAAGGAGAGGAACATCTGTTGGATCATAGAAAAAGCAAGAGAATTCCAGAAAAACATCTATTTCTGCTTCATTGACTGTGCTAAAGCCTTTGACTATGTGGATCATAACAAACTGAAAAATTCTTAAAGAGATGGAAATACCAGACCACCTGACCTGCCTCCTGAGAAATTTGTATGCAGGTCAAGAAGCAACGGTTAGTACGGGACATGGAACAATGAACTGGTTCCAAATTGAGAAAGGAGTACATCAAGGCTGTATATTGTCACCTTGCTTATTTAACATCATGTGAAATGCCAGACTGGATGACGCACAAGCTGGAATCAAGATTGCCAGGAGAAAAACCAATAAACTCAGATATGCAGATGACACCACCCTCATGGCAGGAAGCGAAGAGGAACTAAAGAGCCTCTTGATGAAAGTGAAAGAGAAGAGTGGAAAAAGTTGGCTTAAAACTCAACATTCAAAACACTAAGATCATGGCATCTGGTCCCATCATTTCATGGCAAATAGATGGGGAAACAATGGAAACAGTGAGAGACTTAATTTTCTTGGGCTCCAAAAATCACTGCAGATGGTGACTGCAGCCATGAGATTAAAAGACGATTGCTCCTTGGAAGAAAAGGTATAACCAATAGACAGCATACTAAAAAGCAGAGACATTATTTTACGAACAAAGGTCCATATAGTCAAAGCTATGGTTTTTCCAGTAGTCATGTATGGATATGAGAGTTGGACTATAAAAAAAGCTGAGCGCCAGAGAACTGATGCTTTTGAACTGTGGTGCTAGAGAAGACTCTTGAAAGTCCCTTGGATTGCAAGGAGATCAAACTAGTCAATCCTAAAGGAAATTGGTTCTGAATATTCATTGGAAGGACTGATGTTGAAGCTGGAGCTCCAATACTTTGGCCACCTGATGCAAAGAACTAACTCTTTAAAAAAGACCCTGATGCTGGGAAAAATTGAAGGTAGGAGAAGGGGATGACAGAGGTTGCAATAGTTGGATGATATCACTGACTCAATGGACAAGAATTTGAGCAATCTTCAGGAGTTGGTGAAGGACAAGGAAGCATGGCGTGCTGCCCTCCATGGGGTTGCAAAGAGTCAGACATGACTGAGCAACTGAACTGAACTGAAATGGAATTCAGGTTCACCTTTTCCTATTGAATTTCCACAATAGAAAAGAAAGGAAAGATTAAGATGACTTCATCATTCCATGCTTCCATCCAAGCATGCATTCATCATGCATTCCCATGTTCACTGGGTCACGCTTTTACTTATGCAGGCATCTGTTAACCAGTGTCTAACTCCTCCTCTGTGGTAGGACCTGGGTAGATGATCCTATCATTAAGAAGCCTGCAGGTTCCCACAGTGAACTTCCTACAGTAATTGTCTTATTATTCTTGGCTGTGTCAGTACCCCCTACAGTGACTATGTCCCAATTTTAACCCTCCTTGAACTTGGGGGCTGTTACCAGCCACAGGCAGAGATTCTATCCACAGGCTGTACATCTGAGTTGGCTGGAGAACTGCTATATATTCAAGGGAGCAGAGCAACCCACATCCAAGCAGAATACTGATTACAACTGCACCCTAGAAAGCTTGCAGTTATGAATGCCTCAGGGCAGGGGGTCTGAGCATGTGCTCACCTGTAAGATGCAGGATGAGACACAGCCTCATACTGTCTACAGCAGCCCACAACACATAGAATGCATTGGGAGCCCAGGTAAGCTCACCTGGAGTGAGGTATTAACTCACAGAATTCCATTTGATATCTCCTCTGCCCATTGTCACTTAGGCTTTCCTCTGGGGCTTGAATGTGCTGCTGATAATCACTTTCATAGTTATCTACTTCCACAGATGTTGGAACCTGTAACAGGTGAGTTGATGGGAGCCTTAGTCTTAGAGCGGAGAAGGCAATGGCACCCTACTCCAGTACTCTTGCCTGGAAAATCCCATGGATGGAAAAGCCTGGTAGGCTGCAGTCCATGGGGCCGCTAAGAGTCAGGCATGACTGAGCGATTTCACTTTCACTTTTCACTTTCATGCATTGGAGAAGGAAATGGCAAACCATTCCAGTGTTCTTGCCTGGAGAATCCCAGGGACCGGAGAGTCTGGTGGGCTGCCATCTATGGGGTCGCACAGAGTCGGACACGACTGAAGTGACTTAGCATAGCGTTAGTCTTAGAGACGAAGAAGATGGGAGCCTTCCTGGACTGGCAAGAGGAATACAGGACAAATATAAAAGTCACACGATGCTCCAGCCTCAAGGGAGAGTTGTGAACCACCTTTTTTATTCCAAATGTATCTTGGAATTCTCAGAGGTTTCTGATTCTCATGCTTTATTTAGTATTATTTGAAGTTTTTCCAAGTAAGTTCTTTAGGACCCTAGAGGTGAGGGTTCAAGGTATGGAGGTGGGATAAAGGTCAAAGTTTTGAGACTCAAACTTCAAAGAACCTCTCCATAAACTGTTGTGTGTCAGTTATCATGTGGTATGTCCCTGACCCTGAGGCATGGAGCTTGAAACTGGCCTTTCCTCCACCTCATAGAGAATCAAATACATCAAGAAAACGGGTTTCCACTGAGCCTCTGATCATGAACAACCCTTAATTTTTCAGAGCACATTTACTTTAATCCAGAGCATTTGCAAGTGTGATTTCATTTTGACATGTAAATATTTAAAATCACTAAGTTTGGATAAGCATTTTCTATCCCAAAATATTAAAAAATGTAAAAAATTTCCATGGAACTATCTGCCATACCATCTTTGCAAACTGCTAACATTTTTCTGTTATAACCTGTTGTTCCTTTTAAAACTACTGTCCTGCACTTGGTGTCCATAATTTCAAACATGATTTTATTCTTCTGTAATATTTGCGTAAATCCTCAAGCAATTTATATTACTTGCATCTCTTAAATGTCATACAAATTCTATTACACTGTATACAGCATTTACTTTTTATACTTAACAAGGTTTGTGGGTTTTGTTCATGTTGATGTTCAAATTCCACTGCTCTGTAGTTTCTATTTTAGGAATACGCGACAATGTATTGATTCTTCTCATGATGGGTATTAACACTTTATCTAATGTTTTGCTAGTACAATTGTACACAAATGTTCTTCTCTTTTCTTCCTTGGCACATATGGGAGAGTCCCTCTTCCTTTGGTGTGATCCGCAGAGTGGACTGTTGGTATCATTTGGAGAGCTGTTATTTTTAAAAAAAGGTTTTGATCTTGATCAAGTTTCATTCTTTCCATTTATGTCTTTGATATCATTATTTGTGTGTGTGTGTGTTTGTGTGTGTGCTAGTATATAGGTTGGGATCTTTTTTTTTTTTCTTCCACAATGATAAATTATCCAGCACACACTGATAGGCATAGCCACTTTGCCATACATCATTTCCATAAATTTCTGGTTATTTTAATGAAGATTTTGTTCCTTTGAGCTACTTGGCTCTCTCTGACCAAACTACTCTGTCTTAGTTAGACTGACATTATAATAATTTTTGATATCACAGTGGGGCAAAATTTCCCACCTTTGCCTGTTGTTTAAAACGGCCATGGCTACTTTTGTCCCAAATGGATTTTGCTTTGTTTTATGCTTTTTAAAAAATGAAGTATAGTCGATTTACAGTATTATGTTAAAAATCAGGTATACGTAGCAATTCAAGAGTTTTATAGGTTTTATTCCATTTTAAAGTTACTACAGGAAGGGACCGGGTCTTTCCCGCCGGAGCACGGCCTCAGCCACGTTGGTCCCCTCAGCCTCCTTCGTGTCTTTTCCCTGCAGGGCAATGCAGGGCCGGGGGCTGGGACTGGCAACCTTTCTGGCCAGAGGGACCTTCCCCATCCTCTAACTTCTGAGCAGCCTGTACCCTGCATGCAAGGTCATGGTTTGCAGAAATAATAAAAGCACATCATCAACAGCTCATGCATTGCCTCCATGTGGACCCAGAGGGCAAGCACAGATGAAGAGCAGACACTGACTTCACACTTCTGACAGGTCACGGTTTGCTAAAATAATAAACAGGCGTGATCAATAGCTCATACATTGCCTTGGTGTGGACCCAGAGTGCAAGCACAGAGGAAGAGCAGACACTGACTTCACACTTCTGATAGAGGAGGCAGAGTGAAGGAGAGGATGAGGAGGGAAACTGGGACGTCGGTCATCTCTGGGCATTGGTGTTGGGAACCATTTTGGTAATAAAATCAAAGCATGTGATCAACAGTTCGTACATTATCTTGGTATGGACCCAGAGAGCAAGCACAGATGAAGAGCAGACACTGATCTCACACTTCTGATAAGTGCAGTCAGAAAATCAAAAGGCGTGATCGACAGCTCATTTAGCCTTGGTGTGGTCCCAGAGTACAAGCACAGATGAAGACCAGACACTGACTTCACACTTCTGATGGTTCACAGTTGGATAAGAAAGTCAGAGGTCGTGATCAACAGCTCATACATTGCCTCTGTGTGGACCCAGAGTGCAAGCACAGACGAAGACCAGACACTGGCTTCACACCTTTGATAGCAGGTCAGTCATGTCTGCCTCTTTGCAACCCCACCGACTGCAGCACGCCAGGCTTCCCCAGCCATCAGCAACTCCTGGAGCTTGCTCAGACTCATCTCCATTGAGTCGCCAGGCTTCCCCAGCCATCAGCAACTCCTGGAGCTTGCTCAGACTCATCTCCATTGAGTTGGTGATGCCATCCTACCATCTCATCCTCTGTGGTCCCCTTTTCTGCCTGCTTTCAATGTTTCAGGTATACTTAGTTACTGCAGTTTTTCATTGTAGTGATGAGAAGTGTTCTGCCTGTGCGATTCACGTATCAACCCATTTGTAAGTTCCAACACCCCTGAACTCAGTTTAAAACTCAAGCCCAGAAAGACCATTAGTTTACTGGATCCGATTTCACACATCTGATAAGTGTGCAACAGAACTCCCATGTGTACTTGTGTTTCACTCCTTTGCCTTTTACAAAGATGAGTTTCCTAAGTGTTTTATTTTTTAATATAAATTTATTTATTTTAATTGGAGGCTAATTACTTTACAATATTGTGTTGATTTTGCCATACATCAGCATGAATCTGCCACGGGTGCACACGTGTTCCCCATCCTGAACCCCCCCTCCCACCTCCCTCCCTGCACCATCCCTCTGGGTCATCCCAGTGCACCAGCCCCGAGCATCCTGTATCATGCATTGAACCTGGACTGGCGATTTGTTTCATATATGATATTATACATGTTTCAATGCCATTCTCCCAAATCATCCCACCCTCTCCCTCTCCCACAGAGTCCAAAAGACTGTTCTATACATCCGTGTCTCTTTTTCTGTCTCGCATACAGGGTTTTCATTACCATCTTTCTAAATTCCATATATATGCATTAGTATAATGTATTGGTGTTTTTCTTTCTGGCTTACTTCACTCTGTATAATAGGCTCCAGTTTCATCCACCTCATTAGAACTGATTCAAATGTATTCTTTTTAATGGCTGAGTAATGCTCCATTGTGTATATGTACCACAGCTTTCTTATCCATTCATCTGCTGATGGACATCTAGGTTGCTTCCATATATAAACAGTGCTGTGATGAACATTGGGGTACACGTGTCTCTTTCAATTCTGGTTTCCTCAGTGTGTATGCCCAGCAATGGGATTGCTGGGTCATAAGGCAGTTCTATTTCCAGTTTTTTAAGGAATCTCCACACTGTTCTCCATAGTGGCTGTACTAGTTTGCATTCCCACCAACAGTGTAAGAGGGTTCCCTTTTCTCCACACCTTCTCCAGCATTTATTGCTTGTAGACTCTAGTGTTTAAAATGAATTTATACTGGTGCCATGGAAATGCGTTATTAATGCTATTAGTGAGCAAAGGCAGGGTTACTTAGTAACCTGAAACCTTTTAAATCTATCAAAATAGCCTGATATTTTCACAAACCCTAGAGCTAGGAAGGATTTTGAGGTGATCTTGTTTATCCCCTGGTTGCTGAAGGAAAAACCTTCTGTCTTTCTATGCTGGAATCTCTGAAGTATGATATGAAACTTCGTATGTGAAATGTATTTTGTTATATAGCCCCTTCTAGTTAAGAAACTTTGTTCATACCTCATTGAAATCTCTGTTGAGAAGGTTCCAGCAGAAACTCATTTGTCGTTTCTTCATAGGAAGAAAACTAGTGCTGTCAAATGCTTGTTCTGTATTATTATTCTGGTTATAACACAGGGTAGGCTCAGTAATATGAAAGAGGAATAGGTTATTATTTGTTTGTAATTGTAATATTAGGTTGGTGCAAAAATATTTGCACTTTTGCATTGTTGAACTTTGCCCTTTATATTGGCATACATTGTTTAATAAATGTGGTTATGTTATACATCAAAAAAATAATCAAGTTGTTACAAAATAATGGCTATATTTCCTTGTGCTGTACAATATGTCCTTGTTGCTAATTTATACAGAGCAATTTGTATCTCTTAGTTCATAACCCTACCCTTCCATAACCCTATCCCTTTCTCTCTCCCCACTGGAAACTACTAGTTTGTTTTCTATATCTGAGTCTGTTTCTGTTTTGTTACATATATTCATTATATTTATTATATTTATATTATTTTTTTGATAACACAAGAGATAACATAGATTATTTGTCCTTCTCTGTCTGACTTATTTCACTAAGGCAGTGGCACCCCACTCCAGTACTCTTGCCTGGCAAATCCCATGGACGGAGGAGCCTGGTAGGCTCCAGTCCATGGGATCGCTGAGAGTCAGACACGACTGAACGACTTCACTTTCACTTTTCACTTTCATTTATTGGAGAAGGAAATGGCAACCCACTCCAGTGTTCTTGCCTGGAGAACCCCAGGGACAGGGGAGCCTGGTGGGCTGCCATCTCTGGGGTCGCACAGAGTCGGACACGACTGAAGCGACTTAGCAGTAGCAGCAGCAGCATAATGCCCTGCAGGTCCATCCACATTGTTGCAAATGGCAGAATTTCATTCTTTATTTTAAACGCCTGAGTAATCCATTGCATACCACATTTTCTTTATCTGTTGATAGTTAGATTGCTTCCATTCCTCAGCTATTATAACTAAAGCTGTTATTAATATTGAGATGCATATATCTTTCTGGGTTAATGTTTCTGTTTTCTTTGGATAGAGTGGAATTGCTGGAAAACATGGTCACTCTCTTTAGCTTTTTGAGGTACCTCTGTGTTGTTTTCCACAATGGCTGCACCGATTTACAATTCCACCAACAGTGTATGAGTGATTGCCTTTCTCCACACTTTTACCTGTATTGTTATTTGTAGAATTTTTGATGATAGTCATTTTGACAGGTGTCAGGTGATGTCTCACCTTATTTGCAATTCTCTAATGATTAACAATACTGAGCATCTTCTCATGTGAGTATTGGCCATGTGTATGTCTTCTTTGGAAAATGTCTACTCAGGTCTTTTACTGATTTTTATTTATATTGAGTTTTATGATCTATTTATATATGTTTTAGACATATTTATATATTTTGGATATATATTTTGGATATTGCCCATACAATATGCAAAATATTTTCCTCCATTCACTAGGTTGTGTTTTCACTTTGTCGATGATCTCCTTTGATGTGCAAAAGCTTTCAATTTTAATTAGGTCCCATTTGTTTATATTTGCTTTGTGTTAGAAGACAGATCTCAAAAATATTGCTACAATTTATGTCAAAGAGTGTTCTGCCTAAGTTCACATCTAGGATTTATATGGCTTCCATGTTGCATGTAGTTCTTTAATCCATTTATAGTTACTTTTGTGTATAGAAAGTAAACATATTTCTGTACATTAATCTTCTATTCTGAAACTTTACTGAGCTCTTATTTTAATTCTAATAGCTTATTTTTTGTGGTGACATTAGGATTTTGTCTTCAATTCAGTTGAGTCGCTCAGTCATGTCTGACTCTTTGTGACCCCATGGACTACAGCACACCAGGCCTCCCTGTCCATCACCAACTCCCAGAGTTTACTCAGACTCATGTCCATTGAGTCAGTGATGCCATCCAACCATCTCATCCTCTGTCGTCCCCTTTTTCTCCCACCTTCGATCTTTCCCAACATCAGGGTCTTTTCAAATGAGTCAGCTCTTCGAATCAGGTGGCAAAAGTATTGGAGTTTCAGCTTCGACATCAGAATTTTGTCTAGATAATATCATATCATCTGAAAACAGTAACTGTTTTGCTTTTTCCCTTTCCAATTTTGATGCCTTTTATACTTTTCTTGTCTGATTGCTCTGGATAGTCTTCCAATACTGTGCTTAATATTATTAGAATTAGTAAGGGTGGGCATCATTGTCTTGTTCCTGGATGTAGTGGGAAGGCTTTTTCTAAATGCAGTGGGAAGGCTTTCAGCTTTTCACCATTTAGTATGATGCTAACTCTGGGTTTGTCATAAATGGCCTTTATTTTGTTGAGACATATTCCCTTTATACTAACTTTGATGAGAATTTTTAGCATGAATGGATGTTGAATTTGGTTTCAACATTAAAAAAAAGTTTTTTTTTGTTTCTGTTGAGATGATCATGTAATTTTTATCCTCAATTTTGTTAATGTGGTGTATTGCATTGATTGATCTGTGAATACTGAACCATCCTTGCTTCCCTGGGATAAATTCTCCCTGCACATGGTATATGATCTTTTTCATATATTACTGAATCAGTTTGTTAATATTCTATTGAGGATTTTTCATACTCATCAGGGATGTTGGGCTGTTATGATCTTTTTTTATCATGTGTTATCTGGTTTTTATGTCACAGTAATGGTGAACTCATAGAATGAATTTGTAAATATTCTGTCCTCTTCAATCTCTGAAATAGTTTAAGAAGGATAGCATTAACTCTTCTTTGTATTTCTGGTAATAGTCTCCTATGAAGCCATCAAGTTCTAGCTTTTAGGTGTGCTGGTAATTTAAAATCCAATTTCACTACCCATGATTAGTGTTCAGATTATCTCTTTCTTTCTGATTCAGTCTTGAAAGGTTGTATGTTTTTAGAAACTTGTCCATTTCTTCTAGATTGTCAAACTTGTTGCTATAACTGGTCATCATACTCTCATGACTTTTTTGCATTTCTCTGATATCAGTTGTTATTTCTCCTTGTAGTTTCTTATTTTGTTTCAGTCCACTCCCTTTTCTTCTTGATGAGCCTGTCTAAAGGTTTATCAATTTTGTTTATCTTTTCCAAAATCCAGCTCTGTGCATTCATTCATGCTAAGTCATTTCAGTTGTGTCTGACTATTTGTGACCCCATGAACTATAGCTCACCAGGCTCCTCTGACCACAGGATTCTCCAGGCAAGGACACTGGAGTAGGTTGCCACGCCATCCTCCAGGGGATCTTCCTGTCCTAAGGATCAAAACTGAGTCTCTTATGTCTCCTGCATTGTTGGGTTCTTTACCACTAATGTCACCTGGAAAGCCCAAAAACCTGTTCTAGATTTCATTTACCTTTTCTGTTGTTTTTTGATCTCTATTTTAGTTATATCTTCCTTGATTTTTCTTGTTTCCTTCCTTCTGCTGACATTTGGCTTTGTTCCCTTTTCCAGTTCTTTCAAGTGGTAGATTAGGTAGTTTATTTGATAATTTCCATATATCTTGAGGTGGGCCTATATTGCTATGCTGCTGCTGTTAAGTCGCTTCAGTCGTGTCCGACTCTGTGCGACCCCACAGATGGAAGCCCACCAGTCCCCACCATCCCTGGGATTCTCCAGGCAAGAACACTGGAGTGGGTTGCCATACATATTGCTATAAACTTCTCTTATCAAACTACTTTAGCTGCATCTCATAGATTTTGGAAAGTTGCATTTTTATTTTCCTGTGCTCATGATATTTTCTGGTTTCCTCTTTGATTTTTTCATTCTCTCCAGATGTTTGTGCTTTTCCCACTTTTTTCCCTGTAATTGATTGCTACTTCCATATCATAGTGGTTGTCAAAAATGCTTACTCTTTCTAAATAGGTGCTTCTGCATTAGGTGAATATATGTTAATGAGTTTAATATCCTCTTCGTGTATTGATTGATTTATCCTTATATAATGCCTTTTGGTCTTTTGTTTTAGCCTTTGCTTTAAAGTCTATTTTGTCTTTTATGAGTATTGATATCCCTTTTTTCTTGGCATTCCATTTGTAAAAATTTAATTGTCATCCCCTCAGTTTCAGTCTCCAAATGTACTTTAGAATCACACTTTCAAATTTCATGAAAAATTGTTTTAGAATAATTTTTTTGATCACACTGAATTTATATACTAATTTGAGAAAATTGAAATCTTTTCTCATATTCAGTTTTCTCATTCATGATTTGATATATCTCTATTAATTTGTTTTAAAGTTATTTTAAATTCACAATTTTGCAATTGCTTTTTCCCTGAATGATCTTATGCATCTCTAGTTGAGGCTATTATTAATACTTTCTTATTCATTGAATTTTTAAAAATTATTATTACTGTTTTTAATAGTTTTGACTACTGTATAGGATTATAATTGAAGTAGATCATGAATGTTTGATCAAGCCACATTACAGAACTTTTACCATTGCTAACAGTAAGGGCATTCTTTTTATGTGTAACTCTCTTAAGATGAAACCTCCAAACATCCAAATAGTTTTATCTTTATCAAAGACTCATAAGCAAACAGTTTACAAGTCCAATAGTTCTACATATGAAGTTATACATGTGAAAACGGGAGTCTCTAAATTCGTGCATTTCTACTTCTGAGAGGAAGCCAGCTTCAACTCTTTCAACTAATTATTTTAGCCACCTGTCATAAAACATGCTTATTGCTATGTCTTGAAATCTCACTGTTAGGCATTATTCATAGACATCTCAGTATGGAAGCCAGGGAGGTAATATTCTGTTACTCCTGACCTCATGTCACACATGCACATCTTATTCTTTATCACTCTAATATAATTATAATCTTGAATATGTTAATAGACAGTGTCTATGCAATGGCATCCCACTCCAGTACTCTTGCCTGGAAAATCCCATGGACGGAGGACCTGGTAGGCTGCAGTCCGTGGGTTCACGAAGAGTCAGACATGACTGAGCAACTTCACTTTCACTTTTCACTTTCATGCATTGAAGAAGGAAATGGCAAGCCACTCCAGTGTTCTTGCCTGGAGAACCCCAGGGACGGAGGAGCCTGGTGGGCTGCTGTCTAAGGGGTCACACAGAGTCGGACACGACTGAAGTGACGTAGCAGCAGCAGCAGCAGCATGTTATGACTATGAAATTGTTTTTTATATTATAGCTGAGTTTGTTACATTCTTAGCTTTAGCTTATGTTGATCCTGTCTTGTGTATGTTTGTGTAACCACTAGCATGGTCAGATGCAGAATATTTCATAAGCACCAAGTCTCCTATGTGCTAGCCCTTTAAAATAACAAATATCCCCACCAAATCAAAACTCTTGCAAATGCCTTTCTGTTTTCTATATATATATATAATTTGGGGAATGTTATACAAGTAGAGTTAATATTTTGAGACTGGTTTTGCTCACTCAACATAATGCCTTTAAGAGATTTATAATTGCCACACCCATACATAGCTCATTCCTTTGGCTTGCTGAGTAGTATATCCTCATACGGAAAGGTTGTTCACTTATTTTTAAATATTTTGATTTCTTCCACTTTTCTGCTTCAAAGTAAATCTTTTATAACATTTGTACACAGGTTTTGTATGGACACTGTTTTCATTTCTCTGGAATAAATGCCTTAGAGTGTAATTTCTGGGTCATGCAATCTACTTCCTCTCTGTAAAGTGGAAAATTATTCCTTTTTTTTTTTGGATTCAGGCCATAGCCTGAATAGTTGTGAGGTCCACATTGCACTGTTCATTTGGGCTAAGTTTTGCCAGTTACATTGATAAAATGTTGGAATAAGAAATCATTTCAAAAGTACATCTGGTTCCATCCCAAAGTTGAGAAGGCCCTGGTGAGCCCCCTTCCTTTATCCAGGTCAGTCAGTAGATCTTCACTGAGGCAGGTGCAGAATGAGACTGAAATCCAGCTACAACCTAGGGTCCTAGAATTGGGACTTCGGAACTCAGCCCCCAGCCACATATCCTTCCTGGGGTCTGTGAGTTTGCCTGGGGCTCCCATTTGGGAGTCACCATAAATGTGGAGAGGAACCCAGGGGAGGCAACAGAGGCCCGGGGTGGGGCCAGAGTTTTATTTCTGCTAGGCCTGTTCAGTCTCTGAAAATGTAAGATGAGTAACTAGCTATATTTTCTGCCTGATTTCTATTTCACATCTGAAGCAGGAACTGTCTTGAACCTAGAAATATATTGCAATCTCATAGCCATTTGACCCTATCATAGGCACTTCCTCTTATACCATAGTGGGTGGGGCTTCTTTCCTTTCCACAGAGCACAGAAGTTCATGTTCTCCCAGCTCACACATTTGGACAGAGCAGATTCCTCAGGCCTCCACGATGCCCATCCTTGCCTCCTCATTACACACTCCTCCTTGCCTGCTAATGATTCTACTGCTGGGATTCATAGGTGAGCATTTCTTGGGATAGAATCCCTTTCCCTGCCCTCTGGACCTCCCCACTGCCCTGCACTTTTAGAGTTTCCATGTAAACATGGGTGTGCCACCAAGGACAGCCGCAGAAGGCCAAAGACTGGGCATTATCTGAAAGCATGAAATCAGGGATTTGAGTGTTTTCTCTGCGGATCCATCACCTCCAGCTGCTTAGCAGAGGTATCCAAATGTATGATGCTTCAAATACCAGCAATGACAAATTTATGTGCATTAACTTGTATAATCCTCACAACATCCCATATGATAAATGACCATTACTCCTGATTTGCAGATGAGGAGATTGAGGCAGAGAGTAACTTGCCCGATATTAACTGACCTAAGGCATTGGCAGCATGAGATTCAAATCTAAAGTGTCCAGCTCAAGCTGATTCTTTTAATCATATCATGCAACTCAGCTTCTCAGAGAATCCTAATGGCAGAAAAATCAGAAGATACTGAGAAATAAACAGTAGATTAGTCTTCACCCATCATGCTACTAAGAGAACAGAAGCATTCAAATCGTGCATTGTGTACTCCCAAGTTTTGGTCAATGATGTGTTGAATGGTTCCCATGCGTTGAAGTTTGCACTAAGTCTTTAACAGGTATTGTAATTTCATTTGATTCTCAAAACAACCTGTATACTACAATGCTAGGCTATTCTCTAATACATGTTTGTGGATGCATGTATTTATGTGTGTGTGTGTGTGTGTGTGAGTATGAGGAAGTCTTTTCAGACACATGGGATTTCAAAAAGACTTCTTTAATTTTTAAGTGTATATGAAATGATATAAATATATGTTAAGTTTTTGCTTTCAACAACAAAAAAAGTGTTTGCTTTCTACTTCTCTATAAACCTCTCTCACCCAAACTGTTACTTAAGACAAGAATACTTTTCTCCTGGTAAATGAGCAGAATTTTATGCATTGCTATCTTAGAGTCCCCTCTTTCGTGCTGGTTAAGGATGAGGAGGAATGGAGGCTAAAAAGAACTCAGAGACTCTTACCTATATGATCTGTATATCCATATCTATATCTGTAATTATAACCACATCCCTGTCTATAACTTTATCTATATCACCTAATGCTAGTTGAAGCTTCTATTCCTCAGGATATCTAATGAGTAATAACAATTCATTTTCTTAAACATTCATCATGGGCCAGAGCTGGAAATTCCCATGGTTGCTAACTCATGTGATCATTATATCCAAGGTGGATCCTCTTGTCATCCCTACCTTACAGATAATAAAACTGAGCAAGGAGAAGTTCAAGAACACTCAGTGTTACCTGATATGGTTTGAACTCAAGACATCTGATAGTAGAGCGCGTGGGTTTAACCATTGCTCTTCTAGATACTGTGACCCTTCTTCCATCCCAAGATACTTCTGTGGCTTCTGCCAGTGGGTCTGATGAAGGGGAAGGGTGGAGTAGAGGGTTTGTGGTTTTCTTCTCCTTGGCCCTTCTTTTTGCTTCCTCATACAAGCAAGTTCCTTTTTTTCACCAAGTTATTTACATGGAAAACTCAACTTCTGACATAACTTCTACGGAGATTAACTGCTTAAAATAGAGCTCATTGTCTTGGGGAGTTGTCACACTGGGCAGTTCACATATCATACATATATTACTTTGATATTTAGTATATGGCAGGAAGGAACTTGGGGTAAATTGTTGAATCAAAGAGACAAACTAATTGCCCGCATTGATGTTTATCTTAGTGAAAGAAATGACAATAAACAATAGACTTATAATTCAGCAAATAATACAGAATATTAGAAAATGCTACATGTTAGGAAAGAGTAGCTGACATGTAAAAAATGAAATTAGTTTGTTCTTTAACTTCATACCCAAAAATAAGCTCAAAATGCATTAAAGACCTAAATTTGAGACTTGACACTATAAAGCTCCTAGAGAAAAATATAATCGGAACACTCTTTGACATAAATCAGAACAATATCTTTTTTGATCTATCTCCCAGAATGGAAATAAAAACAAAAATAAACAAATGAGACCTACTTAAACTCAAAAGTTTTTGCATAATAAAGAAACAACAAACAAAATGAAGGGCAACCCACAGATTGAGAGAAAATATTTGCAAATGATGTGACTGAAAATGGGCTAGTCTCCAAAATTTACAAACAGCTCATGACACTTCATAGAACCAAAGCAAAAAAAACACTCAAAAAATTAGCAGAAGACCTAAATAGACATCTCTCCAAAGAAGACATACAGTTGGCCAATAGGTACTTGAAAAGATGTCAATGTAATAAAATGCAAATCAAAACTAAAGTGAGATATCACTTCATATTGGTGAATGGCTTTCATCAAAAACCCACAAACAATAAATTCTGGAGCCAGTGTGGGGAGACGGGAACCCTCCTGCACTGTTGGTAGGAATGTAAATTGGCACCGCTACTACAGAGAACAGTATTCACTCAGTTGCTCAGTGATGTCTGGCTCTTTGTGACTCTTGGACTATAGCCCACCAGGCTCCTCTGTCCATGGAATTTTTCAGGCAAGAATACAGGAGTTGGTTGCCATTCCCTACTCATGGGATCTTCCTGACCCAGAGATTGAACCCATGTCTCTTGGGTCTCTTGTGTTGGCCTTTACCACTGTGCCACCTGGGAAGCCCCAGAGAACAGTATGGAGGTTCCTTAGAAAACTAAAAATAGAGCTACCACCCTGCAATCCCAGTCCTGGGCATATATCCGGACATGAGCTACCATATGACCCTGCAATCCCAGTCCTGGACATGATCTGAAAAGATACATGCACCCCAGTGTTCACTGCAGCACTGTTTACAATAGCCAAGACATGGAAGCAAGCTAAACATCCATCAGCAGAGGAATGGATAAAGATGTGGTATGTATATATGGTCGAATAGTCCTCAGCCATAAAAGGAATGAAATAATGTCATTTGGAACAACATGGATGGACCTAGAGAGTATCATACTGAATGAAGTAAGTCAGAGAAGGAGAAATATCATGACATCTCTTATATGTGGAATCCATAAAGACATGATACAAATGAACTACAAAACAGAAACATACAGACTTCAAGAATGAGCTTACGGTTGTGGGAAGAAGAATGGGGGGAAGGGATAGTGGTACAGTTTGGGATGGACATGTACAGTCTGCTGTACTTAAAACGTAAAATCAGCTGTATAGCACATGGAACTCTGCTCAATGTTATGGGGAAGCCTGTATGAGAGGGGAGGTTGGGGGTGAATATATGCATATGCATATATGGTATATACATATACATATATATGCATATGTATGGCTGAGTCCCTTCACTGTTCACCTGAAACTATTACAGCATTGTTTTTTAATTGGCTGTACCCCAATACAAAATAAAAAATTAAAAAGAAAACAAAACAAAGAATAATTGGATAACTGAATTGGGAGAATTTGTTGGGTGGGATGTATTTTAAACCTGGTAGTCTTGCATGGGCATCACAGAGATGGGGCAGTTTGAAAGAAAGTTCTGGGATGAGCATTGTGGTTATCTCGGGGAGGAGCCTTCCTGACAGGGAGCAGCATGTGCAGAGGCCCTGAGAATAGAATCATCCTCCTGTGCTGAAGGATTTGGGCTTTTGCTCTGAGTGAAAGTATTGCCATTGCGGCTTTGAAGAGAGAAGTGACTTGATCTGACATGAGTTTTAATTTATTTGAGCATTTGATTGAGAATAGACACAGGGAGCTTCCCTGTAGCTCAGCTGGTGAAGAATCCACCCACAATGCAAGAGACTCTGGTTCAATTCCTGGGACAGAAGATCCCCTGGAGAAGGGATAGGCTACCCACTCCAGTATTCTTAGGCTTCCCTGGTGGCTCAGAAGGTAAAGAATCCACCTGCAATGAGGGAGCCCTGGGTTGGGAAGATGCCCTGGAATCGCATGGCAACCTGCTCCAGTATTCTTGCCTGGAGAATCCCCATGGACAGAGGAACCTGGTGGGCTACAGTCAATAGGGTCGCAAAGAATTGCACACAACTGAGCGATGAAGCACAGCACAGCACAGCAGAGACTATGCAGGACGTTGATAGAAGCAACTAGAGCATTTGAAGTCATAACATTCATTCAAAAAAAGTAAAAATGGCTTGCACTGAACAGTAGCTAGTAGAGATAAGAGAAAGAGGTCAGATACTGGATGCACACTGAAGAGGAGGCAATAGGATTTTCTGATGCATGGGACTTGGAATGGGAGAGAAAAACTTCAAGGTTTTGATAACTGGGCATCTGAAAGAAAAACTGTGGCTCAGCTGAAATATAGAGGGTAGGGGGGAAATTCACCTCAGTGTTAGACGTGTTAACTGTGAGATGTTTATTTCTGTCCAGAAAGTATGACAAGTTGATAGTTGGACATGCAAGTTCAGAGTTCTGGAAAAATGCCTGGACCAGAGAGGTAATTGGAGAGTTGCTGACATACAGTTGGCAGAATGTTTGCAATCTCCTGGCGCCTCTCACCCTTCTGACCCCTAGTCTCTTCTACCTCTTCCTGTCCCTCCATTTCTCCCTCCAAAGTTCTCTCACGTTTCTTCCCACTTTTGTCTTAGCAGTTCAACTTCCCCAACCTCACTTCTTCTCTCCAGACCTAACAATCTAAATCATCTGAAGCTGTTGGCACATCATAAGACCTGCCCTGTAATAGTATGTCCCCTCCTTGGGAGGTATGACTGGTTACAAGTAGTGCTGAGTGCATGGGTTTATCAGCTCAACTCTGCAAAGTTGAACTACAAAGGAATAGGGAAGAAATAGAAAAGAACCCAGGGTTTGTTTTGGGGCCAAGCAGCCTGCTCCTCTTATTTACATCCCTGGAATGAAACCCATGCTTGCTTAATACAACATTTCAGATAAGAGGGATTGTGTTTGTATTTCTCTATATCTTCAGAAATTGGATAGTCAATGAGGCAGAGAAATCAAGTGGATAGCTTGAACCTGTAGTGAAATAATTGGCCCAATGGTGACTCCTGGCTATTCAACTCATAACTTGCTGTCCAGTCATAATCAATCACCCAGATTCTTTTTTTAAACGTTTTGTTTTGTATTGGAATATACTCAATTAACAATACTATGATAGTTTCAGGTAGACAGTATAGGGACTTAGCCATATGTACATTTGTATCCATTCTCACACTAATTCTCCTCCCATCCAGACTGCTATATAACATTGGCCAGAGTTCCTTGTGCTATACACTTGCATATATACAATGCAATACATTGCATTAACTCTATAAATTACTTTGGGTCAGTCAGTGAGTTCAGTCACTCAGTCATGTCCGACTCTTTCCAACCCCATGGATTGCAGCATTCGAGGCTTCCCTGTCCATCAACAACTCCCGGAGCTTGCATGAACTCATATCCATTGAGTTGGTGATGCCATCCATTTTATCTTCTGTTGTCCCCTTCTCCTCCTGCTTTCAATCTTTCCCAGCATCAGGGTCTTTCCAGTCAGTGAGTTTTTTGCATCAGGTGGCCAAAGTATTGGAGTTTCAGCTTCAGTATCAGTCCTTCCAATGAATATTCAGGACTGATTTCCTTTAAGATTGACTGCTTTGATCTCCTTGCAGTCCAAGGGACTCTCAAGAGTCTTCTCCCACACCACAGTTCAAAAGCATCAGTTCTTCCTCACTCAGCTTTCTTTATAGTCCAACTCTCACATCCATACGTGACCACTGGAAAAACCATAGCTTTGACTAGATGGACCTTTGTTGGTAAAGTAATGTCTCTGCTTTTTAATATGCTGTCTAGGCTTGTCATAGCTATTCTTGCAAGGAGCAAGCACCTTTTAATTTCATGGCTGCAGTCACCATCTGCAGTGATTTTGGAGCCCAAGAAAGTAAAGTCTGTCACTGTTTCCATTGTTTCCCTATCTATTTGCCTAAAGTGATGGGACCAGTAGCCCTGATCTTAGTTTTTTGAATGTTGAGTTTTAAGTCAACTTTTTCACTCTCCTCTTTCATTTTCATCAAGAGGTTCTTTAGTTCTTCTTCACTTCTTGCCTTAAGGGTGATGTCATCTGCCTATCTGAGGTTATTGATATTTATCCCTGCTATTTTGGTTTCAGCTTGTGCTTCATCCAGCCTGGCATTTTGCATGATGTACTCTGCATATAAGTTAAATAAGCAGGGTGACAATATACAGCTTTGACGTGCTCCTTTCTCAATTTGGAACCAGTCTGTTGTTCCATATTCAGGTCTAACTATTGCTTCTTGACCTGCACACAGATTTCTCATGAGGCAGGTCAGGTGGTCTGGTATTCCCATCTCTTTCAGAATTTTCCACAGTTTATTGTGATCCACACAGTCAAAAGGCTTGACATAGTCAATAAAGCAGAAGTAGATGTTTGTCTGGAACTCTTTTTCTTTTTGATGTACCACCAGATATTGGCAATTTGATCTCTGGTTACTCTGCCTTTTCTAAATCCAACTTGAACATCTATAAGTTCACAGTTCATGTACCATTGAAGCCTGGCTTGGAGAAGTTTGAGTATTACTTTGCTAGCATGTGAGATGTGGAGAAGGAAATGGCAACCTACTCCAGTGTTCTTGCCTGGAGAATCCCAGGAACAGGGGAGCCTGGTTGGCTGCCATCTATGGGGTCGCACAGAGTCGGACACGACTGAAGCGACTTAGCAGCAGCAGCAGCAGCGTGTGAGATGAGTGCAATTGTGTGGTAGTTCGAGCATTCTTTGTCATTGCCTTTCTTTGACACTGGAATTAAAACTGACCTTTTCCAGGCCTGTGGCCACTGCTGAGTTTTCCAAATTTGCTGGCATACTGAGTACAGCACTTTCACAGCATCATCTTTTAGGATTTGAAATAGCTCAACTGGAATTCCATCACCTCCACTAGCTTTGTTCGTAGTGATGCTTCCTAAGGCCCACTTGACTTCACATTCCAGGATGTCTGGCTCTAGGTGAGTGATCACACCATCATGCTTATCTGGGTCATGAAGATCTTTTTTGTATAGTTCTTCTGTGTATTCTTGCTACCTCTTCTTAATATCTTCTGCTTCTGTTACGTCCATACCATTTCTATCCTTTATTGAAGTCATCTTTTCATGAAGTGTTAACTTAGTATCTCTAATGATCTTGAAAAGATCTCTACAGTCTTTCTCATTCTGTTGTTGTCCTCTATTTCTTTGCATTGATCACTAAGGAAGGTTTTCTTATCTCTCCTTGATAGTCTTTGGAACTCTGCATTCAAATGGGTATATCTTTCCTGTTCTCCTTTGCCTTAAGCTTCTCTTCTTTTCTCAACTATCTGTAAGGCCTCCTCAGACAACCATTTTGCCTTATTTCATTTCTTTTTCTTGGGGGTGGTCTTGATCACTGCTCCCTGTACAATGTCATGAAACTCTGTCCATAATTCTTCAGGCACTCTGCCTATCAGATCTTATCCCGGGAATCTATTTGTCACTTCCACTGTATAATTGTAAGGGATCTGATTTAGGTCATACCTGAATGGTCTAGTGGTTTTCCCTATTTTCTTCCATTTAAGTCTGAATCTAAGCGACAGTCAGCTCCCAGTCTTATTTTTGCTGACTGTATAGAGCTTCTCCATCTTTGGCTGCAAATAATATAATCAGTCTGATTTCAATATTGACCATCTGGTGATGTCCATGTGTAGAGTCTTCTCTTGTGTTGTCGGAAGAAGGTGTTTGCTATGACCAGTGCATTCTCTTGGGAAAATTTTGTTAGCCTTTGCCCTCTTCATTTTGTACTCCAAGGCCAAATTTGCCTGTTACTCCAGGTATCTCTTGACTTCCTACTTTTGCATTCCAGTCTCCCATGATGACAAGGACATCTTTTTGGAGTGTTAGTTCTAGAAAGTCTTGTATTCAGACCTTAGTGGCTTTGTATTCAGACCTTTAGCATTAGTGTTTGGGACATAGACTTGGATTACTGTGATATTGAATGGCTTGCCTTGAGAATGAACAGAGATCATTCTGTCATTTTTCAGATTGCACCCAAGTACTGCATTTTGGACTCTTGTTTACTCTAAGGGCTACTCCATTTCTTCTAAGATATTCTTGCCCACAGTAGTAGGTATAATGATCACCTGAATTAGATTCACCTATTCCAGTCCATTTTAGTTCACTGGTTCCTCAAATGTCAATGTTCACTCTTGCCATCTCCTGTATGACCACTTCCAATTTACCTTGATTTGTGGACCTAACATACCAGGTTCCTATGCAATATTGTTCTTTATAGCATCAGACTTTACTTCCATCACCAGTCACATCCACAAGTGTTCATTGTTTTTGCTTTGGCTCTGTCTCTTCTTTCTGGAGTTATTTCCCCACTCTTCTCCAGTAGCAATATTGGGCACCTACCAACTGGGGGAGTTCAGCTTTCAGTGTCATATCTTTTTGCCTTTTCATACTGTTCATGAAGTTCTCAAGGGACGAATACTGAAGTGGTTTGTCATTCCCTTCTCCAGTGGACCACATTTTGTCAGAACTCTCCACCATGACCCATCCACCTTGGATGGCCCTACATGGCATGGCTCATAGTTCACTGAGTTAGACAAAGCTATGGTCCATGTGATCAGTTTGATTAGTTTTCTGTGATTGCGGTTTTCATTCTCTCTGCCCTCTGAAGGATAAAGATAAGAACCTTATGGAAGCTTCCTGATGGGAGAACTGACTGTGGGGAAAAACTGGGTCTTGTTCTGATGGGTGGGGCCATGCTCAGTAAATCTTTAATCCAATTTTCTGTTGTTGTGCCCTCCCTGTTATTTGACCTGAGACCAAACTATGGTGGGAGTAATGAAGATAATGGTGACCTGCTTCAAAAGGTCTTTTGCAGGCACTGTTGTATTCAGTGCCCCTGACGCTGCAGCAGGCCACTGTCAACTCACACCTCTGCTGGAAACTCTTCTACACTCACAGGCAAGTCTGGATCAGTCTCTTGTGGGGTCACTGCTCCTTTCTCCTGGGTTCTGGTGCACGCAAGGTTTAGTTTGTGCCAAGAGTCTGTTTCCCCAGTCCTGTGGAAGTTCTGTAATCAAATCCTGCTGGCCTCCAAAGTCAAATTCCCTGGGGATTCTCTGTCCCTTTGCCAGATCCCCAGGTTGGGAAATCTGTTGTGGGTCCTAGAACTTAACAGTGTGAGAATTTATTTGGCATAATTGTTCTGCAGTTTGTGGGTCATCTGCTCAGTGGCTCTATGGTGGGGTTAAGGGTAGTATAGTCACTTAAACAATATTCATCCTTCCAATCTGAGAATGTGGTATATCTTTCCTTATGTGAAGAACCAGAGATCAAATTGCTAGCATTCATTGGATCATAGAGAAAGCAAGGAAATTCCAGAAAAACATCTACTTCTGTTTCATCAACTAGCCTAAAGCCATTGACTGTGTGGATCACAACAAACTGTGGAAAATTCTTAAAGGGATGGGAATACCATACACCTTAATTGTCCTCTGAGAAACCTGTATGTGTCTCCAGAAGCAACAGTTAGAACTGAACATGGAACAACAGACTGATTCCAAATTGGGAAAGGAGTACGTCAAGGCTGTATATTGTCACCCTGCTCATTTAACTTGTATGCAGAGTACATCATGTGAAATGCTGGGCTGGATGAATCACAAGCTGGAATCAAGACTGTTGGGAGAAATATCAACAGCCTCAGATATGCAGATAATAGCACTCTAATGGCAGAAAGTGAAGAGGAAGTAAAGAGCCTCTTGATGAGGGTAAAAGAGGAGAGTGAAAAAGCTGACTTGAAACTCTAAATTCAAAAAACTAAGATCATGACATCTGATCCCATCACTTCAGGACAAACACAATGGGAGAAAGGTGGAAGCAGTGATAGATTTTATTTTCTTGGGCTCCAAAGTCACCATGGATGGTGACAGCAACCATGACATTAAAATATGCTCTTTGGAAGAAAAGACAGCATATTAAAAACCAAAAGCATCATTTTGGTGACAAAGATCTGTATAGTCAAAGCTGTGACTTTTCCATTAGTCATGCACAGATGTGAGAGTTGGACCATAAAGAAGGCTGAGCACTGAAGAATTGATGCTTTGAATTGTGGTCCTGGAGAAGACTCTTGAGAGTCCCTTGGACTGCAAGGAGATCAAAGCAGTCAATCCTAAAGGAAATCAACTCTGAATATTCATTAAAAGGACTGATGCTGAAGCTGAAACTCCAGTCCTAGATCCTGATGCTGGGAAAGATTGAAGGCAAAAGAAGAAGGGGGCAGCAGAAGATGAGATAGTTAGCATCACTGACTCAATGGACATGAATTTGAGAAAACTCTGGGAGATAGTGAAAGGGGAGCTTGGCATGCTGCAGTCCATGGGTTTGCAAAGAATTGGACACAAATTAGCAACTCAATGACATGTGCCTTCTTTGGTTTCTTTCAACAGCATCTTATAGTTTTCAGAGTACATGTCTTATATCTCCTTAAGAATGTTGATTTTTTGGTATTGTATTTTTTCTGATGTGATGGTAAATGGGATGGTTTCTTTCATTTTTCTTTCTGATCTTTTGTTGTTGTATAGAAATGTAACAGATTTCTATGTATTAATTTTATATCCTGCAACTTTACCAAATCCATTGATGAATTCTATTAGTTTTCTGGTGGCATCTTTTTGTTCATTTGTTTGTTGTTTTTTCACTTTAATGAAGAGAATTTATTACAGTGAGTTCATTAAAGAGTTATTGAAGGATAAAATGCAAACAAACAAAGCAGTAATATGTTGATCATGAGTGAGTAAAGAAGCTAGTACACCAAGGGCTTGAGAAGTATAAATTGAACAGCTGAGCATTTAGGGCAAAGAGAATTTTACTGACCAGTATTGAGTCAGATGAGTATTGAGTAAGATGAACAGAAGACAGAAAATAGAGCAGTGATTTCACCCCAAAAGCAAAGTATGCAAGTGTGAGTTTGGATCAGAAACAATATTTTAATAGGCTAAGCTCTATAGTGAGGAGAGACTATATGTGAGGAATAATTATCAGAAATAATGGGGAAAACAAGTTGCCTATAGCTACAGTAGGCTTTTCATATCTTTACACCTCTGATCTCTTTAGGTTCTTCGGCATTTGCCCTTGATCACTTAGGGATCATGGCATACACACAAGTCACCTTTGAATGAAAGATCTGACTTAGATCAGAAGTTCTCAACCTTGTAGAGGTAGAAGCAACCTAAGTACTTTTAAAATCCTCATGCTCAGTATATATCCAAGTCTAATTAAATTGGAATCTTTGGTGGTGAGACTCAGTGGTCTATAAACTTTTTTTATATAAACTTTTTTTTATTTATTTATTTATTTTAATTGGAGGCTGATTACTTTACAATATTGTAGTGGTTTTTGCCATACATTGACATGAATCAGCCATGGGTGTACATGTGTCCCCAATCCTGTACCCCCCTCCCACCTCCCTCCCCATCCCATCCCTCAGGGTTGTCCCAGTGCACTGGCTTTGAGTGCCCTGTTTCATGCATCAACCTTGGATTGGTCATCTATTTCACATATGGTAATATACATGTTTCAATGCTGTTCTCCCAAATCTTCCCACCCTCACCTTCTCCCACAGAGTACAAAAGTCTGTTCTTTATATCTGTGTCTCTTTTGCTATCTCACATATAGGGTCATCATTACCATCTTTCTAAACTCCATATATATATGCTAATATACTATATTGGTGTTTTTCTTTCTGACTTACTTCACTCTGTATAATAGACTCCAGTTTCATCCTCTGGTGGCATCTTTGCTGCTGCTGCTACTGCTGCTAAGTCACTTCAGTCGTGTCCGACTTTGTGCGATCCCTTTCCTTCTGCCATTTCCTTCTCCTTTTCCATCTTTAGGATTTCCTAGGTACAATATTGTTTTTGTACTTTGTGATGTGCAGGTCTTTCATTTCCATTATGAAATTGACTCCTAGGTATTTTATACTTAGCTAATATGTAGCTATTATAAGTTCTTTTTCGGATTCATTGTCACTAGTATGTAGAAACGGAGAAGGCAATGGCACCCCACTCCAGTACTCTTGCCTGGAAAATCCCATGGACTGAGGAGCCTGGTAGGCTGCAGTCCATGGGGTTGCTAGGAGTCGGACACTACTGAGCGACTTCACTTTCACTTTTCACTTTCATGCATTGGAGAAGGAAATGGCAGCCCACTCCAATGTTCTTGCCAGGAGAATCCCAGGGACGGGGGAGCCTGGTGGGCTGCCGTCTGTGGGGTCGCACAGAGTTGGACACTACTGAAGTGACTTAGCAGTAGCAGTATGTAGGAAAAAAAACTGATTTTTGTGTGTTGACTTTGTATCTCAAAACTTTGCCGAATTTACTTGCTAGATTTACCAGTTTTTAATGTCGGAATCTTTAGAATTGCTACATGGAAATCATGTCACACACAAACAAGATCATTTCACTTCTTTCCATTTTGAATACATTTTATTCATATTACTTAATTAATCGCTTTTCTCTGAATTTCCAGTATTGTGTTGACTAGAAGTGGCAAAAATGCGCATGCCTTGTTCCTGACTTTAGGGGGAAAGCTTTCAGAATTTCACCATAAATGAGGCTGTTAATGTGGGTTTTTCATATACAACTTCATTTATTGGGCAATTTTCCATCTATTCCTAGTTTATTGACTTCTTATCACAAAAAATGTTAACTTTTGTTAAGTGCTTTTTCAGCATCAATTTTTTTCTCTTTATTCTATTAAAGTGGCAAAATATATGGTTTGATTTTCATATTGCTGTTTAGTTGCCACGTCATGCCTGATTCTTTGTGCCCCCATGGACTGCAACACACCAGTGCATATATTTTCATAGGCTGAACCATTTTTATATTCCAGCAATATATCCCAGTTTGTCCTGGTGCATAATTCTTTTAATATGTTATTGAATTGGATTTTCTAGCATTTTATTGAGGATTGCTGCATCAACAGTCATGTGAGTTATTGGTCTGTGTCCATTCTTCTATCAATAGAGATTTACATTACTTCCACGTCTTGGCTATTGTGGATAGTGCTACTATGAACACTGCAGCACATATATCCTTTTGGATCATGTTTTTCTGCAGATTTATGCCCAGAAGTGGATCATATGATAGCTCTATTTTTAGTTTTCCAAGGAACTTTCATACTATTCTCCACAGTGGCTGTACCAGTTTACATTCCCACCAGCAGTGTAGGAGGGTTCCCTTCTCTCCACACCCTCTCCAGCATTTATTGTTTGTGGATTTTTTGATGATGGCCATTCGAACTGATATGAGGTGATATCTTTTTGTAGTTTTGATTTGCATTTCTCTAGCAATGTTGAGCAGCTTTTTATGTGCTTTTTGGTCATCTGTATGTCTTCTTTGGAGAAATGTCTATTTAGGTTTTTTCTCCATTTTTTTGTTTGGGTTGTTTGTTTGTTTTGGTTACTGAGCTGTATGACCTGTCTGTAAATTTTGGATTCTAATCCTTTGTTGGTCACATTATGTGCAATTATTTTCTTCCAAAATGTGGTTATCTTTTCATTTTGTTTATTGTTTCTTTGCTGCACAAAAGCTTTTGAGAGTGATTATGTCTAATTTGTTTATCTTTGTTTTTACTTCTTGGAGATGGATGGGAAAAGATATTGATGCTTTTAATTCAAGGAATGTTTTGTCTTTATTTTGCTGTGTTTTATTGTGTCTGGTATTAAATTTATGTCTTTAAACTAGTTTGAGTTTATTTTTGTTTATGGTATTAGAGAATGTTCTAATTTCATTTTTTTCATTTTTTTAACATGTAGCTATCCTGTTTTCCCTGCACCATTTACTGAAGAGACTGTCTATCCTCCATTGTACAGTCTTAGTACATATATGCAATGGATCATTACTCATCCATTAAAAAGAATGAAATAATGCCATTTGAAGCAATATGAGTGGCCCAAGAAATTGTCATACTGAGTGAAGTGAGTCAGAGAGAGAAAGAGAAATATAAGATAACACTAAAATATGGGATAAAATATGAGACAAATGAACTTATTTACAAAACATAAACCTTATGTTTCTTTCAGACTTAGAGAATAAATTTATGGTTATGAGGGCAGAAGGGTTAGGGAGAGGGATAGATAGGGAGCTTGGGACTGACATATACAGACTGTTGTGTCTAAAATGGATAACTAATGAAGAACTACTGTATAGCATATGAAAATCTGCTCAATATTATGTAGCAGCCTAAATGAGAAAAGAATTTGAAAAAGGGAGATATTGGTCTGTACTTTCTTGTTATGCCTTTATGTCACTGTGATATCTGGAAAATGCCAATAGAACTCTGAAAAAGTTGAGAAGTCCTCCCACCTCTTAAGACTTTTTTGAAGAGTTTGAAGAAGAATACTGTTAGTTTTCTTTAAAAGTTTGGAAGCATTCACTGGAGAAGACAAGTAATTTGGGGCCTTTCTTTGTTGGGAGGTTTTTTTTATTATTAATTGAATCTGATTGCTAGTTACAGGTCTACTCTAATTTTTTATTTCTTCATAATTCAGCTTCAGTATTGTGTCCTTACAAGAATTTGTCCAATTTACCTATGTTATCCAATTTTTTTGGTGTTTAATCATTCATAGAACTGTTTTAAAATCCCTTTTATTACTTTGACATTATTAGTATGTTTTTTATTTCTGATTTTAATTATTTGGGTTGCCACACTCTGCTTTTTTCCCTTAGGCAATCTAGCTAAATTTGCTTAATTCTGTTGATCTTTTTGAAGAACCCCTCTTGGCTTGTGGATTTTCTCTGCTATACTATTCACATTTTACTTTTCTCTTCAATAATCTCAGCTATTTTCTTTCATTTGCAAACTTTCAGTTTAGGGTTTATTTTCCTCTTCTTTCTCTAGTTTCTTGCAGTGTAAAGTTCTTCAATGCCTGCATTTTCAGCTATAAATTTCCCATTAGGGCTGCTTTCTGTGCATCTCATATGTATTCATAGTATGTATTTATGTTTTCATTTGTCTCCAAGTGTTTTTTAATTTCTCTTGTGATTTCTTCCTTGACATGTTGATTTTTGAAGAGAATGTTGTTTGATTTCTATGTGCCTGTGACTATTTTATTTCCTCTTCTGTCACTGACCTAGTTTAATTTTACACAGTTTGAAGAGCATTTCTTTCAATTTCAATAAGTTGCCTTGCCATTCTTCGTGTGTGACAATGACACATATATAGATTTTTTGTTATGGCAACTGGTTTATGTAACTTGAGACACAAAATAGCCCCCTGACATAGGAGGAACATCAAAACTGCTGAGTGCTAGGATGTGAAGCTCACCTCCTCCCACAAATACATCAAAAACACATCTACATGTGGAATGATTCTCACAGAATGTCTACTGAATGCTGGCAGAGGATCTCAGACATCTGAAAGGGCAATAAAATCTCTTTGTATCTGGGTAAGACAAAAGAGAAGAAAAGAAGAAAGAAAGGAATCAGGATGGGACCTGTACACTTGGGAGGGAGCTATGAAAGAGGAAAGTTTCCTGTAACCTGGGAAGTACCCCCAATGGCAAGGAGATCAGCTGGGATATGGGGAACCTCAGAGCCTTGAAGGAGAGTGTAGCAACCAGTTTGCAGCAGCTAGAACATGGAGAGATACGCACAGATGGTCACTGCAACTGCCCTACGCTTCCCAGCCTGTTTGTCTGCTGGTAAGGACGGGGCAGGGTTTGAAGCTCACCCCCACTTTGGAACAGTTGTTTTGCCCCTGTCAATCCTGGACTCCAGGTGGAGTCATGAGCTGCTTCTACTCCCATCGAGTGCTCTGGGGGCACGCGTGAGCCACCACTGCCACCAAGAACTCCAAACTGGGTATCAGACACCACATGGGCACACCCCCATAAGGGAATAATGGCCAGCTCATGCTGAGGAAAGAGGTGACAGGTATATGTACTAAAAACAGCCCTTGCACCAGAAATATTAAACCCACACAATCTACACATGGATGTTCCCATGTATAAACAGCCCTCCAAGACCACAGGAGATAATTGTTTCTCCTAAACTTCCAGAATAAGAAGCAGAGGAACCATGCCCAGTTAAAAGACAAGACCAAGAAAATTCACCTGAGAAAGAAAATGAAATAGACCTCTTTAGTCTAATAGACAATAATTTCAAAAAGAAGATACTGAAAATGCTGAAGAAAACAAGAGAGAACTCAAATAAACAAAATAAGAAATGAAAAAGGAGACATAAGACCAGTATTACACAAGTATAAGAAAAAATAAGGAAATCTATGAACAGTTAAATTTGAACAAATTCAACAACCTAAAAGAAATGGAAGTTTCTAGAAAAATGCAGTTGACAAGCTGCATGTTGTGGCCAAAGAGAGATAGAGAGACAGGTGTACCTACATATGAGACAGAAACAGATTCACAGACAAAGAGAACGGAGTTTGAGTTGTCCAGGTAGGTGGGGTAGGGGTTAGGTAAGCTATTATATATGGAAAGGATAAAAAACAAGATCCTGCTGTACAGCACAGAGAAGTATATTCAGTATCACGTGATAAAAATAACAGAAGAGAATATATTAAAAATGTGTATGTATAACTGAGTCACTTTCTATACTGCAAAATTAACACAGCATGGTAAATCAATACACTTCAATTAAAGCAAGTTATAAATCAAGTAAACAAAACATAGACCACCAAAGAGCCCTATGTCCTAATACTCACCAGTGAATGTTTTACTTTACATGGCAAAAAAATTTTGTAAAAGCGATTAAGAATCTTGCTATGGGAAGAATATTCTTAATTATCAATGTAAGCCTAGTATAATCTTATAAGAAGGAGGCAGGAAAGCCAAAGTTAAAGGACAAGTGACAATGGAAGCACAATTGGAGCCATAAGAAGATAGAAACCTTGAGAAAAAGAATGTAGATAGTCTCAAGAATTTGGAGAGGCAATGATCAGAGCCTCTAGATGGAATGTAGCCCAGTTGACTCCTTGATTTTAGTCCAGTAATTCTGTTTTTGGTCCCTTCATATCCAGAATCAAAAGATAATAAAACTGTCATTTTTAGTCACTAAATTTTCTATAATTTATTACAGCTGCCTTAGGTAACTAATATAACATGACTGTGTCATGGGAAAAAAATCCCAAGGAGTTGAAACAAAGTTTTACTATCTTCATAAGCTAAGCATTCATTGTATGTTGGGAGCTCTGAACATCACTGCCACTCAAGTATCCAGGCTGTTGGAGCAATTTTATCATAAGTATGTGGATCTCTGGGAAGGACAGAAGCTGGCCCATAAAGGTACTTGCAGTTTAATGAATAACATACAAAACACGTGCATCACTTCTCCTCACAACTCGGTGATCTAAGAGGTCACGTGGTCCCACCTAATGCAAAGGACAGAATGCAGCACTCCCTGAAGGCACAGTGAACACCCAGGAATATTGGGTCAATCATGACACTTTCAGAGAGGGCTCAAGTATTCAGTCCCAGTCTCTGCCACATCACTGACCTCTGTGCCTCGGTTCCCCTCTTGGATTAGTGTCTTACATTACAGGCTCATTGTGCAAGCTTCATGCAATGTACATGCAGTGTGCTGAGTTTAAGGCCCATTCATGGTGCATTCAGACAATGAAAGCTATTATTGATCGTTGATATACATTTGAGAGAACCTACAGGATCACATGAGGATGAATAAATAACTGCTTTGTGTTTTCCTCCAGGAGTGGCAGGTGAGGGGGAGCTGCAGGTGATTCAGCCTGAGAGGTCAGTGTCAGTTGCAGCAGGAGAGACGGCCACTCTGCACTGCACCATGACCTCCCTGAGCCCTGTGGGGCCCTTTAAGTGGTTCAGGGGAACTGGGCCAGGTCGGGAGTTCATCTACAGTCAAAAAGAAGCCCCCTTCCCCAGAGTAACAACTGTTGCAGATGCCACAAAGAGAAACAACATGGACTGTTCCATCCGCATCAGTAACATCACCCCAGCAGACACTGGTGTCTACTACTGTGTGAAGTTCCGGAAAGGAGAACGTGGTGACGTGGAGTTTAAGTCTGGACCAGGCACTCATCTCACTGTGAGTGGTGAGTATGGCCAGGGTGTCCTTCGTCTCCCAGTCTCTGACAAGTCAACAAGAATGCCCTTCACTCTTTGAGCAAAAAAAGGTATCCGGTACAACAGTGATCTGGACATGAACTGATTTTACTCCCTTCTACAAATCAGAGTATTTGAGGCCATGACGGTTGTGCTATTTGCTCCAGGCCCCACAGCTGGTAAATGTGGGAAAAGTCTGGATCCCCCGTCTACCTGGTTCCACAGTCCTTGTCTTTTCCATCACATTCAGTCCTTTGATTCCAGGGATAAAGGGAATGAAAGTCTGAGTGACTTGCTCCTTGACAGGCCAAGCCTCACTTCTTATCTCTGGAGAGTGCACCCTCAGTGTGGCTGAGTCTTCTCTTTATTCAGCACTTACTGAGCACCTCCTGTGTGCCAGGCCCTGCCCTGGATGCTGTGGAAGCAGCAATGAACAAAGCAGGCGAGGGCTCCTCTCCCGTGAAGCTTATGTCCTCTTCCTCCCAAAGAGGAGAAGTCCATCCAGGGCAGGGAGGGGAGATGTGTTTCTTTATTTTCTATTCAGACTATCGCACTGAAAAGAGATTCTAAGAGACACAGTTTCAGCGTTTATTCTGATGGCCGATTGAAGACTATGCCGAGAGGTTCGGTGTTTCCAGAGGATCTGTTGAAAAAATTCTTCGGTCATTCACGCATTGACTCACATAATCACTGAAGTCTCCCAGCATCTCGGAATGTCCCTCCTCAAGGAAACAGTTCTCCATGTGGGTGACTTAGGAGCTGGAGCAGCCCTATTGAGGCAGAAAAGGTGTTTATTTAGATTTTTTCTGACAAAGACCCTGAATCCTGGACTCTCAGAACAGGATGGGTCTCTAGACACCATCCTCCCAAACCCCCATGTATAGATGGTGGCTGAGGCCAGGAGATGACAGCAGTCCAGACCACAGTCACATAGACAATGAGAGGATCCATTAAGAACCCAAACTGATTCCAAGCCAGTCTCTTTCCTGCACCAGCATTGGAACTCCTTTCATGAAAGAGACTTGCACACACAAGTTGCAGAATAAAAGTTCCTTGAGTTAACCATGAAACAGGCTCTTTTCATTGTTTTCCCAAAGGTCCAGAAGGTCCCTCACATTCAGACCCTGAGCCTGAGGTGACTAGAAAACTCTCCCTACTTTCACTCGCATGATCCCAAATCCCTCATTCCATATCAACACCTAGAGCTGCCCTGGTTTTCAACAGCTACTTAACACTCAGCATATGGCAACACCATCATTCATCTTAGAGTCTTTTGTTGATGGACATTAAGTTGTTCCTAACCTTGGGCTACTGAAACAGTGCTGAAGGGATAACCTTTCCACGTGTCACTCTCCCCAGAGGAGAAATATCCACTGGAAATGGCATTGCTACTTTAGACAGTATAAGGATTTTAATTTGTGTGACAGTATTGCCAAATTTCCCTTCTAGTCATGGTAGCAAATGAATCTCCCCAAACCTCCAGACATCAGCAGGCCAGGTGGCTTTATCCTGATTTTGAAGATATTACTAAGCTTCCCAGATGGTGGGTCCCCTGCTCAGTCTCAATACAGCTAGTAAGTGGCTCCCCCACCTCTCAGATCTGCTGGCTCCCAGGGCTGTTCATCCTCTTCCTCAGGCCGCCAGCCCAGATGATCCCCTGGATGAGAAAGGAGGGAGGGGAGGGGAGGAGCAGCCTGTCAGATGGTGAATCCTCCTTAGGCATTTACTCATTATAAACAGTGTTTAGAAGGAAAGGTTGTCTGTTTTCCATTTTACAGATGAGGACCCTGAGGTTCAGAGAGGGGACTTGATTTGTGAATAGCTAGAAGAGCCAAGTGGAGAAGGCAATGGCGACCCACTCCAGTACTCTTGCCTGGAAAATCCCATGGACGGAGGAGCCTGGTGGGCTGCAGTCCATGGGGTCGCTAAGAGTCAGACACGATTGGACGACTTCTCTTTCACTTTTCACTTTCATGCATTGGAGAAGGAAATGGCAACCCACTCCAGTGTTCTTGCCTGGAGAATCCCAGGGATGGGGGAGCCTGGTGGGCCACCATCTATGGGGTCACACAGAGTCGGATACAACTGAAGCGACTTAGCAGCAGCAGAGGAACCAAGATTGAACCCTAAACACTCACAGTGTCATGGCCCCGCTCTCTGCACACCGCACTGTGCTTGTCAAAGTATGGAGGAAGCTCTAACTTCATCCTCTTAAAATCTTGCTTTGTCCTCTCCTTTAGAAATAAACACTTTAAAAAGTCCTGTAAAAGAGGCAAGTCCAGTTTTACAACCCAGATGAGATAGATCATTCAGTGTTGTGTGATGTGCTGAAATGTTCCTCAATGACAGGGATCAACACACTTAAAAGCATCAGGAGATTTTCTCCCCATTGTTGTGATGTTGCCCCTTCACCAGGCCTCCTGTGGGGCAGGTCCAGGAAGGGTGGTGTGGACAGAGTCCAGAGGGGCCACTGCAACCCCAGCAGCACTGGGCACGCCCATTCCTGGTTCTGCAGACTGAGGATGAGGAGAGGGAGGTGTTTCCTAGAGGGAGTGGGGCCCCATGTGAGCAAGAGTTGCTAGTCTAGACTTAGGTGTCAGGAGTCCGTGTCTTCCCTTGTGGCTTCGGGGTTCCCAGGCCTGGGCCCTCAGAGGCCTCTCCTCCCTGTAGTCTTTCGAAGTCAAGAATCTAAGGGAAAAGGGGAGGGTGGTGGTCAGTCTGGGAGCTCCTGAAGATGTGCACTTGCTCTGCTAATGAACCTGAAACATGATTCCGGTTCACTTTCATGGAAAGTGAAAGTCGCTCAGCTGTGTCCAACTGTTGCGACCCCATGGACTATATAGACCATGGAATTATCCAGGCCAGTGGGTAGCCTTCCCCCTCTCCAGGTGATCTTTTCAACCCAGGGATCGAACTCAGGTCTCCCGCATTGCAGGTGGATTCTTTACCAGCGGAGCCACAAGTGAAGCATGGAGGTGACAGGAAATTCTGGGACACGGTGGGGAATGAGAGGAGACAGTCTCTTCATTTCTCTCAGCGTCAGTTTTCTCTTCGTAGAATAGTGGTCCTCGTGGTCTCCTTTCAGGAGAATTGGAAGTGTTTGAGGTGCTCTGTCTAAATCACCAGCACAGAGTAGGTTCTCCTAATTGAGGTGTTATTTCAAAGCTGAGACCCAGTTCCCTGTGCTTGTCCCCATTCCTCACCTGTAGAAAAAGGATAATCACACAACCTTTGCAGGGTGTCCTGAGGGCACAATGACCTGGTGACTGCACCACCCCTCAGAGGGCGATGGTGCTGCCCATCCCAGGAGGGCAGTGGGATCCTGGGAAAGTCTCAGTTTCCCTATCTGTGAAATAGTTGTAATTACATTACCATTCAAGAATCTGTGATGACTGGAGAGGGTCTAGAAAGCCCTGGGCTCGGGGCACTGTGGTTGAGAGCCTGGACCATACCCCTGCCTGGGCCCCCATCCCAGCTCTGCCCCATCCCGGCTCTGGGACCTCTGATGAGTCCTTCCCCACACTGCGTCTAAATCTAAGTCCTTGTCCCTCAGTGACAGCCCCATCCTAACAGAGTAGCTGCAGGGATTGAATGAGGGACACATGTCAAGTAATTAGAGCAGAGCCTGGCATGTCTTCCACCAACATGAGCTCTGACGTGCCAAAACCAGAGGATGTTCTATGGGCCACTTTCCCTCTCAGACTAAGTACAACTAGGGTTGGTGTGGAACCAGGTGCCTTTCAACTTCAACCATTCATGGCATCACCAGGAAATGGTGAAAAGATCCCCAGACCCTAGAAATTCTGATTTGAGTGCACAGACATGGCCTGAGCAGCTAAGTGTCTTAATTCCTGCAGAGGATGCTGGTGCCCAGTCAGGCCACAGGAGCCCAGAGCAACGTGTTTTCTGGGGTCACAGAGGGAGAGCTGCAGTATTTCCCTGATAGACATGGACCCTTCTGGTGCCTGGATTGAAAGAACAGCTGTCCCAGGGGTGGGTGCTTCAGAATAGGCTGTGATGTTGACAGATCTTAGGAGGCCCAAGAAAATCAGCCCAAGTGGAGTGGCAGGAGCAAATCCCACCTCCAACCGAGCTCTCCTGATCTGAGAGGGTATTCTTCCCCACTCAGATCACCCTGTGCAGACCTGAGCTTCATCCCTGGGGAAACCTTCCCAACTTTAAACACAGGAGTCTAAACAGGTGCTGGAATCTCTGCAAACACTCTGCTCAGCCAGGAGCCCTCCTGCCTCAAACACCAGAGAGGATCTGATGAAATCCGTCCTCCTTCCTTTCAACTTGCTTGCAGATTCTGTAATGAGTTGATCTGCAGGAAAAGTGCCTGTGGTCTCTTATGTGTTTTGAAAGCCAATTTCCCAAACTTACCTCTTGAGGGGATTATGTTTTTTAAAGGGGTCAGACTCATAATTTGGTGTTCCTACTATTTCTTTTCATGTTGATTTTTGCAAGGCAGCTGTAGGGAGCAAGACTTGAGACTCTCTTTGGTGCTTCTATTGTGCTTTTGTTTTGCTTTCTTTTGCCTAAAAATGTAGTTTCAGAACTAGAACTATCAGATCATAGGATAACAATCACAGGTGTTACTAATTAAGCCTACTGTATGCTAGGCTCTATATCTTACATACATCCTCACTCATCTTACAGATGGTGTTTGTACCCACTTTGTCCAGAAACAGTGAGGCTCCAGGATAAAAAAACAACGACACTAAAATCAGTATGTCCTGTGTACAGTGAGGTGAGCTCTGACCTTACCTGCTGGGTGCCCTAAGCCAGCTGCATCCTTCCTGAGCCTCATCCCACATATAGGGCCACTCTCAGGCCCCTCCTCAGGGCTGGTGGGAAGATTAGAGAGCTGAGGGTGGTCAAGAGTTCAGCCCATCTTTAAGCTCTGAACAACTCTGGACAAGTGGCATCTGATCACAGTACTTTAAGGGGCATCCATGATGCTGGTGTTTGTTGGATTTGACATATTAAGGTAACTCCTAACTATGTCCTCAAATGTTTGAGTTTTAGGAAGCAAGTTAGATGTTTAGAAATGAAAATGTTTGTTACATTTGCTGTCTGACAACATATAAGGGGATGTTGCATAATAATGAACAATTAGAGACACCCTACAGCACCTATCAACAGAGAAACCACCCTCACATTTGATTTGCTGATTTGTGTATATACAGATTTAATAACAGTTTAAAAATTAACCAGGCTTCCCTGGATGCTCAGACAGTAAAGAATTTGCCTGCAGTGCAGGAGACTGGGCTTCCATCCCTGGGTCAGGAAGATCCCCTGCAAAGGAAATGGCTACCTACTCCAGTATTCTTGCCTGGAGAATTACATGGACAGAGGAGCCGGGCAGGCTACAGTCCATGGGGTCATAAAGAATCAGAGACAACTGAGCAACTAACACACACACATATATGAGAAATTAACCACCACTGGTTTCTCAGCACTCAGTAATCTTTCTTTGCAATCCAGTACTAACCCAACAGAAAAATCGAGACTCAGAAAAAACACCTTTTTGCACCATTCCTTTGAAATTCAGGGATTTATACATTGGTCCTATTGGAATATTCATGGAAAGAAAGACAACTGTGAAGGAAACTCATAAATTCCTGAGAGGAGATTTCTGCATGTAAATACATTCTGGGTTAAACAGAGGTCTGTGTTTCTTTAGTTTTGTGAAGCACCTGACATTTTTCTCCCTGAAAAAAATGCTTCCAGTGCATTTAACCTTCACTGCAACCATGAATTTAAAAATAATGTATTTGCAATTTCTTAACATTGTCACGAGTTTTTTGTAATGATGATAATCACAATCATGTTCTTCATTTATAAATGTTTCTTTTGTAGCCAAGCCCTCTCCTCCCGTGGTATCTGGTCCTGCAGTGAGGGCTACACCTGAGCAGAGAGTGAGCTTCACCTGCACATCCCACGGCTTCTCCCCTAGAAACATCTCCCTGAAATGGTTCAAAAATGGCAATGAGCTCTCAGCCTCCCAAACCAGCGTGGACCCAGAGGACGACAACGTTTCCTACAGCATCAACAGCACAACCAAGGTGCTGCTGGCCACGGGAGATGTTCACTCCCAGGTCATCTGCGAGGTGGCCCACGTCACCCTGCAGGGGGGCCCTCCTCTCCGTGGGACTGCCCACTTGTCCGAGACCATCCGAGGTAGATGTCCCTTATGTCAGCCCAAGCCCACACCTGCCTCCCAAGACCCCAGCCTACTCCTCCTTCCCCCCAGTCTGCTCTTCCTCCCTGCCTTTTGCTTCAGGCCTTGAATTGCCTGAAATCTACTTCCTGACAGTCCTGTCCAATCTAGCCCTTCTAGAAAGGTCTCCTAGAAGAGGTGGTTACTCTATTTTAATTAAAGTGCCAAATGTACAACTGCCATGTGCCAAGCACTATGATAAGTAGTTTTCTTTATTAATGAAAGTGAAAATGAAGTCACTCAGTTGTGTCCGATTCTTTGCAACCCCATGGACTGTAGCCTACCAGGCTCCTCCGTCCATCGAATTTTCCAGGCAAGAGTACTGGAGTAGGTAGCCATTTCCTTCTCCAGGGGATCTTCCTGACCCAGGGATCGAACCCAGGTCTCCTGCATTGCAACCAGACACTTTACCATCTGAGTATCTCCAATTACTGAGCACCTATGCTAAGCCCAGGACCCTATGTGCTTGGTGATTTCTTTTATTTTGCTGCAGTCTTATATTCCAACTGCATGCCAGAGGCTGAGCTTGTTGATTTCACACATTATAACCCTAATAGGAGGTCCCTGTCCTTGAGCAGTGTACTTTCACTGTATTCAGTGACTTCATTCATATGCAAATAGACCCTCAGTGTTTGAGCACCTACTGCATGCCTGGCTCTGTCCTGGGTGACCCCTGCTGTGCTGGGAGCTGTTCTCCAGCCCCTCTCCCATGGTGATGTGTGTTATAAGGTCAGAGCTTCTTCCTGTGCTGTTTCAGTTCCACCCACCCTGGAGATTACCGGCTCCCCGTCAGCTGGGAACCAGGTGAACGTCACCTGCCAGGTGAACAAGTTCTACCCCCGGCACCTACAGCTGACCTGGCTGGAGAACGGAAACATGTCCCGAACGGAAGCAGCCTCAGTCCTCGTAGAGAACAAGGACGGGACCTTTAACCAGACGAGCTGGCTCCTGGTGAACTCCTCTGCCCACAGGGAGGCTGTGGTGTTCACCTGCCAGGTGGAGCACGACGGGCAGCCGGCGGTCTCCAAAAACCATACCCTGGAGGTCTCTGCTCCCCAGAAGGATCAGGGCACCCATGAACTTCCTGGTGAGGCTTCCATTACATCTCACAGGGCTTTTCAAATTTTATCTTTTTAACTTATTAAGAATAGTAATTCAAGTTTATTATAGAAGAGTGTAAAAGTCTATAAATAAAAAGTAGAATTTTGAAGTGAGCGCCTCTCCCCCAGATTTCATACTCCAACAGTCACAATTTAAAACAGGTTGGTACATTGTTTATATGACTTTTGACATAAATATAATTAAAGAATGAAATAAGATATGGAAGGAGATCATCTCATTCATACTGTCCTGCTTCTCACTTTCTTCAGCTATTAGTAATTATGTTCACCATTCCATGTTCGCCCACTTCCCTCCTCCCTGTTCTTTCTAACCTCTGCCTAGTCTGTCTCCCGCCTAGACTTTCCATCCACATCAGGAACATCATCCCAGTAGACGTCGGCATCTACTACTCTGTGAAATTCTGGAAGAGGAGCCCTGAGGACACGAAGTTTGAGTCTGGTTTTGGCACACAGTTGACCGTGAGTGGTCATTGCGCAGGGCTCCTTTGTCCTTTGGTTTCTGACAGTGGACCAGCAGTGATCACAGTCACTCACTGCACGTTTACTAAATGTAGCTCTCAGTTCACTTCCTGCTTTAGCCACCCAAAGCGCTTGGACTTTACAGAAGGGACTCATGGAGAAGTAGGGAGGGCGTGATGTTGTTGAAAATGTGTCACTTTTAGTCCAGATGACTGGGCTAAGATAATCAAGGTGAATCTGAGTCTCTGAGGACAGGGACCACCAGTCTATATAATAAATATGTGCTAATTAGAGACAGGTTCCCCCCTCAGCTGGGGCTTGTCTCAAGGACAGTCCCTCTTTCTATCAATAAAACATCTTGTAGGCTTTCAGGTAACATCAAGAGAGGGTCAAGTCAGGTTCCAGGAATTGTTACTCCAGAAGACCTAACAAAGGCCCACTTTTCTTCCGACATACTCTATGGTGTTGTCCTCATCTGCTGGGTCAATACTGGGTCACCGAGTGTCCATGTGCCTGCCTGCTGGAAGGATAAAGAGAGGTAGGGGAGAATAAAAAACTTCCCTTGAATAATAGATATAGAACAGTTTCATAATAACATCCACTTTAACTTAGTCCTGTGTGCACAACCAGTCAATGGTGTCCACAATAGTGTGGTTATCTGGTGAAGTATATTGACTTTCTATAAAAATCATACAAGTGCACACTTAATATAATCAATTCTAATTGACTAACACCATTTCAAATGGAGCATAAATTCAAATTCCAAAATACTATTATTGTTGTTTTCTGTGCACCAAAATTATTTTCATTTGTAAGTTCTTGGCAAAATTTTCCCATGAAACCATCTGGCCTTGAGAATCTTTTGAAAATTAATTTGAATCAAATATTTAAGAGTATTCAGATTATTCATTTCATATTGAATGAGCTGAGGTAATTTTTTTTTTTTTTGAGGTATTTGTTCCATCATCTCTGAGTTGTCAAATGTCTTTCTGTACAGTTGTTCATGACATTTTTTTTTATCCTTTTGTCTCCAGTATCTGTAGTGACATCCTTGGTTTCATCCTAATACTGGAAATGTGCCATTCCTCCTTTTTTATTTGTCAGTTGTACTGGAAATTTTTCAATGTTATTGGTCTTTTAAAAAGAACACCCTCTTTCTTCCAGTGATTTTTCTCTATTGCTTCTCTGTTTCCAATTTCATTGGCTTTTCTTTATTTATTATTTTCTTCCTTCCACTTGCCTTGGGTTTATTTTGCTTCTCCTTTTCTCATTTCTTGAGGCAGGAATTTAGGTAATTGGTTTAGACTTCTTTTTTCTAGTGCCATTCCTGAGTCTCCTCTTGTACTGCGGAGTTAGGAGAGTGAGCCTGGATAACTGACTACTGTGTTCTTCCTCCAGATCTCAGGTCCCTAGACAGTCTTCCTCCTCTCCCACCTCAGAGTCCTCCTATGCTTGTTTCTTGTGCTCTTTCTAGGGTTCAAGTTGTACTTAACAGGGAGCATAGGAGAGAAAAGCCCATGCCATTTTGTCTGCAGTGGCCTGGAAATGCTTTTAGTCTTCAATCTCCTGATGGGCTCAACCAGGGCTGCTATAGGGTGCCTGACTCAGCAGGCCTGCTAGTGTGTTTTTTGGGGCATCTAGGTTATCAGGCTGAAGAGAAGGGTAAGATGCTGATGTGACTTTCCTACCGAGACCCAAAACCTACCCTGGGCATCTGAGGACTCCAACCGCTGCAGTGCTGGGTCCAGTCAGTCTGGTGGGAGGATGGACATCTTATTGTTTGTTTTTATGGCATTGGGTGTTTTACAATAAATTCCTATCCTAATGGACTTCTCTTCCCACAGTGTAAAACAAACCATACAGTAATGGAGTTTTTGGCTGGTTGGCTGGTTGGTTTGATAGAAAAAGGTTCTGAGTCTTCTAATTCTTTGGTTCTCTTTTATCTTTCAGGAACCAGTATCTGAAATCCCTTCTCCCTACCTTTTTCTTTTTCTCTTTACCACTCAATTGCCAAATAGCACTTCTTTTCTCTTTCTGCCTTTTCTACACAGAGGGTATGCATTTTAAATCATGCCTGTCCATAGAGTCAAATCTGTCTTCCTTAAGTTATGTTCCTATAGTCACTGTGAGTAATTAATATGTTTAGTGATACAAGATAAATATATTATCATATAGTTGTAGAGGTCAGACATTATAATGGGTGAATAGGCTGTGTTCCTTCTGAAGATTCTAGAGAAGAATCCATTTCCTTGCCTTTTCCAGCTTCCAAGGGTGCCCACACTCCTTGGTAAAGGGCCCCACATTACTCTGACCTCTGCTTCTGATCACATCCGCTTCTCCAAATGACCTGCCTCCAGCTTTTACTTACAAGAATCTTCATAACTACATTGGCTCTGCTTGGAAAATCTAATTTAGTGTGCCCATCTCAAGATCCTTAACAAATCACTACTGCTAATCCTTCTTGACATGTAAGGTAACATATGCATAGAACCTGGGGATTCTATGCCAATCCTTTAAAATCAGGCTTACCTTGAATCCCTTTCCTATAGTCTGTGCTCTTAGGAAATTTTCCCAATATTTTCAAAGTTTAGATATATTTAATATTGATGATGATAATCTCAAATAACTCTAGGCACCTGTTCTAGCTGCCTTGCCTGTTTCTCCTGCATTTTCCTGATGCTTTGCCAAGGATGGAATTACAGCCTAATGAGAGATTGTGCACAAAGATTTGCTGAATTTTTCTTGTCTCACAGTTATTTTCAATCCTGGTATTTTCTTTACAAATAATAGGACCGTTGAAGCCTGAGAAAAGAAAGAGGAAAAATGAGGGGATTCTGTACCCTAATTTCTGCCTTGAGCCTTAGTTCAGGTTGCAGGTCAAAGCCATAGCATGTTGATGGGCCTAGGCAGCCTCAGATGGAGTAAGTGGAGGCCCCTGGGAATGGCTCCTGTGTGGCGCATCTAACCACTCTCCTTGTCCCCTGATTTCCAGGTCCAGAGCTGTCTTCTCTTTGGGCAGTTGCCTTCCTAGTCCCTAAGGTGCTGCTGCTGCTCAGTGTCTCTGTCATCTTTGTCCACAGGAAGTGTCGAGCCTGACTGTAAGTTATGGATGAGGGAGGGACAAAATCTAGAAGACACACGGTCATTAGGGGGGCCACCCACAGGCCACACAGGGGCAGGGCTCACACGCAGTTAAGAGAAGGAGGCACACCTCCCTCGGTACCCTCAGGAGTATCATGTTTCCCTCTAAGAGGTGCCCAGCTCCCAGGAGATGGTGAGGTCCTGGAGGGGGTGGACTGCATCAGGGATTTCAAAGGGTTTCTCCTGGTGTTTCTGTGGAGGAGGTAGGCAGAGTGTGCTGAATGAGGAGCAGCTGAGTGGGTGGCTCCCTTGGAGACCATTTCTAGATCACTGAACTCAGGAGCTCCCTGGGACAACAGGTATCCACACTTAAGGTAATATTGATTAGTCCCAGATCAGCTCCTCTGAAGGCTGCTCCAACTGTGACCTCTGTGTGACAGAGTGGAAGGCCTGAGGAGGGAGTATGAGGACCTGGGGAGGAGGCTGAGGGGTCACAGTCCTAACTCGGGGGCTGTCCATCCCTTCAGGCCTGGCATCCCAGGAGGAGTATACCTGGGCATGTGGGAGGCATGCAGAGAACTTTTCCTGAATGATGAGCAGATAATTAAGTATGAAAATGTTTCCCACAGCTCCTTCCTTCCTCCCTGCTAGGTGTCACCGCCAGCCTCTACTGTCTCCTTCCCTCACTGAGGGCCCAGCCCACAAGAAGGACCCAGCTGAAAGTTTCCACAACTCTGCTCCAAAAGTCTTCTGTCCATGGAGATCTGCCTGCCCACATGTTCATGAAACCCCCAGAGCTGAATCTTCATATGTGATCCTGAGCAGAGATCATGGGGAGTAGCTCTGGAGACTGACTCACAACATCTCCCTTGGACATGAGAATTCAGTTCAGTTCAGTTGCTCAGTCGTGTCTGACTCTTTGCAACCCCAGGAACTGCAGCACACCAAGCCTCCCTGTCCATCACCAACTCCCGGAGTCGACCCAAACCCATGTCCATTGAGTCGGTGATGCCATCCAACCATCTCATCCTCTGTTGTCCCCTTCTCCTCCTGCCCCCAATCTTTCCCAGCATCAGGGTCTTTTCAGATGAGTCAGCTCTTCCTATCAGGTGGCCAAATATTGGAGTTTCAGCTTCAACATCAGTCCTACCAATGAACACCCAGGACTGATTTCCTTTAGGATGGACTGGTTGGATCTCCTTGAGTCCAACTAATACAGATCATCCATCACCTTGGACTTAGCCACGGACTATACACTGATACCCTGTGGAGAAATTATTCTGTCTTCTGGATTCTTGCCTTCACTTAACTCCCCACCATTGAAGTGCCTCTTTAGTTTTAAACCAAGTGCCATCTTGGTTTTAAGAAAAAATTTTCTCCTTCTCCATTTGTCTAGATAGCCTACTTCTCAAACCCAGAAATTAGTGTTTTGTTCTCTTTCTGCAATGGAAAGAGTAGTTTTCCATCAACTTGAATCTTTCACAATCCTTATGAATTGCTCATGGGAAATATGCTGTGTCCAGAAGCTTTGAATTCATCCTTGATTTCTCTTTCTTTTATGCTGTTGTTGTTGTTCAATCATTCAATCATATCTGACTCTTTCCAAACCCATGGACTGCAGCATGCCAGGCATCCCTGTCCTTCACTGTCTCCCAGAGTTTGCTCAAACTCGTGTCCATTGATTTGATGATGTCGACTAACTCATCCTCTGTCACCCCCTTCTCCAGCTGCCCTTAATCTTTTCCAGCATCAGGGTCTTTTCCAATGAGTCAGCTCCCCCCAATAGGTAGTCAAAGTCTTGGAGCTTCAGCAACAGCGCAGTCCTTCCAATTAATAATTAGGGTTGATTTCTTTTAGGAATGACTGGTTTGATCTCTTCACTGTCCAAGGGACTCTCAAGAGTCTTCTCCAGCACCACAGCTCAGAAGCATCAATTCTTCAGCACTAAGCCTTTTTTACGGTCCAGCTCTCACATTGGTACATGCCTACTGGAAAAGCCATAGGTTTGACTAGTAGTATCTTTGCTGGAAAAGAGATGTCTCCGCTTCTTAATATGCTGTCTAGGTTGGTTATAGCTTTTCTTCCAAGGAGCAAGAATCTTTTAATTTTCTGATTGCAGTCTCTGTCCACATTGATTTTGGAGCCCAAAAAAGTAAAGTCTGTCACTGTTTCCATTTTTATCCCATCTATTTGCCATGCAGTAATGTGACCGGATGCCATGATCTTTGTTTTTTGAATGTTGAGTTTTAAGTCAGAGTTTTCACTTTCCTCTTTCACCTTCATCAGGAGGCTCCTTAGTTCCTCTTTACTTTCTGCCATTAGGGTGGTGTCATCTGTATATCTAAGGTTGTTGATATTTCTCTTGGCAATATCTTGATTCCAGCTAGTGCTTCAGCCATTTCACATGATTTTTCTCTGCATATAAGTTAAATAAGCAAGGTGACAATATACAGCTTTAATATACTCATTTCCCAGTTTGGAACCAGTCTGTTGTTCCATGTCCAGTTCTAACTGTTGCTTCTTGACCTGCATACAGATTTCTCAGGAGGTAGGTAATATGGTCTGGTACTTACATCTCATTAAGAATTTTCCACAGTTTATAGCTCATTTTCAATTCTGCCTTCAAAATGGTAAAGTCCAGTAGTGAGATAGTAAACCTTTAACAATTGATTCTTTTTTTTAATTAATTAATTTATTTTAATAGGAGGCTAATTACTTTACAATATTGTAGTGTTTTTTGCCATACATTGACATGAATCAGCCATGGGTGTAAATGTGTTCCCCATCCTGAACCCCCTCCCACCTCCCTCCCCATCCCATCCCTCAGGGTCATCCCAGTGCTCCGGCCCTGAGCACCCTGTCTCATGCGTCGAATCTGGACTGGCGATCTATTTCACATATGATAATATACATGTTTCAATGCTATTCTCTCAAATCATCCCACCCAACAACTGACTCCAAAAAAAGAAAGAAAAGCCTGATTGGTAGTACATGCTAATTCTTTCTGTAAATACCCCCAATGTGGTCAATTTTAGGTTACCATCAGTTTAACAACTTGCTTGCAAAATTCCTCAAAATATCAAGTCTCATGAGCCAGTCCAAGCCTCTTCCAGCACACCACTGAACTCTCCATAATGTCCACATTCTCATCCCACCATCACTCCCTCGTCTCAGCCATCATCATCTCTTCCTGTATCATTGCTATGATCTCTAACTGGCTTTCCTGTTTTAGGCACAGTGAATTTTGGGGAATGTCAGTCAAATCTTACCACTCCTCTGCTCCCCACCCCCACACATATGCACCTCTCCCTCTCTTCTTTCCAACCTCTGCTCAAATTTCACTTTATCCAAGGCACCTTTCATACACTACCCTGTATAAAATGTCAGTGGTTCTCTTACCCTGGCATTCCATGAGCCCTTAACCTGGTTGATTTGTTTCTTAAGTACTTATTGTCTTGATGGTCTGTACAGAAGTTGGAAAAGAATTTCTAAACACAGAATATTTCAGAAAGGAATGAGTTGACTAAGAATAAAGATCAGAGATAATGAGAACACTGGAAGCAAAGGGGCCAACTTCTGACAGACCACAGAGAGATGACTGTTAAAACAGTGGGCCGGCTCAAGGAGAGCCATGCCTTTCATGGGTCAATAATCAACTTTTAACAGCCTCAGGGAAAATAAAATTCCTGCTGAAAGGATGGCAGTAGGTGATTGGTTAGGATAGGTATTTTTACCTAATGTGGGGTCAGGGAGAAGGCCAGTTTAGATCAGGAGTGGGGATGGGAGTCAAGGTAAAGGTTGGCAAGAGGGTCAGTCGGTTCTAGAGACGACTTTTGTGCTGGGTTCTGCATCTGTGGCATTGGTACAAGACCTCCCACCTGCAATACTGGTATATGGCTCCCTGCATATTACCATCTGACATACAAAGCGTATGCAGTCCTCACTTTGCATGGTAGAAAAGGACTATAAAAATTACTGAATAAACTGACAGTGAGCTCAGTAATCAATAGGAAAGATAATGTTCATTCTATGATGTTTTAAATTTGTTTCAAAACATTATAAACTCTCTGTCAGCTATTACTACTTGTACTTTGACAAATTAGAAACATTGAGAATTTAAGTAATTTATTAACATTTCTTTGTAAAAACATAAAAAATGCTAGCACCCTATTTACATTCTTCTTGTATAATTTACAACATTGTTGGTGTTGTTCAGTTGCTATTTGTGTCCCACTCTTTTCAACCCCTTGAACTGCAGCATGCCAGACTTCTCTGTCCTTCACTCTCTCCTGGAGTTTGCTTAAACTCATGTCCACCGAGTTAGTGATGCCATCAAACTATCTCAGTCTTTGTCACCCCCTTCTCGTCCTGCCTTCAATCTTTCCCAGCATCAGGGTTTTCAGCATCAGGGTCTCTTCCAATGAGTTGGCTCTTCCCATCATGTGGCCAAAGAATTGGAGCTTCAACTGCAGCATCAGTCTATCCAAACAATATTCAGGATTTATTTCCTTTAGGATTGACTGGTTTGATCTCCTTGCTGTCCAAGGGACTCTCAAGAGTCTTCTCCAACACCACAGGTTGAAAGCATCAAATTCTTTGGGGCTCAGCCTTCTTAATGGTCCAACTCACACATCTATACATGACTACTGGAAAAACCATAGCTTTGACTATATGGCCTTTGTAGGCAAAGTGATGTCTCTGCTTTTTAATACACTGTCTGGGTTTGTCATTGAAAGAAAGTTATGTGGCTCAAAATAGCCTGGAGTTAAAAATCCCCTCCAGGTCCTCCCCACCATTCTATGCAAAACAAAGAACTCTCTCACCCAAAGGGGAAAAAAAAAAAAACTGGATTTTTTTACTTTTTGAGGCTGATTACACCCAGTTCCCAGGCAGTCCAACCTCTGGCCGATCTCCAGAATTCCTTGCCCCAGCCATTTAAGAGATAACTACTCCAAACAACCTTGGAGAAGAACAGGCCCCCTTCAGACAATAGCTTTCCACATACATGCCTATATATACTTACTCTTTTCTTGGGTTAGTGCAGCAGCTCACTAATCTGACTGCTGTCCTTTCTCACCTCATTAAGGGTGCTCTGTTCCTGTAAAGTGCCAGTCTCATTCTTTTTCCAAACCTCGCTTTCTCTAACTCCCTTACCCAACAGTCATACCTTTTCTTTCAAGGAGCAAGTGCCTTTTAATTTTGTGGCTATAGTCACTGTCTGCATTGATTTAGGAGCCCAAGAAAATAAAGTCTGTCACTGTTTCCATTTTTCCCCCATCTATTCATCATGAGGTGATGGAACCAGATGCCATGATCTTTGTTTTTTGAACGCTGAGTTTCACTGTCCTCTTTCACCTTCATCAAGAGGCTCTTTAGTTCCTCTGTGCATTCTGCCATTAAATTGGTATCATCTGCATATCTGAAGTTGCTGATATTTCCCCTGGCAAACTTGATTCCAGCTTCTAGGTCATCTATCCCAGCATTTCATGCATGTAAGTTAAATTAATAGGGTGACAATACACAATCTTAACGTACTGCCTTCCCAATTTTGAATCAGTCCGTTGTTCCTTGTCCAGTTCTAAATATTGCTTCTTGCCCTACATACAGGATTCTCAGGAGACAGGTAATGTGGTTCAATATTCCCATCTCTTTAAGAATTTTCGACAGTTTTTTGTGATCCACACAGTCAAAGGCTTTAGCATATTCAAGGAAGCAGAAGTAGATGTGTGGGTTTGTTTTCTTTTTCAATTCCCTTGGTTTCTCTATGATCCAGCGTATGTTGGCAATTTAAAATTCAAGAAGGCAAAATGGTTGTCTGAGGAGGCCTTACAAATAACTGAGAAAACAAGAGAAGTGAAAGGCAAAGGAGAAAGGGAAAGATATACCCAACTGAATGCAGAGTTGCAGAGAATAGCATGGAGAGAAAAAACAGCTCTCTTAAATGAACAGTGCAAAGAAACAGAGGAAAACAATAGAATGGGAAAGACTAGATATCTCTTCAAGAAAATTAGAGATACCAAGGGAACATTTCATGCAAAGATAGGCACAATAAAGGACAAAAATGGCAAGGACCTAACAGAAGCAGAAGAGGTTAAGAAGTGGCAAGAATACATAGAAAAACTGTACAAAAAAGCTCTTAATGATCCAGATCACCATGATGGTGTGGTCACTCACCTAGATCCAGATATCCTGGATTGTGAAGTCAAGTGGGCCTTAGGAAGCATTACTATGAACAAAGCTGGAGGAGGTGATGGAATTCCAGCTGAGCTATTTCAAATCCTAAAAGATGATGGTGTTAAAGTGCTGCACTCAATATGGCAGCAAATTTGGAAAACTCCGCAGTGGCCACAGGCCTGGAAAAGTTCAGTTTTCATTCCAATCCCAAAGAAAGGCAATGTCAAAGAATGTTCATATTACCATGCAATTGCACTCATTTCACATGCTAGCAAGATTATGCTCAAAATCCCTCAAGCTAGGCTTCAGCAGTATGTGAACCGAGGACTTCCAGGTGTACAAGCTGTATGTTAAAAAGGCAGATTAATTTACAATATAAGAGTATCTTTTTTACAGCCCGGTGACTTATGCTCCTTTGGATCAGTTTCCAACATTTTATGCCTTGTACTCTCAATGTTGTGAAATCTTTTCAAAACTTTCTTTAATTTGAAGTATTTGCTGCTGTCACTTCTTTTGAGAAAACTTCACCCTTTTCCTCACCACCACTTTCCTCATTTATGTTATAAGTTTGCCTTCACTAAGTTCTTCTGATTGTATATCTGGAATCTTTCCAACAGTATCAAGTTACCACTCCATGGTCACCTATTTCTTCTGTAATCCATTTATTTTCCTCTTGAATATAACTTCCAGTCCCATCATTGTTTCCCAATGCACTTTCATCCTTGATGCCAATCCCCTATTATAATTACTCATTTTGTAAATGTCATGTGGGTTCATCACTGGAAGAGAGGAAACAACACAACTACACATCCTGCTGTTTCTGCCTAAACTGAGTAACAGAGTCACAGTGACCAAACTATAGACTTTCAAAGAATTGATATGAATGTTTATTGATCATGATGAGCATCTGTTAGTACACAGTGATTTGTGGGCTGAAGTAGAGTAAGCAGCTTTATGCAATTATTAGTCATACTTTATGCAATTATTCAGCTTTCTGTGGTAACTGAAATCTGAACTGTGTGTTGCAAGACTGACGTTATTCAACTAGACTGAAAGTCTTGCATGATGAAAAATGAACCCCGATGTATGTGTTGTCTCTTCCTCAAACAAGATGCAAATTCTATCAGTTCTATGAGAAGAGGCTGAATCCTCAGTTGCCAGATCACTTACTGCCACATATCAGGCCATTAATGTTTAATTTAATCAGTGAGTGAATTTGTCTTTACTAAATGCTTTATTTCAAAATAAAAATGATTTAATTCAATCACCTGGCTCTTCTGTTCTAAAGGCCTTTCATTAAAGGCTAATCTTTCTTCTTTGTGTTTAGAAATCCTATCAAAAATTCAATATCCTTCAGAAAATAAGGAAGTGAAAAACTAAAAGAAAACAAAATGAAAAAGCGAAAACCATTGATAGAGGAGTTTGTCAAAGAGGCTCAGGAACCAACAGAAAGATCTCCCAATGGAGAAAGCTGAAACAATTTGAGGAACAAATATATCAAATGTTAGAGATATATTTTTATACACACACACACATATGTACATATATTTCTGAATGTTTTTGTCCCTTCAAAATTCACATTTCAGAATATTAATGCTCAAGATGACCATGTTAGAAGTTGGAGCATTTGGAACACTACTAGTTCATGGGGAATTCTCTGTTATGAATGGGATTAGTACCCTTGCAAAAGAGAACCCCAAGATCTTCCTAGTTCCTTCTGCCATGTGAGATTCCATGAAATTAATGAGATTACATAAGAAATCTACAGTCCAAAACAAGACCCTCACACCATCATGCCGCCACAGTCATAGTGGAATTCAAGCCTCCAGAACTGTGAGCAATAAATTTCCAAGTCACCCAGTCTGTGATATTTTGTTATAGCATCCCAAATAGACCAAGACAGATTATAACCTCAAATAAAATAAATATCTATGACTCCCTATTGATGTAAACAAGTAACTGAATACATTAATAAATGGAGGAGAATATGTAAATATCTTTTGTACGGGAAAGTTCCAAATAATTTGTATAGACAGTTCACTCTAAAGAAGGGGAAACCCAGTTCAACACTCCTGAACTAAGGGCTGCACATTGTGACCCCCTTCCAGAGAGGACAAAATGGAAGAAGGAAAAGAGAGTAACTTTACAGTGGAGAAACCTGACAAATACAAGTGAGCCACTTTTTCAATAACCATAAACCAACATTATTAGGCATAAATTATTCTGTTGATGTGATGAACATGGAACTTTCCCTCTAAGACCATTTTTCCCAAAATACCCATAACTTCAGTTTAGTTACTGGAAGAGCATCAGAAAAACTGTAATCTAGGGACATACTAAAATATACTGGTATTCATCAAATTTGTTGAAATCATCAAAAGCAAGGAAAGTCAGAGAAGATTCACAGCTGAGAGGAGCCTTAGGAGACATGGCAAGTAAATGTACGCAGTATCCTGCGTGGGATCTTGGAAAGGACAAGAACTTTGTATAAAACTTAAGGAAGTCTGTCGTGGAATGAATGTTTGCATCCCTCCAAACTTCATCTGTTCAAGTTTAATCTCCAAAGTGATGATATTTGGAGGTGGGTCTTTGGGAAGAAATCAGGTCATGAGGGTAGAGCCTTTTCCCAGAATGTCACATAGTCAGAATTACGCAGCATGTAGATTTTTGCTTTCAATTATTAGTAGCATTTAAGATTCCTCCACATTTTCTCAGGGCTTGAGAGCTCATTTCATTTTAGTTTTGAACAGTATTTGACTATCTGCATCTAGCAGTTTCTTTTCCAGTTCACCTACTGAGGGTCATCGTGGTTGTTTTCAAGTTTTTGCAAGAATAAATAAAGGTGCTATGAACTTCAGGAGAATCTTTTCCAGGCCTCTCTCCCAGCTCCTGATACCTCAAATATTCCTTGGATTGTAGATGGCATTCTCCTGTGTCTTCACACCATCTTCTTTCTGTGAATGACAGCTAAATTAAGCTGTGCCTTAACTCCTGATTTCATGCGCAAAGTTTGAAATAACAGACTTGTTTTTTTTTTTAATCCCCTATATTTGTGGTAATACATTGTTCAGCAATAGAATACAAATGCACCAAGTTTGAGAAATCTGTCAGGAGAAATTCCTCCATAGATTTTAAGTCCTGCCCCAAGGCCACAAATGTGAGGTCTAGTACAAAGGCCACAGAAGTAGAGCCCAGAACCAAGGTCACCTCTGAAGCTGACTGAAATCCTTTGTAACCATTACCAAAATCCTCCTGATAATCACCGGCAGGCTTCCTGACCCAAATTAGGCAAAAATGTTCCTTCAGTAGTCACTCAATAGTGCCCTAACCAATCATCTAGTGCCAACATTCCAGCAGGAATTTTCTTGTCTTGAGACTATAAAAATTGGCTGCTGCTGCTGCTGCTGCTGCTAAGTCGCTTCAGTCGTGTCCGACTCTGTGCAACCCCAGAGACGGCAGCCCACCAGGCTCCCCCGTCCCTGGGGTTCTCCAAGTAAGAACACTGTAGTGGGTTGCCATTTCCTGGCTACTAATCCACAAAAACTGTTGACTCTCCCTGATCTGTCAAGAGGTTGGCCTTCTACACTCACAGCGCCTACATTGTCTCTATTTTTTGCTCTTACTAAACTCATTCCCATCTGAAAAGCTCTGTGTCTGGCAATTCTTTTCCAGCTGGCACTCGAACAGCCTCAACATTTGGTGGCCCATTCAGGGACTCTTATGGGGCTCTCCCTCTCTCTCTTTTCCTCTCTTGCTTCTTTTTCCCCGAACTCTCTGTGAACAGGCAAGTGATTATGGAACCGATTGAGAAACTCTGGCCAGGGTTACTCTCTGGCATGTTGCAAAGGCCCTACATCACACTGCACCCCAATAACTGGCACCCAAGTGGATGAGGGTGCCTTTCCTCCTTGTCTTTTAAGCTGAGGACCAGACCAATTAAAATTGCATGTTCATTGTACTGTGCTGTGCTCAGTCGTGTCTAACCCTCTGCAGCTTCATGGACTGTAGCCCATCAGGCTCCTCTGTCCATGGGAATTCTCCAGGCAACAATACTGGAGTGGATTGCCAGGCCCTCCTCCAGGGGATCATCCCACCCCAGGGATCAAAACCAGTTCTCCCACATTGTAGGTGGATTCTTTACTGGCTGAGCCACCAAAGAAGTTGTCAGGAACTTAAAAGCCGTTAGGGTGACCACCACTTATCCCATGACAGGATAAGGGGATTATGGAATGGGCCAGGCTATTAGAAGGTCTGTTACTAGCAAGAAAACTTCTGTGCAATGTCAGACGCATATTGGTTCAAGCAAGCACTGAGCCCACTTCCCTTGGCCACCGCCTTCCAGGTAGGACTACAAGGCAGATTCCTCAGCCTGTCTTCCCGCTACTTTCACTTTGCCTTCCTCATTCCAAATTTAGCCTAGGAGTTGTTTCTGAGTCATCGCAAAGAGTGCCTTCCACATTTCAGGAAATCACCATACACCAAGTCACGCTGGTCTGGGAACCTCTTTTCTGTCCTTGCCTGCCCCACCCCGCAGATGCATTTTCACACTGTTTGTGCCTAGGGGTGTGCCTAGTCTAGTTTGTGCCACTCTCTGTCGTTTGCTCGGGCAGCACCTCTCACTGTGCCGCTCCCTGTCGTATGCTCCAGCAGCACCTCTCACTGTGCGGCTCTCTGTCGTATGCTCGGGCAGCACCTCTCACTGTGCGGCTCTCTGTCGTTTGCTCGGGCAGCACCTCTCACTGTGCGGCTCTCTGTCGTATGCTCGGGCAGCACCTCTCACTGTGCGGCTCTCTGTCGTATGCTCGGGCAGCACCTCTCACTGTGCGGCTCTCTGTCGTTTGCTCGGGCAGCACCTCTCACTGTGCCGCTCTCTGTCGTATGCTTGGGCAGCGCCTCTCACTGTGCCGCTCTCCGTCGTATGCTCGGGCAGCACCTCTCACGTCGGATGTGACTGTTGGGACGGTTGGTCATTTGTGCCATTAGACGTACAGGGTCTCAGTTGCACACAGAGGGTATATTGGGACAGTTGGGACGTCTTCTGTGGCCAGTGAACTCTCAGTACCCCCATCCTAAGAATGGGCTTAGGTACATCTCAAGAACCTCCCTCAGGCTCCCCTCTAGGCTGTATTCTCAGGAACTGGAAAAAAATTGACCCTGAAAGTCTTAAAAAGAAGAGACTTGTAGTCTTTTGCAATGAAACTTGGAGTCGGTATGAATTGGGGAACCAAGAAAAATGGACTCTTAAATTACAACACAATCCTCCAACTTGATTTCTTCTGTCATTCCTTATGCTCAAACCCTATGACACTCAGTCAGAATCCAAATCTGAGGGACTCACGTTGCCTGTGTCTTTCTATTGCCACCCTATCCCCTCAACCCTCCTTCTTTCTCCCTCTCCTTCATCCCTTTGGCCCAGGACTTTTTCCTGTAATCAAAAGCCTGAAAAAACTCTCCTAAACATTCTAAAAAATCCCCTTCTAACTTCCCTATCTCTCAGGGAGGTAGAGGGATAGAAAATGGGAAGGAAACCAAGCTTCCCCAACTTTTGCAAGTTCCCTTATTCCTTCAGATTCTTCTGATCAAACTAAGACCTCAGTTCCCGCAAGGGACAATCTCTGCTGGGACAACATCTTATCAGTCAGTCTGTCCTTGTCATCAAAGCCAATTTGAGCACCATTTGGTCTATATTTTAGCTATAGAACTATGAATATAAAAAAGGGAGATGAATTATTTGACACTGGATGGCCATGACGCTCTTTAGATTCAGGAGAAAACTGGTAAAAATGAAATCCTTTTAAAATTGCAAAACCTGTTCTTTTTGCTTGTGCAGTTAGAAAAAGCTGGACAAAAAAAGTTCTTTTCTGGACTAGGAAATAGCCTGAAATTGACTCATCGTATCCTTGAGATACACAACCCACTCTGCCCGAGACTTCAGCCTTGGGCAAATTGGTAGAACTTCAAGCCAAGAAACAAAAAATAAAAACAAAGGGACATTTAAAATCTCAAGTGGAAAACTACGTGATATCTGTCTATCCGGATTTATATATGTCTCAGTGTGTGTCTTTGTCTTTGGATACTACTGCTAAGGTTAATTTGTAGACAAGCTCTAATTTAATTGACCTAAAGAAAAGTAAGCACTTGCAAATCAAACAATTTTAAATTCAAGAGAAATTAAACTAAATGAATTTCAGGTTCACACGAACTGGGAAATAATCAGTATTAAATTAATACCTGGTATTAATGCTTGTCTGTTAATCTAATTAATATAGACATGTCTTAAGGTTCATCAACATTGAGTAATACTTTTATTGTGCTTAGGTTTAATGTAGACTAAATATGATCTTATTGTATCTGTTACAAATTTGTCAGCAAAGGAAGTAACTCAGTGTGAAGCAACTTTTAAAGAAAGAAAATGTAAATGAGATAAGAACTTTGGGTGATTTTTGTTTCCCAATCTACAGAGTGCTGGCATAAAGGACAGTTCATGTTTGCTTAAGGAAAGTAAGATGTATGTTTTTAATAAAGAGGTATAAGAAATGGAGTTACATTTTATTAAGGGCAAAGGAAGTAAGTCTCACAGGTGGCTGTCTCTGAATGGACAAAGTGGTGGATACAGAAAGTGAAAAAAAAAAGTTTGTGGAATGTGGACCCCGAGAAAAGTTTTCTAATATATTGAACTGCCTTTGAATATTTTTATTGCAAATAACTACTATTTCACTGTGAATATAAGCTTGTAACAGACTGGAATTTGGTTTTCTCTCTTTGTTAAGAGAACAAAATTTTCTTGGAATGCAGCTTTTGATAATAGACTATGTGAATTTCTTTGCCTTTAAGTGATTTCTATTTGTTTTTTTAAATCTTTTGTTTGGTAAAATAAATATCATTTCATAATGATCTATGAATACTATGGCACAGATAAAACTCATTCTGCTTCTACAAACATTAACCCCTCTTTGTCAGTCTTTTGCTATCCTGATATCCTTGAAACATGGCCACAGTCTGTTCCTAAATCAGGGAATTTAGAATCAATAAAAAATGGCTGTGACTAAATAGTCAGGGCTATTGTTGTAGCCACACGTTCTGGGAAACAAACTCACTCAGAAGGACAATGCAGATAGTGGAGGGCAGTTTATTACACCGGCAGGGCCAAGGCAGAGTCTCCTCTTAGCCAAGGACCCCTGACCAGCATTTGTGAAAATCTTTTATACCCCATGTGTACGTGTCTGAACCCACCACTCCAAATTCCTTGAGACTTACATAAACCAAGGAAAATACAATCCCAATAACCCCATCATTCACGTGCTATGTGCTCATGTACTCAGTCAAACAGTTAGCCAATAATCAATAAACCCGAGGTTACACTCCGACTGATACAGAAAAATTTAGGGCCTGTCTGGAGGAAGGCGTGATTAATGTATGTTTTCTCTTAGGCGATGAGTAACTTAGATACGATCTTCAAGGTTCCCCTGTCTGGAGGGGGTCTTATCCTTCCTTCTGTCGTTGTTTTCATAGGCACTAAACAGAGTTCAGAGTCCATTGGAAAGGTGGCTGAGCATGATCAGCATGAACAGGCCTAAGATGGAGTCCAGGCCCTATGAATTCCTTCTTCACTATCAGAAATCCAAGAAAGTTGTTTGGCTTTTCCTAGCTCCCTGACAAACTTCATTTTTTTATTTGATGAAATAAAGCCTTTCCTGACTTCAGGATGTCATAAAAGAAAACATGTTAATAACTATTTGTGATACATCAGCAGAGTGGAGGCATTTTTGCCTTTAAGCCATGAAGTTATTCTTTAGAGCTGACACCCATGGGGGAGTTTACTCTGTGCCCTGCTGGGTGGAAAAACCACAGGCTTAGGTTGCAGATAGATCCAGATTCAAATCCTGTCTCCAAGTTACTGTGTGGCCTTGGGAAACTTACCTAAGCTCTCTGAGCCTCAGTTTTCTTAACTGCTGAGTGTAAGAAGTAACAACTATCACGAAGAATTATGAGGGTTTGCTGAGATATGTTACGGAGTCCAAGTTCATACCGCTCACTGCATGTTGTTCAGTCACTAAGTTGTATCTGACTCTTGTGACCCCATGGACTGCAGCACACCCAGGTTCCTCTGTCTTCTACTATCTCCCAGAGTTATCCCAAGTTCATATCTGTTGAGTTGGTGATGCTATTCAACCATATCATTTCTCATCCTTCCCTGTCGGAATGGCAGGCCAATAAACAGATGAGTACTGGGGCAAGGAATAGCAACTTTATTCAGAAAGCCAGCAGATCAAGGAGAGGGCAGACTCCTATCCCAAAGAACTATCTTGTCTGAATTAGAATTCAGACTTCTTTTATACTCAGAGGGGAGGCGCTAAAGTTGAAAATTTCCGGGTTCCTGTTACCTCCTATGTGTGTGCGTATGTTAGTTGCTCATTTGTGTCCGACTCTTTGCAACCCCGTGGACTGTAGCCTGCCAGGCTCCTCTGTCCGTGGAGTTCTCCACGCAAGAATACTGCAGTGGGTAGTCATTTGGGCTGTGTTAATTTCTTCCTTCCGACAGCTATTCACAAGTAGGCCTGGTCAAGATGTTTCCTAAGAGTTAAACAAAGGTATTTTAGCTTAATGCTCATTCCTCTGGAGGCAGGGCTCCCAGAGATGTGCCATTATGCATAATTTAAGCTTATAGACCATATCCCTTTAATGATTAACTTGTAATAGAATACAAAGATTCTTCCTGTTACAGGTATTACACTTAAAGCTTCCAGTCCAGTGTCCCCAGCTTTCCTTTTACCTTTCCCTCTTTTCTTCAAGGTCATCAGCTCTTGCTGAATTCCTAGTCTTCTGCTCTGTTATTGTCTGGTAACAGGAAATGTATGTTACAAAAGCATCTCCTTCCTATGCTCCACAGGGGCCTTGGAAAAGATGGTCAGGCAGAGGAGTTCTGCGTTTTCTCCTGCTGAATAAGAGTCTGCCTTTGTTCTGCTGGTCCTTTATTAATTTCAACAATTTCTATCGAATGCCTGTTCTAGACCAGGCTCTTTACCAGGCTCTGGGCTACAGTGGGAACAGGGCACCCAGGTTGATCCTTGGAGGTGTGTCAGCTAGGGTTCCTGTTCGCTGGGCTGGGTATCTTCCATTTCCCCTCCAGATCCATCTTCATCTGTCTGTCTGTTCTGAAAGGCTGACCATATCACAGGCTCCCTTGCTGTCTGGCATCTTATTGGACTCAGCTGCTGGCCCACTGGGGAGAGTTCAGAGACAGGGAGATGAGTGAGGTTGGAGGTTTGGATTCTTCTGGACTGCCTCCCACCCCTCAGAAAGCCACAGCTCCTTATAAATCATCTTTCTCTAATTTCTGCACTTTTAACCATTTGAGCCTCATCACCTCTTGGGTTTAGGGTCTTGAGTTACTGCACCATCCCCTGTGCTTTCTTCACATCTACACTTTTGAATAAAACCTTTTCAAGTACCTCCTATTGATATTTGAGTCATCTTGATTTGAGAAGTCCCTCTGTTTTCTGCTGGAGTCTGACTCAGTTGCAAATAATAAACATCCACGCTGGCTCTGATGTACATTAAGAAAGGAGAATTGCTCACATTCAAAACATTCACTGAATTTCTATTCTGTGTGAAATTCATGGTGGTATCTATTGAGAGTTGAATTGTAGTTAAAGGTTTCTCCATGTTGATTACATTCAAAAGAATTTTTTCCAATATAAAATCTCTGATATACCATGAGGTGTATAACTTTTTTTTAAAAAAGGTTGTCCATGGTGATTACATTCATAAGGTTTCTGCCCTGTATGAATGCTATGACACTCATGAGATGTGACTTCTGGCTCTAGGCTTCTCACTTTGATGGTGTTCACAGGACTTCTCATTCTGGTATGGATCCTTGTTTGGTTAAGAGGTGAGCTATCACTGATTCCTCCCCAACCCCAGATTCATTACTTTCAGAGCAGATGTCTTCACAGGGAATTCCAAGGTGTATGATGAAGTTTGAATTTTGACTGGAAGCTCTCACTCAGTGGTTATATTCAGGGTTTTAATCCAACATGAATGAACCAGGACAGAACCATCTTTCATCTTTGTTACAAGCAGATGACTTCATGCACGTATAATTTGCCTCATGATCCACCACATCTAGATTATGATTCAAATTCATTCTAAGTGCATCACATTGATGGGGGATTTATTTTTTAGAGAAGTATGGAGGTTAAACCAACAGGTGCATGCGTGTGTGCTCAGTCACTTCAGTTGTGTCTGACTCTTTACAACCCTATATGCCAGAGTCCAGCTCCAGCAGCCAGGGATTCAACCTGAAGGGGTAAGCGGTGTCGGTGAGAGAGAAACTGAGGCAGCCTCTCAGTTTTCTTGGACTGCCTGTTTATTTCAAGCTTATGATTCTCTTTTATACTTTTACAAAAGCATTAGGTCAGAGGTTTGATATTTTAGTTCCCATGGACCTAGATTTATTTTTCTCCAAAAATCATTGTTGCCCCTCAAAAGGAGTTCCTTCCTCAGTGATTCCCTTATCTACTTTTTCTCATGTGTCCTTGTGAATACACTGTAACTCATGCTAATGTCTGGGCTGCATACCACATTCCTCAGTTTAATTCTTGTCTTTCTAAGTCCTGTTTGCCCCTAGTATCCTAAGCTCACTATTTCTTAGAAGGGGCTTCTACCTAATAATATCTCTAAAGTCCCTAATTTCTATAAGCTATAGTAGAATATGCTAACACTACAGCAATCCTTAAATCTTTAGCTTCTAACTATTTTAATTATTCCTAAGCCCTAAATTCAGCAAACTCCTTTGCCATAAACTTTTCTCACAAATGGGCTTCAGATAGCAATCCCTCCCATGGCCTCAAGCTGCGGCCTGTGTGCTCACCCTGGAACACTTTTTTGTAAAAGTCCTTGAACAAATGTCAGTGATTAACTTTATGGATTATTCTTTGAGCACAGCTGCAGAAGGCTTTATGCCTTCTCATGCCCCTCTCAAAAACAATAAGCACCTTAATATTCTCTTCAGTCAATTCAGCCGAGGAAAGGGAAAAACAAGTCAGAATCACAAAGCCTAACTCCTTCATTCCGGGTCCGTGCCTACAGAACAAAGGGAGGGGGTTTAGGGCCGTGCCTCTATTTTGTCAGTAATACCTAACGCGGCTCCCGACACCTATGGACTGTAGCCTTCCAGGCTCCTCAGTCCATGGGATTCTCCAGGCAAGAATACTGGAATGGATTACTATGCCCCTCTTCAGGAGATCTTCCCAACCCAGGAATTGAACCTGCATCTCTTGCATTGCAGGCAGATTCTTTACTAACTGAGCCACCAGGGAAGCCCTCACACCAACACGTTTTCCAACATTCTCACCTTGGTCTGGATTTTCCTGTAAGAGAACATTTCTGGGGTGGAAAGCTCACCTGTTCTATTGTCAGTCTGTCAAGTCATCATCTTTTCAAAAAAAGTCATAAGCTGTTCTTTATGAGTCTTTCAATGTTATGAAGGAATAGACACATCTTCATAAACATTTTACCAGAAGGTGGGCTCCTTAGTTTTGCCATAAGGTGAGCTCTTTATATTACAGAAATCTCACATACAAATCTTTTCCCTCTCAGGTTCTGGGAGGGAATCTGCCAGTTAGCACCTACCTCACATTTCTCACTCCTTTGTCCATAGCTCTCCTCCTTGTTTCAACTTACAGATCACATCTGGTTTGCTGTCTTTTTGTTTGTTTGTTTTTTGGATGAGCCACTTGACTTGCAGGATGTTAGTTCCCCCGACCAGGGATAGAACCTGTGCCCCTGCATGGAGTTCTAACCACTGGATCACCAGGAAAGTCCTTGGTTTGCTATCTTGGTGCTCAGTGGAGAGTAGGGTCTATAAGTCCCCAGCATCATGCCCCTGTGGTCAGCCATCTGTCAATCCCTGCTGCCCCAGGTAAAATTCATGGCCACTTCTGTAAATGTTGCCAATGCCTTCTATTTGGTCCTTTCAAAGTCTTCTTGGGAAAAATCAGAGAAGGTGGATTATTTTGCAATTTATTTATTTTTGCTTATCTTGTAGTTCTTTCTGTGTTAGTTCACATTTCTTATTAATGACTATGGGCATTTCATAGCATTGATATGTCATAATTTATTCAAGCACTTGCTGTGGTATCTCAATCACTTCATAATAAAAAACAATCATTTTATAATAAAAATAATCTGTTAAGGATTTTAAAGTTTAAGCCATTTCCAAAGGAAAAGCTAGCATTTGTTTTTAAAAAAAGAAAATTACCAATCCTCAAAGTCTAAAACATTTAAGAATAGATTTTGATAAGATGGGCATACCTCTTTAATGGAAAAATCCAAACTTCTGAAAATCTAAAATTTCTTTTTCTGAAAAGAAAAAGACCAAAGTCTGTCTGAGTGTACATTTCTATGACTGGATAATAATTAGATGCTCAGTACACCAAAAACTTAACTAATGAAATTAAATGGGACAAGACATGATTGTTGCTGTCTGGGGAAAAAATTCCGGTAATTATTCATTCTCCACCCAAACAAAAGGTCAGGCTGTCCTACACTGTGAAGCCATCACATGGGCCATTAGCTTAACATTAAGCCAGAGAAGTTCTGCCTTCAGTGTTTTGATCCATTTCAAAAGCTACTCTGAGCACCTGGCACCTTCTTCTGCCACGTCCTGTACACACTATGCAGGGAATGGACCTCAGGAGCGTACAAACCAATGGAGCAAGTGAGCCCTTTATGAGTAAAGATGCAAAATCTGAAACACATGGTCCTTTTATCACTTGGAATCTGTAGCTTCCGCCTCTTGTCAGGTGCCTGAAAAGCTGCCTGAAGCAAAACTTGCCAACTGAAAGCGTTCTTGGAGATGGGTTTAAGTGAAACTGGTCCTCTGTCCCTGACACCAATGAAAGTGTAGGTGCTCCAGTATCTTCTGGGGGTGCTTTAGACTCTCGCTCATCCAGGTGGCTGGGTCGTTGGGCAGTGCACCTGGGACGGTGTGCATCACACCCTATTTACACGTCTATTCTTTTTGCAGGCTTCCCGTTTTCAACAACTTTGTTGTTGTTTAGTCACTAAGTCATGTCCGACTCTTTGCAACCCCATGGACTGTAGCCCACCAGGCTTCTCTGTCCATGGAATTTCCCAGGCAAGAATACTGGAGTGGATTGCCATTTCCCTCTCCAGGGGATCTTCCCCACCCAAGGACTGAACCCACATCTCTTGCATTGGCAGGCAGATTCTTTACTGCTGAGCCATCAGGGAAACCAGTTTTAACAATTTTATCTAGATAAAATCTACATACCATAAAATTCACCCATTCTAAGTGGGTCACTGAGTTTTAGTCATTTTGCTGAGTTGTGCAATGAGCTGTTTTTACTTGTAACAGATACGTGGGTTTTCTCCCCACACCAATCAGTTCTCCCACTTACTAGAAACCAATCAGTTCAGTCGCTTAGTCGTGTCGGCGGACTCTTTGCGACTCCATGGACTGCAGCACACCAGGCCTCCCTGTCCATCACCAACTCCGGAGTTTACTCAAAGTCACGTCCATTGAGTCGGTGATGCCATCCAACCATTTCATTCTCTGTCGTCCCCTTCCCCTCCTGCCTTCAATCTTTCCCAGCATCAGAGTCTTTTCAAATGAGTCAGTTCTTCACATCAGCTGGCCAAAGTATTGGAGTTTCAGCTTCAGCGTCAGTCCTTCCAGTGAATACTCAGGACTGATTTCCTTTAGGATGGACTGGTTGGATCTCCTTGCAGTCCAAGGGACTCTCAAGAGTCTTCTCCAGCACCACAGTTCAAAAGCATCAATCCTTCGGCGCTCAGCGCCAATAGGGTGTCCTGCAAATCAATTCAATTTGTAGTTTGGCGCCTCGCCCGGCCCGCTGGGCCACTGCTGACCTACCCCGGCTCCTAGCGCCACGCCCGCCGGGCCAGCCCCGCCTCCCCGCACCCCCGCGCGCCCCGGGGCCTGCCCCCGCCTCCTCCAGCCGCGCGCGCCCGCCCTCCCTCGCTTCCCAGCTGGGCCTGCCTGCCTGCCTGCTATGCAGGCGGCGGCGGCGGCGCGCTCCAGCCGCCCCAGTGCCGGAGCCAGGCCCTAGAATGAACGGCTTTTCGCTGGGCTAGCTGTGCTGGCTCTTCTGCTGCCCGCCCTGCCCGAGCCCCATCGCCGCCAAGCTGGCCTTCCTGCCGCCCGAGCAGCGCGGCCCTGGCACTCCCGCTCCCGCCTCGGCCGCTTCCACTCCTCCACCTCCGCCGCGGGCAGCAGTTCGAGGAGGAGGGCGCGGGGCCCGGCGCGTGCAGCCTGCACCTGAGCAAGCGAGCCGACTGCTCGCAGCGCTAGCTGGAAGCGGTCGAGGTCTTCTCGTGCACCGCCGGGAACAACCAGCTAAGCTGCATGTTCGTGCGCTGCGCGCTCTCCAGCCACTACACGCTGCTCTTCTCGCACGGCAACGCCGTGGACCTGAGCCAGATGTGCAACTTCTACATGGGTCTGGGCTCGTGCATCAACTGCAACATCTCCTACTACCTACTCCGGCTACGGCGTCAGCTCCGTCAAGCCCCCCGAAGAAGAACCTTTATGCCGACATCGACGCCACGTGGCAGGCGCTGCGCACCCGGAAAAATCTGCATCATTGAAATGCACAAAACTTAGCTGTCTGCCTCCCAGCAACATCTTCTTGCTGTCTTTATCAGCCTGTGATGAGCTAGCTGCAGACACTAGCTTTTCCTGGTGTGCTCTGGTATCTTACTATCTTTGGAGCATGGATTGCCCCATACACGGCGTTAAGTCCCGAGAACGTCATCTTGTACGGCCAGAGCGTTGGGACGGCCCCCACGGTAGACCTGGCCTCCAGGTACGAGTATGCTGCCGTGATTCTCCATTCGCCTCTGCATGGCGTGTGGCTTTTCCCGACGGCAGGAAAATGTACTGCTTTGACGCGTTCCCCAGCATTGAAAAGATCTCCAAAGTCACCTCTCCCGTGTTAGTTATTCACGGCACAGAGGACGAGGTCATTGACTTCTCCCACCGCCTGGCCATGTACGAGCTCTGTCCCCAGGCCGTGGAGCCGCCCGGGGTCGAACGGGCCGGGCATAGTGACATAAAGCTTTACGCACAGTACCTAGGGAGACTAAAACTTCATTTCTCACAAACTTCCCAATTCCTGAAGACGACGACTTGACATTACCTCATTGACTGTAAGCACGAGTCCTCCGTGTTACATATACTTTCACTGGACGGCGGTCATGGCATGATCACCACAAGGAAGCACCCAGCTTTTCCGGCATCCTCATCAGACAGCCGAGGACTTCTCGGTCTTTCGTATCCAGAGAGTCTACCGACTCACACATCATGTTAAACGGAATAGTTGTAACTTCCAGCTTCATTGCCTTGCAGGGCGGGAATGAGAGCTGAGTGGGGGGACCACTTTCTCATGCTGTAAGAAAGGATGCTCACACCCCTTTCTCCACCTTAGCCGTCATGTAGAATTCATTTATGCAGGACTCAACCTCTCTCCTTGGTGGCTCTCCCTGGTGGCTCAGAGGAGAAAGCATCTGCCTGCAATGCAAGAAACCCGGGTTCGATCCCTGGGTTGGGAAGATCCCCTGGAGAAGGAAATGGCAACCCACTTCAGTATTCTTGCCTGGAGAATCCCATGGACAGAGGAGCCTGGCGGGCTACACACGGGGTCGCAAAGAGTCGGACACAACTGAGCAACTTCACTTTTTCACTTTCAACCTCTCGCCTCCCGTGTTCTCAGTATTTGACCTGCAGCTCTCTTTCAGCCACTGGATTCATGGGTTCAGTCTATTTGTGAAGCTGTGATTAGTTTAACTGGAAACCATTGTGATGAAAATTCCTTCATTTTTATTGACATGCCAATCTTTTCCCCCAAACAAATCAATTAAAGGGTAATTTACTGGAACTATGGTGATTGGCCATAGTTCTTTCAGCCACTGGATCCATGGGTTCACGGGGTCACAAAGAGTCGGACACGACTGAGCGACTTCACTTTTTCACTTTCAACCTCTCGCCTCCCGTGTTCTCAGTATTTGACCTGCAGCTGTCTTTCAGCCACTGGATTAATGGGTTCAGTCTATTTGTGAAGCTGTGATTAGTTTAACTGGAAACCATTGTGATGAAAATTCCTTCATTTTTATTGACATGCCAATCTTCCCCCAAACAAATCAATTAAAGGGTATTTTACTGGAACTATGGTGATTGGCTTCATCAACTGGAACCATATAAATATAACTGGAATATTCTTAAACAAAATGAAACTTTTTTAAAGTGTGAGTTTAATACACTAGTCCACAGTTTTAATATTTGGATTGTCTGGTTGGTTTAACAAAGAACCTAGCCAACTTTCCTCTTTTGTAGGCTTTTTTAAAGTACTGTACATATTTGCAATCACATTGTGCATAGATTCCTATTGAGTAATTTTCTTCTGTCAGGCCACAGAATCTGTGACTGCAGATTCCTTGTTTGTAATGTAAGTGATTGAATACATTTTGTTAATATGTTTTTATTCCTGTGTTTTGCTATTAAATTTTTTATAACATTTCCAAGACAAAAAAAAATGACAAGTTTATGCTTTGAAAAATTTATGTAATTAAAATTTCACAAAACTAATCTTTTTAATTTAGGAGTTATTTGGGTTTTGACACTGGGGTTGCACCAACAGAAATGTAAGATGTTTAAAATTGTTACACTACTTCTGTTGGTTGGGGATTTGGGTTTGAGAGTTCTTCGGTTTTATTTAAAAACCTTTTTTTCCCCCCCCAAATTTAAAAGCCTTAAATGTACTGTAAGCCTCCGATTGTTGTACAGCTGGGTTGCAGGTGACTGCCTGTTTGTGTGGTGTTGCCTGGATGCAACACAGTGGTTGGTCATGGAATAAAGGATACATGGATCTGAAATTAAAAAAAAAAATTGTAAGAGTTTGTGTAGACCCCACAGATGCCAGGGCTCAGCCCCACAGACAGTCCTCATGTCAGACGTCAGTCTCAAATCTCAGGTTGTCACTTGTACTTCTCACTGACAAGCTATACTTTGGGACTTCCAGAGAACACAGGAAAATACTTACTATGACTGGTTTATGGTAAAGGGTGCAACTCAGGAGCGATCATGTGGGCATAGGGGCAAGGTATGCAGGAGGGGTGCTGAGTTCCCAACCTCTCTCTGGGCATGTCACTCTCTCAACATCTTGGTGTTTTCACCAGTCTGGAAGCTCCCTGAGCCTTGACATTTGGGGTTTTATGGAGCATCCATTATGTAGTTCTGATCGAGTAAATCAATAGCCAGTACTAACTCACTGTTAGCTCCTCTGTCCTCTCTGGAGGTCAGCACAACCCTCTAGTCATGCTTACTAGCCTCCTTCATAAAGCCATCTAGGGGCCCCCAACATGAGTCATTTGGCTACTGGACTCCTTCCTGAAGCCATGTAGACCTCTCATCACCCCAGAGACTCCAAGGATTTTAGGAATCATGTCCCAGGAACCAGGGATGAAGACCAAATATTGATTTCTTATATCATATCCAATAACACCACAATCCAGTGTTAGGGTATTTCTGTCACCCCAGTGAGATCTCTTGTGTCTTTTACAGTTAATCCTCATCCCTAGCTCCAGCTCCAGGTAACCATGGATCTACTTTCCATCTCTATGAATTTTCCTTTTCTGGATATTTTTGTATTAATGGAGTAATACAAAATCTCATGTTTTGTGTCTGGCTTCTTTCACTTGGTATACTATTTTTGAGGTCATCCATGTTATAAATGTAGTTCATCCCTTATTATGGCTAATATTTCATTGTGTGAATGGGCTGCATTTTTGTTTATCCCTCTATTAGTTGATGGACATTTGGGTTTTTCCACTTTTTGTTGTTGTTCAGTCCCCCAGTCAATGTCCAACTCTTTGTGACCCTATGGACTGCAGCAAGCCAGGCCTCTCTGTGCCTCACCATCTCCCAAAGTTTGCCCAAGTTCATGTCCATTACATCGGTGATGCCATCCAGCCACCTCTTCCTCTGATGCCCTTTTCTCCTTCTGCCCTTGATCTTTCCCAGCATCAGGGACTTATCCAGTGAATCAGCTATTCGAATCATATGATCAAAATACTAGAGTTTCAGGCCCAGCATCAGTTCTTCCAGAGAGTATTCACAGTTGACTGAATCCAGAGACTGACTGGTTTGAGCTCCTTGCTGTCCAAGGGACTCTCCAGCACCACAGTTTGAAGGCGTCAATTCTTTGGCACTCTGCCTTCTTTATGGTCCAGCTTTCACAACCGTACATGACCACTGGGAAGACCATAGCTTGACTATACAGACCTTTGTCAGCAGAGTAATGTCACTGCTTTTCAACACACTGTCTAGGTTTGTTATAGCTTTCCTACAAAGAGGCAAATGTCTTCTGATTTCATGACTACAGTCACCATCTGCAGTGATTTTAGAGCCCAAGAAGAGAAAACCTGTCATTACTTCTACTTTCCCCCCTCTATTTGCCATGAAGTAATGAGACTGGATGCCATGATATTAGTTGTTTTTTTTTAATATTTAGTTTTAAGCCAGCTCTTTCACTCTCCTCCTTCACCTTCATCAAGAAGCTCTTTAGTTCCTCTTCGCTTTCTGCCATTAGAGTGATATCATACACATAACTGAGGTTGTTGATGTTTCTCCTGCCTACCTTTATTCTAGCTTATAACTCATTCAGCCCAGCATTTCTCATGATGTACTCAGCATATAGATTAAACAAACAGGGTGACAACAGACAGCCCTGTTATACTCCTTTCTCAATCTTGAAGCAATTAGTTGTTCCATACAGGATTCTAATTGGTTCTTTTCCACTTTGGGGCTACACTAAACAAGGCTGCTAGAATATTTACATGAATAATATTTATTTTTAATAATAATAATCTGTACAGAGGAGAAAAGTTTCAAATGAAAGTGATATTTAGGTCATGATTCTTTGTTTTTTTTTAATTATTTTAATTAGAGAATGTTGTGGTCCTTTAATGGACCGGAACCTGGTGGTCTGGAGTTGACGGTAAGAAAGCAAAAGAGAGAAAGAGGCTAATATTCCCTGGGTTATGCACAGAACCAATAAAGCCCTAGGACAGGGCTTGTACCACTCACGTAGGCACAGGGTGTCCTCTTGAAGAGGTCTTGAAAGCCCGGGCAGGAAAGTGAGCTCAGCAGGCTTCCACGCTCCAGAGAATTAGCCAGAGGGTGAGAGAGAGAGACAAAGAGAGAAAGAATGACACAGGGACCCAAGTCTCTGGTGGAGCCAGGGCACTTTAATGATCTTTCAGTATGTATATATAGGCTGTTGTACAAGGAATTTCTTTTGACAATGATAGAGATCAGAAAACCAAATGTACAGCAACTGCTACCAAGGAATTAACAATGGTCATAAGGTCAGAAGACAATCCATACCTCAGGAAAGAGGGTCATGGCTAGGCAGTTTTGTCATAAGGAGAAGTTTACTGAAGGAAATCCATGCATGCATTCCATCCCATGACCTCAGTCCTGGGAGCAGCGTGCAGCTCCACTCATTCCTGTTACCAGGAACTGATAAGGAACAGAGGATTTGTGAGAGACAGATAACAGCACACAGGAATCCTCCTGTTAAACATTCCCTGACAGGAGAATCATTACTTTACAATATTGTCACAGTTTTTGCAATATATCAGCATGAATCAGCCACAGGTATATATGTGTCCCCCCTATCCTGAGCCCCCCTCTCGCTTCCCTCCCTACCCTATCCCTCTGGGTTGTCCCTGAGTGCTGACTTGGCTTGCTCTGCTTGATGTGTCAGTTCACACTACTGTTTTAAGTGTTAAGATGCTATTTACATATATTTCTGTCTGATTCATAATACTCATCCACTCCGTTAGTTCTTAGGAGGGCCATGGCCCAGAAAATTTAAAGCTGCCCCCTCTTGGTATTGCAAAACCAAAGACAAGACTAGAGATAAGAGACAAGCAATTCAGCAAATTAGCTTATGCAAGCCCTGAATGTTAGAAGCAAAGGACTAGAAAAAGCAAACTGTAGGTTGGCCTGATACAAAATGAAGTCTCTTTTCTGGCATGTATATTTGTGTTTTTGCATAAGGTCTTTTAAGGATATTTGAGAAGTTTAGAATGAATGTGCTAAGAGTTACTTGAAAATGTGTTGCTGTTGTTTAGTCACTAAGTCGTGTCAGACTCTTTTGTGGCCCCATCAACTGTAGCCCACCAGGCTCCTCTGCCCATGGGATTTCCCAAGCAACAATACTGGAGAAGGGCCATTTCCTTGTCCAGGGGACCTTCCGGACCCAGGGATTGAACCTGCATCTCCTACATTGCAAGTGGACTCTTTACCACTGAGCCACCTGGGAATGGCAACCGACTCCAGTAGTCTTGCCTGGAGAATCCCATAGACAGAGGAGCCTGCCTAGTGGGCTACAGTCTATGAGGTCACAAAGAGTTGGACATGACTGAGTGACTAGGCAGGCAGGCATATAGGCACCTGGGAAGCCCAGAAATGTATTGAGTTACCTAGAAATGATCAAGTATGTATATATTTAAAACATTTATTTGGCTGTGCTGGGTCTTAGTTGTGGCATGCAGGATCTTTGTTTGCAGCATGGGGACTCTTAGCTGCAGCATGTGGGATCCAGTTCCTTAACCAGGGTTTGAACCCAAGATTCCTACAATGGGAGTGTGGAACCCCAGCCACTGGACCACCAGGAAAATCCCTGTCAAGTGTATCTTAAGGGAAGGACAAGAATCCAGGAAACTGGCAAGAATGAGTGGATTCTGCAAATCAAGCCTACAAAAGTACTGGGGACAGGGCTGGAGGGTGAGTGGGGAGTGGACAGTGCCTGATTTTGGAAACAGCACTCAGGTGTCTGGTGTGGGACCTCCTCCTGCACTCTCACCCCCTACACAGCTGATGGCCCTGCCCCAGCTCCCAGGTGGGAGTTTCATCCAAGCCTGAGCACATGCAGTTGCCACAGTGATTAGCTTAGAGATGGGGTGGGCCTATGATTTAACTTAGCTGGTCTGAAGTTCTTCTCTTTTGAGTGGTGGCGCATGGATAGGGAGAGGATTGGGACAGAGAAGCCGGTTTTCTACTGGAGTCAGTGATGTGATAGAAGTCTGGTGCTATTGGGTCCACACTGTGGAAGGAAAAAAATAAAGCTGCCCAAGAAAGAAGCCAAAGGTGAGGAAATTAGTCTCATGAGACAGAGATTTCTGATGGTACCTCTTCAGTCCCCGGATGTAGGAGGACAAATATTAATAAATTCTTCCCTCTTTTTTTAAAAAAGCCAGTTAGAGATGGGTTTTTGTTGTCAGCAATTCAGTCTTGACTCTCCTCTTGCTTGGAATACATTGAGGTCATCAGAATTCAATTTAAAAACAAGAGAGTAACAAGCTGTCTCTTGTTCCTAAGAGAGGTGAAGCAGATTCTTATTTGTTCAAGTGTTTTCTGGCTGAGTCTTTGAACGCAGGGAGAGGTTTGTTTGTCTTTTCCCTGGATCTTTGCTTCCTTCTCTCTTCCTCTGCTGAAGAGGTGATCTAAGGTTGGGATGGAAGTCCGAGCAATTTAAAATCTACTTGGTGAAGAGTTCCTTACCCCCTCACGGAAGCTGATAAGAACAAGACCCACTCCTGTAACACAGATGAGAAAAACTGGCTTGGGATAGTGAGATAATTAGATCAAAGAGACACACTAAAAAGATCGATCTGCCCAGAGCTATCTATTTCTTTCCTTGCAGTCTGTTTCTTTCCCTGCAGTCTCTCACTTTGAAAGGAGATCCAGACCTTGCTTGTCCAGGGCAGTCTCTTCACCTGCCCCCTAGGCTTCCTGAGGACGTGGCCTCCCCTGCCCCTGGCATACAGTATGTGGTCTACATTAAACACTGGACAGATACTTGTGATGACAGAAGAGAAGACTGAGGAAGTGAGATGTGAAGAAGAAAAGGTAGACTTTGAAGCGAGTACATATTTTATGTGCTGAGTGGGATATTTGAGGCCTAACTTCTTTTTTAAAATTAATTTTATTTGTTTATTGTGGGCTGTGCTGCATGGCCTACATCTAGCTGCCCATCATCCGCTGACAAAGGCACATCTTTCCCTCCAGACGAGACTACCCAGAAAACCCAAATTGTGTTAGCATCCTTGCATTCTCTAGTTATGGAATCAGACCAAAGTGCTCAATCTGGGTTCATCTAAAGATCAAGGGGTCAAGGAGGGGGTGAGCGACACACAGCACTGGAAATGTTGATTTCCTTGTCTAGATTTCTGCTTCTTTTCATACCCTAATTAAGAAACATTTCCAGGGAGTTCTGCTTGCCTTATCCTCAGTAGAACAGGAAGGCAAATCTCAAGTTCCCTTGAATTATCTCCTCTAGTGGTTTTTGTTTTCACTTCTAGCTAATTCTTTTTGATGTTAACATCACATCTTATATGTAAACCCAATATGTAAGCCAAATCATAGGAGAATCTGTCTCCCTGAGCTCGAAGCCCTTCTCTCTTCTCAGTCTCTGCCCCTCTTTTCTCCCCTTCCCCGACCCACCTCCCCCTCGTGTTCCACCCCACCCCCATAGACCTCTGTATTTGTCACGATGATATTGTTTACAAATGACAGTAGCTCCTAACAGAAAGTCCAGGCATAGGACTAGCTTCAGGCATAGCTGGAGGCAGGTGCGCAAATGAGAACAGCTGGCATCCTGTCTCTTTCGTCTGCCTCCTGCTTTCTCTGATGGTGGCTTCATCCTCAGATACCACTCCTACAGCCCCGCGCAACTTGGTACCCAATGGTCCACGGGAAGGGGGACCGCTCTTTCTCAGTAGTTCAAGTTCTGAGAGTCTCCCTGGGCTGCTTTGGGTCACATGTGGCTGCTGTTCCCCAGATGTGGAGGACTCATGGACCAGGCACCTCCCTGTGGCTGATGTTGAGAGGGGTCTGAGTCACCTGATTTGCAGTCCTGAGGCAGCAGTCACCTGGGACCGCCGTGGACAGGGGCAAAGCTGAAAACCTCCCATCGAGTCCAGTTCTGCTAGCTGCAGGGATACATGACTGAAGCCCAGAGACGGTGACAGACTTGCTCACGGCCACACCAGACTAGAGACACACTGGGTCCCAAGCACTGAATTTCAGCTCCGTTTCCTCCGCTGACGCCCCCAGTGTTTTCAGAGAGGGACAAACCATTTTATTTCCTGATAAACAGAGATCTTCAAAGCACCTCTTGTGGCATCCACCCTAAGAGACCATCAGTGACATTGCTATTCTGTTCCCTCTGAGGATGCGTGAGAGTGCCAACCTTTTAAAACCCAGCGCATGTCCCACATGAATGGAATACGCATAGGGAAGGATTCTGTCCCTCCTGCACTTAGAAACCAAGAAAGAATCTTCCTTTCTTCTTTGTTTCTCAGTATCTATTTTTCAGGTCAGACCTGTGCTCTATATAACATTCAGGGAAATGAGCCAATTATCCAGGTGTTTCATGGGAAATGCATTTCTTTGGCTTGAGCAACTCACATCATTAGTTGCTTTCCACTTCCACTCAACTGCTGGCTCTGGGGGTAAAGAGGCTTTCTGTGTCACCTGATGAAAAAATGGCAAAAAGGAGAATTTGTAAGGATTTTTCTGTATATTCATTATTAATACTTCCATTAGAAAGTACACAAAGTTCTCTATTGGGTCTGAGAGCTGCTGGCGTCCCTTCAAACCTGAAGAGTATCACCACAGGCCACATGCTTCATCACACAACGGGTACCCGGGCGACCCATGGACCTAGGAGCCTGACTGTGGGCTGAGTCCCAGCTCTGCTCCTCGAATTCTGAGTAGCTCGAGTCTGAATGATTAACCTACTTTTTAATAAGTTTCTTTTTCTACAGGACAAGATTTTAATGGTTCTTATTACCTCATAGGGTTTTCCTGAGAATTCAATGAGTTAATATACCTAAGTGCTTAGTCCAATGTCTGGCACATAATAATGTCAGGTAAGGCATTTTATTATTATTGTCACTTATTTGATTCTCACTTAAGTGTTCTTACGTGAGAAAGGTTGAGTTCTTCATTTGAAGGGTTTGCTTGTTTTCTGCGTTTTGTCAACTGTTTCTTCCCAGTTTCTGGATTTATGTTGGTTCTGGGATGTTGTTGCTGTTGTTTAGTTGTTAAGTCATGTCTGACTCTTTGCGACCCCAAGCCCTATAGAAAGTCAACACAATTAAGCTGAAAAGTTCAACTTAAATAAGGACCACAGGTGATGATTTCTAGGGGTGCCATAAGTCAACACCTGCTGTGATTCTGCCTTGGCGAAAGAGGGTGCAAGTGAGCCCAACAAATGAATGAAAATCACAATGTACTTTTATTTCCAAAAATTAAGCATTTTTTGAACCTGACTGTCCCCTTGTTTAAAATGCACAGTGGATTTCCTCATGAAGGTCTGGGAAAGTGGTCATGGAGGAGACAGTGGCAGCATGATGTCCAGGATCATTCACTCCAGAAAAGGTTGCACTCCCAGGGCTACCCACAGACTTCGGAAGAGCAGAGCAAGTAAAATGATGAATTGTTTTCTTGGTTTTTATGACAGCTTGATGGAAGCTCTGTTATGAACATATGGACTCCTGGTTGTAGAAATAGTCCTTAAAGCCTCCCTCCACAGCAGCAATGACCCTCTGGGGCCATTGGGCCACAGTTCAATGATGCTGTTTTCAGGAGAGGTGCTAGGGTGTCCAGGTTGGACTTGGGGATGTGGGTAGGCACCTCAAGTTTGAATCTCCACTTCTCCACTTGTAGCTGAGTTTCTGTAGACTCCTGAGTTTCAGATGCCTCATCTGTAAAATAAGGATGAGCCTCGTGTTTGCCTCAAGAGGTCATGCAGAGATCAAAGAAGTGAGTGCCTGCAAGGAACTTAGCCCAATTCCTGGCATGGGGTCAGCCCTGCATGTGTATTTTTGGCTCTGCACTATACTTATGTATAAGTGCTCTGTGTCCCTGCTATTTAAAAGGATGTCCCCAGATGAGCAGCCATATCCTATGGGAGCTTGTCAGAGTCAGAAATTCAGAATCTAGAATAGCATTGACGTATATACACTACCACATGTACAATAGCTAGTGGGAAGCTGCTGTCTAGCACAAGGATGGTGCTCTGTGATGACCTGGAGGGCTGGGATGGGAGGGGATGGGGGGAGGCTCAAGAGGGAGGATATAAATATGCTTATAGCGGATTCACGTTGTTGTACAGCAGAAACTAACACAACATCATATAGCAGTTATACTCCATTTAAAAATAAAGGATAAAAAAAGAAATTCAGAATCTTAGGCTCTACTCCCAACCCGTTGAATGAGCTTCAGCACTTGAACAAGATCCAGGGTGATTCCAGCAGGCATTCCTGTTCAGAAGCAATGCTCTCAGCTAAAATGTATATAGAAAGGGCAGCTGGGTCCGTTTTGATTATGGAAACCTGTTGGCCGCATCATGTTGGTGCAAAAAGACATCAGCTCCAGGGCACAAAATATACAGTGACCCTGACTAAGGTGGGCATTTTGGGGCAGTCACATAACCCCTCTGGGATGAAGTTTCTTCATCTGTGAGGTGATTCACCTATGTTGGAGACTTTAATGTGAAAACTAACATAAAAGAGTGCAAAGTATGTTATTTTATCTTGTTTACATAGAAAAAAGGCATCATAATCCGTATGGCTGTCAATACCATTTTCAAAGAATTCAGTTCCCACTTTCCACATTAATTTGCTGAGTGGCAAAGACCTATTCTTTGGTGTCTCGATTATAATAGTGCAGAGTGGCCCAGGAATTTCAGCCTCGTATGTTTGGAAACGAAATGGGAGAGTTTTGTAGTTTGGCTAAAAAGCATTACCCTAGAAAAGATCAGCAGTGTGGTCAATGGGATGTTTGCACCATTGACAAAATAGTCATGGAATTGCAACGTCACGAACAATGGCCACAAGCAGAAGCAGGAGGATGCTTCCAGGTGGTACAGTTCAATGTGACACACGTTTATCAGCCACGAAAGCCTTTCATTATTTCCAAACATCACAACCAAAGCGAGACACAAATCATATTGTTCACATTAGCACAGATAAAATACAAAAACCCCAAAACATTACAGCACAAGAAAAATACACAGTTGTATACCAAAGACACAGCATAATGTAAGAATTCATGGGAGAGGGGAATTTGGGGACATCCAGAAAGTACAGTCCAAAGTCCCCTGGGGTGGAAGGGGGTCTGATGGATGCATGCAGCACACAGCTTTGGACAGCGTTCATCAGCAAAGCTTGCCCTGAGTTCACAGGAGTGAATCACTTTACTTGATACAGTATAGACCTTGATAACAGGGTCACCCAACTTCCACACCATGTCAAACAAAAGGAACTGCGAATTAGAAACCATCCTCCTTCATCAGATCAGATCAGTCACTCAGTCGTGTCCAACTCTTTGTGACCCCATGAATCACAGCACGCCAGGCCTCCCTGTCCATCACCAACTCCCAGAGTTCACTCAGACTCATGTCCATCGAGTCAGTGATGCCATCCAGCCATCTCATCCTCTGTCGTCCCCTTCTCCTCTTGCCCCCAATCCCTCCCAGCATCAGAGTCTTTTTCAATGAGTCAACTCTTCGCATGAGGTGGCCAAAGTACTGGAGTTTCAGCTTTAGCATCATTCCTTCCAAAGAAATCCCAAGGCTGATCTCCTTCAGAATGGACTGGTTGGATCTCCTTGCAGTCCAAGGGACTCTCAAGAGTCTTCTCCAACACCACAGTTCAAAAGCATCAATTCTTCGGCACTCAGCCTTCTTCACAGTCCAACTCTCACATCCATACATGACCACTGGAAAAACCATGGCCTTGACTAGACGGACCTTTGTTGGCAAAGTAATGTCTCTGCTTTTGAATATGCTATCTAGGTTGGTCATAACTTTCCTTCCAAGGAGTAAGCGTCTTTTAATTTCATGACTGCAGTCACCATCTGAAGTGATTTTGGAGCCCAGAAAAATAAAGTCTGACACTGTTTCCACAGTTTCCCCATCTATTTCCCATGAAGTGATGGGACCGGATGCCATGATTTTCATTTTCTGAACGTTGAGCTTTAAGCCAACTTTTTCACTCTCCACTTTCACCTTAATCAAGAGGCTTTTTAGTTCCTCTTCACTTTCTGCCATAAGGGTGGTGTCATCTGCATATCTGAGGTTATTGCTATTTCTCCTGGCAAATAGAAAACCTGTGCTAGAGACTCAGTTCTTATGAACAAAACAGCTTCCAAGAAAACTACAGGCAGCTCAGAGTCTAACTTCCTGAAACTACAGTCCAGCAGTTTCTTGAAACACATGTCCTCCCACCCATGATTCCCTCTCTTGTTTTAAAGACAGAAAAGGAATCATAGGAAAAATCGCCTTTTTGAAATAGGGAAATGTATGCCTTAAAATAGCAAGATATCAAAATACTTTGTACACGGGTATGTTCTGATTCTCCAAAGCACTTTACTTCTCTTTCATTAGAGTCTTGCAAGCTGCCCTGTGTTGAATGATTATAAACCCAACAACAACAAAAACAATAACACAAAAATAGAAGTGGGTTCCATTCCCATGCTATTTGGACGGGAGGAGGGCGGATGGAGTCAAGAAGAGGGGCAAACAGCATAGTATTACTTCTTCCACAAAGAGGTTGCTGGTTTTAGGAAGTTGTTTTACTGTAAATAGATTAATAGACAAGAAACTCAGTCTCTTAAGAGATGAGGGCAAAGCCATTTGAGCAGCCAGCAGCTAGGTGTTGGTATCTGTAACAGGTTTGCTTGAGGGAGATTCCAGCCACTCTTACTGTTACTGCAAATCCTTCAGTCCGTCTGACCTGAAACATGAAGGAGTGAGTGGGAACCATCACAGACTCTGGATGCATGAAAATGAATTCAGACAGCACCCGAGTGATCCCCATAGGTCCTCCCCCCTACCAGTGACTATTCAAGAAATCAGAGTTTGTGATTTACTCATGGTTAAGCCGGTAAAGAATCTGCCTGCAATGCAGGAGACACAGGAGACACGGGTTCAATCCCTGGGTCAGGAAGATCCCCTGGAGGAGGAAATGGCAACCACTCCAGTATTCTTTCCTGAAAAAGCCCATGGACAGAGAAGCCGGGTGGACTATAGTCCACAGGGTCACGAAAGAGTCGGACATGACTGAAGTGACTTAACACAATCGCTCAGCACGTGGGCATCCTTTCAGAGAGCCTGTTATATCCATGTTTCCCTTTCAAAATGCTCTCTGCAAGCTTAAAAACAAAAGACACAGAGGATCATGGCTAATAACACATTTTTTATGTCTTTTAAGTAGTTTTCTCCCTTCCTGCTAAACACCTGGGCTGGCTGGAGGGTCAAAGGTGACCAGACTGAGTACTCTTCCCATGGCCCCATGTCTTATCCCACATTCATGCCATTGCAGCTGCAGAGCATCTCCTTGAAGGTGTTGTGCAGCTCCAGGCTCCAGAAAGCATAGATCACCAGGTTGATGATGGCAGCGCACATGATGAGGACCAGGTGGGAGTTGGAGTGGGCGGTGTAGCAGACTCAGTGGGGTTGGTGGGGCAGGTTATGATGAGGACGAGGTGGAGGAAGAAGGGGGCCCAGCAGAAGATGGAGACCCCCAGCAGGCTGGTGATGGCAACTGCCCCCTTCATACACAAGTGCTGCTGGCCAGTGGGCCACCCCATCGGCGGGCAGCTGTGCAGTGATGTGCTCAGTGTGAAGCAGGATGAAAAGGAGCACGTGCACATAGAGGGTGCCCATGAGCAGCAGCATGGCAAGGAACAGGGTGAGCAGGCACACGATGACCATCTTGCTCTCGGAGTAGATAATGAACACCATACTGCAGACCCTGCAGCCCAGTCAGATGGCCGCAATCAGGGCCAGCACCTTCCACATGGTCATGATGCTGTGGTAGCGAAGTATGTAGAAGATGGTGGTGTACCTGTTGACTGCAATGGCCAGGAGGTTGCAGATGGGGGCCACCAGGGAGATGCAGATCATGGAGTCAAAGACATTGTCCATGTGCTGGATGAACTGGTCCTTGAAGGTCTGGTAGTCGCTGTTGACCACGGGGATCGTGAGAGTCTCCAGGGCATTGGACATGCCCTGATGGACATGCATATCAGCCATGGCCAGGCTGCAGAGGAAGATGTACATGAGGGAGTGCAGGTTGCCATTCCTGACCACAGCCAGGATGACCAGGATGTTTTCCAGAAGGCTGATAATGCCCAGGGCCAAGAAGACCTCAGGCTTGAGGAAGACCTGTTCGTAGAAGCTGCTGCTGCTCCGATTGCTGAAGTTAGGGGCTGCGAGATGCTCTGAGCTGGTAGGTGTGATGGTTGAGCAGAGTGCAGATAGCACGAAGCATCCATTGCTCACAGAAGGCTGGCTGATCGGGGCGGGAACTCCAGCAGGGTCCTGAGGCTGCAGTTGCTGCTGATTTCAGGAAAGAAAAAAATTCCTTCCACATTCTTCTTTTAGATGCTTTTCCAGTGCACTCTTGGATTTTGTTCTTCCCCAGAATAAAAGGATGGAGAAAGGGAGAGAGAAAGAGAACAATAGGGAGAGAGAGGAAAAAGTCAGCTTGGAAACGTAGAGTACTTTCCTCTGCTTCTCCAGGATGAGCAGTTTTAATAGAAACTCTTCTCTCTCTCTCTCCCTTCTTACCTTCCTTCCGTCTCTCTCTCTTTTCCCCTCTCACATCCCCATCTGGGAACAGAAACCCAGCCAATGGCTGGTACAGTTACGGCAGTTTTCATTGTAAGTCATGGGATGTGGTACCTGTTGTTAGGAGTGAGGGTTGAACATTCAGTTTATACACATTGGCTGGAAGCAAACACCTCCTACTTAATCTTCGGTGCAGCAAAATGACCAGTGAGCACTGGGCGCCTCTCTGACTGACAGCAGTGCTGACTCCCAGGGCTTGAACCTGGAGATTCAAAAGCAGCCTGGTGCCCTCTACAGGCCAGACTGTTCATCTCTCCTTTGGCTGGGCTGAGCAGTTTCTGTCTTGAAAACAGCCACAGCCATCTTTTCATCCATTTATTTGCTCATTCTTTTTTTTTTTAGATGGCAAACATTTACTAAATGCCTACCATGTGTCGAGTTTCTGCCCCGTGCAGGAACATCCTTGTTTCTTCCAAACTCAGAGTCTGGGGTGGAAGACGAGAAATCCAGCAGTTTTATTATAGGGGGATACATACTTGAATCGGGGAATGCCAGGGGCTGGGGGAGTTCAGAGGGGACCCCCTCACCTGAGAGGTCAAGGGAAGTTCCTGGAGGAAGAAGCCTCTCAGCTATGACTTCAAAGAACAGAGAAGATGCCCAGTGGTGAGGCGGGGGCTGGGGTCGAAGGAGGTAGAAGAGGATTCCCAGCAGAGGGAATAACATGCTTACAGCCTGCAGGCTAAAAGCAGTGTTTCTGCACCCTGGACGAAGAAGTCGTCTGTAGGATGTAGTCACGGGGATCGCATCTGACCTCCTGAATCAGAATCACCAGGGGCAGGAGGTGGGTAGGTGTGTCTTCACTTCTTAGCGGGTGAGGGAGGACATAGCCAAGAAGGTTGAGATCTATGGAAAAGAAAGCTTGGTGCTTCTGAAGGACTTTAGTTTTCTCTGGCCAGAGTGTGGAGCCAGGAGACATAATTTGAGAAGTGAGCCTGCAGTTTTTTCTTTCCCTAAGTAGAGAAAGGCCAGGATCCTGAAAGGCAGTCTCAGCTGAGTGTGGGAGTTTTGGACTGTATCCAGAAGCCAACAGGGGGCTGTGGAAGAGAGGAGGTGGGGTTTGCAATTTAGAAAGATTCCTCATTGCCTGATGGGGACTGCCTCAGGAGAGGATGAGTCAGGAGCCTGGGGGGCCAGGGCTGCAGAGATTCACAGTGAGACGATGGTGGCCTGAAGCAAGGAGGTAGCCACGGGGCCATGGAAGGAGTGGACAGAGATGCTTGGGGTGGTAGGTTCTGGAGATGTGAGCGTGATGGATTGGGACAGCGCAGGGAACACCTCTGCTTCCTTCTTAAGTAAGAGGAAAACCAGAGATGGAAAATGTATTGGTTGGCCAAAAAGTTCATTCAGGTTTTCTGTACATCTAATGGAAAAACCTGAACGAACTTTGTGGCCAACCCAATAGAAGGCAGAATTTAGCAGCTGACTTTGATACTTAGTTCATGTCAGATGTGATGCTGGACAGGAGGATGATGTAAACTCTGGACACAATGAGTCTGCTTCCCTGGCCCTCCTGGCCCTGTACCTGCATATCAATTACAGGTAGACTGATGTTCTGATTATCCAACTGTCAGCTAACTGTGTATGTGAGTGTGACTGTGTGTGTATTAGATAGAAGAAATGTGCATATGAAATAGAAAACAACTTAGAATACTTATGAAACTGCGGGGGTGGAGAGGTCTTAAGATAGACAACCAGATGGGGGAAGGGATAGTTAGGGAATTGGGGATGGACAGGTACCCACTGCTATATTTTAAATGGATAACCAACAAGGACCTACCATAAAGCACAAGGAACTCTGCTCAGTCACATGTGGCAAACTGGATGGGAGAGGAGTTTGGAGGAGAATGGCTACATGTACATAGATGACTGCATCCCTTTGCTGTCCACCTGAAAATATCACAACATTGTTAATCGGCTATATCCCAACACAAAATAAAAAGTGGTTTTTTTAAAGAAAAAAAGAGGCAACCAGTAATTAAGTGTGAAAATGTCACCAAAGTCAGAAGACAAACAGGAAGAAAAGACTTTCCATAGGCAAAGATTACTGTCTCTTCAATACAAAGGATACTCTCACATTAATAAGAAAGAGATGATTTACCTCTTAGAACACGGGGCAAAAAACAGGGATAAGAATTCACTGAAGAGGAAGTGCAGGTGGCTAATAAACTTATGAAAAGATATTCAGTCTTCTGGGGAATCCAAGAAATGCAAATCAAACTTCAGATTGACAAGGGTGGAAAAGATATCAAATTCAGCAGAGGGTGTTGGGAGAAGAACACTCTCGTGCATTTCCAGTGTTTGTGGATAGTCTCATCATTTTCAGTTTCTACTAAAATAAAAAGAAATGCAGCTGAGTGTGGATCTCAGTCTGTGAACTGAGGGGCATGAGAAATACTTCTACTGATTTTCAGCAAAGTGACTTCATTTCTGATGCTAAACCTCTCATGTTCCAGGTTGCAGAAAACATAGTCCTAATCCTTGTGGAGGTTTCTCTTCCTCACCCCCTGGGTCACATCCAGAGGTGTATTTATACTGTCCTGTCTGTGGTTTCGGGGGCCCGCATCTTACCTGTGGGAGAAGGCAATGGCACCCCACTCCAGTGTTCTTGCCTGGAGAATCCCATGGACAGAGGAGCCTGGTGGGCTGCAGTCCATGGGGTCGCTAAGGGTCCGACACAACTGAGCGACTTCACTTTCACTTTTCACTTTCATGCATTGGAGAAGGAATTGGCAACCCACTCCAGTGTTCTTGCCTGGAGAAGCCCAGGGATGGGGGAGCCTGGTGGGCTGCCGTGTATGGGGTCGCAGAGAGTCGGACACGGCTGAAGCGACTTAGCAGCAGCAGCAGCAGCAGCAGCATCTTACCTGTGAAGATCAGACTACTAGATTTTTGCCCTGCTCTGTGTTTGGCCTGGGCTGAGCACCGACCATCTTTCTCTGCTTCTGTTCTCTGTTTATGAGCATCGTTGAGAGTGAGCAGGAGGGACCCGCACCCTCACACCTAAAGAGTGTTGATTTGGTCTCCTCTAAGCTCCACTCTCCGCTTTCCTGGGGGAGTAGCACAGACACAGCTACTTTTAAACTTAAACTGTAGTTTGTTTTCTACTTCTGTGACTCTACTTCTATTTAGTAAATAAGTTCATTTGCACCCATTTTTTTAGATTCCACGTATAAGCAATATCATATATTTGTCCAAATATTTGAATCCCATGACTTGAAGAAACTTTTATTACATAACTGCTTTTAAGATTTACTTATTTATTTTGTTTTTATTTTGTTTTTGTCCATACCACGCAGCATATGGGACCTTAGTTCCCTCATCAGGGATTGAACCCACAGCCCCTGCAGTGGAAGTGCAGTATCTCAACCATTGGAATGTCAGGGAATTCCCTAAGATTCATTTTTACTTATACTCAAGGTTCCTAATATTTTTATGCCTGTAAATTTTGCTTTACCTTTTTAAAATTGAGCTATAGGTACCAGAAAATTCATGATTTTGAAATATACAATTCAGTGGGGTTTTGTTTGTTTGTTTTTTGGCATCTTCACCAAGTTGCCCAGCCAACACCACTATCTAATTCCAGGACATTTTTATCACTTCATCCCCATTAGCAGTCACTCCTCGTTTGCTACTTCCCTCAGTCTCTAACAACTGCTAATCTACTTTCTATCTCTATGTGACAGTAAAAAATATGCTCATCGAGGCTGTGTTTAACTTTTGGATCACAAAACCCTCCATTTTCTGACTTTCTCATGTTTCAAATTCTAAAACAAACAAACAAAACCAATAGCTGTAGGTGAAAATGTAAACTGAACCAGCCAACTCTATGGAAAACAAAGTGGAGGATCCCTAAAAAACTAAAAACAGAGTTACTGTATGATCCAGCAATCTCACTCCCGCCTGGGCATATATCTGGAAAAGATGAAAACTCTAATTTGAAAATATACACTTACCCTAGTGTTCATAGCAACACTATTTAGTAAAAACATGGAAACAATCCAATGCCCAACAACGGATGACTGGCTTAAGAAGATGTTTATATACAACGGAATATTACTCAGCCATCAAAAGGAACAAAATATTATCATTTGCAGAATGTGACTAGACCTAGAAATCATCATACTAAGTGAAGTCAGTCAGCAAGAGAGAGACAAATATTATAAGATATTCCATAAATGTAGAATCTAAAAAATAATACAAATGACTCTACAAAACAGAAACAGACTCACAAACATAAAAAACAAACTTACGGTTACCAAAGCATAAAGGGAGCAGGGAGGGATAAATTAGGAGTATGGGATTAACAGATACAGATACTGGATACAGATACAGATACTGATACTGGATACAGATATAGATACAGATACAGTATACAGATACAGATTAACAGATACAGATACAGATTAACATATACTATTATACCTAAAATGGATAAGCAAAAAGGATTTACTATGTAGCACATCAAACGATCTTCAATATCTTATAATGACCTATACTGGAAAATAATCTGAAAATATATATAATTGAATCACTTTGCTGTACACCTGAAACTAATACAATATTACAAACTAACTATACTTCAAAAAACAAACAAAAAGCCACAACAAAAACCCAACTATAAATTCTTCTGTATTAAAATTCAGTATAAAAGTGGTAAAGTAAGAACAATCAAAACAACGAAACACAAACCTCTTCCTCTTACTCTCTTGAATTTCAAGATCTTATGAATAGAGAGTGAGTTATTCTGTTTTCTGAACACTTCAGTGCAAGGAACAGATCAAGATACTTTTTTTGTGTGTGGTTTTTAAAAAGACCTTGAAGAAGGAAATGGCAACCCACTCTGGTACTCTTGTCTGGAAAATCCCATGGACGGAGAAGCCTGATAGGCTACAGTTGATGGGGTCACAAAGAGTCGGACACGACTGAGTGACTTCACTTTCACTCACTTTCTTAAAAAGAACATTCGTTCTTTGCTCTCTGCTGAAACCTCTTTTGGAAACTTAGGGTAAAGTTTTGCTTCTCCAAGTCCGTTTTCCTATGGTTAGTTTGACAACTGTAGCAACTGAGTCAAATTAAGCAGAAAAAGCAGTTTTCTGAGGTAGAAAAACAAAAGATCCATGTTGTTCCCAGTTCTTCTGGTTAAAGGACCAGATATGATGAATTAAAGCCCTCCATGGTATACAGACAAAATCTCTCTATATTTTTGGTTGAAAAAAATCAGTCTTAGCACTTTGTAGTTATACTGTTTTTTCAATCATAGAATTAAGTGCCCTTAACGTTCCTCACCTCCTCTTGTTACCTTTGCCTGTTTAGCACCTGAGTCCTATGTTCTGAGTGTTGTGTTTCTTGGTGAGGAGGGACATTGCTCTGATGACATTACAGGGCTGGGGACTATGCCACTGAGTTGTCTCACACCAGGACAGATGCTCTCAGACTAGAGCTTCTCAACCTTTGCTGTGCATCTGAATCACCCAGGCAATGCTGATGCTGCTCCACGGACTGTACTGTGAGTAGGGAGGACAGTGATCTAATCATTTGCAGACATAGATGGAGAAGCTGTGCTAGGAGAGCCAGCTATGTGTGGAGTTCACTCTATTGGTGTGGAAAAGGAGCACCCCATTCTCAAAGGCCCAGTGGATAGGATGCCCCAGTTGCTGGACTTGGTGTGTGACCAGTGTCGGTCACATAGGGGGTTGCCCAGAAGCATAACTCAGGCATCGTTCCTGTTGTGTGGCCTCTTAGCTCAATGTTCTGACATCCCCAGAAAGGTTGTGAGCCACTCAATATCATTTAGTAAATTTCTCTTCTGTTTAAATTAGCCAGAGTGGGTTTCGTTACTTAGAACCAAGAATCTGACCCACTCTTGCAATCCAATTGGGGTCAATAGGTATTGACGTATTGACTACCTGGAGGGCTGGGTAGTGAAGAATCCACGGCTTCATCCCACTTGGAAAAAGAGTTCTGGGATATACTGGTGATGAAGACCCTGATGCTGGGAAAGACTGAAGGCAATAGGAGAAGAGGGTGGCAGAGGATGAGATGGTTACATAGCATCACTGACTCAGAGGACATGAATTTGAGCAAATTCCAGGAGATGGTGAAGACAGAGAAGCCTGGCATGGTGCAGTCCATGGGGTTGCAAGGAGTCAGACATGACTCGGCAACTGAACAACCAGAGCTGATACAGGACTGGAAGCCCGCACACTGTGCTCTGACATCCCTGTATCACAGTCTGTATGAGCTTCCTTTTCCTGCTCTAACAAGCCATCCCAAACTTAGCAGCTTAAAATATCAGAAATGTATTCTCTCCTAGTTCTGGATCAAAAATCCAAAAGAGGTTGGCAGGGCTGCATTCCTTCTGGAGGTGACAGGAGAGAAGCTGTTTTCTTGCATGCCCCAGCTTCTAGAGGCCACCTGCATGTCCCAGCTCATAGCCCTTTCCCCCTGTTTCAAAGCCCACCTTGTCATGTCTTTAAATCTCCCTCTGACTCTGACCTCTGTCATTACATCTCCTTTTGTAACTCCTGACACTACTGCTTCCCTCACTACAGGAACCCCTGTGATTACACTGGGTCCACTAGGGTAATCTAGGATCACTTCCCATCTCTAGACCCATAAGCTTTTTTCCTTTTAAGTTTTTTATTTATTTAATATCTTATTTTATTAAAACATTTTTATTGGAGTATAGTTGATTTAAAATGTTGTTAGTTTCTGGCTGTATAGTAAAGTGAATCAGTTATACAAATACATATAGCTACTCTTTTTTTTAGATTATTTTCCCAGATAGGTCATTACAGAGTATTGAGTAGAGTTCCCTGTGCTATACAGTAGATCCTTATTAGTTATTTATTTAAATATAGTAGTATATCGGAGAAAGCAATGGCACCCCACTCCAGTACTCTTGCCTGGAAAATCCCATGGGCGGAGGAGCCTGGTAGGCTGCAGTCCATGCTAAGGGTCAGACATGACTGTGCGACTTCACTTTAACTTTTCACTTGCATGCATTGGAGAAGGAAATGGCAATCCACTCCAGTATTCTTGCCTGGAGAATCCCAGGGACGGGGGAGCCTGCTGGGCTGCCGTCTATGGGGTCGCACAGAGTCGGACACGACTGAAGCGACTTAGCAGCAGCAGCAGCAGCAGAAGTGTGTATATGTCAATCCCAACTTTTCAATTTATCCCTCCCTGCCTTTCCCTCTTGGTACCCATCTGTTGTCGTTCAGTTGCTAAGTCGTGTCCCAGTCTCTAACCTCATCCCTGCATTTCTCTCAGCCAGAAGTCCAGACGTAGGGACAGATCACCCGCTGTGGTAGCTCCATGCTGCTTCCCATGGGGACAGGTGCCAGGCCCTTGTGCCCGGAGCCTCTGAAAGATAACCCTCTTGTGATGGGGGGGAAGTGAACTTCCTCCCCTGCCCTTGGTCAGAATCCTCCAGAGACTGTACATCCACCCTCTGGGGTTAAACTGAGAGTCAGAGCTGTGGGTGGAGTAGGGGAGCACCTGAGAAGGGGGAGAAGGCTCTGGAGGTGTCAGATCATCAGTCCTTCAGCTGCCACACGGACACTCCCAGACTAGGCAGTGCTTGTCTTCCACTTTAAGGAAAACCCTCACTGAGGATGGTGTCCAGCTCTGAGTGAATTCCACTCGAGGGTGTGGTCTGACTGCTTTCATCAGCTTCTACCCCGTTCTGCAGGGTTGCAGGGGGAGATGAGGGGAACATCCTGTTCTCTCTTCTTCTCTAGAATCGGGGTTTCCTATAGAACCCGGTGGCAGGCTGGGTTCTCCAGGTTGGAGGTGGGCGGGCAAGAACTTTTCTGTAGGAGTGCTTGACTGTGTGGGGAGGAGGAAGCAGGATGGGGTGGAGGGGAGAGTTGAACTTGCCATTGCAATGTGGTCCTCAGCCAGTCCTGCAGCAGCCCAGAGCTGGAAGGGCTGGCAGAGCCGGACTGACCTGGGAGTTTGCACCCCAGCATCCAACGATCGTCTGTGTGGAATTCCCCTGCCCACACAGCCTCATGCAGACGTCCCACTTCAGCTAATGACCAGTGAGTCTCAGAGAAGGACTTGGCTGCTTGCTTCTGGCCCCCAGCTCTCCCCACGCTGAGGAAGGCTCTTTCGACCCTGGAGAGGGAGGGGGACTGTGGGTCACGGCTGCCCATTCATCACAACCCCGTCTGTATCTATACAATGCAAGTGCCTAAGAGCACACCATAATCTGCCTCCTTCTGTCAGGTCCGTCTAAGGAGGATTCAAGTTCTAAAACCAGACAAGAAGACAAACCCCAGAGAGATACCCCCACCAAAAGAGGACAGAAACCAATGGAAGGAAGGGAAGATTCATGGCTTTCAGCTCATGGGCATCTGGCTTATACTTACTGACAGCTGTGCAGGCTAGAATCTCCATCACTATTAGATGGCTTCTCTTTCTCTCTGTAGAACATTCCAGAACACATGGAGCTGTGTTTGCATGTGTCAAATGTGCTTGCTCTGTGACTCCAACACAGTAGCAATAACTTTTTAAAAAATTTATTTGGCCACTCTGCATGGCATGTGGGATCTTAGTTCCCTGATTGGGGATCAAACCCATTCCCCCTGTATTGGGAACATGATCTTAACCACTGGACCTCTAGAGAAGTCCCCAACAATACTTTTTGGTAATATCACCCTGCCCGGGACACACTTCTTGTCCATATTCCCTGCATGCTGTGCTCTTGAGGAGCCCAGAAGTGGTGTATGTGGCAGAACACATAATATACACAACAGAGTGTGCCAAGTGCTGTAAAAATGTAATAGCTGAGACCAGGTTGCTGTGCTGTGCTCAGCTGTGTCCGACTCCATGACCTGGTGGTCTGTAGCCCACCAGGCTCTTCTGTCCATGAAAGTTTTCAGGCAAGAATACTGGAGTGGGTTGCCATTTCCTCCTCCAAGGGCTCTTCCCCACCCAGAGATCAAACTCCCATCTCCAGCACTGGCAGGCAGATTCTTTACCGCTGTGCTACCTGGTAAGTCCCTGAGACTGGGTTAGAGGAATTAATTTTGACCATTTGACCTGGTTCCTCTGTGGCTTTGATCGGTTTTCCTCTGAGAAAAGATTTTGTAATTTTCAGGCACACCCACGTAAGTTTTACTGAGTAAGATACAAGAGTCACAACAGGTAGAATCCTTCAGAGTCCTACGAGGTTGACCATGAAGGTTTTCCTGTTTCACTGAATTCATAATTTCAAGGAACATTGGTTGACAAAAACAGATGTTGATCTCACATAAAATGGAATGGGAAAGAGGAGCTTAAGTGCTTGAAGGACAGTTAGGGTGACTGTTCTGCCACCAGAACCTTTCTCCCTAAAGCAGAGGGAGAATAATAGCTCTCTGATGTGATCTAAACCATGGCAACATGAATGTTTTCTTTGCTACAAATGGCTTTTTTTTTTTAAGTCAAGGCTTTTATGGAAACATTCTTTTCAAAGGAAAAAAAAAAGACTGGGTTCCTGTCAATGATGAATAGTCTAGGTTTTCCCTCAGATGTGCCCACGCTTCTCTGAGAATTGAGATTTGCCCAGTGGGGAGCACTCAGGTGACAGCTATAACATGACAGGCTTGACTTCATGTCCAAGTGGGTGCGTTCCACATGAGCATGTGATGCCCAAGAGCAACTGTGAAGGCTGCGTGCATGCAGGTCCGGCTTGCAATCCTGTCCTTGAGATGTTGTCTCCGGTTAGCAGCTGCAGAATGTTAGCTCCCAACCTCTGCTTTCCTCGTGCTTCTCCAATCATCTACTTTCATTGGCTTTCTTCCTTTTGGGGATCAGTGATGTGTTTTGCTGGGTAACACAGCACAAGCGGACGTGATGAAATGCCCAGTGCTATGCATTCAGTCACATTCCTAAAGGGAGAAAGTACATTTCTGGCAGGTTTTCCAGAAGTCAAAGTGTTACAAGACTATGTAAAGTTTGCCTCCAGAAGGATCTTTTATCGTAGATAAATTTATGGTTGAGTTTAAGGACATCTGACCTCTTCATAATATTGAGATTTCCATTCTAAAAGACTATGCTTCACCATCTTAATACCTCTTAATAAAACTGACATTTTCTACATATTCCTTAAAATTTTCTCTACATATTATATATTTGCTGCTGATGCTGCTGGGGTAAATGGGGGTATTTTCCTCCGTTTATTTCCTGTACTAAGTTAACTCCACCTCAGGTTCTCTGACAATGCAGCCAAACTGTTGAAAGTCAGAACCCTGAAACGACCTAAACCCAACTCCAAGCTGGTTTGAGCAGAGCTGCTTTGCTGCAACCAGTTTCCAGGGACTTCTTACCATAAAGTGGCTCCGACTCTCACGGCAGCCTGTCTGTCACTCAGAGAGGCAGACAGGGAGCCAGGATTCTTTATCATGAAATGGGGCCCATAACCCCTCCCTCTCAGGTTGTTAGAGATAATGTTAAGCACCAAGCACAATGCTTGACATGTTGTTGATAATAAATTGATGGTTAAAAGTGCACATTCTGGGTTCAGGTCATATAGGTTCAAATTCCTGCAATCAGATGTTTCCTAGCTGTGTGTCCTTAGGCAAGTGACTCCATCTTGCTGAACCTCAAGCCATTTGATCTGTGGAATGAAGATTACAATAGTAAGGACTTTGGGGGCAGCTGTGGGAGTGACATGAGAATCCTTGCACAGGACTTATTGAGGCCCCAGTGTGTGCTGAGTGCCAGGTGAATAAGCTTCCCTTCCTTCGCCACTCCTGAGCCCCAAGGGCACTAAATGAGTGGCCTGGAATGAATGAAAGAACAAGGGAGTGAAAATATTAAACTGGAGGAATGCAATGGTTTCTGCATAAAACCTGAATCCATAGTTACCAGTTTTGAGTCTCTGTTACAAAATTCTAAAAGAAAATCAAGACCAGTGGTTCTTAACTGGAGTCTCTTTCGCACCCAGGGGACATCTATCAGCGACTGGAGATACTTTCATTGTCACAACTAGGCGAGTGTGCTATTGGCATTGAGGGTGCAGAGTCCAGGGAAGCTGCTAAACATCCCACAATATGCAGCACAGCCCCCACCGCAGAGAATCATCCAGCTCCAGATTCCGGTCATGCTCAGGTGGACAAACTCAGGTCTAGACATGCATTTATTTCTGGTCTCTTATGGTTTATTAGATCGTCAGATCATCTGGTTTTGGAGAAGATCATCTGATCCAGAAATTCCTGGTAATAACTAGCAACTTCTCAAGCTATAAAGCAGGTGCTTGATTAGTTGTTCAGTCATGTCTGACTCTGTGCGACTTCACAGACTGCAGACCGTCATTCCTCTCTGTCCGTGGGATTCTCCAGGCAAGAATATTGGAGTGAGCTGTCATTTCCTCCTCCAGGGGGTCTTCCTGACCCAGCAATCAAACTTGTGCCTCCTGCATCTCCTGCATTCGCAGGCAGATTCTTTACCACTGAACCACCTGTTGTTGTTCAGTCACTAAGTCATGTCTGACTCCTTGCAACCCCATGGACTGCAGCACACCAGGCTTCCCTTCACCATCTACTGGAGCTTGCTGAAACTCATGTCCATTGAGTTGGTGATGACCATCTCATCCTCTGTCGCCCCCTTCTCCTCCTGCCCTCAATCTTTTCCCAGTATCAGGGTCTTTTCCAATGAGTTGGCTGTTCATATTACATGGCCAGAGTACAACCTGGGAATTCCTATAAAGCAGGTAACGGATGCCTAATAGGACCCCAAAGATGCCGTGTTTCCTCTTTGACTTGCTAATTTTCTAGATGCCCTGGTGGTAATGTACAGATTCAACTTCTTGGATCAAATATTCCTCAGGTCTAGGATTTGCTGTAATTAAACCTTGAGGAAATTGAAGCTTTTCCCTTTGAGAAAAAGCTCATGAGATGAGTGATTCACACTTTCCAATGAACCATGGCCTCCCTGTGATTTTTCTTGCTGCTTCTGCTAACTTTGCTATTCCCTTTTATTCACTGATTCTTGTGTTTCCCAGTCTCCACTGATAGCTAAATTTGTTCAAGAGCAGCAGGCAAGGCTCCTTGCAGCCCTGAGAATCTTTCCAGCTGGGAAACTTCAAGAGGACTTGGCTGCAGAAGTAGCCAGTGAGTGACACCATGAACAAAGCTTCTTATACCCAGGGGGTGGGGAGGGAATGGAATGTGAGAAGTCACCATCAAATTTTAAATGATTCTCAGAATGCAGGGACTAAAGTGATGAGCATGTTTTAATTCATCAAATACTTTCTTAATAATCATCTAAGTTCAAACAGACACACGATTGCAGAGACTGCTGGTTTGCCTTCCTCAATATCTACTCTCTACCATGCCATAATAATAAAAAGATTACACATGGCGACCCAGAGCAAAGATTCTGTTTTCAGTCCTCCTTGCAGCTAGGTATGTCCTGTGGCTAAATTCTGGCCAGTGGGATGGGAATGGAAGCTTTGTGTGGTAGCTTCCAACAACACTCCCTGGTGAATGCCCTTTGTTTTTTACTTCCACCCTACTTTCTGAAGATAACTGTGATGGCTGGAGCTCCAGCCAACATCTTGGACCATGAGTACTAGTGCTGTAGTTCAGGGATAAGAATCTGAAAAGAAATTGGATTTCTAAGGACTTATGGGCACAGAGCCACCTTACCTGGCCACCTCTGGACTTTTACCTGAGAGCAAGAACTGTTCTATTTGTTTAAAGCCATCATTAATCAGCCTCAATGTCACCTTGATAGCAAGAGCATAAACTGAAGCTATAGCTCTCGTCTTGATTTCTGTGCCCGAGAATGTGTTTTCATTCATGAAAGTCTTCTGACTTTATGAAGTGGGTTTCAGAGGCTTAAGAATGTTGTTCATTGAAAGTTCCTGTGAGATGGCGGAAAATGGGGAGGTTTTACACTCCACAGTAGAGGCTCAAAAGAAACGTTAATTCAGTGGATGATGTAGGATGATGAAGCTAAACATTTATGAGCTGGAAATCTGCTAGGCTCAGGCAGGGCCAGAATCTGAAAAGCTCTCTTTCTTCTCAACTTATTAACAATGACTTGAACAAAGGAAGAATGAGTTGGCCAAATGTGCCGACTTGCTTTGGTATTCGTCAGTTTTCCTTGAAATAAACACCCCCATACATTTGCCTGCCTGCTTGAAGGATATTTAATTTTTTTCTCTTTGTAAACTTAATTATATTCATTGTAGAAAACAATACAGAAAAGTTTAAGAAAGAAATAAAATAAGTGATAGTACTGCTACCTTCTTTATGATATTTTCATTTTAGTCTTGATTTTATGAAAAACAAGATATGTTTGTGACTAGAATTTACACCCCCTCCCTAAGTTTTTCTCCTGCTTTCCCTACATTAAAGCATGTACAGGGCCCTGATCTTCTGTGACTGGGGAAGGGCCCTGTGCCGGGACAGGGAGGCTGGCTAAGTTGCCTACAAGACCCTTCCTTTGCTGTCTTTATTTCATTGATGGAAGAAAAGAGGGACTTCTTCAGACTAGTGATGATTAACCTGGGGTTCCCAGAATGACCCCAACCTGAGCTCTACCTGGGCTATACCAGGCAGGTATGGTAAGGCCTCTTGTTAGTTGCTCAGTTGTTTTAGACTCTTTGTGACCCCATGGCCTGTAGCCCACCAGGCTCCCCTGTCCATGGAATTCTCCAAGCAAGAATAAGAATATTAGAGTGGGTTGCCATTCCCTTCTCCAGGGAATCTTCCCCACCCAGGGATCGAACCCGCATCTCCTGCATTATGGGCAGATTCTTTATCATCTGAGCCATGGGGAAGCCCTAAGGCCCGAAACATAATATGCGCATGAATCACTTAAGGATCTGGTTGAAATGCAGACTCTGATCCCGTGGTACCCAAATGATGGTCATGCTGCTGGTTCAGACCACACCTGGAGAGGTGGGCCCTACGAGGTGTCAAGGTTACTTTCGAGAATTTTGGCATAAGCGTCACCCAGACTTGTAACTTTTCTGGTCAGAAAGACCAGAGCACCTGACCTGGCAGAAAAACAGGGCCTTGGCAATGGGCATTTTGGGATAATGCTGTGCACACATGAGCAAAGACCATGGGGTTCTGGGTGAAAACCTTGACTAAACCCTAGATGGCAGGTGGAGGAAGGGCTGAGCCCAACCAAAGCCAAATTTCTTAAGGTCTTTGCAGGACTAGGGCTTAGAGGTAAAATTAAGTTGATTTATGAAAAATAAGACCTTTGAAAACTAGCACCCATAAAAGATGTCCTTTTCATTATAGGGGACTAGAATACAAAACTAGGATGTCAAGAAACACCTGGAGTAGCAGGCAAATTTAGCCTTGGTGTAAAGAAGAAGCAAGGCAAAGGCTAATAGACTTTTGCCAAGAAAACGCACTGGTCATAGCAAACACCCTCTTCCAACAACACGAGAGAAGACTCTACACATGGACATCACCAGGTGGCCAACGCTGAAATCAGATTGATTATATTCTCTGCAGCCAAAGATGGAAAAACTCTATACAGTCAGCAAAACAAGACTGGAAGCTGACTGTGGCTCAGATCATGAATTCCTTATTGCCAAATTCAGACTTAAATTGAAGAAAGTAGGGAAAACCACTAGACCATTCAGGCATGACCTAAATCAAATCCCTTACGATTGTATAGTGGAAATGAGAAATAGATTTAAGGAACTAGATCTGATAGAATGTCTGAAGAACTATGGACAGAGGTTCGTAACATTGTTCAGGAGACAGGGATCAAGACCATCGCCAAGAAAAAGAAATGCAATAAAGCAAAATGGCTTCCTGAGGAGGCCTTACAAATAGCTGTGAAAAGAAGAGAAGCCAAAAGCAAATGAGAAAAGGAAAGATATTCCCATTTGAATGCAGAGTTCCAAAGAATAGCAAGGAGAGATAAGAAAGCCTTCCTCAGTGATCAGTGCAAAGAAATAGAGGAAAACAATAGAATGGGAAAGATTATAGAGATCTCTTCAAGAAAATCAGAGATACCAAGGGAATATTTCATGCAAAGATGGGCACAGTAAAGGACAGAAATGGTATGGATCTAACAGAAGAAGAAGATATTAAGAAGAGGTGGCAAGAAAACACAGAAGAACTATATTAAAAAGATCTTCATGATGCAGATAAGCAAAATGGTATGATCACTCACCTAGAGCCAGACATCCTGGAATGTGAAGTCAAGTGAGCCTTAAGCAGCATCACTATAAACAAAGCTAGTGGAGGTGATGGAATTCTAGTTAAGCTATTTCAAATGCTAAAAGATGATGCTGTGAAAGTGCTGCACTAATTATGCCAGCAAATCTGGAAAACTCAGCAGTGGCCACAGGACTGGAAAAGGTCAGTTTTCATTGGAATCCCAAAGAAAGGCAATGCCAAAGAATGCTCAACCTATCGCACAATTTCACTCATCTCACATGCTAGTAAAGTAATGCTCAAAATTCTCCAAGCCAGGCTTCAACAGTATGTGAAACATGAACTTCCAGATGTTCAAGTTGGATTTAGAAAAGGCAAAGGAACCAGAGATCAAATTGCCAACATGCATTGGATCATTAAAAAAAGCAAGAGACTTCCAGAAAAACATCTATTTCTGCTTTATTGACTATGCCAAAGCCTTTGACTATGTGGATCACCACAAACTGTGGAAAATTCTTAAAGAGATGGGAATATCAGACCACCTGACCTGCCTCTTGAGAAATCTATATGCAGATCAGGAAGCAACAGTTAGAACTGGACATGGAACAACAGACTGGTTCCAAATAGAGAGAGGAATACGTCAAGGCTGTATATCGTCACCCTGCTTATTTAACTTATATGCAGAGTACATCATGAGAAACGCTGGGCTGGATAAAGCACAAGCTGGAATCAAGACAGCTGGGAGAAATATCAATAATCTCAGATATGCAGATGACACCACCATTATGGCAGAAAGTGAAGAGGAACTAAAAAGCCTCTTGATGAAAGTGCAAGAGGAGACTGAAAAAGTTGGCTTAAAACTCAACATTCAGAAAACTAAGATCATGGCATCTGGTCCCAGCACTTCATGACAAATAGACGGGAAACAGTGGAAACAGTGACAGACTTAATTTTGGGGGGCTCCAAAATCACTGCAGATGGTGACTGCAGCCATGAAATTAAAAGACGCTTACTCCTTGGAAGGAAAGTTATGACCAACCTAGATAGCATATTAAAAAGCAAAGACATTATTTTGCCAACAAAGGTCCATCTAGTCAAAACTATGGTTTTTCCTATAATCATGTATGGATGTGAGAGTTGGACTATAAAGAAAGCTGAGCGCTGATGTATTGAAGCTTTTGAACTGTGGTGTTGGAGAAGACTCTTGAGAGTCCCTTGGACTGCAAGGAGATCCAACCAGTCCATCCTAAAGGAAATCAGTCCTGAATATTCATTGGAAGGAATGATGCTGAAGCTGAAACTCCAATACTTTGGCCATGTGATGGGAAGAACCGACTCATTTGAAAAGACCCTGATGCTGGGAAAGATTGAAGGCAGGAGGAGAAGGGGATGACAGAGGATGAGATGGTTGGTGGCATCACTGACTCAATGGACATGAGTTTGAGTAAACTCTGGGATTTGGTGATGGACAGGGAGGCCTGGTGTGCTGCAGTCCATGGGGTCGCAAAGAGTTGGACACAACTGAGTGACTGAACTGAACTGATGAAAAATAAAGAAGTGTTCACTTTTTTACAAACATGAATTTGGGGACTGAAACATTTCATACTCTATCATAATGTACATTAAATAAGTTTGCAGCATGCTGCATAAACATTTTAAAAATCTTGTTTTGCTTCTGATTATGATATTATGAGGGCTTCCCTGGTGGCTCAGTAGTAAAGAATCTGCCTGCAATGTAGGAGCCCTGGGTTGGATCCCTGAGTCGGGAAGATCCTCTGGAGGATGGCATGGCAACCCACTCCAGTGCTCTTGCCTAGAGAATTTCATAGACAGAGGAGCTTGGCAGGCTACAGTCCATGGAGTCACACAAAGTCAGACACTATTGAAGTGAAGCAGCAGCAGCATGATATAATGAACGTTTTCCCAACTCTGAAAATAACACACCTTTAACAATTCCATTCTAGGACAGTGAGGACCTGGTCCATTGTGTTCAGCACTGTGTTTTCAATACTCAGCACAGCGCCTGGCATGGGGTGGAGGCTCATGAATTATTTGTTCATTCACTCAAGGGCAGACATGCCCTGATGGATGATCTCTCTGCGGTTGGCCACTTAGGTTGTTTTCAGGTTTATAAATCATGCTCTGGTAGGCATTCTTGGTGGAAATTTTTGTCCACACACATGACTGTTTTCTTAAATATCAGCAGAAGTCAGTGAATTCACCAGTCAGTGAATATGCAGAACTGAAGGTGAATTTAGTTCATCTTTCAGTTTCTCATAAAATCCTTGCTTATTGCTCTGCAAAAACCCACATAATACAGACATAAACTCAATTTAGTATGATGTAGATTCTTCTTAAAATTTACTCCAAGGGTTAATCCACTGAAAGACTTGAATTACAGTGCTTAAGTTCCTATAAGTTTAGCCCAGTTTAATAAGAACTTAGATGAAAGGTGGGATTTTTTTTTTCCTCTATGACGTGGCGCCATCTAGTGGTTCCTGTAGAGAATACAAGAACAAAAACCGAGGGGATTAAAACGAATGGAGCTCATTTAACTTTCCTTCCCATCTCCAATGGACCACAAGCGGAGAAATAGCTCCAGAAGGCATGAACACCAAGCAGAAACAATGCCCAGCTGTGGATGTGTCTGGTGGTGAAAGTAAAGTCTGATGCTGTAAAGAACAACAATGCATAGGAACCTGGAACATTAGGTCCACGAATCAAGGTAAATTGGAAGTGATCAAACAGGAGATGGCAGGAGTGAACATCAACATTTGAGGAATCAGTGAACTAAAATGGATAGGAATGGGTGAATTTAATTCAGATGACCATTACGTCTACTAATGTGGGCAAGAATCCTTTAGAAGAAATGGAGTAGCCCTCATAGTCAACAAAAGAGTCAAAAATGCAGTACTTGAGTGCAGTCTCAAAAATGACAACATGATCTTGGCTTGTTTCCAAGGCAAACCATTCAGTATCACAGTAACCCAAGTATATGCACCAATCACTAATGCCGAAGAAGCTGAAGTTGAACATGAAGACCTACAAGAATTTCTAGAACTAACACCAAAAAAAAAAGATGTCCTTTTCATCATAGGGGACTGGAATATAAAAGTAGGAAGTCAAGAGATACCTGGAGTAACAGGCAAGTTTGGCCTTGGAGTACAAAATGAAGCAGGACAAAGGCTAACAGAATTTTACCAAGAGAACGCACAATCATACCAAACACCCTCTTCCAACACAACAGATAACTCTAGACATGCATCTCACCAGATGTTCAACACCAAAATCAGATTGATTATATTCTTTGCAGCCAAAGATGGAGAAGCTCTCTACAGTCAACAAAAACAAGACCTGGAACTGACTGTGGCTCAGATCATGAACTCCTTATTGCCAAATTCAGACTTAACTTGAAGAAAGTGGGGAAAACCACTAGGCCATTCAGGTATGACCTAAATCAAATCCCTCATGATTATACAGTGGTGGTGACAAATAGATTCAAGGGATTAGATCTGATCAACAGAGTGCCTGAAGAACTATGGACGGAGGTTTGTAACATTGTATAGGAGACAGTGATCAAAACCATCCCCAAGAAAAAGAAATGCAAAAAGGCAAAAATGGTTGTCTGAGGAGGCCTTACAAATAGCTGAGAAAAGAAGAGAAGCTAAAGGCAAAGGAGAAAAGGAAAAATATAGCCATCTGAATGCAGAGTTCCAAAGAATAGCAAGGAGAGATACCAAAGCCTTCCTCAGTGAGCAGTGCCAAGAACTAGAGAAAACCAACAGAAATAGAGGAAAGACTAGAGATAGCGTCAAGAAAATTAGGGATACCAAGGGAACATTTCATGCAAAGATGAGCACAATAAAGGACAGAAATGGTATGAAACTAACAGAAGCAGAAGATATTAAGAAGAGGTGGTAAGAATACACAGAGGAACTACACAAAAAAAGACCTTAATGACCTGGATAACTACAATGGTACAATCATTCACCAAGAGTGAGGCATTCTGGGGTGCGAAGTCAAGTTCAACACTATGAACAAAGCAAGTGGAGGTGATGGAATTCCAGCTGAGTTAATTCAAGACCTAAAAGATGGTGCTGTTAAAGTGCTACACTCAATATGTTGACAAACTTGGAACCCCCAGCATGGCCACAGGACTGGAAAAGGTCAATTTTCATTCCAATCCCAAAAAAGAGCAATGCCAAAGAATGTTCAAACTACCACAAATTGCACTTATCTTACACGCTATCAAAGTAATCCTCAAAATTCTCCAAGGCAGGCTTCAACAGTACGTAAACCGTGAACTTTCAGATGTTCAACCTGGGTTTAGAAAAGGCAGAGGAACCAGCGATCAAATTGCCAACATCTGTTGGATCATCAAAAAAGCAAGAGAGTTCCAGAAAAACATCTACTCCTGCTTCATTGACTATGCCAAAGCCTTTGACTATGTGTATCACAACAAACTGTGGGAAATTCTGAAAGAGATGGGAATACCAGGCCACCTTACCTGCCTCATAAGAAACTTGTGTGCAGGTCAAGAAACAATGGTCAGAACTGGACATGGAACAACAGACTGGTTCCAAATTGGGAAAGCAATACGTCAAAGCTGTATACTGTCACCCTGCTTGTTTAACTTACATGCAGAGTATATCATGGGAAGTGCCAGGCTGGATGAAGGACAAGCTGGAGTCAAGACTGTGGAGAGAAACATCAATAACCCCAGATACGCAGATGAGTCACTGTCATTCATGGAGAGATGTTAACTCGTGTGTCTCATTTCTTCTACTTTTTAATTTTCTAGTATTACTGATTTTCATTCACTCAATTTCTATTACATACTCTGTATTCCATAAGAACTTTACCAATAATTTTTTCAACATACAGATATATTATTAAGAAAATCTATATCTAACTTATTTTATACTTATTATACCTTACATTTGGGGGGGGGCTCCAAAATCACTGCAGATGGTGACTGCAGCCATGAAATTTAAAGATTCTTACTCCTTGGAAGGAAAGTTATGACCAACCTAGATAGCATATTGAAAAGCAGAGACATTACTTTGCCAACAAAAGTCCGTCTAGTCAAGGCTATGGTTTTTCCAGTGGTCATGTATGGATGTAAGAGTTGGACTGTGAAGAAAGCTGAGTGCCGAAGAATTGATGCTTTTGAACTGTGGTGTTGGAGAAGACTTTTGAGAGTCCCTTGGACTGCAAGGAGATCCAACCAGTCCATTCTAAAGGAGATCAGCTCTGGGTGTTCTTTGGAAGGAATGATGCTAAAACTGAAACTCCAGTACTTTGGCCAACTTATGTGAAGAGTTGACTCATTGGAAAAAACCCTGATGCTGGGAAGGATTGGGGACAGGAGGAAAAGGGGACGACAGAGGATGAGATGGTTGGATGGCATCACCGACTCGATGGATGTGAGTCTGAGTGAACTCCGGGAGATGGTGATGGGCAGGGAGGCCTGGTGTGCTGCGGTTCATGGGGTCACAAAGAGTCGGACACGACTGAGCGACTGAACTGAACTGAACTGAACTGATGCCTTACAATACTCTGTGTTCTAGAGACCGTGGTTTTAAAAACACTTTTAATGAATGCTATTACTTTAATTAACGTTACAAACCTAGACAACATTAAAAAGCAAAGACCTAACTTTGTCAACAAAGTCCGTACAGCCAAAGCCATGGTTTTTTCAGTAGTGACATACGGATGTGAGAATTGGACCATAAAGAAGGCTGAGCACAGAATTGATGCTTTCAAAGAGTGCTGCTGGAAAAGACACCTGAGAGTCCCTTGGACAGCAAAGAGATCAAAGCAGTCAGTCCTGAGGGAAATCAACCCAGAATGCTCATTGGAAGGACTGATGCTGAAACTAAAGCTTCAATACTCTGGGCACCTGATGTGAAGAGCCGACTCACTGCAAAAGACCCTGATGCTGGGAAAGATTGAGGGCAGGAGGAGAAGGGGACAACACAGGATAAGATGGTTGGATGGCACTGCTGATTCAATGGACATGAACTCGGGCAAACTCCGGGAGATGGTGAGGCACAGGGAGGCCTAGCGTGCTGCAGTCCATGGGGTCACAAAGAGTTGGGCCTGACTTAGCAACTGAACATCACCAACAGCAATAACTACTTTAATTACAATGAGACGGTCTTTCCTCAAATCATCAGTATCTTCAGAACTAATTTTTTAAGCCTTGGATAGACATCATAAACCTATATAAGAAATGATAGCCTGTGGGTGACTAATTGTTTCCATGTGAAAATGGGATAAGTCTAGGACCACACTGGATCCAAAGAGCAGAATGCCATGAGGAAAGAATGAATACAACACAAAAATATTCGCTTTAAAAAATAGAAATTGTCGAGTGATAGAAGCATGAGCTCCGTGGGATAGTTCCTCACAACTTACTCTTGCCTGCATCTTCCTTGTCCCAGAACGAGGCGATTGTCGTTTCTGCGATGAGCTCACAGAAAGGGAACGTGACTCGTTCCAGGCCTCAGAGGCACCAGAATACTTTTAGTTTCAAAAATGACAAGTTTGATAAGAGTGTTCAGACCAAGAAAATTAATGCAAAACTTCATGATGGAGTATGTCAGCGTTGTAAAGAAGTTCTTGAATGGCGTGTAAAATACAGCAAGTACAAACCACTATCAAAGCCCAAAAAATGTGTTAAATGTTTACAAAAGACAGTGAAGGATTCTTATCATATAATGTGTAGACCATGTGCCTGTGAACTTGAAGTTTGTGCCAAGTGTGGAAAGAGAGAAGATGTTGTTATTCCGTTTAATAAAGAACCAGAAAAGACAGAAAATGTTGAAAATAATTTACGTTCCAGCCATAGAAGAAGCTGCAGAAAGAATGAAGAAAATGATGATGATTTAGATTTTGATATTGATTTAGATGACACAGAAGAAGACAATTAATATAACTATATTAAAAGTCAGTTTTAAAACATGAAAAAAAAAATAGAAATTGTCAGGTCTAAATTTCTTAAGAGAAGTCAAAGAAACAAGAAATGTAAAGTGAAACTTTAAACTCGGTGTCAACACAAGGGCCCCTTTATCATTTCACATCCAACCATGTCAATGGTTTAAAATGGTTGTTCTAAAATGTGCCCTGAGAATCCCTGAAGTCCAGAGACCCACTGGGCCAGGGGGTCCAAGAGGTCAAAACTATTTTCACAACAACTCTGAACGTTACTTCCACTCTTATTCTGTTCTGAGTGCACAGTGGAGTTCTTCAGAGACAGGATATGTGATATCAGAACTCTAATGACTGATGGAATTAGCCATTATGATTGTGTGTGCTTGTATTTTTACATTTTTTAGTTTTATTTTCCAGGAGTCTCCGGCGGAGGGGAGGGTTGGCGGTGGCCTGCTGCAGGGTTGGGGGCACTGAGTGCAGCAGTGCGTGCAGGGGACCTTTTGAAGGAGGTCACCATTATCTTCATTACCTCCACCATAGTTTGGCCTCAGGCCAAACAACAGGGAGGGAACCCAGCCCATTCACAGAAAATTGGATTATAGATTTGTTGAGCACAGCCCCACCCATCAGAACAAGACTCAGTTTCCCCCTCAGTCAGTCTCTCTCATCAGGAAGCTTCCACAAGCCTCTTATCCTTCTCAATCAGAGGGCAGACAGAATGAAAACCACAATCACAGAAAACTAACCAATCTGATCACATGGACCACAGCCTTGTCTCAGTTCAGTTCAGTCGCTCAGTCGTGTCCGACTCTTTACGACCCCATGAACCACAGCACACCAGGCCTCCCTGTCCATCACCACCTCCTGGAGTTTACCCAAACTCATGTCCATTGAGTCGGTGATGCCATCCAACCATCTCATCCTCTGTCATCCCCTTCTCCTCCTGCCCTCAATCTTTCCCAGCATCAGGGTCTTTTCAAATGAATCAGCTTTTCGTATCAGGTAGCCAAAGTACTGGAGTTTCAGCTTGAACATCAGTCCTTCCAATGCACACCCAGGACTGATCTCCTTTAGGATGGACTGGTTGGGTCGCCTTGCAGTCCAAGGGACTCTCAAGAATGTTCTCCAACACCACAGTTCAAAAGCATCAATTATTTGGTGCTCAGCTTTCTTTATGGTCCAACTCTCACATCCATACATGACTACTGGAAAAACCATGAAAGTGAAAATCGCTCAGTCATATCCTACTCTTTGTGACCCCATTGACTATACAGTCCATGGAATTCTTCAGGCCAGGATACTGGAGTGGGTAGCCATTCCGTTCTCCAGGACATCTTCCCAATGCAGGGATTGAACCCAGGTCTCCCACATTGCAGGCAGATGCTTTACCCTCTGAGCCACCAGGGAAGCCTTGACTAGATGGACTAATGTTAGCAAAGTAATGTCTCTGCTTTTTAATATGCTGTCTAGGTTGGTCATAAGTTTCCTTCCAAGGAGCAAGCATCTTTTAATTTCATGGCTGCAATCACCATCTGCAGTGAATTTGGAGCCCAGAAAAATAAAGTCAGCCACTGTTTCCACTCTTTCCCCATCTATTTGCCATAAAATGATGGGACCATATGCCATGATCTTAGTTTTCTGAATGTTGAGCTTTAAGCCAACTTTTTCACTCTCTTCTTTCACTTTCATCAAGAGGCTCTTTAGTTCTTCTTCGCTTTCTGCCATAAGGGTGGTGTCATCTGCATATCTGAAGTTATTGATATTTCTCCCAGCAATCTTGATTTTAGCTTATGCTTCTTCCAAACAAGCTTCTCATGATGTACTCTGCATCTAAGTTAAATAAGCAGGGTGACAATATACAGCCTTGACATACTTTTTTGTCTAACTCAATGAAATTATGAGCCATGCCGTGAAGGGCCACCCAAGACAGATGGGTCATGGTGGAACATTCTGACAAAACGTGGTCCACTGGAGAAGGGAATGGCAAACCACTTCAGTATTCCTGTCTTGAGAACCCCATGAACAATATGAAAAGGCAAAAGATAGGACACTGAAAAATGAACTACCCAGGTTTGTAGGTGCCCAATATGCTACTGGAGATCAGTGGAGAAATAACTCCAGAAAGAATGAACAGATGGAGCCAAATCGGAAAAACACCTAGTTGTGGATTTGACTGGTGACGGAAGTCAAGTCCGAGGCTGTAAAGAGCAATACTGCATAGGAACCTGGAATGTTAGGTCCATGAATCAAGGCAGATTGGATGTGGTCAAACAGGAGATGGCAAGAGTGAACTTTGACATTTTAGGAATCAGTGAACTAAAATGGACTGGTTTGTGGTTTAGCCCCTAAGTCGTGTCTGACTCTTGTGACACCATGGACTGCAGCTCCCCAGACTCCTCTGGCCATAGGATTTCTGAGCAAGAATGCTGGAGTGGGTTGCCATTTCCTTCTCCAGGAGATCTTCATGGCCAAAACATTGAACCCAAGTCTCCTGCACTGCTGGCAGATTCTTTACCAACTGAGCTACAAGGGAAGCCCCCAAATGGAATGGAATGGAATTATATCTACTACTATGAGAAAGAATCCCTTAGAAGAAATGGTGTAGCCATCATAGTCAACAAAAGTCCAAAATGCAGTACTTGCATGAAATCTCAAAAATGACACAATGATCTCTGTTTGTTTCCAAGGCAAACCATTCAATATCACAGTAATCCAAGTCTATGCCCCGACCAGTAACGCTGAAGAAGCTGAAGTTGAATGGTTCTGTGAAGACCTACCAGACCTTTTAGAATCAACACCCCAAAAAGATGTTCTTTTCAGTATAGGGGACTGGAATGCAAAACTAGGAAGTCACAGGATACCTCGAGTAACAGGCAAATTTGGCCTTGGAGTACAAAATGAATCAGAGCAAAGGCTAATAGACTTTTGCCCCCCCAAAAAAATGCACTGGTCATAGCAAACACCCTCTTCCAACAACACGAGAGAAGACTATACACATGGACATCACCAGGTGGTCAACACCGAAATCAGATTGATTACATTCTTTGCAGCCAAAGATGGAGAAGCTCTGTACAGTCAGCAAAAATAAGACCTGGAACTAACTGTAGCCAAATTTATTGGCCACATGAACTCTTTATTGTGAAATTCAGACTTAAATCAAAGAAAGTAGGGAAAGCCACTAGACCATTCAGGTATGACCCAAATCAAATGCCTTACAATTATACAGTGGAAGTGAGAAATAGATTCAAGGGATTAGATTTGATAGAGTGCCTGAAGAACTATGGACGGAGGTTCGTGACATTGTACAGGAGGCAGTGATCAAGACCATTCCCAAGAAAAAGAAATGCAAAAAGGCAAAATAGTTGTCTGAGGAGCCCTTACAAATAGCTGTGAAAAGAAGAGAAGCGAAGGCAAAGGTGAAAAGGAAAGATACACCCATTTGAATGCAGAGTTCCAAAGAATAGCAAGGAGAGATTAAAAAAAAAAAAAAAAAAGCCTTCCTCAGTGACCAATGCAAAGACATAGAGGAAAACAATAGAATGGGAAAGACTAGAGATCTCTTCAAGAAAATTAGAGACACCAAAGGAACATTTCATGCATAATGGGCTCAATAAAGGACAGAAATGCTATGCACCTAACAGAAGAAGAAGACATTAAGAAGAAGGGCCAAGAATACACAGAACTATAAAAGATCTTCACAACCCAGATAATCATGATGGTGTGATCACTCACCTAGAGCCAGACATCCTGGAATGTGAAGTCAAGTGGGCCTTAGGAAGCATCACTATGAACAAAGCTAGTGGAGGTGATGGAATTCCAGTTGAGCTATTTCAAATGCTAAAAGATGATGCTGTGAAAGTGCTGCACTCAATATGCCACCAAATTTGGAAAACTCAGCAGTGGCCACAGTACTGGAAAAGGTCAGTTTTCATTCCAATCCCAAAAAAAGGCAATGCCAAACAATGTTCAAATTACTGCACAATTGCACTCATCTCACATGCTAGCAAAATGATGCTCAAAATTCTCCAAGCCAGGCTTCAACAGTACGTGAACTGTAAACTTCCAGATGTTCAAGCTGGATTTAGAAAAGACAGAGGAACCAGAGATCAAATTGCCAACATCCGTTGGATCATCGAAAAAGCAAGAGAGTTCCAGAAAAACATCTACTTCTGCTTTAATGATAGTCAAAGTCCAAAGCCTTTGACTGTGTGGATCACAACAAACTGGGAAATTCTTAAAAGAGATGCAAATACCAGATCATCTGATCTGCTTCCTGAGAAATCTGTATGCAGGTCAAGAAGCAATAGTTAGAACTGGACATGGAACAACAGACTGGTTCCAAATTGGGAAAGGAGTACATCATGGCTGTATATTGTCACTCTGCTTATTTAATTTATATGCAGAGTACATCATGAGAAATGCTGGATTGGATGAAGCACAAGCTGGAACCAAGATTGCCAGGAGAAATATTAACAACCTCAGATATGCAGATGATACCACCCTTATGGCAGAAAGTGAAGAAGAACTAAAGAGCCTCTTGATGAAAGTGAAAGAAGAGAGTGAAAAAGTTGGCTTAAAGCTCAACATTAAGAAAACTAAGATCATGGCATTTGGTCCCATCACTTCATGGCAAATAGATGGGAAACACTGGAAACAGTGAGAGACTTTATTTTGAGGGGCTCCAAAATCACTGTAGATGGTGACTGAGCCATGAAATTAAAAGACGCTTGCTCCTTGGAAGAAAAGTTACGACCAACCTAGACAGCATATTAAAAAGCAGAGACATTACTTTGCCAACAAAGGTCCATCCAGTCAAAGCTATGGTTTTTCCAGTAGTCATGTATGGATATGAGAGTTGGACTATAAAGAAAGGTGAGAGCTGAAGAATTGATGATTTTGAACCGTGGTGTTGGAGAAGACTCTTGAGAGTTCCTTAAACTGCAAGGAGATCCAACCAGTCCATCCTAAGGGAAATCAGTCCTGAATATCCATTGGAAGGACTGATGCTGAAGCTGAAACGCCAATACTTTGGCTACCTGATGAGAAGTACTGACTCATTTGAAAAGACCCTGATGCTGGGAAAGATTGAGGACAGTAGGAGATGACAGAGGATGAGATGGTTGGATGGCATCACTGACTCAGTGGACATGAGTTTGGGTAAACTCTGGGAGTTGGTAATGGTCAGGGAAGCCTGGCATGCTGTAGTCCATGGGGTTGCAAGGAATCAGACACGACTGAGTGACTGAACTGAACTGAACTGAACTGAGGTGTTGCCTCTGACCCATCTCAAGAGTGCCTTCCACATTTCAGGGAATTGCCAGTGAGTCACCAGGTTGCTCCCGGGAATCTTGTATCTTTCTCTGCCTGGGTCACGTGGTACCTCAGTCGCAGGCTTCTCAGGGATCACCTCTCACTGTCGGACAGGACTGTTGAGTCGGTTGGCCATTTTTGTGCCTTTATTTGCAAGGAGAGATCACTGGGGAAAAAAGATCGCCTTTCTGTCAGCTGGTGACTCTCAGTACCCCCGTTCTATGGCAGGTAGGCTAAGAGTGGGTTCTGGTATATCCCAGGAACTTCTCTCAGACTCACCCCTTGGCTACATTCCCAGAAACTGGAAAATTTAGACCCTGCAAAAGGCCTGGCCCCAATAGAAACTGGGGGAAGAAAAAAAAAAAACAAGGCCTCTGAATGGCACACTAGCTTTTGCCAAAAACAGGGAAAGGACTCAATTTCCTTATGTTCAGTCCTTCATGGCCCTCCGTCAGAATCCCGATTTGAGAGACTCATGCCGCATGTGTCTTTCTGTTGCCTCCCTATCTCCTGTCCCCCTCTGTCTCTCTCCCTCAGATTCCCTAGATGACCCCTACTTGATCTTTCATAGCCACATGATCTCTAGGAAAGGATTCTGAGGTTCCCTTTGGTCCAGGTCTTTCTCCTATATTCAAAAGCCTAAGTTTCTGAAGCATCAGAAACTCTCCTAACATTCTAAAGAATCCCCTTCAAACTATGTTTATCTCTCAGGTGAGGAGGGAACCAAGCTTCCCCTACTCCTGAACATCCTAAAGAATTCCTTTTAACTACTCCTGTTTCTCAGGGTGGGTAAGGACCAAGCTTTCCAGACTCCTGCAAATTCCCTTAACCCTTCAGATTCTTCTGATGGGACAAAGACCTCCCTTTCCATCAGAGGGACAATCCAAGATTTTTATCAGCTGATCTGCGCCTGATATCAGAGTCAATTTGAGCACTATTTGGTCTATATTTTAGCTATAGAACTATGACTACAGAAAGGAAAGATGACTTTTTGACACAGGAATACCATGATATTCTTTAGACTCAGAAGAAAACTGGTTAAAATGAAACTTTTTATTGGAAACTGCAAAACTGTTTCTTTTTGCATATGCAATTAAAAACAACTAGCTTGTTAAAAAGCCTGCCTAGGGAAAAGTTCATAGAAGGCAATGGTACCCCACTCCAGTACTCTTGCCTGGAAACTCGCATGGACGGAGGAGCCTAGTAGGCTGCAGCCCATGGGGTCGCTAAGAGTCAGACACGACTGAGCGACTTCACTTTCACTTTTCACTTTTATGCATTGGAGAAGGAAATGGCAACCCATTCCAGTGTTCTTGCCTGGAGAATCCCAGGGACAGGGGAGCCTGGTGGGCTGCTGTCTATGGGGTCGCAAAAGTCAGACACAACTGAAGCGACCTAGCAGCAGCAGCAGCAGCAAAGAAAAGTAAGTGCTTATCAGACAATTGTAAATACAAGAAAAATTAACCTAAATGAATTTCAGATTCACGTGAATGATTCAATATTAAATATCTAGTATTAATATTTGTTTGCTAATCTAATATAGACATGTCTATAAAGCCTCTTGATGAAAGTGAAAGAGGGGAGTGAAAAAGTTGGCTTAAAGCTCAACATTCAGAAAACTAAGATCATGGCATCTGGTCCCATCACTTCATGGCAAATAGATGGGGAAACAGTGGAAACAGTGGCTGACTTTATTTTTCTGGGCTCCAAAATGATTGCAGATGGTGATTGCAGCCATGAAATTAAAAGACGCTTACTCCTTGAAAGGAAAGTTATGACCAACATATTAAAAAGCAGAGATATTACTTTGCCAACAAAGGTCTGTCTAGTCAAGGCTATGGTTTTTCCAGTGGTCATGTATGGATGTGAGAGTTGGACTGTGAAGAAAGCTGAGCACCGAAGAATTGATGCTTTTGAACCGTGGTGTTGGAGAAGACTCTTGAGAGTCCCTTGGACTGCAAGGAGATCCAACCAGTCCATCCTAAAGGAGACCAGTCCTGGATGTTCATTGGAAGGACTCATGCTGAGGCTGAAACTCCAATACTTTGGCTAACTCATGGGAAGAGTTGACTCGTTGGAAAAGACTCTGATGCTGGGAGGGACTGGGGGCAGGAGGAGAAGGGGACAACAGAGGATAAGATGGTTGGATGGCATCACTGACTCGATGCACATGAGTTTTGGTGAACTCTGGGAGTTGCTGATGGACAAGGAGGCCTGGCGTGCTGCGATTCATGGGGTCTCAAAGAATCAGACACGACTGAGCGACTGAACTGAACTGAGGTTTATTATAAGTTAAATATTGTTATATTGTTATATCTGTTACAAATTTGTCAGCAAGGAGAGTACCTCGAGTGAAGAAACTTCCAAAAAAAAAAAAAATGTAAATGAGATGTGAGCTTTTAGATAAACTCTGTTAAGAATAATTATACTTTAGAAATGTCTGTCTAAAACAGTCTCTGAAGAACTGGGGTAACTTGAGTTTCTAGGGTTGTACTAAACTAAGTAATAAAAGTTTATTAAATAGCTAGGTCATTTCCAAATGAAATAAGATTTTGAAACATTAATTACTGAACACTAACTTCCTCTAACAGAGAAACTAAAGGGATTGTGGACTACTAATAAATATGTCTGGTGCCATCCTGAGATGTTCTTTATAAGAAAACAAATGCTTTTAGAAATTAAAGCTGGTATCGATGTTCACCAATCTACAGAATGCCAATATAAAGGACAGTTCATGATTGCTTAAGGAAAATAAGATGTATGTTTTTAGTAAAAAAGGTATGGACATGAAATTGCAGTTTATTAAGAAAAAAGAGAGTAAGTCTGACTTACAGGTGGCTATTTCTAAATAAACAAAGTGACTTTAAAGAAAAGAGAGAGAGTTTAATGGAAAGCGGACCCCAAGAAAAGACTTTTGTACATAATACAAGTTTTCTTGACATGTTGAACTGCCTTTGATAATGGATTTTAAGTTTTTTTATCTCTGAAATGATCTGTTCTATGTTTATCATTGAAACCTTTTGTTAATTTTGGCTAAGCAAGTAACTGTTGTTTCACAATGATCTATATGATCCTATCTGACTGTTATGGACCCTACTGGTATTTTTGGCAAAACTTCCTAAAATTAAATTCTAATGCAGTTCTTTTGACTTTTAGCTTTTTGACTTTGAGATGCTTCATAGGGACCCTGAGACATCCCAAAGAGAGATACTAAAATGCAAAACTTTCTAAAATTAAATTCTAATGCAGTTCTTTTGACTTTTAGCTTTTTGACTTTGGGATGCTTCACAGGGACCCTGAGACATCCCAAAGAGAGGTATTAAAATGCATGGGTTCATTTGACATGCTAAATTACATGGGACTTATTGTTGGAGAAGTGATACATCTTGTCAGGTTACTGTATGGTTGATGTTACTAATATAGATATCCTAAAATTATGTGGAATTCATAAAGATCTGATATGTCCTGATAAAATATTGTCAATTATAATTCTAGTTATCATATTAAAGCGTTACATGTCACAGCAATGACCAGGTTGCTTTGTCAACTGCAATGCAAAAGATTTTAAACATGCCTTCTATGGTTTCACTCTGATGCCTTTGGAAGAATACTGCTAGTTCTTCAAGATTTATGGAAAAGACTTTTCTAAGATTAACCAGATAAACAAATTTTGTTATTAACAGTAAACTGGTGCCAGACTGGAATTTGGTTTTCTGTCTCTATTAAGACAACAAAGGTTTCTTAGAATGCAGCTCTTGATGACAGATTGTGAATTTCTTTGCCTTTAAGTGAGATTTGTTTTTAAAATTTTTTGTTACTTTGGCAAAGTAAATAAGTATTATTTCACAATGATCTATGAAGATTACGGTACCTGTAGAGAAAGGTCATCGTGCTTCTACAAAATTAACCCCTCACTGTCAAACTATTGCTATCCTGATGTCCTTGAAATATGACAATAGTCTACTCCTAAATTGGGGAAATTAAACTGGGTAAGCAGTAGCTGTAAATCAAACAGTCAGGGCTATGGGAAGTCCAAGATGGCTGCTTGACTTTTCCTGGCTTCCTGATGAAAGACATTTTTATTTGATGGGATAAAGCCTTCCCTGGCTGCAGGGTAAATGCTCTCATAAAGAAAAATGTTTACATTTCACTGAACTTTGCTTTCTAGTTTTGTTATTCACTTCCTTGTTGTTATGTTGTATTGTTAAGATTTTCATCAAGTTTTTAAAAGGACACTCTAACCTTGTTTCTAAAGTTTATATCTGTAGTCAATCTCTGAAAGGTCAAATGCTCCATGATGTACAACCAGGAAATTCACACCTGGCTATAATCATTTAACTAAGTCAGATGGCCTGGGGTATACCTAATGGAAATTCTTGACTTAAATTCTAGCTTGTGACCTAACTAATAACTGCTAGCTATATTAATTTCTATGTTGCCTATATCAGAAAATTGTTGTCTCTTACATTAACAAGTATGTGACTGAGCCACTGATAAACTGATGATAATACATATTGCCATATAAGATCAATGATTGTAATAATGTAACTCTAGATATGGGAAGAAGCAACAAGAAGGAATATTTTCCTGGACCAAGAGGCTATTAAGACAGGTATGGGCCAGAGACTTTTGCTATTCACAGGGCCTAGTTCAATAACAGCATGCTGAGTGCCTATCAATGGAATCTTTGCTAGACCTGGAAATGAGCCTTTCCAGCCCCATGGGACACAATGGCCATGAAATGCCCCCAAAGCATAGTCAAATCTGTGGCTATGAAAGGGCCCTGTCGACTGAAAACTGGCACTCGCAGACTGCTTGTGCAAAAATTAAATCATGGCCACTACAACTGCTGAACTTCAACACCCCTTGAAAAGAATTCAGGGTGGCTCTCAGAAATGAGGCACTCAATCTGTGCTCTGGGAAAAATGGACAAAACAGGCCTTCATATAGTCAGATGTTTTCAGGTAAAGATGTGTTCTTTTTTTATGAGTCCAAATTCTTGCATCTTCTCATACCTACAGAAGCACCAACATCATGTGCCAATGTCTGGTTCCGATTCTCCTGTCTAGCCTTTCTCCTAGGCACACCGACAGCTCTTCTTTACTTGTATGTATCTTTAGCCCTCTTGTTGGATGAGATGGCTGGATGGCATCACCAACTCGATGAACTCCAGGAGTTGGTGATGGACAGGGAGGCCTGGCATGCTGCAATTCATGGGGTCACAAAGAGTCGGACACAACAGAGCGACTTCATTTTCACTTTTCACTTTCCTGCATTGGAGAAGGAAACGGCAACCCACTCCAGTGTTCTTGCCTGGAGAATCCCAGGGACGGGGGAGCCTGGTAGGCTGCCATCTACGGGGTCACACAGAGTCGGACACGACTGAAGTGACTTAGCAGCAACAGCAGCAGCCCTCTTGTTAAGTTTGTTTCTTTGAGAATGCAGCAAATGGATCTCTGAATGGTAACACAAAAATATCACCTGGTCAACAGCCAAGTGTTCACCTGCCCTCCTGTTGGCCAACAGAAGCATAAAATCATACACTCTTGCAAAGGTAAATTATCTAGACTTTGATAACTGGACCCTTGTACTGACAGAATGTGGCAAGACTACAGGACTGCTGTATGGACCAACTTCTCAACTTTGAGAACTCTGTTTATTGGAACACTCCATCAATTACTGTGAATGGACTGTTTCCACTAAAACCTACAATATGTTCTACATTGTTACTTATAGAGTTAATAAGACTGCTTGTGTTATTTTGCCTTGTTCCAGTGGTCTTCAGCCTAAACAATCCTGGGGTGGACTGTTGGGGAACTGTACAAAAATAGTCTTGTTTAGACTTCACAGACAAAGCAGAACAGCCTCTGACCTTGCTTCTAACCTGCCTGGACACTGCCCTGACTGGGAGTGACTGGGAGTGACTGCCTGCTGTGAGTGCAAGACTTTGCAGCACCATAGATAAAATGGGGGAGAAATCTTGAGATTGTTGAGCCCCTGGAGGGGCCTGGCCAACCAAGCCCCAGGCTTAGTCACATTCCAAGTTTTACAAGACAAAAACAAACAGCATTAACGGGAAGCCAGGCTTGCAGTCTGGTCACAGATTGATGATGGTATCAGTCTGCCTTCATCTGGTGGCTCAGACGGTAAAGCGTCTGTCTACAATGCGGGAGACCCGGGTTCGATCCCTGGGAAGATCCCCTGGAGAAGGAAATGGCAATCCACTCCAGTACTATTGCCTGGAAAAGCCCATGGACAGAGATGCCTGGTAGGCTACAGTCCATCGGACACGACTGAGCAACAGGGCTATAGGGCTGGGATTTTAAACAGGAACCCCAAATAGCAATCTTTGAAGTCCCACCCACATAGCGGACTGCCTGGGACCCTTTCCCAATTGGGACTCCAGATGTGCTGTGTCATGAATGGACTTCCCAGCGCTGATTAAGTCTGGGTGTTGGTCCAAAACCCAATTTGGTGATGTATTCTCTGCTCTATTTCTCTTTTCTTTTAATGTTAGTATGTTGAAAGTAAGCTAGATAATTCTCTAATAAATATATTATTTATTTGTATATAACGAGTGGCTTGTTTTGTTAACAAACCTGAGACGAAGGTGAAAACTTTCAGCAAAAGGGCAAGTAACAGACCTAACGAGTGAAGTGTACTGTTTCCACTGCTTGTTTTCATCAGGTGAGCCCTTAGTGGGTTAAAGCGAGAACAGGCAGTTTGCAAATTCAGCAGGAGCAGCAGTGACTTCCTGAAGTCTGAAGTTTGCTGAGAACTCATGCTGCAGAAGGCAGCTTGGTAGGTTAGAGGGTTCTGGAGTTGAAGACTAGTCAGAGCCAAACATGGTAGCTGGCATAGCAGAGAATTTGGGCTGAACAACAAACTTTAGAGGATCCTGTGACTGGGTGAAGAATAAGACACAAGAGTACTGACTGCTGGAGGAAAGAGAAGGTATTCAGAGCTCAGCCTGGAGAGAAGTCTGCCTGAAACATAAGATTTCATCCTTGACTTTGCTAGGTAGTGTTTTCATCAGTTAGTTGGACGTAGAAATCAGTATCGTGTTGTTGAGGTTTGTGGAGCACACCGAACAGTAGGAACACTTTGCAGTGACTGTGTTTGAGGATGAACGAGGAACTGATGTGCAAGAGGTCTGCAGTAAATGTAAGGGAATTGGAAAGTCCTGAACTCAGGTTCCCAAGTCATTCATTTGTTCATGCAACAGATATGCACTCAACAGTTATGAGCTGATAAATGGCTCTGGTGTTTCGACTGTAAGCAGAATCAAGAGGTTTGCCCCTGTGGCCCTCACAGTGTCACGCAGAAGGCAGATGTTAAATGCAGGTAAACCAGGTCGGACTACCTGCCATGAAGGAAAACACCACATTCAGAGAAAGAATCATGTCTTAAAAATATTAGTAGATTGAGGAATGAGGGAAATTCTCTCCAAGGAAGAGGCATTTCAGCTGGAGCCTGAAGAAGCAGGTTTTAGCGAGGAAATAATTGTGGGCAGAGAGCATTCTAGTTGGAGGAAACAGCATGTGCAAAGGCCATGAGTCATGAAAGAGGGTGGGATGCTCAGGGACGTGATCATTACCGAAGGCCAGTGTGGCTGAAACTTAGCAGGCAAAGGGTGACACCAGGTGAGATTTTTAAGCATGTGGGGCAGGTGGTGGCATGTCTGTGTTCTAACGATCACCCTGCCCGCTATGAATGCAGCACCCTGAAAGCATCCCCATGTGGGGCTGGCCTACTGCGTGCTGTGACATATGTGTCATCTGCAGTCATAAATACTCCTTCATTCAACAAATGCGTTCTGAGCTTATCCTGTGTGTTAGGTGCTGGGTAACAAGCAATAAACACAGTCCTTTCCCTGATGGCCTTCAGGCAAGTGTGGAAGCCAAGTATAGATACACAATCACAGAAATGTCATAAAATGACACATTGTGATAATATTGCAAAGGGAAAGTCCACAGTGCTGTGCGGGAGCAGGGGTCGTCCTGTTGACCTGGGGAAAGACCGCTCTGTGAGGTCCCCTTGAGGCTGCAATGCGAAGGATGCCTTGGAGGTGGCAAGGTGAAGAACGGTACAGGGATGTCCCAAGCAGAGGGGCCAGCAAGTGCAAAGGCTCTGGGACAGGCAGGACTGTTAAAGGTTGGAACAGAAGAAGATGGGACAGGTAGGAGGTGGGGCTGAGAAGAAGGGGAGACAGGTAGGACCATGAGGAAGGTGGAAGCAGAGGAGAAGGTAGGAACAGAAGAAGGAGGACAGATAGGCTGTGGGACCAGGCAGAAGGGGGGGTCACCTTAAGCACAGGGAGGAGTGGCCTGAGGAACCTGGAGAAGTAAGTAAGTTCCATGTAGTCCCTGCCTAGAAAGTCATGTTGAGGTTTTAGACTCTGATCTTTCTGCTTGGGAAGCAGTTAAGGGTTCTAACCAGGAGTGGCTGTACCCAAATGATGTGGTGAAAAAAGAGATTACTCCATTGGCAGTGGAGTGGAATGGAATGCCTGGGCCAAAACTAAAGAGAGAAAAATGGGTAGGAGGCTGTTGCCTATTGCCTCGGTCTTAAGGGGTGAAGACAAAGATGGAGAGAAGGATACCATTTTGTGTAACATTTTGGATGGAACATTGACAGACTTTTGGTAGTAGACTGGCTGTGGGCGATAAGGGGTGACTTCAAGGCTCTGCATGAGAAGCTGGAGAGGTGGCAGTCCCTAAAATGGGACAGGAGGTGGCAGGAGGAGTAGATTTGCTGGGAAACCAACACGCTCCCCAAGAGCGCAATTCAGATGCTGAGGCAGGGACACAGGGCGAGCATGCCAGGTTCTCACGGATCCTCTGTAAGGCAGGTGGGTGGTCCACTATAGAATTATGTATTTAATAAAAACACTTAAATTATCCATTACTGTAGAGCTGGGCAAGAAATGTCACTGCACCTAAAGATAAGATTCAGAGGCCCTGTGAGCCATTTCCTGGCTCACCTCTCAGATCACGCATCTACTATGTCTATATTTGCCAAAAAGGAACAAATTTTCTAGGGTTAGATAGAATGAACCCAAGTAACATTGCTTTAAAAAAAAGTCACAGTGGTCCAGAGGTTAGGACTCCGCACTTCCACTGCAGGGGCAGAGGTGAGAAACTAAGCTGCCATTAAGCCTTGCAGCGGAGCCAAATAATATGAATTATTTCCATAGTAGTAATTCCCACCTTTGATTCTATGTGGATATGCAAATTTCCATAATCACGCAGGTGAGAATATGGCTATGTGTATTCATATTAATCCAGGGCAATAATCCCCTCTCCCACCTTGTGAGTTAATTTACACGTATTTAAATGACAGGTTTAGTATCAAAGGTGATGCTGTAGAGTGGAAGACTGAAATACAGGGTCTGTCCCTTTATGAACTGTGTGACCCTGGGCAAGTTATCTAACTTCCATTTCCTACTCAGCGCCAAGAATCTTCACCACCACGTTAGGGCTAACCATGAGAATTACATGAAGAATGTCACAGTCTAGGCCTAGCACACAAGAGCTACCGAATAAAAGTTGTTTTCCCTTTGTTAAAACACAAAAAACTCACACTGCAAAACCGAACAGAACGCAACGCTGGGTCCCAACATCAATGCCCACCTTTTCCGGGCCTGCCTTTTAGACTTCAAGGTACGCACACTGTCAACCAAAATGAGAATGACTGAATCCAACGGACGATCGAGCGTGCGCCCATCCCGAGTTGGGCTGCGTGAGAGCTGTTCTGCCGCTCAGCCTGAGCTTGGACCGAGGCCTGGACAGCTGGGTGGGGCTGAAGCCGGACTGAGGCCCGCAACCGCCCCAGGGAGACGCTCTGCCGCACTGCGGCTGCACCGCGGAGGCAAATGTCCCCTGGCGGCCACCGTAGCCCGGAGGCCGGCCGTGTTCTCCTATTAGTCGCCATTTTGGCGCCAAAACGGGGCGGAGGCGGGGTCGGCACTGCGCGCGCCTAAGAACAATAGGAGCCGAAGCAGTAGGAAATAGTGAGGTGGCACTTTGGCTGAGAGCCTGTGGTCCAAAGGGCCCGGTGGCTGGGCCATGTTCTGCGAGAAGGCCATGGAGCTGGTCCGGGAGCTGCACCGCGCGGCCGAGGGAAGGCTGCCTGCTTTCAACGTGAGGGCGGGGTCCTCCCCAGGGCTCTTCTCGGGCTGCACAACCCGGAGCGGGATGGCGGGTGTGCCTGTGGTTCCCCTCCATGGTTGTGGGAAGGTCGTGGGCAGGTCGGTTTTGGTGGCTTCCCGCGAGCGCAGGGGTTGCCGCCACTCTCCTCGCGCCCCCGACCCCCGCCCTGGTCTCCCGCCGCCGCCGCCGGCGTCCTCGTAGCTGCGGTGCGCGCGGGCTGGGCGGTGGGCGTCTCGCCCCGGTGAGGCGCAGAGAGATCGGGAAACGGGGTGCTAGAGTTCAGCTGTGAGTTACACCGGGAAGGTGTGGACCGGCGTAGCCCGGGCGTTAGGGCCGCGCCCTGAGGGCTGCAGTGAGTGTAGCCCCACCGGGGAGCCGGCCGTGCAAATCCCCTCCCCTCCCCGCCGGGGAAGGGCGGGCAGCAAGGGGCCTCCGGGGCCGGGAGGTTTGCTCGTCACTACAAGGCATTTCAGAGGAGCGACGGGATTACTCTGTTTTGATAGCTGTCGCAGCACTTTGGGGAAGGGGCCGGATAGAAGAAAGACTGGTTCTGAGTGGGTTATAAATAGACCACAGAAGAGAATGGATGTGGTCCACAGCCCGGTCGGGGGGCCCTGAACACCGTGTCCTAAGACGACAGGACTGGTAGGTACGAGGACAGGGGTGGAGGTGAGAGGAGTAGCCGGGGAGTGGAGAGACCGTCGCCTCTGGAGGCTTCACTCAGGTAGCAGAGTAAACATCTGGCGGTCAGCAGAAGAGCTTCTGGGTAAGGTGAGTTTTGAACAATCAAGAGCAGTTAGTCTGACCTTGGGTTATTTAACAAATGGGGAAACTGAGCTGCTGGAATTAAGGATCAAGTTAAAGGGCTTGTCTGAACTTGGGGCGTGTTGGAAGTGGAGCCTCAACTTGAACAGTTTTCTTGAACAGATTTCCAGTCTGTTATTCTTGCAACTTCAGGCAGTTACCTTATCTAAAAAGGAGACCACAGCGGGAGGTTCACTGGAGACACAGAACGCAGAGGGGTTGTTGCTGTTGTTCAGTCCGTAAGTCATGCCCCAGTATTTGTGACCCCATGGACTGCAGCAGGCCAGGCTTCCCTGTCCTTCACTGTCTCCCTGACTTTGCTCAAATTCATGTCCATTGGGTCAGTTATGTCATCCAACCATTTCACCCTCTGTAGCCCCCTTCTCTTTCGTCCTACCCTCAATCTTTCCCAGCATCAGGGTCTTTTCCAATGAATCAGCTCTTTACATCAGGTGGCCAAAGTATTGGAGCTTCAGCATCGGCATTATTCCTTCCAAGGAATATTCAGGGTTGATTTCCTTTAGGATTGACTGGTTTGATTTCCTTGCTGCCCAAGGGACTCTCAAGAGTCTTCTCTAGCACCAAAATTGAAAAGCATCAGTTCTTGGGTGCTCAGCCTCCTTTATGGTCCAACTCTCATATCCGTACATGACTACTGGAAAAACCGTAGCTTTGACTATAGGGCCCTTTGTCTGCAAAGTGGTGCCTCTGCTTTTTAAAACGCTCTATAGGCTTGTCATAGCTTTTCTTCCAAGGAGCAAGGGTCTTTTAATTTCATGGCTGCAGTCACCATCTGCAGTGACTTAGGAGCCCAAGAAGATAAATTCTGCCCCTGATTCCATTTTTTCCCCATCTGTTTGCCATGAAGTGATGAGACCGGGTACCATGATCTTAGTTTTATGAATGCTGAGTTTTAAGCCAGATGTTTGAGAGGGGTGTGGGAAGACATAGGAAGGAACCAGCCCAAAGGCGCAGAGACTTCCCACAGGTGCTGGCTTTTCAGACTGATAGTCCAGCTGTCTTTTTCGCTCAGATTTTAAGTGTTGGTTTCTTAGAAGTGTAAAATCCTGGCTTTTCTGGGTCTTAGACTGCACCTTTTCTTGCAGTCGTGCCTGCCTTTGGGGACTGGCCACTGGGACAGCTTAGCTGGGTTAGACTAAGAATTGATCTTGATCTGATTGACCTCTAACACCCTTGACCAACACATGCTTTCGAGAATCATTCCTCCCCAGCAGATGGTAGCTGGTTTAGAGCAGGGACTCTGCCTTGTTTATCCCAGAATCCCTCATGGTTAGGTGCTGTGTTTGACAAACTGGAATGATGCACTTTGGATATGCAGAACTGATAATCATTTGAGACTTTAGGAAAATTATCTTGAGTTCCCAGGGGCTTACAGCTGGAGGTGGGAGCACAAAATGATGCCACTCCCAGTGTAAATTTTAAAAATCTAAGTCTTAAAAAAAGAAATAAAATTTTAAATCTAAGAACTTGGTTATATCTTTACAAGTTTATTTCATGCTTGTCTTTTGTATACCTGCCGATCTCCTAATTGTGCAAGAGTTTCAGCTGTTCCTTAAATAATATTTGTGATAAAAGGAATATTTAACTGAATTCTAGTAAATCAGACTTTTCCATGATATCTTTTTAACCAGTTGATGAAAGAAAAAGTAGAAGTCATGCTTTCATTTTTCATTAGAAATGATTTCTTACATTCAAGCAGGGTTAAGTAGTGTAATTTTGTAATTATACCAGTAGTGCTAAAACATTTTTGCTAATGCATATATTTTGGCTCTGAAAGTAGATGGGTTGCTTATCGCTGTTTTGTATGGAGGTTTTGTGTGTGTGTGTGTTTTTGGTTGTCATTGTTATAGAATTATTGGGTTTTGTGTGTGTGTGTAAAAATTTTAATTGAAATGTAGTTTATTTACAGTGTTTCAGGTGTCGGGGTTGCTTTTTGACAGATATTGTATAACATTTATGAATTTTATAATTCTAATGTTTTTATCCTTCCAAGGGAAGTTTTTTAGAAATTTGCCCAAATAGATAGCAGAAAAACTCCTTTGACCTTTCTGTTTTCTGTCCTAGCAGTGTGTAGGTTTTTGGGGGGTTTTTTGGGTAATAACCTTTTAAGATTCTTTTCCAATAAATAATAAGTTATTTACATGCTTTTGTCATGTATTATTACTTCTGTAGACTATTGGTTTTTTGTCATTAGTTTTCCTGAGGTATAATTTATATACAATACAGTACACATTTTAATAGACCTTTGAGTTTTGACAAATGTATACAATCCTTGTAACCAGCAACCCAACCAAGATTTCTGCTATCCCAAGGATTCCCTTTTCTCTTTTGTGGCACTAGCTACCGCCCATCTGCAGCCCTAGGCAACCAAGGATTTTCCTTCCCCTACAGATTATATTTGTCTCTTTCATTGTATTTCTGGAGTCAGCATGCCAGGAATTGCAAACTTTTCTGTACCGGGCCAGTTAGAAGCATACAGTATGTACTCCTTTCTGTCTGACTTCTCAGCCCAGTCTGTTGACTGTGTATTTTGTTGGCAATTCATTCCTTTTTTTTTTTTTTTTTAATTGTGGTAAACGATACATAACTTAAACTTTGCCATTTCTAACCATTTTTCTGTGTACATTTCAGTGGCATTAATTATGTTATTAATTATGTTTCCAAAGCTATCACCCCTATTTCCAAAGCTTTTTCATAACCCCAAATAAACTCTATAGCCTTTAAGCAGTAACTCCCCACTCCTTCCCCCTCAGCCTGGTAACCTCTAATCTACTTTGTTTCTATGAGTTTGCCTATTCTAGACATTTCAGATAAGTGGAATCATACAGTATTTGTGCTTTTCTGTCTGGCTTATTTCACTAAGCAGTGTTTTCGAAGTTCATGTTGTCGTGTGTATCAGCACTTCTTTTTTTGACTAATATTCCATTGAATGGACATACCGTTTTGGCTTATCTGTTCATCAGTTGGACATTTGGATTGTTTCCACTTTTTGGCTGTTATGAATAATGCTGCTCTGCATATTTGTGCATAAGTTTTTGTATGAACTTAGGTTTGCAGTTTTCTTGAGTGTATACCTAGAAGAGGAATTGCAGGATAATGTGGTAATTCTAAATTTAACTTTTTGTGGACCCACACGGCTGTTTTCTATAGGGCTGTACCATTTTGCATTCCAACCTGCATTGTAGAAGGGTTCCAGTTTCTCCCCATCCTCTCCAACACTTGTTATTATAGCCATCTTAGTAGGTGTGGAAGGACTATTGGTTTTTCATAAGGTACATAAGCATAAAGTATTGCTACAAACTTGGTGGGGGAATTAATGAGTGTAATTTTATATATTCCAGGAAGATGGACTGAGGCAAGTTCTGGAGGAGATGAAAGCTTTATACGAGCAAAACCAATCTGATGTGTAAGTTGGTAAGCTTGATATTTTAAAAGAATTTAAGAAATACAATGTTGAAGTCAGATCATCTTAATATTCATATCTAAAAAGATATGATTTGGTTTTTTTAATTCTCTGTGACCCTGATCATACCCTAGCTATACAGAAGTAGGATTTGTGTTAATGATTGTTATGTCTGTAGGGACCAAATAGAGCTTGGCACATGGTAGGTGTTTGATAAATAGTTACTGTTTGACTGGTGTGACTTGAAAGGATTTAGGGTGGATCCAAAAGAGATGAGACAGGAGCAAGTAACAGACCTAACAAGTGAAGTGTGTTGTTTCCATCAGGTGAGGCCTTACTGGTTTAAAGGTAGAACAGGCAGTTTGCAAATTTAGCAGGAGCAGCAGTGACTTCCAAAAGCTTGAGTGAAATTCCCTTGGAATTCGTGCTGCAGAACGTTACAGCTTGGTAGGTTAAAGGGTTCTGGAGTTGCAGACTATTTAGAGCCAACCATGGTAGTTGGCACAGTGGAGAATCTGGGCTGAACAACAGACTTCAGAGGATCCTGTGACTGGGTGAAGAATAAGACGCAAGAGTACTGACTGCTGGAGGAAAAATGAGTTATTGAGAGCTCAACCTGGAAAGAAGTCTGTCTGCAACATGAGATTTCATCCTTGGCCTTGTTAGGTAGTGTTTTCATCAGTTAGTTAGACATAGAAATCAGTAGCATGTTGTTAAGGTTTGTGGATTACACAGAAGAGTAGAAACACTTTGCAGTGACTGTGTTTAATGGTAGATACCGATGAATGAGGAACTGGTGTGCAAGAGGTCTGCAGTAAATGTAAGGGAAATGGAAAGTCCTGAACTCAGGTTCCCAAGTCATTCATTTGTTCATGCAACAGATATGCACTCAACAGTTATGAGCTAAAACAGCAGAAATCAAGAGGGTAAAACCAAAATTTTCTCCCTCTGGGTGAAGGACCCTAAAGTGCAAACATAGTTGAAGATCAAGAACTATTTCTTGGATGGGTGGAGGAGCATTTGACTTTAGAGTCCTTATCTCACTTTATGAGAATGAGGATTTGGAAGGATTTGATACCATAGGAAGAGGTAAACCAGGTGGGACTACCAGCTGTGAAGAGAGTAATGCACTGAAAATATTAGTAGATTGAGAAATCCTGGAAATTGTCTCCAAGGAAGAGACACTTCAGCTGGAGCCTGAATAAGTAGGTTTTAGTGAGGAAGTAATTGTGGGCACAGAGCATTTCTAGTTGGAAGAAATAGCATGTACAAAGGCCCTGAGTCATGAAAGAGGGTGGGATGCTCAGGGACCTGATCATTACCAAAGGCCAGTGTGGCTGAAACTTAGTGAGCAGGCAAAGGCAACACCAGGTGAGATTTTTAAGCATGTGGGGGAGGTGGTGGCATGTTTGTGTTCTAACAATCACCCTGGCTGCCATGTGGACAGTGGATGGTGGGACTGAGAGGGAATATGGTGGTCATGTAGGTGATAAAAAGGGTGAGCCAGACTAGGGAAAAAGAGAACAGTTTACAGACCTATTTAGGAGGTAACTGAACAGGCCTTGGTCCAGTAAGGGAATGACTTTCCTATATTCATACCATTGGGAAATTCATGATCCCCCAAAATTCTGTGCCCTATCCTCCTAGTTTGGTTCTGGGCAGGACAGTCACTATTACCAGTTTCTGGTTAAAATTCTTTGTCAGAAGAAATCTATTCCTATTTAATTGCTCACATGGAAATGTGAATTTTTTAAGGAAGTTCTTGTGTATTTAATCAAATACTTTGATGTTAAGTTGGGTGTATTTTATTTGTGCTATTTCATTATAATCAAGAGCACACTATAAGCAACATGGAGAATAAATCTAACGTAGGATGAGAACATGATGTGAGGCCATAACCTTATGCCCCATGATACTTGATCTCCTGTCCCAGCATGCAAAAGGGATTCTAAAAAGTGAGCCAAAAAGTTGTCTTTTGGAGACAATGGAAATTAATCCGTGTGCAAAACACAATGTGCCACATGGCTAAACAAAACAATGGGAGTATGATCCTAGGCAAATTAGTTAGGTATTTTTAAATTTTTTTTTTTTTTTAAAGAATTTAAGTTTGTCCACACAGCTTGCAGGATCTTAGTTGCCTGACCAGGAACTGAACCTGTGCCCTCGGCAGTCAAAGTGCAGTGTCTTAACCACTGGACCACCAGGGAATTCCCTGGCTCTTTTCTATTTTATTCTGTTAGCAAAAGCTCCAATGTGGAGGCAGGTACTATTTAGGTAGGTTAACTACTGACATAAATGGCTAAAAACAAGTATGGAGTTAGTTGTTAGCTGACTTTGAAAATTTAACCTGTACTCAGTAGACATTCTTCTCCTTAAATGTTTTACCAGGAATGAAGCAAAGTCAAGTGGACGAGGTGATCTGATACCAACCATCAAGTTTCGACACTGTTCTTTGCTAAGAAATCAGCGCTGCACCGTAGCCTACCTGTGAGCGTCTCTGTGTTTGCGGGGGTGGCAGGGAGCAATGGAGGGTTCCCATCCAAGAGGGTATCAGAAATTCTTAGAGGTGTCTCTCTTTTATGAACATTCTGAATTTTCTCTTTCCACTTAAATGTTTTTTATTATGGAAAATTACAGTATTCTTAAAACTAGGGAATAATATTACAACCCCCCATGGAGCCATCATATAGGTCACAGTTCTTAACATTTTGCCATAATTGCTTCATCTTTTTTTATGTGTCTATGCTAAACATTAGACATTTTACCACTGAATAGTTTCGTATGCATCTTTGAGAAATAAGGGCCTTTGGGGCCTTTTCTCACATGACCTCTGTATAATTCTCACACCTAGAGCAGTGAACATACCTTCACAGCATCCATCCAGTCTATTCTTATTTTCCACATTGTCCCAAAGGTGTCCTCTTACAGTGGTTTGTTTGCCTCTGGAATCAAATCAAAGTCCACATGTTACCTTCTGGTGCCTGAGTCTTAAGCCTCTCCTGATCAAGACAGCTTCTGATCCAGTACCATATTAATGTTCTAGGTATGACCGGCTGCTTCGGATTAGAGCACTCAGGTGGGAATATGGCAGTGTCTTGCCAAGTGCTTTACGATTTCACATGTCTGCTGAAGAAGTAAGTTAGCGTTCTTATTCAAATTTGTAAATTCAGAAACTGGCTGAGCTTCTGGCATTGTTTGCGGTGCTTTAGTCGCTAAGTCGTGTCCGACTCTTGTGATCCCGTGGACTGTAGCCCACCAGCCTCCTCTGTCCATGAGGATTCTCTAGGCAAGAATACTGCAGTGGGTTGCCAGTTCCTTCTCCAGAGGATCTTGCCAACCCAGGAATCGAACCTGGGTCTCCTGCATTGCAGGCAGATTCTTTACCAACTGAGCTATGAGGGAAGCCCCCTGGCATTGTTTTGTAATAGTATTTATAGTATTTGTCTTTTTGTTTTAACATTTGCTTTTTAGTAGTTTTTGGTCTGTTTGAGAATGGTAGGAGTAATTCTAAATGCTGTATGGAAAACTACTATTACTTAACAAAATAAAGGGTCCCGTTATATTAGCTGCTAGTGATCCATCAGTAGGATTTAAAACTGGCATTATTATTTGGAGGTTTTTCATAAAATATGTGTGTGTACATACTTTGCTTGGGGCTTCCCAGGTGGCGCTTGTAAAGAACTTGCCTGCCAGTGCAGGAGACGTAAGTGATGTGAGTTCTATCCTTGGGTCGGGAAGATCCCCTGGAGGAGGGCTTGGCAACCCACTCCAGTATTCTTGCCTGGATAATCCCACAGATGGAGGACCTTGGCAGGCTACAGTCCATAGCGTCACAGAGAATTGGACACGACTGAAGAGACTCCGCACGCACACACGTACTTTGCTTATCTTTGTGAATGTGTGATGAATTCTTGATTTATCCAGTCACTGAGGCACAATATTTAAGGACACAGGATTGAAGGCAAGCAAACTTGTGTAGAAACCTTGGCTCTATTTCTGTGAGATCCTAGGCAGGTGACTCCATCCCTCCCTGTGCCTAAATTCCCTCATTTACAAAGTGAAGGTCATAGCATCTGCTGCAGTGACTCAGACACTAACTACCTAGTTAGACCAAACTTCATAGGTTAAGACTGCCCTTACTTCAGACGCCAGCCATGGTTTGGGGGTTCCCAGGGACACTCTCCCTTCTGACCAACTGGCTACAAATTCAGAGGTTCCCATTCTCCCCCTCAGGTTTGAGGCTTTTAGCCTCTTGATATCATTGCAGAGAGAAGAGGGGAGCTAGAAGGAGGGCTCCATCACCTGTGATTCATTGCATCATGGTTTGATCAATCAGTGCAGCCTATGTCATGACACTCCAGAGTTGTGTAAGCTTCCCTGGTTGACACAACATCGTGTGCATTGTTCCACATCAGTGTGCCCAGAGGGTGGTGTGTCCTGATCCCTCAGGGTGCTGCTGCTGCTAAGTCACCTCAGTCGTGTCCGACTCTGTGTGACCCCATAGACGGCAGCCCACTAGGCTCCTCCGTCCCTGGGATTCTCCAGGCAAGAACACTGGAGTGGGTTGCCATTTCTTTCTCCAGTGCATGAAAGTGAAAAGTGAAAGTAAAGTCGCTCAGTCGTGCCCTTGGCGACCCCATGGACTGCAGCCTACCAGGCTCCTCTGTCCATGGGATTTTCCAGGCAAGAGTACTGGAGTGGGTTGCATCAAAGCTTCACATCTGGGACTCTCCTAGACCTCACCCTGGGTGTCTCTTCCTTTGGCTGGTTCTAATTTGTATTCCTTTCACTACAGTACAACAGTGAATGTCAGGACAGTGCTTTCCTGGGTCCTGAGAGTCATTCTGGCAAAGTATTAAACCTGAGGGAGGGGTGTTCGTGTGTATGTATGCACGCACACACTTTACTAGTGAAGGTTATGAGGATGTTTTTCTGTACAGTCTTTTTGGAGTTATCTTGTTTTATCTTTCACAAAGATCTACAGTACTGGAATAGATTTTTGTGAATAATGTATGAGCCAAGTTGCATGTCTGTGGGGGGCTTTCTTTTAGTCTATTTGTCCTTGTACTGATTTGATACTGCTTGAATGTAAGTTTGTAATACTTCTTAAGTAAGTTTTCCCATTTTGTTCTTCTTTTTTCAAGTGTCTTGACTATTTTTGGCTTTTTGCATTTCCATGCAAATTTCAGACTCCTTTGTCAAGTTCGATTTTTTTAAAACAATTGGAGTTTTGATTGAGAATGACTTGGATCTATAGATCAGTTAACATTATTATAATACTGAATTGTCCAGTCCTTGAAAGTGGTGTATCATTCTGCATTTGTAGGTACCAATATGCAGAATGACCAATACCTACTGTTCTCGGTACCAGTGCCTGGTTCATAATAGGCAATCAATAATATTTGTAGTTTGAATGAATGGTCATAGTAAAAATGCATGTGGGCATGTGTGCTGTTTTTGAAAGGTTTAGTGTACAGTTTCTGCAAATTTATTTTCTTACACCTTTGTCAAATGGCCATCTTTATGTTTCCAGATGGACTGGTTCAATCGTTATAAAAAGTCCCTTGCTACCTACATGAGGTCATTGGGAGGAGACGAAGGTTTGGACATCACACAGGATATGAAACCTCCAAAAAGCCTATATATAGAAGTAAGTACACCTTTTTAAAAAATGAGTGTTTCTTTGATGCATAGAGTGTGCTGACTTTTGTCCAAGGGAGGGGGGCATATGAATATACACTAGTGTATATAGGCATACCTTGGAGACACCATAGGTCTGGTTTCTGACTCACAATAAAGCAAATATTCACTAAAACATGTCACACAAATCTTTTGGTTTCCCAGTGCATGTAAAAGTTATGCTTACACTAGTCTATTGAGTACATGTTAGCATTATATACATTTTTTTTTGCTAAAAAATCCTGCTATCTGACAATGCAGAGTTGACACAAATCTTGTTTGTGGGGGGAAAAAAATCAATATTAGAGAAGCGCAAAAAACAAATGAGAGGAAACATAAACCCAAGCCAAAACTTTTACCTGTAGGTGGTGGTGGGAACAGGACTGAACAGCTAAAAATTTTTGGCTGTACCTGTTTTAAAAGTTTGGAAAACTCAGCAGTGGCCACAGGACTGGAAAAGGTCAGTTTTCATTCCAATCCCAAAGAAAGGCAATGCCAAAGAATGCTCAAACTACCGCACAATTGCACTCATCTCACACGCTAGTAAAGTAATGCTCAAAATTCTCTAAGCCAGGCTTCAGCAATACGTGAACCGTGAACTTCCTGATGTTCAAGCTGGTTTTAGAAAAGGCAGAGGAACCAGAGATCAAATTGCCAACATCCGCTGGATCATGGAAAAAGCAGGAGAGTTCCAGAAAAACATCTATTTCTGCTTTATTGACTATGCCAAAGCCTTTGACTGTGTGGATCACAATAAACTGTGGAAAATTCTTCAAGAGATGGGAATACCAGACCACCTGACCTGCCTCGTAAGAAACCTGTGTGCAGGTCAGGAAGCAACAGTTAGAACTGGACATGGAACAACAGACTGGTTCCAAATAGGAAAAGGAGTATATCAAGGCTGTATATTGTCACCTTGCTTATTTAACTTACATGCAGAGTACATCATGAGAAACGCTGGGCTGGAAGAAGTACAAGCTGGAATCAAGACTGCCGGGAGAAATATCAATAACCTCAGATATGCAGATGACACCACCCTTATGGCAGAAAATGAAGAGTAACTAAAAAGCCTCTTGATGAAAATGAAAGAGGAGAGTGAAAAAGTTGGCTTAAAGCTCAACATTCAGAAAACGAAGATCATGGCATCTGGTCCCATCACTTCATGGCAAATAGATGGGGAAACAGTGGAAACAGTGGCTGACTTTATTTTTTGGGGCTCCAAAATCACTGCAGATGGTGACTGCAGCCATGAAATTAAAAGATGCTTACTCCTTGGAAAAAAAGTTATGACCAATCTAGATAGCATATTGAAAAGCAGAGACATTACTTTGCCAACAAAGGTCCGTCTAGTCAAGGCTATGGTTTTTCCAGTGGTCATGTATGGATGTGAGAGTTGGACTGTGAAGAAAGCTGAGCGCCGAAGAATTGATGCTTTTGAACTGTGGTGTTGGAGAAGACTCTTGAGAGTCCATTGGACTGCAAGGAGATCCAACCAGTCCATTCTGAAGGAGATCAGCCCTGGGTGTTCTTTGGAAGGAATGATGCTAAAGCTGAAACTCCAGTACTTTGGCCACCTCATGCGAAGAGTTGACTCATTGGAAAACACACTGATGCTGGGAGGGATTGGGGCAGGAGGAGAAGGGGACGACAGAAGATGAGATGGCTGGATGGCATCACAGACTCGATGGACGTGAGTTTGAGTGAACTCTGGGAGATGGTGATGGACAGGGAGGCCTGGCATGCTGCAATTTATGAGGTCGCAAAGAGTTGGACGCAACTGAGTGACTGAACTGAGCTGAACTTTAGAACCATATAAGTATCTTACATATTGTTAAAATGAAATCAAAGTGAGAAACCAACCCAAAACTCTCTTTGGCAGCTCCTTCAGTTTCCTTGCTGTCAGTGCTGACCTACACATACATTCAGAGATTTGCCAGTTTTCTTCCTCGCCATCAGTGGACATTGGAACTAGCGGACACGGGAACCACTAGTATGCCTCAGAAAGGAATGCTAAGCCTAACTACACAGAGAAGGAGCACACAGAGCCTAAGACTTCCTGTAGGTACATGTACAGTCCCCAGCTACTTGATGGTTACTTCATAATAAAAAATGTAGATATTATAAAACATCAGTTTTTCTTTTCAGGTGCGGTGTCTAAAAGACTACGGAGAATTTGAAGTTGAGGATGGTACTTCAGTGCTATTAAAAAAAAATAGCCAGGTATTTACTGTCTTAGGATACTTTAAATTTTGTAAGAGTATTGAATGATGGAAATGTTCAGTAGCTAAATAAATATCACCTTGCCATGATCATTTGTGTCATAGGCATTAAGTTTATCATAATATATTCTTTTATCCTTTTTCTAAAGACTTTAAGCAAACGTTGCATATAGTAAGAAAGGGTTAATACCGCTGACCCTTAAACATCATGTAGGGATTATGGGTGCAGTCAGACTGCCTGCTCCCCACAGGCTCTAGGTGCACGGGCTTCTGTGGTGGCAGCACGCAGGTTTGGTAGTTGTGGCGTGTGGGCTGTAGGGTTTGTGGGCAGAAGCCTTCCTCTTGATGAGACTTTGTCTCTCAGTGTCGCTCTAAAACTGGGGTAACTTAAAAGCATCAGCTACTGTAGTGGACATTAAGAGGCTTCTAACATGTCTGAGCACATCAGAAATAAGTTTTCTATAAAATCTGTGTTATAGATCACCCACATAATGTGAAATATTAATAGGGAAACATTTTCCTACCATATAGTCCTTTATTCTTGACTCTATGGGGCATGTTTCCCATTGCCCAGAAATGAGAACAAATGTCTTAGTAGACATTGGAATAACTGTTCAGTGAACAACTCCATTGGTTTTTTTTTTTTTCTTTCTTTCTTTTTTTACATTTCATAGTTGTAAGACTTAAAAAATTCAGTTAAGTTAGACATCAGTCCTTGGCCCATGGGTCTTCATGACTGGTTGGCAGGAGTTTCTTTGGTCGTGGGTCCCACGTGAGGCCTTGAGTTTGTGAAAAACTGTCAGGCACACAGTGCTGCTGAAGTAGCGTCCGCTTCCTTGAGTACTTGCCGTACTCTCTCCTTCAGTTCACCTTCTAGAGTTCTCTACGCTGCACTTTCTAACGCACTGTTTTTCATTTTTACTCAAATATCTGTGTCTGTCTAGTCTTTGAGGTTTCTTTGGTCACCTGTGAGCTTGAAAAGTCTTCCTGCCTCACTCCCTGCACCTCCCCGCTCCAGAATTTAGTAAATGTTCCCTTCTGTGTTAAGCCTTGCTGTTTGGGAGGGAATGAGACCAGGAGATGCCATTCCACCTCAGAATGAGAGCAGGGTGCTCTCTGGAGACATGGAGGATGAGCTTTAGCTGGGCACCATCTTCCTCAACACACAGCGTGTGGCCAGCATCCATGGGTTACAAAGACTTCATCCTTGAAAAATATGGGAGAAAAGTTGCACTGTTAGTAAAGGAATGACTGTTCAGACATAGATCCTCAAGAGGTTTAATGGAGAAGACACTCCTTCCGTTTGCCTTAGTGAACTGTTGCCACATCCCTTGTAGTCTGTGGCCCAGATCACCTACCTGGCTTTCCTGTGCATAAATCTAAAAATGCGAACGCTAAGGAACATACCTACTAGAATTCAGAAGTCTTTAGTTTAAATTTAAAGTATGAATTTGTTTATAAAATTCAGATTTTAGTACAGCTCTAAGTAACATCAATTTCAGTTGATGAAAATAGCAAATATAAGCTTAGCTTTTAACTACTTCGCTGGTGCAGTTTGAAATATTCAGCATGCATTGCTGCTTTTTAATGACACGACATGTAATTTAAAATAATGCTCTTCATTCCTCTTCCTCCCCCCACCCCTCAGCACTTTTTACCTCGGTGGAAGTGTGAGCAGCTGATTAGACAAGGCATTCTGGAGCACGTGCTGTCATGACCCCTGGCTGGATGGCTGTAAGACTCCCTCCTGGTGTGAGACTGCACCCAACCAAAGTCACTTCTCCACCTCCCCAAGGCCCACTGCTTTTTGGTTCTAAAATTGAGACATTATTTAACCAGGAATGCTTGGTGGAGGAGTATGGTTTCTTTTTTTTCTTTTCATTTGGATGTTAGTTTCTTTTTTATTTCATTTCTGAATATAATTCTGTTACCGTCCATGGTAAACATGTTTGTGAATCTATGTTGTATGTTTGTACTTTGAAGTATCGGTTCTCAAAAGAGAATTTGCACTCTGGCAGTACAGAGCCTCCACAGACATCCACCCTGCTGCCCACAGCTTTAGAGCGAAGTCTAAGATCAGGGTTCTAGCAGATGCTGTGCTTAAAGAGAATGCTTCCCGGCTAATATACAGCCATCTTCTCATTCTCTTCTCACAACGTGCAAGAGGTTTGATTTTGTATTGTATGGGATTCTCCCCTTTGTGTAGTAAGTTGTATCTGTAATCATAACGTTTCTACAGTTCCCAAAATACTATCGTACGTTTTAGTTTCATGAAAGTAAACATTTGTTACATGTTCATCTCTTCTGAACACTGAGGAAGAGTTTCACTTGGATGTATAGGGAGGCCTCTTGTATTGTTGCTGGAAGTGTGCATTGTGCAAGCCAGGCAGCTGAATTTCTGAAGTTTGTGTTTCCAAATCATGGGCAGGTGGAGCTGGTGGTCTCTAAAGAGCACAGTGGACTTTGCCCATTTCCAGCAGTGGTGGCTGGTCTGGCTGGTGCCTGTCTGCAGGCTTGTGTCGCAGGATGTCCATTTTGGAAAGGGAAACTGAGATTGGGGCTAGGAAAGGAATTTTGTGCAATTTCCCCCCAAGAGTCACATTGACCAGAAACTCACATGAAGAGCTGATCAACTAAGTGGAGGGCAATTTCTACTGCCCAATAAAATGACAGGCATCAGAGAAGCACCAGGTGGTCCTACCTGCTGGTCAATGGCCTTTCTCCACCAGTCCCCTCCATGACCAGCCCAGTAATCTCAGAGACATTCAAGTTTAAAATACAGATAAACCCAGTACCTGGTACTCTCTGTGCAGTGCATTTCTTAAACGGGAATATTTCTGGCTAAAATTATACTCAAGTAGTCAAGCTATGGAGAGCCTCTACCTAGGGTGTGGGTCTGCATATTTTCACAACACACATATTAATACTTAGTCAGCAGGCAGCCCTTGGCAGATTCTTTTCCAAGCTGTGTGGCTCATAGGATTTGTTTCCTGACCAGAGATTGAACCTGTGCCCTGGGCATTGAAAGCACAGACCCCCTAAAATAATTCCTTCCATAGATTCATAGCCAGATCAGATTTTCATCTGAATCTCTGCCAATAAACAGTATGGAAAATTTCCCTAGTGAATGGGATGGATGATGTTTTAACTGTGTGTCAGTGGTCACTTCCCTAGCATTCTGCTCTTCCAAGCATGTGGAACCACGTGCGGGTGAGCCCAGAGCCCATGTGAGTCAGCTGTGAGGAGGAGCCTGCGGTAAAGGCCACTGCCCTGTGGCCAGCCCAGCATCATTCCTGTATATAAACCGTATGATGTACTTTTCTGATTCATTCCCAAAATAAAATAATGTTTCTTACTTGAAGTAAATGTATACTGGTTGAAAAATCAAAATTTTGTAGGTTTTATTGATTTATGTTGATTGGTCCTATAGAGTTGTGGCTAGAATTTTAAAATACATGTTTTTTTATTTAAAGGTAATAAGTGCACAATTAAAAAGATAAAAGAAAACATACAGTGTAGAAAATGAAAGTAAGTTCCTGTTTTACCTACTAAATGCCACCATCCAGTGTGCCCACTGTTAACTGATTACAGATTTAAAGTACAATCCCATTTCAGGCGTTTTTCCAATGAAATACTTTCCAGTTTTTGTTCCTAATGTGAATGGAATCTTCTTTTCTGTTATAATTTCTAACTGGTTTTGGATGATAAATATTAAAAAGCAGTAAATTATGATGACTTGGCCACTTTCCTATATAAAGTCATTTCTTTTTCACATTGATTTTGTCATCTGGAACTTTCAGAAAAATGTTGACTACTGCTGGTAATAGCTGGCAGCTTATCCTTTTCCTGACTCAACCTGAATGACAGTCTTCTTCATCTCTCTACCCCATGCTTCTCCAGGAAAAACTCGTAAGACTTGTGGCCTCCCTCGGTGCAACCTGAAACTTCAAAATAAATTTAAAACCACAGTAAAACAATGGTAATTAACATGACTTTTTCCAAGTGCACTTTTGGAACTTGAGTGATGATCATATATGGTTTCTCACTTAACTCCCTAAAGTTACGATTACATATATATAACTGTTGCACTGTCTTACAGTCCATTTGTAACATTCTTCTTGGCCATGGTGTGTTAACCATTCATTGAACTGCAAGATTTGATTTGCTGTTATTTTATTGTGGAATTTTGCAACTTTGAGTGATGCTGTTTTATAGCGCTTAGCAAGAGGGGATGGATGTGTGTGTATTCACCTATGTCTGCTTTGTCGGTGTTTTCAGTCATCTGTTGCTATGAAACAGCTATCCAAACACAATGGCTTTAAACCACACCTCTCTTGACTTTCACAGTTCTGCAGGTTTGCCGGGCTCAGCTGGGAGTTCCTGCAGATCTTGCTTGGGGTCCCTGATGCAGTTGCATTCCTCTGGTGACCTGACTTGGATGGCTTGGCCTCTGTTCTTCATGTGGGCCTCTTGCGAGGTTCTCTGCAGTGAGCTGATTGGGCTTCTTACCTGGCAGCTTGGGACCCTGCAGGGTTAAGAAGGTGGATGTGCGTGCTGCTAGTTTTCTGAATGACTAGGCCTGGTAGTGGACTAGCACCATTTTCTGCCAAATTCATTCAACCAATACAGCCCCAGGTGCTCAGAGTCAGTGAAGGCCACATGGACCACATAAATGCAGAACAGCAAGAGGCCCTGCCGTCAGATGGGGCGTCGGGGTTCTGGTGTCAGTTTTTAGTGCTGCACATTCCTTTATCTATTTTTCATAGAAATGTACCTTTTAAAATAGCATTAATACCTATAGAACTATCTCAGTATGAATCTTCTTTGGAGAGAGATACTTGATGAATCTTTTCTTTAGTTTGAGGTCAAACTTTTCTACTTTTTCTTAAGTAAATTTCAGTTAGTCTTCTTTTCTAAACTTTTTAAATCTATATTTCAAAATGTATTACGGAATTTTTCTTCTTTTCACTACATATGATTATCCCTAATATGTGTCTGTCTTTCCTTTTTGGTCTTAGTCCATAACTAGAAGAAGTATCTGTAATAACACTGTATTAATCCTTTAGGAGGATTAATGTAGTGGAGGGAGGTGCTAATTTCACATGGTCTATTGCTTTTCACAATTGATGGTATTTTAGGATGAGTTGAATTCATTGTGTTTTGTAACTTTACAAAAACAATGTTTTAATATAGTACAAAATGTAGGAACAAAGAAGGTAGCTATCTACAAGTCAGACAGAGGCCTCAGGAAAAACAAACCTGCTAATAAGTTTGGGTTTCTAGCCTCCAGAATTGTAAGAAAATAAATTAATTTTGTTTCAGTCACCCAGTCTGTAATATTCTGTTTTGGCAGCCCCTGCAAAGGGCGTTTAGTATCTTTTTTTTTTTTTTTATGTATTTCCCTAATTGAGAGACTTGAACAGTTTCCATCCTTTTGCTATTATAGACAGAGCTATATGAGTAACCTTATACATACATCATTTTACACATAAACAGCTTGGTGTGTAGGATAATTGTAATTTTGATGGGATTTGTAATTTTTATAGGAATTATAATTTGTTCTACACCAGAAATTATGAGAGTCATTCCCCCTAATCTTTGCCAACAGTATGTTATTTCCAGTTGGGGCTGTTAGAGAAAAGATGCCAGGAACGTTGATGTACAAGTCTGTTATGGATGTGTATTTCTTTTCCTTTGGGCAAATAACTAGGAGTAAAATGGCTGGGTCTTAATGTAGGTGTGATTTTTTAACTTTTGAAGAAACTTCCAAACTCCTCCAAGGTGGTTGTGCATTTGCACTCCCACCAGCACTGTATGAGTTCCAGTTCTACATCCACTCCAATACTTAGTATGATTAGCCTTTTAAATTTTACCCATTCTAATAGGTGTGTAGTGCTATCTCACTGAGATTTTAATTTGTATTTCCCTAATGACTTAAACCTCAGTCCATAGTTCATCAGGCACTCCATCTATCAGATCTAGTCCCTTAAATCTATTTCTCACTTCCACTGTATAATCATAAGGGATTTGATTTAGGTCATACCTGAATGGTCTAGTGGTTTTCCCTACTTTCTTCAATTTAAGTCTGAATTTGGCAATAAGGAGTTCATGGTCTGAGCCACAGTCAGCTCCCGGTCTTGTTTTTGCTGACTGTATAGAGCTTCTCCATCTTTGGCTGCAAAGAATATAATCAATCTGATTTCGGTGTTGAGCATCTGGTGATGTCCATGTGTAGAGTTTTCTCTTGTGTTGTTGGAAGAGGGTGTTTGCTATGACCAGTGCGTTCTCTTGGCAAAACTCTATTAGCCTTTGCCCTGCTTCATTCTGTATTCCAAGTCCAAATTTGCCTGTTACTCCAGGTGTTTCTTGACTTCCTGCTTTTGCAGTCCAGTACCCTATAATGAAAAGGACATTTTTGGGGGGTGTTAATTCTGAAAGGTCTTGTAGGTCTTCATGGAAACATTCAACTTCAGCTTCTTCAGCGTTACTGGTTGGGGCATAGACTTGGATTACTGTGATACTGAATGGTTTGCCTTGGAAATGAACAGAGATCATTCTGTCGTTTTTGAGACTGCATCCAAGTACTGCATTTCGGACTCTTGTTGACCATGATGGCTACTCCATTTCCTCTAAGGGATTCCTGCCCGCAGTAGTAGATATAATGGTCATCTGAATTAAATTCACCCATTCCAGTCCATTTTAGTTTGCTGATTCCTAAAATGTCAGCGTTCACTCTTGCCATCTCCTGTTTGACCACTTCCAATTTGCCTTGGAGATGGTGACTGCAGCCATGAAATTAAAAGACGCTTACTCCTTGGAAGAAAAGTTATGACCAACCTAGATAGCATATTGAAAAGCAGGGACATTATTTTGCCAACAAAGGTCTGTCTAGTAAAGGCTATGGTTTTTCCAGTGGTCATGCATGGATGTGAGAGTTGGACTGTGAAGAAGCTGAGCGCCGAAGAATTGATGCTTTTGAACTGTGGTGTTGGAGAAGACTCTTGAGAGTCCCTTGGACTGCAAGGAGATCCAACCAGTCCATTCTGAAGGAGATCAGCCCTGGGTGTTCTTTGGAAGGAATGATGCTGAAGCTGAAACTCCAATACTTTGGCCACCTGATGTGAAGAACTGACTGATTTGAAAAGACCCTAATGCTGGGAAAGATTGAAGGCGGAAGGAGAAGGGGATGACAGAGAATGAGATGGTTGGGTGGCATCACCGACTCAACGGACATGAGTTTGTGTAAGCTTCGGGAGTTGGTGATGGACAGGGAGGCCTGGCATGCTGCAGTCCATGGGATCACAAAGAGTCAGACACGACTGGGTGACTGAACTGAAGTAAACGACTAATACTGTTGAGTATCTTTGCATGTAATTATTTCTAGTCTGTGTATCTTTTGCTGGTGAGTTTGTCTAAATCCTTGCCTGTTTGTCAAACAACTAGTTGCCGTCTCACTGAGTTTGGGGAATTCTTTATGTGTTCTGGATATAAGTCCTTTATAAGCCATATGCTTTGCAAAATATTCTCCCACTTTGTGGCTTGGCTTGATTTGTCTTACTCATTTTCTTTAACAATCTTTTGAATAAAGTAGACATATTTGGTTTTGAAAAAATCAAATTTATTAATTTGTATTTTTTTCTGCTTTTGGAGTCATATGTAAGAAATTTTTTTTCCAGCCGACGGTCTCAAAACTTCTTTCTTTATGTAGAAGTGTTACACTTTTAGGTTCTATGCTTAAGTCTATGATTCTGGTGTAAGGTGTCGGAGAAGGCAGTGGCAACCCACTCCAGTATTCTTGCCTGGAAAATCCCTTGGATGGAGGAGCCTGGTAGGCTACAGTCCATGGGGTCACAGAGTCAGACATGACTGAGCGACTTCACTTTCACTTTTCACTTTCATGCATTGGAGAAGGAAATGGCAACCCACTCCAGTGTTCTTGCCTGGAGAATCCCAGGGATGGGGGAGCCTAGTTGGCTGCCGTCTATGGGGTTGCACAGAGTCAGACACGACTGAAGCAACTTAGCAGTAGCAAGGTGTGGGTGCAAGGTCACAGCAGGGGCTGAGGGGGATAATACGGATATTCAACTCCTCCAGTACCTTTTTCCTCATTAAGCACTAGTGAATGGTTTGCTGTGCCAAGCACACTCTTCACAAAATACCCCATGGGGCTGGGCTGCACCCTCAACATGGAGTTCACCCACCCCTGTTCCTTTCCTTGACCTCTAGAGTAATCTTCATCGTTTCCTTTTGTCTGCTTCCTTTGGATTTAATTTGCTCTTCTTTTTCTAGTTATTCAAGGTGGAAGTTGAGGTCACTGGTTGGAATAGTTGTAGAAATAGTGTTACCTGATTTGCTCCAAATTTCTGCTTTTTCTTATTTGTCTTGGCTGTGCTGAGTCCTTTGCTTTTCATATGAAATTTAGGATCAGCTTGTCAATTTCTACCGAAAACAGACCTGCTAGTATTTTAGATTGGAACTACATTGAATCTGTGTATCAATTTGGGGAGAATTCACATCCTAACAATATTGAGCTTTTCAGCCCACAAACAGCCCAGTTATTTTTGTCTTCTTCCTTTTCTTTCAGTAATACTTTGTAGTTTCCAGTATAAAGGCCTATCATATCACTTGCCAGCATTTCATAGTTTTGATGCTGTTGTAAATGGCATTGTAAATTTCAAATTCTAATAGTTTATGAATAAAAATACAATTGATACCTAACTTGTGTCCGGGATCCTTGCTAAACTTACTTATTAGTTCTAATAGCTCTTTTGTAAATTATACCAAGTCTTCTACACCATGGTCGTGTTTTCTGGAATTAAAAGTTTTACTCCTCCCTCTCTAATCTGGATGCCTTTTATTTCTTGCCCAATTGCCCTGCCTAGAACCTTCTGGAGAGTATTGAATCAAAGTGGCCTGAAAAGAAGTCCCTATCTTGTTCCTGATCCAAGTGGCAAGCACTTGGTCTTTTACCATTAAGTATAGTTTAGCTCAGAATTTTTTGTGGATGCCCATTATCTGGTTAAGGAAGTTCCTGTCTATTCGTGGTTCACCTGAGATTTTTATCAGGAATGGATGTTGGAATCTGTCTTTTCATTTTCTGTATCTGTTGAGATGATCATATACTTTGTGTCTTTTAGTTTATTAGGCCAGTAAACTGCAGTCCACGCAGTCTCATTTACAGCTGCTCAGTGCTCAGTTGTACAAAAGCAGGCTGTGGGGCTGGCTTTCACTCAGAGCATGAAGTTTGCCAACCCCTGTTCTTCTATTCCTTAACTTCTACAGTGATGTTTAATATTCTTTTCTTCTGCTTACTCTAGGTTTAATTTGCTCTTTCTCTGTGGTGGAAGCTGAAGTCACTGATCTGAGACCTCTTTTATAATCCAGTTACATACTGCTATTGATTTCCCCTAAGTACTGCTTTCCACCCCCACAAATTTTAATGTTTCATTTTCAGTCAATTCTTTCATTGCTTGTACATCAGTTTCCAAATATCTGGGACTTCAGATGTCATTTTGGCCTTGAATCTAATTTAGAAGAACCTACTTTAAAAAAAATTCTTTTTTAATTTTATTGGAGATAGCTGATTTACAGCGCTGTGTTAATTTCAAATGTACAGCAAAATGATTTAGTTACACATATATCCATTCTTTTTCAGATTCCTTTCCCATATAGATTATTACAGAATATTGAGTTCCTTGTGCTATACAGTAGTTCCTTGGCTATTTATTTTATGTATCTTAGTGTGTGCATGTTAATCCCAAGCTCCTGATTATCCCTTCCCAGCCACATTTCCCCTTTGGTGCCTAAATTTGTTTCTGAAATCTGTGAGTCTGTTGCTGTTTTGTAGATAAGTTCATCTGTGTCATGTTTTAGATGAGATTCTATGTATGAATGATGTCAATAATGGTATTTGTCTTTCTCTGACTTAGTATGATCCTCTCTAGGTCCCCCATGTTGCCACAGATGGCACTGTCTGCTCTTTACCGTGGCTGGGTACTCTTCCACTGTATACATGGACTCGTCTTCATCCCTTTGTTGACAGATGTTTAGGTTGTTTCCGTGTCTTGTCTATTGTAAATGGTGCTACGGGGAATGGATACAGGTGTGGCTGAGCCCCCTAGCTGTGCACCTGAAACCATCACAATATTGCTAATAGGCTAAACTCCAATATAAAACGGGTTAAAAAAAAATCGACTACAAAGGATAAAAAAACCAATAAGCTGGTTGCAGAGTAGGTCTCCTTCCCCACCAAGTGTTGTGTGATGCAGTAACACCCCTTCTCTACATGCTCAGTAAAAACTGGACAAAATCGGCCTAAATATTTGTTTTCAGTGCTTAAGTAGGATGCTGGGTAGAAGAGCTGAGTAAGGAAAACAAAGGAACTAGTTAAAATTTCCTTCAGGTAATGAGATATAGCTAAAAATAAAATAATATGTCTAAGCATAAGTCTTGAGGAATAGAGCTCTCTTTATTAATCTAACTTTTAATTACACTAATCTTCCTCCTTTGGTTTCAAATTGTCCTCATCCTTTTAAGATGCTAACTGTCTGTGACCTTCATGTGCAGACAATTTTAACTTTTAAAAGCAGCTGGACGAAATAAATATGGATCTGTGAAAAACAGGATATATAGAATAAATATGTCAAGCTTTCCTACCATTTACTAACTTATTAATTGTTCTTTTAAAAAATGGCACAATTGGCACCAGAACACTAAAAAAGCAAGGAGATGATGTTCCTGAATCTGGAACTTCAGGTTTCTCATCCTTTGTTAACTCCTCTGAAGGTCATTAACAAGAGTATTCTTTTAATCCCTGCCCATGCTTTGCCAATCTGCATATTTACTGTAGGTTTATGGATGCTCATGTCCTTGCTTAACAACTATATTGGGAAGTGAATTCTGTTCACCTCAAATATCCTGTTTACTCCCCATCAATCAGGGCCCTGGCAAGGCCATGTCACAGGCCCTCCCAGGGCTGTCCTCTCCCGACCACACTAGCTCACATCTACACAACTCTTAAATTCCCGCAACTTTCTTTGGTATCACCGAAAATGCAAAGCTTACCCCTTGACATTGTTATTTATATATATATATACACATTATATGTAAACATATAAAATATAGTAGGTAAGAGATATGTAAAATATATAAAAAGTATACAGAGTCCCATGAAATGAATTCCATTGAATTAATTCCAGGTGACTTGGTGTGTTTTTTCTTGTCCTCTACTTGTACAATATTCATCTGAAATTCAATTACTATTATTAGAACTGCAAGAAATAGAGGACTAGGATCTTACCTCCTAGAGTTCCCATGTCAGTGCTTCATCCACATTCCCTGGTCTCTTGCTCCCTAGAGCTCTCCTTTCTCTTTGGTCTCCAACTTTTTTATTCTTTTTATAGGTTTTTCTACAATACCTTCACTTTACCTTTTTTTTTTTTTTAACTATGTTTCGTTCTTTTCTTGTGCACTCTTTCTCAGAAGCACAAGTGCACACACAGGTTCCCAACCAGCTCTGTGTTAGGCGCTGCTTTACTGGGCTATCTCTGACTCACGTTTTCATATTCCACAATATTACCACATGCCAGGAGAGGCAACTATTTGTCTGTTTGCTGCTCATTTTGACCCACATCACACCACAATGAAGCAAAAGAAAGGGTCACAGGCAGACCATGTGATGGTTGGTTTAAGATGCTGGCCTTTCCTAGAACCGCTTTGAACAAATTGTTTCCTGCTGTCAAAATAACCATACTACTCAAAGCACGCTGCAGATTGAATGCATCACCTTAACAATGGTGTTTTTCACAGAACTAGAACAAAAAATTTTATGGTGTGTATGAGAATAAAAAACCCCAAATAGCCAAACAATCTTGAGAAAAAAAAGCAAGAGCTGACAAAATCAGGTTCCCTGACTTCAGACTACAAGCTAAAGTAATCAAGACATTGGTACTGGAAGAAAAACAGAAATACATTGCATATATCAATGGAACAAGATACAAAGTCCAGAGAGAAACCAATGCACCTATGGTCAAGTAATCTAGGATAAAGGAGTTAAGATTATAGATGGAGAAAAGACAGCCTCTTAAGTAGTGTGGCTGCGCGGGCACAGGAGGGCCTAGAGGAGCTATCCCACGTTGAAGGTCAGGAAGGGTGGTGGTGAGGAGATACCCCTCGTTTAAGGAGCAATGGCTGCACTTTGCTGGAGCAGCCGTGAAGAGATACCCCACGCCCAAGGTAAGAGAAACCCAAGTAAGACGGTAGGTGTTGCAAGAGGGCATCAGAGGGCAGACACACTGAAACCATACTCACAGAAAACTAGTCAATCTAATCACACTAGGACCACACCTTGTCTAATTCAGTGAAACTAAGCCATGCCCATGGGGCAACCCAAGACGGGCAGGTCATGGTGGAGAGATCTGACAGAATGTGGTCCACTGGAGAAGGGAATGGCAAACCACTTCAGTATTCTTGCCTTGAGAACCCCATGAACAGTATGAAAAGGCAAACTGATAGGATACTGAAAGAGAAACTCCCCAGGTCAGTAGGTGCCCAATATGCTACTGGAGATCAGTGGAGAAATAACTCCAGAAAGAGTGAAGGGATGGAGCCAAAGCAAAAACAACACCCAGCTGTGGATGTGACTGGTGATAGAAGCAAGGTCCGATGCTGTAAAGAGCAATATTGCATAGGAACCTGGAATGTCAGGTCCATGAGTCAAGGCAAATTGGAAGCGGTCAAACAAGAAATGGTAAGAGTGAATGTAGACATTCTAGGAATCAGCGAACTGAAATGGACTGGAATGGGTGAATTTAACTCAGATGACCATTATATATACTACTGCGGGCAGGAATCCCTCAGAAGAAATGGAGTGGCCATCATGGTCAACAAAAGAGTCCGAAATGCAGTACTTGGATGCAATCTCAAAAACGACAGAATGATCTCTGTTCATTTCCAAGGCAAACCATTCAATATCACAGTAATCCAAGTCTATGCCCCAACCAGTAACGCTGAAGAAGCTGAAGTTGAACGGTTCTATGCAGACCTACAAGACCTTTTAGAACTAACACCCAAAAAAGATGTCCTTTTCATTATAGGGGACTGGAATGCAAAAGTAGGAAGTCAAGAAGCACCTGGAGTAACAGGCAAATTTGGCCTTGGAATACAGAATGAAGCAGGGCAAAGACTAATAGAGTTTTGCCAAGAAAATGCACTGATCATAACAAACACCCTCTTTCAACAACACAAGAGAAGATTCTATACATGGACATCACCAGATGGTCAACACCGAAATCAGATTGATTATATTCTTTGCAGCCAAAGATGGAGAAGCTCTATACAGTCAGCAAAAACAAGACCAGGAGCTGACTGTGGCTCAGATCATGAACTCCTTATTGCCAAATTCAGACTTAAATTGAAAAAAGTAGGGAAAACCACTAGACCATTCAGGTATGACCTAAATCAAATCCCTTTTTACAGTGGAAGTGAGAAGTAGATTTAAGGACCTAGATCTGATAGATAGAGTGCCTGATGAACTATGGAATGAGGTTCGTGACATTGTACAGGAAACAGGGATCAAGACCATCCCCATGGAAAAGAAATGCAAAAAAGCAAAATGGCTGCCTGGGGAGGCCTTACAAATAGCTGTGAAAAGAAGAGAAGCAAAAAGCAAAGGAGAAAAGGAAAGATATAAACATCTGAGTGTAGAGTTCCAAAGAATAGCAAGAAGAGATAAGAAAGCCTTCTTCAGTGATCAATGCAAAGAAATAGAGGAAAACAACAGAATGGGAAAGACTAGGGATCTCTCCAAGAAAATCAGAGATACCAAAGGAACATTTCATGCAAAGATGGGCTCGAAAAGGACAGAAATGGTATGGACCTAACAGAAGCAGAAGATATTAAGAAGAGATGGCAAGAATACACAGAAGAACTGTACAAAAAAGATCTTCACGACCCAGATAATCACGATCGTGTGATCACTGACCTAGAGCCAGACATCCTGGAATGTGAAGTCAAGTGGGCCTTAGAAAGCATCACTACGAACAAAGCTAGTGGAGGTGATGGAATTCCAGTTGAACTATCCCAAATCCTGAAAGATGATGCTGTGAAAGTGCTGCACTCAATATGCCAGCAAATTTGGAAAACTCAGCAGTGGCCACAGGACTGGAAAAGGTCAGTTTTCATTCCAATCCCAAAGAAAGGCAATGCCAAAGAATGCTCAAACTACCACACAATTGCACTCATCTCACACGCTAGTAAAGTAATGCTCAAAATTCTCCAAGCCAGGCTTCAGCAATATGTGAACCGTGAACTTCCTGATGTTCAAGCTGGTTTTAGAAAAGGCAGAGGAACCAGAGATCAAATTGCCAACATCCGCTGGATCATGGAACAAGCAGGAGAGTTCCAGAAAAACATCTATTTCTGCTTTGACTATGCCAAAGCCTTTGACTGTGTGGATCACAATAAACTGTGGAAAATTCTTCAAGAGATGGGAATAGCAGACCACCTGACCTGCCTCTTGAGAAATTTGTGTGCAGGTCAGGAAGCAACAGTTAGAACTGGACATGGAACAACAGACTGGTTCCAAATAGGAAAAGGAGTTCGTCAAGGCTGTATATTGTCACCCTGCTTATTTAACTTCTATGCAGAGTACATCATGAGAAACGCTGGACTAGAAGAAACACAAACGAATCAAGATTGCCGGGAGAAATATTAATAACCTCAGATATGCAGGTGACACCACCCTTGTGGCAGAAAGTGAAGAGGAACTCAAAAGCCTCTTGATGAAAGTGAAAGTGGAGAGTGAGAAAGTTGGCTTAAAGCTCAACATTCAGAAAATGACGATCATGGCATCCGGTCCCATCACTTCATGGGAAATAGATGGGGAAACAGTGTCAGACTTTATTTTCTTGGGCTCCAAAATCACTGCAGATGGTGACTGCAGCCATGAAATTAAAAGACGCTTACTCCTTGGAAGGAAAGTTATGACCAACCTAGATAGCATATTGAAAAGCAGAGACATTACTTTGCCAACAAAGGTTCGTCTAGTCAAGGCTATGACTTTTCCTGTGGTCATGTATGGATGTGAGAGTCGGACTGTGAAGAAGGCTGAGTGCAGAAGAATTGATGCTTTTGAACTGTGGTATTGGAGAAGACTCTTGAGAGTCCCTTGGACTGCAAGGAGATCCAACCAGTCCATTCTGAAGGAGATCAGCTCTGGGTGTTCTTTGGAAGGAATGACGCTAAAGCTGAAACCCCAGTACTTTGGCCACCTCATGCAAAGAGTTGACTCATTGGAAAAGACTCTGATGCTGGGAAAGATTGAAGGTGGGAGGAGAAGAGGATAACAGAGGATGAGATGGTTGGATGGCATCACTGACTCAATGGACAGGAGTTTAAGTAAACTCCAGGAGTTGGTGATGGACAGGGAGGCCTTGTGTGTTGCAGTCCATGGGGTCACAAAGAGGGACACGACTGATTGACTGAACTGAATTTATTAACTAATGGAAGCAATACTGTTCATATTAGTAACAAGAAATTTTTCTGCTTGTATCAGAATGTGTAAGCCCACTGATAGTTAACAATAAAATAAATAAATACCTATTTATTTATTAATGTTACTGAAAGAGTACATGAGGTCTAGCTGCTCGCTGCTCTTAAGCCAATAAACAGGCCAGGTTGGCAGAAAGGAAAGTGTGCTTTATTTTAGATGCTGGCAACTGCGAGGAGCGGAGCGGTGGGCGTCTATCCAAAGGCCATTCCCACCCCTGACATATGGGGGGGGGGTGAGAGCTTTTATAGACACAGGGTGGGTGGGGGTTGGGAATGGGGGAGTCGGGCTACATGCAGAAACAGCACAGTCAGCTCTGACAGTCATCTTGAAATTGGTCATCAGGGTCTGACCAGCGTCATCTTGCTGTAAGTACAGTCAGTCTTCAGTTCCAGGTCAGCTTGTTCCCATTTCTTTGTGGCCAGTTCTCTGAATTGTGGCAGCTCACGTCCTGGGTGCAGTCTGGTCATCATGTAGTTAACTTCTCCACCTGATGTTTTGGTATCTATAAAAGCTCTCAGGATGTGGCTCAGAATATTATCTACAGACCTAGAGAAAGAACTAAAGGTCCTTGACGATGCCTAATGATGGTATTATTATTGTTTGGTTTTCTTTGACTGTTTTCCTTTGTTTCAGCATTTCTCATTTCTCTGATTAAACTTACTTTTTGACGGAAACTTTCCACAGACAAAAGGCAGGCGAAGGACATGCTGGGGGAGGGGGGTCTAGGACGACAGGGTCCTGCTCTGTTTCAAGCACAGACATACATTCAAGGAAAGATGAAAACAAGTGAATGAACTCAGCAATCACAAATCCTGCCTTTTACCAAGAACACTGCCTCTCGTAGTTCTGGTATCAGAGGCATGGCCTGTCTGGTGACATCTCTTTAACTGTCACGGGATCCTGTCTGCAGACACGTAGCATGGCCGTGTGTTCTCTGAATAAGGACTTGCAAGAATGGCTACATGTGGGTTTTACCAAATATTATATTTTTAATTAAAATTTTTTGTTTTTTTATACTTGTAATTTATCATAATATTTGGCTGGCACCAGTCTAGCATGAGGGATATTCTAGGTGTGGCATGTGGGATCTAGTTCTCTGATCAGGGAATGAACCTGGGTCTCCTGCATTGTAAGTGCAGACTATTAACCACTGGACCACCAGGGAAGTCCCTACCATGTCCTTTAATCTCTGTTGACCTTCCTGGGAAGAAGTGGGAATAAAACAAGAGGAGAAGATCCTACAACGCATTGATTAATTCATTAATCCAAAAAATATTCAAATTTTAAGGGAAAACATAGCATGTCCTCTGTATGCCTGCTGTCTGTATCTGAGTTCCAAAGAGTACATTTAACAAGAGAAGTGAGAACATGCAGAAAGAAAGGAAAACTGTCAAAGAAGACAAAACAATAACTTAGCAATTAAACAAAGTCAAGGACTATGTTCCTCAAGGGCTGTAGATAATATTCCTGTGTGTGTAATCGATAATCCCCAAGGATTATTCTCTTCCTTTCTCCCTTTCTTCCTCGTTTCCCAATATACATGGGAATCTGTACCTCTAACCTATACACGGAAATCTATATCTCTAGGAGAGAAGCCACAGGAATTATCTCCTACCTTCCCTCTTTGTATACACAAAAAACTGTATCTGACATACATAATCCATCAGGACCTGATGCTCACCACTGTTTGACCTTTTGTGGCAAAAAAAAAAAAAAAAAACCCAAAAAGAGTAGACATATCTCATAGATATGTTATACCTGAATTAGGCGGCTATATATGACAACAATCAGAACATTTCAAATCAGCTATACTGCAACGTAACAGCGGCATGATATTAGAGAGAAGGAAAAAGAAGCAGCGCCTTCTTTATTCCCCCCGACTTCCCTGTCAGGCTTACGTCCCACTGCTGGACTGGGGTGAGTTTGACGCAACCTGACAGGGTGCCCTTCACTGAACCTTTTTTAAACATCTACTGTCTCGTATGTTCTGGCTCGGACCAGACTCCCCAGCAGGATCCAGGCCTCCAGGGACTTGGGAACAAATATTACGAACCCTGCACATGCCCTGCTGCTGGGCATTCCAGCTCAAGCCTTCTTTCTGGAGTGCAGCCTCCTAGGCACCTGAGCACACTCAGCAGGGTTCTGTGGACCCAGTAGGAACTAGTCTGGGGGGGGGTGTGTGTGTGTATGTGTGTGTGTGTGAGATGCTTTACAGGGGAAAAATAGTGAACACAAGCCCTTAGGTGTTTGCTCAGGTACAATTCACTCTAATCCACAGCCCAGGATGCTGACTTTCCCAGGAACCAGAGATGTGCTTTAAAAAATACAGTCGCCTGTAAACACTTCCTATAACTACAACTGGATCAAAGAGGCTGACCAGCACCTCTAATTCACAGGCCTGGGGTTTCTGTTAATGACAGCTGCCCTCAGGAAAACTCTCAGGGTAGGGGGTTGCAGAAATAAATTCCAAACACGACAGAGTTTCAAGAAGCCAATAAATTTTCCTCACATCCTTTAATGTAAAGGAAACAAGAAAAAATTTTTAAAAAAGCAAACCCCCACCACAGGAATAGATGCACAGCATCCCTAACTGCTGCAGGAATGCCAATCAAAACAACAATGGTGAAATCAAACCCCACTGGTCAGACTGCCATCCTCACGAGTCTACAAACAATAAAGGCAGGAGGGAGCTGGCATGTGAGGTAACCCCACTACATGTTCAGTCGAAACAGACATTGACAACAGCCACTAGAAAGCACAGCCTCCAAATGTCAAGAAAAAAGAAAATTTCTTAAGAGCGCCAATCCTAGTGCTGTAGCCACGCGTTCCAGGAAACAAACTCACTCAGAGGACGGTGCAGACAGCAGAGTGCAGGTTATCACACCGGCGGCCCGAGGCAGAGTCTCCTCTTAGCCAAGGACCCCGACCAGTTTTTGTGAAAACCTTATATACCCTAAGTGTACGTGCTCAAACCCACCTCCCCAGATTCTCTGAAAATAGTCTGAACAAAAGAAAAGAAAGATACAATCAAAGTTAACCCATGATTCATACGCCTTAAGCCTATAACAGTGGACAATTATCAATAGGCCTATGGTCATATCCCAATAAGCATAATAGAATTTATTATTCTATTCAGTTACACAGATAATTAGGGTATTCTTTTAGGTGACAGAGAGTCTACGTACAAATCCTGGGGCTCTTCCATCCGGGGGTCTGGTTTTCCAGTTGGTATGTCGTTTCCATAGATACTGGGCATATAGCTCAAAGTCCACAGTCCTGCCCAAGATGAAGTCCTGCTTTGAAGATGGAGCCTGTTCTGTCTGTTTCCTCCTTCACTAGGATCGGACATCCCCACACCTGGGGCAATATCCCAAGAAAGTCATCATTCAATAAAATCACATGCAGCCCAACATTCACTGCAGCTCTACTTGCAGCAGCCAAAGCAGAACAGCAAAATGTCCACGGACAGATTAAAGGTTAAAGAAGGTGTGTTACATATGGACAATGGACCATTACTCAGCCCTGAAAAAGCACCACTGAAATTATGGAATTATGCCACTGTTTGCTAGGAGGATGGAATCTTGAAGGATCGTACACTAAGTTAAATCAGCCAGACTTATGTCTGAAAGGAAGACAACAGCCTTTGATGTCCCTTGTAGGAAAAATTTTAAAAGAGACACAAAGGAACTAAGTTACAACCCAAAATGAGACTGAGAATTCAAACACAGAGGGTTCCCGTAAAAAAAAAATAAAGAAAGAGCAGGGATGAATTCAGAGATAGGGACTTACATATACACAGAAATCTGTAGCTGTAATAGATAATCCAAAAGGATTCTCTCTTTCCTTCCTTCCATATATACACAGAAAACTGTAGCTGTCATAGATGCTCAAGAAGGACCTGATGTTCAGCAACTGGAACTTTGCTTGAGCTTCTGCAATAATCTCTATGGCAAAAGAATTAAAAAAAGAACAGATATACTGTATACATATATATATGTGTGTGTGTGTGTGTGTGTATATATATATATATATATATATATGTCATAACTGAATCAGGCAGCTGTACACTAATAGCAAGCACAAAACTTTAAATTGACTGTACTCTGACATAGCTTCAGCACGAGATTAAAGAAAACAAAAAGAAAAAAATCAATGCCTAATTTATTCCCTGCAGCCTCCTTGATTTGGGCTGCTATCCCATCCCTGAGCCTGAGCCAGCTTGTGTCTCATGTTTGAAAGGGGGTGGGGTTGAGAATACAGCCAAACTATTAAAAAAACAGATGGGTAACCCTGTGATTTTGACCCTGTAAGGTAAAATAGCTAAGACTGGGAATCAAGCTAATTGTAGAAGCACAGTTAAATTGATACAGACTATGCGGTACATGTACATAATGCAGTATTTCTCAACCACAAAGAAAGCAGGAAATAATGCCAAGGCTGGCACAGGAAAGAAAATAGAGATGATCATGTGAAGTAAGGGACACAGAAAGAGACAAGTATCAGTATCATATAATATCACCTCTGCTGCTGCTGCTAACTAAAGATGGATACCATGGAACTTCTTGGCCAGAGACAGAGCCTCACAAACTTAAAAAGAAACTTCTAATCACCAAGATATAAAGATATGGGGCATGGAGAAATGAGTTGCTTCAGACTAATATATGCACACTATTAGTTATAAAATAAATGACCAGGACCCACTGTATAACACAAGGACACTTACTCCACACTCTGTAATAACCTATATGGAAAAAACTCAATATGTATTAATAGAAGTGAAACTAGTTGTGATAGAAGGGAAAAAAACCACCCACAAGACTGTAATTCACCTATATACTCCAGTTCAAATGATGAGATAAAAACAGCAAAAGCAAAAAAGAAATGCTGACTCTATTTCCCTGAGGACATAGTGACCTGGGCTGGTGTCATCCCTGGAGCCTGATTAGCTGGGGTCCCAAGGCTGGAGTGTCCTGGGGCTGAGGGAGCTGGGAGCATGTGGCAGGCAGTGTGCTCCCACAGTGAATCTGGAGTGTCTACTGCCCTCCAGATACACGTGGGATAATTTAAGGTATGGGAATTAACATATACACATTAATATATATCAAATAGATGATCAAAAAGTACTTACCGAATAGCATAGAGTTTATTGAACACACTGCGATCATCTGTAAGTGAAAATGAAACTAAAAGAGAATATATAAACGTCTATGTATTTATATAACTGAATCAAGTTCCCGTACATCTGAAACAAGCACAACATTAGAAATCAATTATATTCCAGTAGACAATAACAGGGAAATTACAGTTTTAAAAAAAGGGCAGCATGAAGAAGTGCTGCCGCCTTGTGGCCATTTTCTGTAACAACACCATGAAGAGCTGCACTGCTGGGCACATTCACAAGGATTCAAGGTCTGTTTAAGTTAGTTGTCAACTGAAAAATATAGTCACACCTGAAAGTAGAAAGTTGTTTTACTTGGTGGGAATATTTACAACTCCAAGCCTGGGAAACAGCATCTCAGTAGCTCTAAGAAAACTGCTCCAAGGAGGCAGGAGGGGGAATCAGGCTATATACAAGTTTGCAAGTTAAGGAATTTAGCATTCTGTGTATGCTGTTAAGTCACTTCAGTTATGTCCGACTCTATGCAACCCCATAGACGGCAGCCCACCAGGCTTCCCCGTCCCTGGGATTCTCCAGGCAAGAACACTAGAGTGGGTTGATGTTTCCTTCTCCAATGCATGAAAGTGAAAAGTGAAAGTGAAGTTGCTCAGTCGTATCTAACTCTTAGCGACCCCATGGACTGCAACCCACCAGGCTCCTCTGTCCATGGGATTTTCCAGGCAAGAGTACTGGAGTGGGGTGCCATTGCCTTCTCCGATTCTGTGTATGGGAAGATGCAAACCTCTAGGCTCACTGCATTCATTCCTTTCTTATGCACTTCAGCTATCTAGGGCCAATCCTGTTTCTTCCTTCACTTTGCTTCTTTCATTCCCGGCTCCTCAGCAATCCGTGGGGGTGGGGGGGTGCGTGGTGGCAGCATCCGCTGGATCTGTTTTGGGAGCCCTCTTTTTTTAATTTATTTTTTAATTGAAGGATAACTGCTTTACAGAGTTTTGTTTTATATCAAACCTCAACATGAATCAACCGTGAAAGTGAAGTCGCTCAGTCATATCCGACTCTTTGCGACCCTATGGACTGTAGCCTACCAGGCTTCTCCGTCCATGGGATTTTCCAGGCAAGAGTACCAGAGTGGGTCGCTTTTTCCTTCTCCAAGGGATCTTCCCAACCCAGGGATCAAACCCAGATGTCCCGCATTACAGGCAGATGCTTTACCCTCTGAGCACCATGGAAGCCCCCCACGTAAACCATAGGTACACATATATCCCCTCCCTTTTGAACCTCCCTCCCATCTCCCTCCCCATCCTACCCTTATAGGTTGATACAGAGCCCCTGTTTGAGTTTCCTGAGCCATACAGCAAATTCCCGTTGGCTATCTATTTTACATATAGTAATATAAGTTTCCAAGTTACTCTTCGCATACATCTCACCCTCTCCTCCCCTCTCCCCATGTCCATAAGTCTATTCTCTATGTTTGTATCTCCATTAGTGCCCTGTAAATAAATTCTTCAGTACCATTTTTCTAGATTCTGTATATATGTGTTAGAATATGATATTTATCTTTCTTTTTCAGACTTACTTCACTCTGTGTAACAGGGTCTAGGTTCATCCACCTCACTAGAACTGACTCAAATGCATTCCTTTTTATGGCAGAGTAATATTCCATTGTGTATATGTACCACAACTTCTTTTTCCATTCATCTGTCAATGTACATCTAGGTTGCTTTCATGTTCTAGCTATTGTAAATAGTGCTGCAATGAACAATGGGATACATACATTTTTTTCGATTTTGGTTTCCTCAGGGTATATGCCTAGGAGTGGGATTGTTAGGTCATATGGTGGTTTTATTCTTAGTTTTTTAAGGAATCTCCATACCACATTCCATAGTGGCTGTATCAATTTACATTCCCACCAACAGTGCAAGAGTGTTCCCTTTTCTCCACACCCTCTCCAGCATTTATTGTTTGTAGACTTTTTGATGATGGCTATTCTGACTGGGGTGATATGATAGCTCATTGAAGTTTTGATTTGCATTTCTCTAATAATGAGCAATGTTAAGCACCTTTTCACTTGTTTGTTAGCCATCTGTAAGCCTTCTTGGAGAAATGTCTGTTTAGGTCTTTTTCCCATTTTTTGATTGGGTTGTTTGTTTTTCTGATATTGAGTTGTACGAGCTACTCATATATTTTGGAAATTAATCCTTTGTCAGTTGTTTCATTTGCTATTATTTTCTCCCATTCTAAGGGTTGTCTTTTCACCTTGCTTATAGTTTCCTTTGCTGTGCAAAAGCTTTTAAGTTTAATCAGGTCCCATTTATTTACTTTTGTTTTTATTTCCGTTACTCTAGGAGGCGGGTCATAGAGGATCTTGTTTTATGTGGGAGCCCTCATTGACATTTGGAGGTGAGAAATCACTGATGGCTGTGACATTTCCTGTTTATTAATATGGCAGGAGATATTTTCATTTCACAAAGTAAAAACACCTGCCCTCCTAAGGCATGGAGAAATGCCTTAGGGGTGGTCATTGGAAAAGAATTCAAAACAAGGCAGCCATTAATGAAGCCAATTTCAAGAAGTAAGTATAACTCACACCCTTTAAAAGAAATCACAAGAAAAGATGTCAACATCACTATTTATTCAGTTCAGTTCAGTCAATCAGTCGTGTCCAACTCTTTGCGACCCCATGGACTGCAACACGACAGGCCCCCCTGTCCATCACCAACTCCCAGAGTTCACTCAAACTCATGTCCACTGAGCCAGTGATGCCATCCAACCATCTCATCCTCTGTCGTCCCCTTCTCCTCCTGCCTTCAATGTTTCCCAGCATCAGGGTCTTTTCAAATCAATCAGTTCTTCATATCAGGTGGCCAAAGTACTGGAGTTTCAGCTTCAGCATCAGTCCTTCCAATGAATATTCAGGACTGATTTCCTTTAGGATGGACTGGTTGGATCTCCTTGCAGTCCAAGGGACTCTCAACAGTCTTATTCAACATCACAGTTCAAAAGCATCAATTCTTCAGTGCTCACCTTTTTTTATAGTCCAGCTCTCACATCCATACATCACTACTGGAAAAACCGTAGCTTTGACTAGATGGACCTTTGTTGGCAAAATAATGTCTCTGCTTTTTAATATGCTGTCTAGGTTGGCCATGGAGAAGACAATGGCACCCCACTCCAGTACTCTTGCCTGGAAAATCCCATGGACGGAGGAGCCTAGTAGACTGCAGTCCATGCTAAGGGTCAGACACAACTGAGCGACTTCACTTTCACTTTTCACTTTCATGCATTGGAGAAGGAAATGGCAACCCACTCCAGTGTTCTTGCCTGGAGAATCCCAGGGACGGGGGAGCCTGGTGGGCTGCCGTCTATGGGGTCGCACAGAGTCGGACATGACTGAAGTGACTTAGCAGCAGCAGGTTGCCCATAGCTTTTCTTCCAAGGAGCAAGTGTCTTTTAATTTCATGACTGCAGTCACCATCTGCAGTGATTTTGGAGCCCCCAAAATAAAGTCTATCACTGTTTCCACTGTTTCCCCATCTATTTGCCATGAAGTGATGGGACCAGATGCCATGATCTTGGTTTTCTGAATCTTGAGTTTTAAGCCACCTTATCATACTCCTCTTTCATTTTCATCATGAGCCTCTTTAGATCCTCTTCACTTTCTGCCATAAGGGTGGTGTCATCTGCATCTGAGGTTATTGATATTTCTCCCAGCAGTCTTCATTTCAGCTTGTGCTTCATCCAGTCCAGAATTTCTCATGATGTACTCTGCATAGTTAAATAAGCAGAGTGACAATATACAGCCTTGACATACTCCTTTCCCAATTTGGAACCAGTCTGTTGTTCCATGTCCAGTTTTAACTGTTGCTGCTTGACCTGCATACAGATTTCTCAGAAGGCAGGTCAAGTGGTCCAGTATTCTCATCTCTTGAAGAATTTTCCACAGTTTGTTGTGATCCACATAGTCAAAGGCTTTGGCGTAGTCAATAAAACAGAAGTAGTTGTTTTTCTGGAACTCTCTTGCTTTTTTGATGATCCAGTGGATGTTGGCAATTTGATCTCTGGTTCCTCTGCCTTTCTAAATCCAGCTTGACATCTGGTAGTTCACGGTTCACGTACTCTTGAAGCCTGGCTTGGAGAATTTTGAGTGTTATTTTGCTAACATGTGCTGCTGCTGCTGCTGCTAAGTCGCTTCAGTCGTGTCCAACTCTGTGCGACCCTATAGATGGCAGCCCACCAGGCTCCGCCATCCCTTGGATTCTCCAGGCAAGAACACTGGAGTGGGTTGCCATTTCCTTCTCCAATGCAGGAAAGTGAAAGTGAAGTTGCTCAGTCATGTCCGACATTTTGCAACCCCATGGACTGCAGCCTACCAAGGTCCTCTGTCCACGGGATTTTCCAGGCAAGAGTACTGGAGTGGGTTGCCATTGCCTTCTCTGGCTAGCATGTGAGATGAGTTCAGTTGTGCAGTATTTTGAACATTCTTTGGCATTGCTTTCTTTGGGATAGCAATGAAAACTGACCTTTTCCAGCCCTGTGGCCACTGCTGAGTTTCCCAAATTTGCTGGCATATTGAGTGCAGCACTTTCACAGCATCATCTTTTAGCATTTGAAATAGTTCAACTGGAATTCCATCACCTCCACTAGCTTTGTTCATAGTGATGCTTCCTAAGGCTCACCTAACTTCGAATTTCAGGATTTCTGGCTCTAGGTGTGTGATCACACCATCATGGTTATCTGGGTCATGAAGATCTTTTCTGTATAGTTCTTCTGTGTATTCTTGCCACCTCTTCTTAATATCTTCTGCTTCTCTTAGGTCCATACCATCTCTGTCCTTTATTGTGCCCATTTTTGCATGAAATGTTCCCTTGGCATCTCTCATTTTCTTGAAGAGATCTCTGGTCTTTCCCATTCTATTGTCTTCCTCTATTTCTTTGCCTAAATCACTGAGGAAGGCTTTCTTATCTCTCCTTGCTATTCTTTGGAACTCTGCATTCAGATGGGTATATCTTTCCTTTTCTCCTCTGCCTTCCACTTCTCTTTTTTTCTCAGCTATTTGTAAGGCCTCCTCAGACAACCATTTTGCCTTTTTGCATTTCTTTTTCTTGGGAATGGTCTTGATCACTGCCTCCTGTACAATATCACAAACCTCCGTCCATATTTCTTTAGGCACTCTGTCTATCAGATCTAATCCCTTGAATTTATTTGTCACTTCCACTGTATAATCATCAGATCAGATCAGTCGCTCAGTCGTGTCCAACTCTTTGCGACCCCATGAATCATAGCACGCCAGGCCTCCCTGTCCATCACCAACTCCCAGAGTTCACCCAGACTCACATCTATCGACTCAGTGATGCCATCCAGCCATCTCATCCTCTGTCATCCCCTTCTCCTCTTGCCCCCAATCCCTCCCAGCATCAGAGTCATTTCCAATAAGTCAACTCTTCGCATGAGGTGGCCAAAGTACTGGAGTTTCGGCTATAGCATCATTCCTTCCAAAGAAATCCCAGGGCAAGAGATTTGATTTAGGTCATACCTGAATGGTCTACTGGTTTTCCCCACTTTCTTCAATTTAAGTCTGAATTTGGCAATAAGGAGTTCATAATCTGAGCCACAGTCAGCTCCCAGTCTTGTTTTTGCTGACTGTATAGAGCTTCTCCATCTTTGGCTGCAAAGAATATAATCAATCTGATTTTGGTATTGACCATCTGATGATGTCCATGTGTAGAGTCTTCTCTTGTGTTTTTGTAAGAGGGTGTTTGCTATGAGCAGTGCATTCTCTTGGCAAAACTGTTACACCCTTTGCCCTGCTTCATTCTGCACTCCAAGGGCAAATTTGCCTGTTACTCCAGGATCTCTTGGCCTCCTACTTTTGCATTTCAGTCCCCTATAATGAAAAGGACATCTTTTTCTGGTGTTAGTTCTAGAAGGTCTTGTACATCTTCAAAGAACCGTTCAGCTTCAGCTTCTTCAGTGTTACTGGTCAGGGAATAGACTTGGATTACCGTGATATTGAATGGTTTGCCTTGGAAATGAACAGAGATCATTTTGTCATTTTTGATATTGCATCAAAGTACTGCATTTCGGACTCTTTTGTTGACTATGATGGCTACTCCATTTCTTCTAAGGGATTCTTGCCCACAGTAGTAGATATAATGGTCATGTGAGTTAAATTCACCCATTCCAATCCATTTTAGTTCACTGATTCCTAAAATGTCGATGTCCACTCTGGCCATCTCCTGTTTGACGACTTACAGTTTGCCTTGATTCATGGACCTAACATTCCAGGTTCCTATGCAATATTGCTCTTTACAGCATTGGACTTTACTTCCACCACCAGTCACATGCACAGCTGGGTGTTGTTTTTGCTTTGGCTCCATCTCTTCATTCTTTCTGGAGTTATTTCTCCACTGATCTCCAGTAGCATAATGGGCACCTGGGGAGTTCATCTTTCAGTGTCCTATCTTTTTGCCTTTTCATAGTGTTCATGGGGTTCTCAAGGCAAGAATACTGAAGAGGTTTGCCATTCCCTTCTCCAGTGGACCATGTTTTGTCAGAAATCTCCACCATGACGCATTCATCTTGGGTGGCCCTATATGGCATGGCTCATAGTTTCGTTGAGTTAGACAAGGCTGTGGTCCATGTGATCAGATTGGTTAGTTTTCTGTGATTGTGGTTTTCATTCTGTCTGCCCTCTGATGGAGAAGGATAAGAGGTGTGTGGAAGCTTCCTGATAGGAGAGACTGACTGAGGGGAAAACTGGGTCTTGTTCTGATGGGCAGGGCCATGCTCAGTAAATCTTTAATCCAATTTTGGAGGAGCCTGCCCACCAGAACCCTGTGCTCCTGGGAGGGGTGTGTGAACGAGCACCCTCTCTGTGCAGCAGGCACAGAGTAGCTTAGCAACTTCCCCGTAGGCAGCACTGGGATGAGATTGAGTACCAGGACACACAGTGGGGTGTGTGTCCTTGAACGCACCCTGGGCCCATCCAGAGTGAAGAGGGCAGTAGGCGGGTGCTGGCCGCTATGCTGCGTGTGGGAGGCCCCACAGGTACCTGTTGGCTCTTGCACCTGACAACCATGGAGACCTCCCCAGGACAGAGCAAACAGCCTGCCCCGGGCAGTGGGAGCTCCTGGTGGCCCTGCAGGGGACGTGAGAAGGACCAGGCCGGAGGGGAGTAGGCGCCCAGGCAGAGCCATGGAACTCGGGGCCTGAGGGGGCCTTTCTGGTCTGAGCTGGGAGTGGACGAGCAGGTGGTGAGTGTGATCTGGGAAAGCGGCCCTGGTGATGTGAGACTGAATCCACTTCACAGTGACAAGCCTTTCGGATGAGCCCAGAAACATGACTGTGAGACAAGAGTCCTGGTAAAAGAAGGTGAATGAGTCCCCCTAGGACGAGGCTCTCTGAGCTGCTGCCCCGGGAGAGGGTGAAAGAGGCAGATGTGAATGTGCTATGAATGAGCAGTCACCCTGGGCAGGTGGCAGGCACAGACCCCACTCCATGGCTGCCCATCTGTCCTTCTGGGTGGGTTACTTGGTTTCTTGGAGCCTCAGCCTCTCAGGCTGCTTGTGGGGTGATGGTAGCATGGACTGACTAATCATTTGCTCAGAACAGGGCAGAAAGGGGTCTCGTGGAAATTCCTCAGAACACCATCAATATGGGACTCATGGCCCCTGCTGCTGGCAGGTTCTTCAGGATTCGGAGAGCAAATGTGAGCAGACTTGTAGCAGAGCCTGGGATGGGCTTGGTTTTGGTGGTTGGTGGAGTGACCACTCTTGCCCCCAGGCCCTCCCAGCATTACCTTTTCAGGCTCCGGGTCAGGGAGCCCGGGTGTGGGTCCAGCTGCGCCACCAGGGAGGCCTGGAGAACTTGGCAAGGAAGCACTGTGGTGGCCCTCACCTGTGCAGACGCTTCCAACCCAGGGGCCAGTGGGAACTCTTGCCCTGCACGTAGGTTTCAAATCCACAGCACACATGAGCTTCGGGCGGCTCTGTTTTATACATGCAAAGTCCTAATACCCAGTACATCCACAGCCCGTGGAAAGGTGGCACGTCTCATCTGGCTCCAAGTGCTGCTTCTGGGTCCCTCCTGACTGGACGCCCGGCAGCCAGTGTCACCGAGTCAGACTGTCAGGTGGTGTCAGGGTGTGGGGACGAGAGCACAGAGTCCAGGCCCAGGAGGGGCTGACTGTCCACGGAGCCGGTGCTGCGGCTGTAGGTGCGCCCTCCCCCCACCCCACAGGCAGAGACCACAGCCCCCCTACAGATTTTTTCTAAGTTAGTCCTATAGACCCTGCTCGGGCCCTAGGTTGGCCGAGGCTCTCTGCCTTCCACAAGGAAGGTTTCCTTTTTCCATTCGGGTTCAAGTAGGTAATTATGAAACCAAAGCTGAGACCAACTCAGCACAGACTTTATTCAGGGGCCAAAGAGTGGAGAAGTGGGAACAAAGTTCACAGCTCAACTTCTCACCCACCTGGAGAGAGTGGCTTGACTTTAAACAGCAAAGACAAAGGGAGGAGGAGTGAGGCTAATGCTGGGGAGGCAGGTACATTAAGAGTTTTTCCAAGTTAGTGGGGTGCCACCTCCTTTTCACCTTTTTTTGGTTCTTCATGTTGGGTCATGGCCAATGGTTGGTGGGTCATTTAATATAATGATCAAGTTAGCAGCAAGCAGGGATGTGAAGAGATCTTAATTCCCTGCCGAGGAACTGAACCTGGGAAACCTGGATAAGAACCAGGAATCCTAGCCACCAGACCACCAAGGGCTAGAGGCTAGAAGCTGTTTTTCCCCGGATCTTTGCCTGCAGTAAAAAATGCTTTTACCATGGAGGCAGAAACTGTAAATGCAGGTGCAAATTTAATTGTTAGAGACACAGCATAACAACAAGTGGGAAAGCACATAGAGAAATGGTTTGTTAAGACAGAAGCAAGGCAGAAAAGGGTGTGGGCGTACCCCCCAGGGAGGGGGGCGCAGTAAAGAAGCAGTTAAGCCAAGTATAGAGGGCAGTTCTTCCGGGTCTTTGTCTACCTTCAGCCCAATTATCTGGTTCCTTTTCCCACACCTGACCTACCCTGGGACCCTCCCCTGGGTGCACACTCACCCCTCAGCCAAGATGGATCTCAAAGTGAAGGCTTCTGGGAGGAGCAAGACTCATTATGGCCTGGCATGATCTCGAGTTCTGACCCACAGGAAGCCTTTCTGTGCATGTGTAGTGTCTCTCTTGTTCCAGAAGAGTGGGAGGCAGAGATCCCTGGATCCTTTACTCATACAGGCTTTTGCCCCCTCTTTGTCCTTGCCATGACTATCACCTTAAGATGTTTATAAGAGACAAACACTGGCTATTTACTCAGTTGTTACTTCCATTTCAGAGAGCAAACAGGAGGCTGATTGTAAATACCTAGACTGAAGTCCATCTATCTCTTCTCTCAGAAATATTAACATAGTTTTAAGCATCCAGCCTGAAGTCCACTTCTTTGTGTCGCATGAAATGCAAACAGGAGGCCAGTTATATGTCTAACCTGGAGCCCATCTATCTCCTACATTAATAATATACTAAAATCAACAAACTATGAGACTTGGGGTCTGCTGGAGGTCAGATTGATTGCCATCTTGGTCCTAGTGAGGTAGAAAAGTATTAGGTAGTCAGTGTAGGGTCAAAAGAAAGCAAGACCTTGGTTTCTTCTTCTAAAAATCTAATTCCAATCTTCACTTATTTTTCATATGAGCATTTCACTCCAGTAATCTATAACCATACTGGCTGTTCCAGTTTCTTGACATTCAAAGAGAATGCCTCCATGCCCCCTTGACCTGAAGGCTATAAATCACCCAAACCCATGACAGAACAATCAGAAACTGATTAAGGTGAAAAATACCAGGTGGTCCACTAACTTTAGAACTGCTCTGGTCCTCAGACAATGGCCTGAAGTCAGAGAAAAGGTCAGGGGATCGAAACTCAATATCATAAGAAAATTCAAGAACTGAGAGATCAAAGGGAGGGCCATAAAAATTGACACACTGACATGATGATTTTTAAACTGATTGGCAAGGGATTGCATACATCAGGACCCTAGTTCAGTTCAGTCACTCAGTCGCACCTGACTCTTTGTGACCCCATGGACTGCAGCACGCCAGGCCTCCCTGTCCAACACCAACTCCTGGAGCCTGCTCAAACTAATGTCCATCAAGTTGGTGATGCCATCCAACCATCTCATCCTCTGTCATCACCTTCTCCTCCTGCCTTCAGGAGGAGAATGAAGGCATTGGGAATGCCTTCAATCTTTCCCAGCATCAGGGTCTTTTCCAGTGAGTCAGTTCTTCACATTAGGTGGCCAAAGTATTGGAGCTTCAGCATCAGTCCTTCCAATGAATATTCAGGACTGATTTCCTTTAGGATTGACTGGTTGGATCTCCTTGTAGTCCAAGAAACTCTCAAGAGTCTTCTCCAACACCACAGTTCAAAAGCATCAATTCTTCAGCACTCAGCTTTCTTTATAGTCCAACTCTCACATCCATACATGACTACTGGAAAAACCATAGCTTTGACTAGCTGGACCTTTGTCGGCAAAGTAATGTCTCTGCTTTTTAATATGTTGTCTAGGTTGGCCATAACTTTTCTTCCAAGGAGCAAGCATCTTTTAATTTCATGACTGCAGTCACCATCTACAGTGATTTTGGAGCCTCCCAAAATAAAGTCTGTCACTGTTTCCATTGTTTCCCCATCTATTTGCCATGAAGTGTTGGAACCGCATGCCATGATCTTAGTTTTCTGAATGTTGAGCTTTAAGCCAGCTTTTTCACTCTCCTCTTTCACTTTCATCAAGAGGCTCTTTAGTTCTTCGCTTTCTGCCATAAGGGTGGTGTCATCTGCATATCTGAGGTTATTGATATTTCTCCTGGCAATCTTGATTCCAGCTTGTGCTTCATCCAGCCTAGCATTTCTCATGATGTACTCTGCATATAACTTAAATAAGCGGGGTGACAATATACAGTCTTGATGTACTCCTTTCCTGATCTGGAACCAGACTATTAATAAGAACAAAGCAACCAAGGGATGCTTAACTTTGCAGTTTGGATGAAATGAGATTTTGCTATAGCTGGATGGGATCCCTGTTGGATTACCAGACCCTGTTTCATGACAAGATTAGTAGGTAATCGGCTGATAAAATTTCAATTTAAAAAATGGGAAGAAAAAACAGATGGCAAATAATCAAATGCAGATGAGAATCCTCTTGATTCTTTTGACTAACTTAGTGCCAATGGGAGGAATGGCTAAAACAAAGTTTGGCATAACTGTTTCTCCTCAAAAGGACATTCAGCCTCATAGTAACAGGTTAATGTATAAATGCTATGGCTATTAAATAAACAATAAGCTGATTCTAATGTTCATAATTCTAAAAAGGTGTAAAATTCTCACTGCAGGCTTCTTGCTACATGAATAAATAAAGAACATGGAGCCTCCATTTCATGTAACCAACAAATAATCCATAGATTGCTTACATATTGGTACATATGACTTGTACTTCATGTATAATGAATTGCCAGAATAAATCTGTTGTGATTTCATTTGCAAAAGTAAACAAATATGAAGCAAACAATGGGAATTTCAATCAAATGAGATATTTGATGTGGATGGTAAATCAATAAATGCACTGTTAACAATTGTGATCAACACCTCGAATTTTCAAACGCTGGTCATTACTGTTCTTACAGTCAAAACACAATGATGATTTTTCACTTCATTGCCATATTTCCATTCCATGTAAGAATACTGATGACATTCATTGTATTCTGTTGTTAGTTTTATAAGGTTTTTCTTCAAAATCTTCATAAATTTGTAGTGGGCTTGGATTTATTAACATGTTAGAATTGGTTGTGTTATCCTAATGAATTCTGATGAGTGATTTTGGGGATTAATTTTTTTTAATATATAGTGTAACTGTTAGTAGTTTTGGTAAGGCAACAGCTATTGCTACTAAGCAGGATGCTGAGGTTTGAGTTAAAAATTGTCTTAGGTATATTTCCTTTCTGTAATGATGGAAATACAGATTAAAATCACAATGCAATATTTGTTCACATTCACTAAATGATTATAATCAAGATCAAAATGTTAACAGCAAGGTAGGAAACTGGAAACCTTACACTTTGCTTGTGGATATGGAAAACAGTACAGATCATATGTACAATAGTTTGGCATTTTCTCAGAAAGATAAAAATATACTTACTGTTTACTTCACCAACTCCATTCTTGGATATATACATCAATGAACTAAAAACAGATGTTCAAACAACAACTGGTACACAAACATTCATAGCAACATTATTCACAACAGCCCAAAGGTAAAACCCATTCAACTATCCATCAGTGGACAAATTAATATGCAAAATAGGGTCCATGCAAAAGCTTCAGCAATATTCTACCATACAAAAAATACAGTGAAATGGTGTGGCCACTGTGCAAGACATTAAAGAAATTCCTCAAAAACTAATAAATGGAATTAACATCAAATATGTCAGTTCCAATTCAGGATATGTACCCAAAAGATTTAAGAAAACATGCTGAAAAAAATAAACATATTTCTACACTCATATTCACAACAGCATTATTCACACTGGCCAACAAACAGAAGGAATCCAAGTGTCCATGGACAGACAATTTCATAAACAAACTGTGGGATTTGATTCAGCCTTTAAAAGTAGGTAATTCTGACAATGTGGATGAACCTTATAGTCATTATATTAAGTGAAACAAACCAGACCAAAAAAGGACAAACATTCTGTGATTCTGCTAGTATGAGATAGTGAAATCAACTCAAAGCAAGTCAAATTCAAAGACAGAACAGGGGTTGAAAAGAGCTGATGTTTCATGGACAGTTTCACTTGGGGAAACTGACTTCCCATGACATCTCCAAAACCTGTTACATAAATAACTGGAAACCATATGCAATCAAATGAAAGTAGAAAGAAATTTTATAATTTACACCAAATTCACTTAAACTTCTCAACAGACAAAATGCAAAGCTGTATCTACAGTACCTGTTTTGCTTATGAATTTTAACAAAAAAACTAAAGTTTATCCAAAAAAGGATATAAAATTTATAACATGACCTTTAAAAAATTAAAAATTTAAACTCATAAAAGACCTTATTCAGAAAACCTAAACACAAACCACAGAGAAATACATTTACAAAATACGTATCTGATAAATGCTTGTACTCAAACAATACCAAAAAATCTGGAACAAACAACCTCATTAAAGATGTATAAATGTGAACACCCGGCCAAAGAAAACATACAGATAGCAAATAAACATACCAAAAATACTAAAAAATCATATTTCATTAGGAAATTACAAATTAAAGCTACAGTGAAATACCACTGCACACCTATTAGAATCAGTAAACTCAGAAAAAGAAAAAAAATAAACCCAGGGGCTTCCTTGGTGGCTCGGTGGTAAAGAATCCACCTGACAACCCAAGGGACTCAAGCTCAACCCCTTATCTGGGAATATCCCACACGCCACGGAGCAACTTAGCTGTTTTTCCCCAAAGCTAAACAAGGTTCACCTGAGGATTGAACACTGCATGTCTAATATTTAGAAAACGGCTTTGAAAAAGTGTCCAAACAAAAACTATCATGCAATCATGCACAGCAGCTCTACTTGTAATAGCTACAAGCTTTCCCACTCCAGTACTCTTGCCTGGAAAACCCCATGGACGGAGGAGCCTGGTGGGCTGCAGTCCATGGGGTCGCCGAGGGTTGGACACGACTGAGCAACTTCACTTTCACTTTTCACTTTCATGCATTGGAGAAGGAAATGGCAACCCACTCCAGTGTCTTGCCTGGAGAATCCCAGGGACGGGGGAGCCTGGTGGGCTGCCGTCTATGGGGTCGCACAGAGTCGGACACGACTGAAGTGACTTAGCAGCAGCAGCAGCAGTTCAAATATCAGGATTTCTTCCATAGATGACTGGGTAAGCAAATGGATACATCCAAAGTGAGGGGGAGCAAATGCTACCCCAAAATACACCTTTTCAGCATGAGAATTATTTGGAGCTAAGCTTTTTTTAAGAGGACACATGATCACCTTTGAAACCCAAGTCAAGATGGCTCTTCAGTGAGTCACATTTACAAGAGTAATCTCCACTTCAAAGGAAGTCTCTATACCAGATGGAAGGGAGACAGTCTCTCAAGACTATTGATAGGAGAGGCTAAGATATAAATCTGCATAACAACCACACCCTTCCTTTCTGGTTTTTATTTTTTTAATATCTATTTTTTTGTTTATGTGGCTGCACTGGGTTGACCTTCCTTGAGGCAAGCCAGATACTTAGCTGCGGCATGCCAACTCTTGGCTGTGGCATGTTTCCTGATCTAGTTTCCTGATCACAGACTGAACCTGGGCCCCCTTCTTTGGGAGGGCAGAGTCTCAGCCACTGGACCACCAGGAAAGTCCCTGTTTTGTTTTTAGATGAAGATGGTGTCTAAGGTGATATCCTGGGCCATTTCAAGACTGACTCAATTTCCTGGATTTCTCCAAAGCACACACAAGGGACACTCATTACTAAACTGGTCTGCACAAATGAAGGTAGTTCACACTACGACACTGTACGCTTACAATGAGTTAAATGGTAAATGGCATGTTATCTATTTCACAATGGGGAAAAAAAGAATGTAGCACTGATACATGTTATAACATGAACAAACATTACAAGTATCTTTAGTGAAAAAAATCCATACAGTAAAAGGCCATCCAGATTGAACATTCACCTTGACTGCTTTAAATCCACAAGGTTGTCCAAATGACTGAAATTTTCAGTAACACTCCAAACAAAAATTAGATGAGGATAAAAGATACATTCATACACTTGGACAATTGCTGAAAGTAGAAGTAGGCCTGTGGATTACGTTATAAGGTGGAAACCATGTGACTTCCTGATTTCAGGGTTGTGTGCTGGTTCCACAGAAGAATGCACCCATTTTGGATAAAACACATAGAGTATTTTAGGTGATGTGGCAAATGTACTTTTTACCATTATTAGGAGTTTTCTGTACATTTCAAATTCAGTCAGTTCAGTTCAGTAGGCTCAGTCATGTCAGACTCTTTGTGACCCCATGAACTGCAGCACATCAGGCCTCCCTGTCCATCGCCAACTCCCGGAGTTTACTCAAACTCACATCTGTTGAGTTGGTGATGCCATCCAACCATCTCATCCTCTATCATCCCCTTCTCCTCCTGCCTTCAATCTTTCCCAGCATTAAGGTCTTTTCAAATCAGTCAGTTCTTCGCATCAGGTGGCCAAAGTATTGGAGCTTCAGCTTTAGCATCAGTCCTTCCAATGAATATTCAGAACTGATTTCCTTTAGGATTGACTGGTTGGATCTCCTTGCAGTCCAAGGGACTCTCAAGAGTCTTCTCCAACATCACAGTTCAAAAGCATCAATTCTCCAGCACTCAGCTTTCTTTATAGTCCAACTCTCACATCCATACATGACTACTGGAAAAACCACAGCTTTGACTAGATGGACCTTTGTTGGCAAAGTAATGTCTCTGCTTTTTAATATGCTGTCTAGGCTGGCCATAATTTTTCTTCCAAGGAGCAAGCATCTTTTAATTTCATGACTGCAGTCACCATCTGCAGTGATTTTTGAGCCCCCCAAAATAAAGTCTCTCAGTTTCCCCATCTGTTTGCCATAAAGTGATGGAACCAGATGCCATGATCTTAGTTTTTTGAATGCTGAGTTTTAAGCCAACTTTTTCACTCTCCTCTTTCACTTTCATCAAGAAGCTCTTTAGTTCTCTTCGCTTTCTGCCATAATGGTGGTGTCATCTGAGTATCTGAGGTTATTGATATTTCTCCCGGCAATCTTGATTCCAGCTTGTGTTTCATCCATCCCAGCATTTCACATGATGTACTCTGCATATAAGTTAAATAAGCAGGGTGACAATATACAGCCTTGACGTATTCCTTTCTCAAGTTGGAACCAGTCTGTTGTTCCATGTCCAATTCTAACTGTTGCTTCTTGACCTGCATGCATATTTCTCAGGAGGCAAATGCCAAGCAAATCCTGCCACACTAAGACCACGTCCATGTGGAGCTGCAGATTCCTTGCTCTCCGGTGCCAGGGCATCTGCAACCTGGGGTCCCCTCTCCTGCAAAGGCCAGGGAGGAGGAAGTGGTGCCCCTGTAAAGCCGCCAGCGATGCCCCGGTGCCCAAACTTCCTCTGCACAGAGACCACACCAAGCTGGACTCACTGAGACCAGTGCGGCCAAGAGGGCTGCCTGGCAGACCTAACTTGGGCCTGGGTGCGCTGCTAGCCCCTGCAAACCCAAGTTTTTAAATGGAAAAAGGACTTGAATAGTCCTTTTTGTATGTCTTCTCCAGATAAGACATACAAATGGTCAACAAACACGTGAAAAGATGTTAAACATCATTAGCCATGATGTAAATGCAAATTAACACCATAATACCATATCTTCCAATACCAGAGGACCCACAACCAAGAAAACTAAAAATAACAAAATGTTGGCAAAAATGTAGAGAAAGTGAATAGTTTCTCATGGGCAAATGAATAAGTTGTGGAGATGGTGGTGAGAATATGTGTACAACAAAGTGAGGGTAGTTAATGCTATAGGCTGTGTATTGAAATGGTTTTAATGTTCAATGTTATATATTTCTAACTGCAATGAAAAGATGAATGAAGCAGTTATGATACAGGTTACAACACGGATGAATACTGAAGACATTAAGTAAGTCATACACAAAAGGCCACCCAGGTCCCAATCATCCTGTGTGCTTTAAATCCACAAAGGTTTTGAAAAGGAGGGAAAGTGTCACCAGTAGTTGCAGAAGAAGAAAACTGAACAGCATGGGAAAAGACTTCCATATAGCTGGGGCAAGGGTGAAGGCTGAAGGGGCCTGCGGATAGGACTGAAAGGTGGAACCATGAGATTTCCTCTTTGGGGGTTTCTGTGCTGCTTCCCTGGTAGGGTATCCCAGTATGGGGTAAAACATGCTGGAGTATTACATGTGACCTGGCACATGGGACTACTTTGTACTGCTACTTACACTGTTTTATACACTTGAAATGACTGGAAGGTAAACTACTTTTCAAAAGAACCACGTCAAAACCGTGCTTAAAAAACAGTAGAGAAGGCATTAAACTTCATTACAGAGGCCAAGCCTTAACCAGATTCAGTTCACCCAAAGTGGTGGTGCTAACTGCTCTTAACAGGAGTCCACGTGTTATCAAGAGGCATGGCGGGAAGATTATAATAGGGGCCACTATGTCTTGGGTGCCGTGGAAGACTTTGATGTAGTAGAAATAGTGAGATATCTGTATTCTAGTTTTCCACATCAAGCCGCCAAAAAACTGTTAGAATAAATGAATTCAGTAACACTGCCAGGTACAAAAATCAGTTGCCTTTCTATACACCAATAATGTGCCATTAGAAAGAAAAATTAAGCACTTCCCTGGTTGTTCAGTGGTTGAGAATGCACCTGCCAATCCAGGGACATGGGTTCTATCCCTTATCCAGGAAGATTCCACATATCAGGGGCCAATTAAGCCCGTGAGCCACAACTACTAAGGCCTGAGCTCTAGAACCCACGCTCCTCAACTAAAGAGTAGGGCCCCCAAATCCGGCTCACCGCAGTTAGAGAAAGCACGGGCAAAGCAACAAAGAGAAATTAAGACAGCAATCCCAAATAATACCTAGGTGTAAATTTAACTAAGGCTGTGAAAGCACAGTGAACAGACACAGATAAACGGAAAGCCATCCTGCGCTCAGGGACACAAAGAACATGGTTACAGTGTCCATTCTACCCAAAGCAACATTCAAGTGCAAAACAAACCTGGTCAGATTTCAATGGCATTTTCCACAGAATCAGAACAAACATACTGAACATTTGTGTGTAAACACCAAGGCCTCTGAATAAAACAGAACAGGCTGAGAAAAGAAAACGCTCTGAGAAAAGAGAACAGGCCGAAAGCATCTCCCTCCCAGACTTCACCCTATGTGATGTAGCTAATTCACCAAAAAATGTGTGGAATTGGCCCAAAAACGGGCACACAGAGCACAGGAACAGAACAGAAACCAAAAATAACCCTACAGGCGGGCGGTCAGTTAACTCGCAGGAAAGGAGCCAAGAACACACACCAGGGAAAGGGCAGTCTGCTCAATAAACCGTGCCACACACCAAAGAACACGGTGCTCCGTCTACACCACAGACAAAAAGCCAGTTTTCCACCTCAAGCCCTTTCTCTCCTGGGTCCTCTGAAGGCAGACACCCTCGGCAGTCAGTCACACACCAGAACTTTCCTCCCCACTTTTCCTCACCTTTTCCTTCCACTACCTCCTGGCAGGTCCCGAGGAGACCGAGCTCCTGTCCATGTGAACTGGACACCACAAGCTACTAAGGCTGAATCCCCAGTGGGTCCTGAGGAGAGCAGGCTCCCACCAGCGTGGACTCATCCCCGGGCTGTCTTGAAGCCCAGGCTGTCAGCAAGGACTCAGACCCCAGCGTTCCACAAGCCGAAGCCCCAGCAGGTCCTGAGGAGATGGGGATCCCATCAGCTGAGGGCAGAGCTACACCCGTGGGCACAGCGTGCTTTCCCACCCCAGTTCAGGGAGGTGAGCTCTGCCTTCCCTGACAGCCAATGGGAGAGTGCAGACACGGCCTCCCTCACAGGTCAGGCCCTGCCCCGAGGGTGGTTCTACAGCAAATGGTAGAAATTCAAACTGAAAGAGACAAATATCTCATGATTTCTCCAAAAGTTACAGAACAATTAACTGGAAACCATATGAAATGAAATGACTGTGAATGCAAACTGTAAAACTTATACCAAATTCACTCAAATTTACTAACAGACATTTAAAATGCAAAACTATCAAAATTACACAGAAACACAGAAGAAAATCTACATGACCTTGGCTTTGCTCTGCAGATCATGAGTTCTGAGTTTTAACACACAAAAGGCCAGTATGCAGAAGAAAAAAATACTGTGGACTTTGACAGGGCCTACATGGGGGCTCGTGGTTAAAATGGCTCATTATGTTGACCTTGCAAACAAAGAATAAAATCACAGTGACCCTTGAGACTGACCAAATTGCCCAAACGACATTCTGTTTTCCTGATGGTGCCTACCTTCTCAAGGCTAGGAGACCACCAGATTCCAGACCTCTGGCTGCGTGACCACAGGACCTAACTACAGGCTAAAATTTAACTGTCCCTTCAGAGAATTTTTCATTGGCAGGGTATAAGACAGACCCAATCAGAAAGGGTTCTAATCAAGGGCCAGTCACCCTCTCATTTCCCTCTAATAAATTTCCTTTTCTTGCCTGACTGCCCGGCTCGCTCTCTTTTTTCTCCGCACTCGGCTTACATTCTGGTGCCAGGAGGGAAGATCCACCGCAGCTGGGTGGGCTCGTCTCACAAGCCCACCTCCGGTGGTCCCCTCCCTTGGATCTTGCCGAGAAACTGAGACGAGCCCCAGGACAGGACTCTCCACTTGACTTGCTGGACTGACATCCACACACTGGCCCACATTTCATCCATCGGTTACAAAGGTGAGCGAAATCCCATTCTCTCGGATCCTCTCTCTCTCTCTCTCTCTCTCTCTCTCTCTCTCTCTCTCTCACTCCTGTCTACCCTATTCAGCCGCAATGGGAAATTCTCAATCCCAGCCCTCAAAATCTACTCCTCTAGGATGCCTTCTCCAAAACCTAAGAGCCTTGGGCTTCCAAGGGGAGTTAAGACCAAAAAGACTTATTTACTCTTCTAACACTGTCTGGCCATAATACAGACTTGATAATAGGTCCCAATGGCCAGAAAACGGAACTCTCGATTATAATACTCTATGGGATCTCGATAACTTCTGCCACCGCAAAGGCAAGTGGTCAGAGATCCCTTATGTTCAGGCTTTCTTTGCTCTTCACTCTCAATCCTCCCTCTGTGAATCCTGTTCTACCTCTCAAATACTCTTAGCCCACCCTGGGCCATATCCTCCTAATACAATGTCTCCCAATCCCTGTTCAGACTTTTCTTCTTCCTTCAACCCTTCCGACCACAGCTCACCCTTCTCAAGGGAGCTCCCCATATCGCTCCCAATCCCGTTGCAGCTGCTCTAGATCCAGTTCCACAACTTCCACCTTATGCCCCCTTCTCCCTCCCTCTTCAAGCATAGGCCACAGCAGCTGCAGCTCCCAACGCCCCCTCCCCTGCCTGTGCTGGAGGCAAACTCTGAGACCTCAGCCCCACCCTCGACCCCAAGGGTCCCTAGTTTCTACCCTGACCTCCCTAGGTCCCCTCCCCATACCAGCTTTAAAGCAGGGAACTTCACAGCAGGACCCCACTCTTCCCTGCTCTTCTCCCTTTACCAGAAGGCGTTTTGTTCAGGTTCATGCCCCATTCTCCCTCATTGACCTATCTCAAGTCAAAAAGCATCTTGGCTCCTTCTCCTCAGATGCCAGATAATTATCTAAAAGAATTCAGGTATCTTACCCAGTCTTATGACTTAACCTGCCATGACATTTACATCATACTTTCCTCCACTCTTCTCCCAGAAGGAAAGAGTATGGTAAGCCTCTCAGGTACATGCTGATGAGATACACACGTCCCCAGAGATGATCCCAACTGGGATTATCAGGCAGAGACACCTGGGTGGGCAGCCCGTAATCACATGGTTGCTTGCCTCATTGTGAGCCTTCAAAAGGCAGGACATAAAGCCAGCATCCTTGATAAGCTAGTAACTCAAGGACTAGACAAAAACCCGGCACAAATTCTAGCCAGGTTAACGGAAGCCCTACAAAAATATACAAGATTAGACCCCACTTCAGCAGAGGGTACCACTGTCCTTAACACCCATTTTATCTCTCAGTCGTCCCCTGATATCCAACTAAAAAAGGCAGAAGAAGGCCCTCAAACCCTTCAACAAGACCTTTTAAATTTAGCCTTTAAGGTTTTAAACAACAGGGAAGAACAGGCAAAGCTAGAGAAGGCCAAACGAAATCAGGCCAAACACCACCTTTTAGCCACTGCTCTACATGGCTCCAAGCCTCCATCAACCAACAAAGACAGGAAGCCACCTGGGCCTTGCTTCAAATTTGGCAAAGAAGGTCACTGGGCCCGCTCATGCCTAAAGCCCAGGCCCCTTCCAGGTCCGTGTCCCGGCTGTGGCATAAAGGGACATTGGAAAGTCGACTGCCCAAATCCCCCTCTAAAGATCCAGACACCCCCTTCTGGTCTCGAGCAGGGGTCCTCTGACCCAGCTCTGCCCAGGCTCCTTGGACTTGCCTTACAGACTCTATCAAATTATTCTACTCTGAAAGACCTTATTCTGAAAGTCTAAAGACAAGCCACAAACTGGGAGAAAAATATTTTTAAACCACATATTTAATAAAGGATTTAGACTTAAAATAGACAAAGACCATAAAAAACATAATAAACCACCCCATAAAAAATGGGTAAGGATCTGAACAGACTCCTGACCAAAAGATATATACAGATAGTAAATATCACATAAAAATTAGATTAAAATATCATAACACTGCTGCTGCTGCTGCTAAGTCGCTTCAGTCGTGTCCGACTCTGTGCAACCCCATAGACGGCCTCCTACCAGGCTCCTCTGTCCCTGGGATTCTCCAGGCAAGAACACTGGAGTGGGTTGCCATTTCCTTCTCCAACGCATGAAAGTGAAGAGTCAAAATGAAGTCGCTCAGTCGTGTCCGACTCTTAGCGACCTCATGGACTTCAGCCTACCAGGCTCCTCCGTCCATGGGATTTTCCAGGCAAGAGTACTAGAGTGGGGTGCCATTGCCGGGGATTACAAATTAAGAGATACCACACTACACCAATTTGGACCGCTAAACTCCATATATATGACAGTATCAACTGGTGCAAAGTGAGGAACAACAGGAACTCTCCCTCACTGCTGGTGGGACACATGCACAGCCACTTTGTAACACAGTTGGGCAGTTTTCTCCAAAGCTAAACAAGCCTCACTTTGGGATTCAACAAAAGTTCAGTTCAGTTCAGTTGCTCAATCGTGTCTGACTCATTGCAATCCCGTGGACTGCAGCACACAGGCTTCCATGTCCATCACCAACTCTGGGAGCTCACCCAAACTCATGTCCATCAAGTCCATGATGTCATCCAACCATCTCATCCTCTGTCGTCGCCTTCTCCTCCCTCCTTCAATCTTTCAAGCATCAGGGTCCTTTCCAATGAGTCAGTTCTTCGCATCAGGTGGCCAAAGTATTGGAGTTTCAGCTTCAGCATCAGCCCTTTCAATGAATATTCATGACTGATTTCCTTTAGGATTGACTGGTTTGATCTCCTTGCAGAAGATCAATAGTGCTTTCAGTATTTAGAAAACAGCTTTGAAAGTCCATGCCCAAATGCAAACAAGATTGACTTATGCATAGCAGCACTATTCAAAATAGTTAAAAACTTGAAGAAATCAGGATATTCTTCAACAGATGAGTGCATAAGCAAATTGGGGTATGTCAAGGCAAGTAGAGAAGGCAATGGCACCCCACTCCAGTACTCTTGCCTAGAAAATCCCATGGATGGAGGAGCCTGGTGGGCTGTAGTCCATGGGGTCGCCAGGAGTCAGACACGACTGAGTGACTTCACTTTGACTTTTCACTTTCATGCATTGGAGAAGGAAATGGCAACCGACTCCAGTGTTCTTGCCTGGAGAATCCCAGGGACAGGGAAGCCTGGTGGGCTGCCATCTATGGGGTCGCACAGAGTCGGACACGATTGAAGTGACTCAGCAGCAGCAGCAAGGCAAGTAGAATGTAAGTGTTAGTCACTCAGTTGTGTCCGACTCTGCAATCCCATGGACTGTAGCCCGCAGTTTCCTTTGTTCATACAATTATCCAGGCAAGAATACTGGAGTGGGTTGCCATTCCCTTCTCCAGGGGATCTTCCATACCCAGGGATCAAACCTGGGTCTCTTGCATTGTAGGCAGATTCTTTACCAGCTGAGCTACAGAGAGGAACCCAAACAGAATATGTCACCCCAAAATATGCCTCTCTGGTGTAAGGATTTTTAAGTCAGCTTCACAAAAAAAAATCTCAGAAAACTAAGTAGCAACTGCCCTTTTATGAAGGACATTTTCAACAAAGAAATCTCCATATTTAAGGGCTATCGTTCTTTGCATCAAAAATACAAGGATAATTAAAACTCAAGTAACTAATCAGTGGAGAGGTCCCAACTTAAATCTGCAAACAATCATACCCTTCTTTACTGTGTTTTGCATAACCTGCCATAACGGACTTCACCTCCCAATGCCTTTCTCCTGTTTTTAGCTGAAGATATTATTTAAGGTGATGGCTTTGGACATTTCAGTTGGACATTTCAGGGAGTAACTCAGCTTTACTTGTTAGCAACTTGTATGCAGGAGGTATTTGTTGTTGTAGTTGTTTTAGTCACTAAGTCACGTGTGACTCTTTTACAACCCCGTTGACTGCGGCCTGCCAGACTCCTCTGTCCATGGGATTTCCCAGGCAAGAATACTGGAGTGGGTTGCCATTTCCTTCTCCAGAGAATCTTCCCCACTCAAGGATCAAACCCATGTCTCCTGTATTGCAGGTGGATTCTTTACCACAAAGCAGCCTGTGAAACAGCACTTGGATTATCTCTTTAGTTACAGCATCAAATACATATGGCACTGACTACGTACAAAATCTTAACCTGCTCCAGTACTAAAAATTATTATCCCAATCATGCTCATACTGCTGCAGTATCAGTGAAAAGCAAAAAAAGAGCAATGAGTTTTTCTCCTTTCCTTTCCTGAGCACAAAGAAGATAGAGAGAACAGTGAGCAGGCCTGAACATTCCTAGTTCCTAACTCTGAATGTGTGTAACTGAGTTTGCTTTTCTGCCCCCTAACTCTGCAGGAGCTACAATTCACATTTTTTCCTTGGACTCTATGCTAAATACATCCCCTATCTGGTGTTCACCTTTACAACACCCTTCCCCTTGTAGTTACGTATCAGAAAGAAGGCTGCAGAGCCACTGAACTGCCAGACTCAGCTACTGGGTTACTGAAGCCAGTTTATGACTGTCTTTGAAAAAACTGCAAGAGAAAGAAATAGAGATCCCATCACCTTTGTTTCTCATCACCAACTCCTGACTGTGAGCCCCTGCCTTATATAAGTGCCTAGATTCTTCATGAGGTGCCACCATTCTTGAGGCACGAGCCTACTGTTGCCCTCTCTGCCAGCTGAGAATTAAAGCCTCCTTTCTACTTCCTCCCAACTCTGTCTCAACTTCAGTGGGGAGAGAAGGCCAAGATTTTGGCCAACAATACCACTAACCTGATTATCAAAAATCACATAATCTGAATTAACATCACCACTCACAAGCCTACTCTTGCTTAAACAATTCAATGATAACAAAGTTCCAAAAGGAAAGCTGAGGTTCTGGGCTTTGGCTTGAGACAGATACTGGCTTGGGGAAAATAGCATGTTCCATTCACTGACAGCCTACGGCACAGCCGAGGGACATGAAGGCCAAGGAAGGTTGACTTGAGTCAGGAGCTGCAACCACCTGTCCAATGCCCTTGCAGTCCTCCCACAACAGCAAGAAGCCCTTCACTTGCAAAAGCCACAGACCTCACTCATGTCCCTGGTGGTGGGGGCACAGGAGGCACACCTGCCCCCGGCTGCATTCCTCACCCAGGCCCCAAGAACAATATTGCTCATTTATCCAGTCTCCTCCCTACTTTACAAAGAGCAGAGACTACATGCTACAGTGGTAAGGAAATTCTTGCTCAGTGATGCCGTGGGAGGCTCAAGGGTTACTCCATTTCATGGAATCCAGGATTGGCAGCTCTCAGAGCCCACATGGGTGCGTGTGGCTCCCTAAGACCAGCAAACTGCAGTGTGAACCTCCCCTGGAGAGGCCCAGTTGCTCCCATAACTTTGAGTCTTTAATGAGTGTCAAAAGTCTGTAACAACTGGGAGGCCAAAGGATTGCAGGGCCACAGAGCGCTGGATGGTTGGTGTGAAGGGGGATACACAAATGCTTAGAGTATTAATGTCTCTCTTGGCAAGCCACAAGGCTGTGAGGGAAAGTCCTTTTCTCAACCACGAAGATGCTGGTAACTGAAACATACTGGACCACAACCCTCGGACCCGACCTTAAATCTGGACCATGGCCCTGGCCTGACCCCCAGCCAACCCTACACCTAAACCCCACCCTCACCCCTATGGCCCTATAAGATATGCTGCCATTGTCCGATTATCTTTTATTTAATATTTTCACGATATGGGAAAATCGTACCAAAAAACTAACCAGACACTCTACAGACACCTATGTTCACATAGTCTGACTTTGTCTATTCAGACTTCCTGTGTTTAATTACAAATCAGGCCCCCCCAAGAGTGCTAAAATGGTACAGAATTCAGCAATAATACAGTGAAAGAAAACACATGATCCTAACTTTTTAAAGCTTACTTTAAAAGATTTTTTGAAAAAAAAAGTAGCCAAGAATTTTAATTCCACACAGGAAACAAAAGCAATTCCAAGAAGGCTAAAGTGTCTTAATGACCTTTATTGGAATCTTTTGAATATCAGCTCATTAAAGTCTTCGTTTCCTATTTCTTGCATTAATCCCCTGAAAGCTCCAGACTGGCAAAAATATTAAGTACACAGCTGATTTCTATACAACATACTTAATATATATAAATTTATTATTTGTTTTGCACATGTCTATGGCTTTACTACTTTCAAGACAAAAGTCACATATAAAAATACAGACTACTCAAAACATAAAAGTCAGCCAATGTCTATGGTTTACAATGCAAAGCTTGCAGACAACACAGACTATATATAATTCATCTGTTTGTGAAAACAGAAAGCACTCATACTGAACTCTAGAGAAAGGTGCTGATACATGGGGAAGCTCACTGATGACTCTCTTTTATGTTTATAATATAGATCAACACCAAATTATTTCACATATACTCAGTATCTATCTATCTATATATATTTTTTAACCAAATTCTGGTGTAAAAGTCACAAACCAACATGTAGATACAAAATGTTAGGAAGGGTTTAACATATATAGGGGAAAATAATGTCTTATGCATTGTAAAGAGTTTTTACAATCCAGCATGAAGGCAAATGTGGTTGAAAAAATAGGGAAATCCATACACAATGATAGAAAAAAATTCAGTCAAGCCACCTAACAACACCAGATTTCAGATATCACTTATTTAACATTATGTCCAAAAATGTCCATGTGCTGCAGAGGTCTCTACAAATCAATTAGAATAATGTCAACAAGATCTGCAAACAGAAGCCTTAGCAAGTAAACATGACTCATGCTTCTATCTCTGAAAGAATGAGGCTTGACTTCCAGTGAAAGGCAGGTAAGCACAGCAATGAAAAAGCCTTCTTTATAATAGCTTAACTACCAATTTAGGGCACTGTACACATTTCCCCAGCTATGCGTGCACAAAATATTCTATGATAAAATGATTCAATTTTTTTTTTAGAAAAGCATAAATTAAAAAAAAAACAGAACTCAGTGAAGCTAGTGAAACCACAAAGGCATTGAACTCCAACAACATTTCAGAAGCTAAGGGATAAAATTAATCGTAAAATCTGGATGATCAATCTTCCATCAGCACTATGATTTTGGATTTACTATTAAGATTTTATACTAGTCTTTGGATAAAATTGCCAAGTCTGACAAGAACCAATGTTTTGGAAGAAGCAGTGTCACCTGTAAACATCCTGCCACCTGACTAACAGGATGGCCTCTGCTTCAAGACCCGGGACGTGATAAGACAGGAAGCTCTCGACACACAGGCCTGGAGAAGACGGACTGCACGTATCACTGCTGAGTGAAGCCACTCTACTTCGACAGAGCTACTGATCACTTATGTTTGTTCTTAAAAAAAAATTATAAAACTAACCAATCTTTTTCTCCAGAATTATAAAAGATAAAATCTGTGAGTCAGTACTATAATGTGATTACAGAAAAATAGCCAACAGAAGAAAAATCCACGGCTGTCCACATCATCCCCAATCTACTTTCTGTAGCCAGTACCTTCCATGTGCTCTGAGGACAGAGCCTCAGAAACTGTCACCTCAAAGCTGAATCAATGACCATCTCTGTCACTGCGGCACAAGCAATGCAGCTTCTTTCTTAACACGACACTGATTTCCTTCTTCAGGACTTTCTTTGATGGTATTACGCAACACCGGTTCTTTTAAAGGTAACAAAGGTATCACAAAAAACTCCTTGGAAATCTTCTGCAATTCCACAAAGAAACCTGGCAATTTCATACTTTCATTCCTCCCCCCATCACAATTTTTCTTTTTCTAAACTACAAGTGACAACTCACATAAGATTTCATTAATTTACTTAAAATAAGGGAAGGCTTTTCAGTGTCTCCCCACTCCAGATAACTGAAAGATTTAATGAAACTTTCACTCCATTTCACTTATTTAGTGAAACTCAGTGCCAATAATTAAAAGGTTGATACTATAAAATTCAAACTTGGGCACAGGCGTGTCCCACTCAGAAAAGATTTTATACAGTTAAAAACTTGTGCTTTCTGTCTCAGATTTTATAAGCAACACAGGTTAATTTCAACTTCAGTTTTCCTTTTTGATGCAGTGTCTCCCGTGTAAGGAACAGTGTCCCAGCAGCCTCCACACACAGACCTCAGTGATCCCTGAGAGCGGGAAGTCAGTGCCTCCTCCAGGGGACTCTCGCCCTCCTGAGAAAACATTCTTAACTTGTGCACTGTGTTCACGGAAGTCAGACTGAGGGACGAGCGCTCTAGAGGACAGTCAAGGACAGACGAGCTGCAGAGAGGAGCCCCTCGGTCCCCAGTGCGCCTGCTCCGGTGGCCCTCCAGGCAGACTGGGTCTCCTCCCCTGAACCACAGACCTACTTTTCTCTGTAATAAAGCAGGTAGTACTTCAGGGGGTCTGGCAGAGGGAGGCTCAGGACCTTCTCACGCAGGAAGTTCACCGGGGGCTCAGGCTTGGAGTCCGGTGGGGTGGTCGCCTCTTCTTCCCGCCGCTCCTCCTCCAGGTCTCCAGAGCTGTTGTCATCAGAGGGGTTGGAGATCCGACTGGCAAAGACCTCTTTGTCCAAAAAGACAATCGTTTCCAATCGGCGGCGGCGAACTCTCCTTCGTTTAAACCTGGGAGTGTTCTTCAGTCCATTTCCATTTTTGTTCACTGCTTCCTGGTGAATGACCTTCTTAATGGTGCCCCGGATGGCGATGCGTGCCAGGTCCTGGAGGCTGCGAACCGCCAGCGGTGCTGCGTGCAAAGAACAAGACTCAGCCTCACCTTCGTGATCACAAGGTCTAGACAGCTGAGAAAATTATAACCTCATCTTCATTCACTGGCATATTTACAAACACATGACAAGACCAGGAGACGGCTGGAGACAAATGTTATCTGTGCTTTAATTTGCATTCATATGGTATTTTTCACAACATATTTTCAAATAAACTGGCCCTTAAATCAGATAAGAAAAGGAAGAAGCACTGCTCAGATAATCAATCAGTGGAAGAATCAGAACCAGGGTTATAGGGTTTGGTCCTTTGGCATCTGGCTTCATTTCTCTATTTGCTGTGTTCACTGATGCATTCTCTCATCTAGCAGAAATACAGAGACCACGGGCTCCAGCATTCTTTTATCTATTTTAGTATTTTCACAGTATTTCAGAAATTTAAGTATTTGTTCCTTTTTTATTAAAGTAGAGAACAAGCAGTTCCAAAACATTTTTAGGAACAAAATTCCCAAAGCACATCAAGGAAAAATAAAATCTGGTAATTAAATTACATGGCAATATAAGGGTTTTTCTGAGGGGAGAAGAATTACTAGCGATTATGTTTTAAATACATTAAACTGAAAATGAGCTTCACTTTCTACCCCCCGAACCTAACTTCTCCAAAAAATAATAACCCACACTATAGAGAGGGCTCCAGTTGCCTGCAGTGTCTCTTACCCAAACCACAGAGGCCCTCACAGAACTGGCTCTGCACTCGCGGCCCCACAGGGACCCCAGGCTCCTTTGTCAGCACACGGGAGGGGCCCTGGCACTCACCTGCTCCTAGACACCCCACCACAGCTCCTGTTCCAATGCCACTCGGCGTTCCTCCTGCTGTGACCCCCAAGGATGCCTTTTCAGACCTCCCGACGGCCAGCTCTGGCCTCCAGCTCACCCCAACATGCCACTGGTGGAAGCCACCTCTTCCCCCTGGCCCCAGCCTCTCCTGCTGCCTCTTCCTCTTCCACCCAGCCTGGCATGTTCCCTAAAGAGGTTCCCCTCTGCTTATGCCTATTGATGACTGGTTTGACATCCATCCCATGGCCTCAGGTAACACAGAGCAGCCAGAGGCTCCCTGGGTTCCAATCCAGGCCTGACTGGGGTCAGAGCCTCCCACACACCCACCTTCACAACATGCCAGCCAGCTCTGACTCCCATATCCTTCCTCAGAAAGGCCCTGCATGCCTCCTGAGTCCCTGACACTCTGAAGCCCAGCATCTTAGCTTTGGTCTTTATCTCCTGCCTGGAAAATCCCAAGGGTCTCCTGACTGGCTCCTGCCCACAATCTGATCCATCCAAAAGCTGACCCTCATCAACGTGACTCTACTAGTCTAGGAACCTCTGGCCTAGGAGATACAGTTACAAATAACTGGAAGGTTCACTTCAGGAACCCTAAATAGCATCATAGTTGTTCACTGGGCCACATTTGCTTTGAAGCCCTGGCCTTAAACGCTGCATCTCTGGTGCCCTCCACCCCATCATGATCCTGTCCAAGCGTGACCAAGACACTGGTCTCAGGTCCGGACTGAGCCCTCACCTTCCAAAACTCTGCAGAGGCTCTGGACAGCAGTGCCCTCCCCACTGCAGGTCACATCTGCCTACTTGTTCTGAAGGCATTTTCAGGGAAGCAAGCACTCAATAAAGTCATCTTCCCCTGACCACCAGGGAGTCCAGAGGTGCCACATCTTTTATTTAAAATACGGGACAGGCTCCACAACCTACATGAGGAACTCAGGTCTAAGCACCTGCCCAGCCAGTGCCTCCCACAACCTGACTGCACACATCAGGTCCTCCAGCTGAGTCACCTGCCTCAGCTCATGCTTCTCTTCTATTTCTTCTCTTTCTAGAGAGCGTCTTCTCACCCTTGAATATTAAGCACAAATGACCTAAAATAACTCAAAATAAGCTAAAAACCGATTATAATTTTTCAATGATTTCAAGTGATTTTTAAAAAACCACTTGTAAAACTTTAAGGCTTCAGTGAGTGGAAAAATGGTCTTTAATATTAAAAGGTTCCTGATGAATTTTGTTTCTCTCAAATTCTGGAAAGAGTAAAAAGATTTAAAAGGTAAGGAAGAATCTCTGCACTCACGTAACTGGACGAGCCTCGACTTCCCGGACTCGGACTGGCAGGGCTGGATCAGCGGAGCAAAGGAGACAGCCAGAATCTTCTTGGTTTCCCAAGCAGAAGGGCCAGTGCGCGTTATCTTAGTCAGCTGTCCCAGAGGTTAAAATGAGAATATTCAAAAGATTTGACTACTGGTAGTTTATATCTGGACTTCCCTGGTGGCTCAGACGGTAAAGCGTCTGTCTACAATGCAGGAGACCCGGGTTCGAGCCCTGGGTTGGGAAGACACCTTGGAGAAGGAAATGGCAACCCACTCCAGTACTATTGCCTGGAAAATCCCATGGACAGAGGAGCCTGGTAGGCTACAGGCTACGGGGTCGCAAAGAGTCGGACACGAATGAGCGACTTCACTTCACTTCACTTTCACTTTATATTTAAATATAATCACTCCTATATACAATCTAAAAATCACAGACACTAAAGATGAAAACACCCGACAACACAGGCCTCTGATGTGACATGACCAGAACGACACCTAACTCAGCGATATTCTTGCAAAAGTGCTCCAGTTCCTAGTACAGAAGTTAAGGAAACAATGAGAGAAGGAATGTGGGGAATCTGATAAGACAAGCTTCTTATAGACTCTCCAAAGAAGTCACTGTTGTAGGGAAAATGTGGGGAGACCAGGGCGATCCTAAAGTAAAAGTCATTCAAGACACAACCACCTGCAACCTTCAACTAGACTGAGTCCTGGCTGCTGTTCGTGGGCATGGGGGTATAAGAAGAGACCATCTTGCGCCCACCGAACAGCAGCTACCATCACAAATCAGCGCTGCTTCCTCACAGGTGAGTGGGCCACCCTGGATGTGGGTGCCTGGCCTCACTCTCGGAGGTGCACATCGATGTGTCTAAGTGCTTCCAGGGATGCAGCCCCCATGGGACACAGGGCTGTCTGGCTGACATGCTGCAGTGTAGGTCAGCCAGATGGTTCCTGTGAACCACAGTACAAGGAGCACCACGAGAACGCGACTGGACAACACGGCCACGCATGTGCTCCATGACTGTGCCAGGTTCTGAAGGGCCTGAACAGCTCACAGTAGGATTTCTGGTCAGCTTTGACAAGCCACGATGATTGCGCTCTCATCTAAAAATATCTAAGCTAGCAAATCCTCTAAACACTAAGACTCTGTGTCCTGGATCTCAGAACTAAAAGAACTAAGTACCCACATACCAGACAAACATCAACAACTTACCACATTCCTTTATACCAGCAAAATCTTTTTTCAAAAAATTTTTAAAAGGAGAACGTCTAGTTATAATGGACGTGAAATATTTGAATATAATCAGTAAACTATGTGTAAACCTGTAAACAAAACTATAAATCCCTATTTCACGTTTAAGTATTCAGCTGCATGAATACTGAAAAGATGCCTTCAATCCCTCATTCATCTAGATGTTAACACAATGTATTTCTGCAAGACAACACAGACTTCTAAACTCATCCGTATAAGTAAATACGTATTTAAAACAATACTCTGAGAAAGAAAAGCAAACACAGGGACGTCTGGCCCTATCCTGCAAACTACTAAAACAGCAATAAGAACCGGCTCCTGGCGACCTGCCTCTGAAATGGCCAAGGTTAAACAGCCTCTGGTCAGGCGCTCCTGCAGGAGGTCACAAATTCAGACAAAACCAAGGTAATGTCTGTGCAGGCTCTTCACAGCAGCACTGTTTCTAACAGTGAAAGGCTAGAAAGAATTCAAATGCCTATCCGAAACAGCCACAGCCTTATACACCCCTATTCGAAACAGCCACAGCCTTATACACCCCTATCTGAAGCAGCCACAGCCTTATACACCCCTATCCGAAGCAGCCACAGCCTTATACACCCCTATCCGAAGCAGCCACAGCCTTACACACCCCTATTCTAAACAGCCACAGCCTTATACACCCCCATCCAAAATACCAACAGCCTTACACACCCCTATCCAAAACAGCCACAGCCTTATACACCCCTATCCGAAATAGCAACAGCCTTACACACCCCTATCCAAAACAGCCAAAGCCTTATACACCCCATCTGAAACAGCCACAGCCTTATACATCTCTATCTGAAACAGCCACATTCTTATACACCAACAAAAATTTTAATAAACAAAACAGAGATTAAAAAGACTTTCTAGCTATAAGGAACATCACATTTTTAAAAAATAAATGATGTATAAAACTTAAAATTATCAACTCTCATATGTATGAACGGGTGGGTGGAGTGTAAAAGTGTGTACCCTCACTGAAAATTTTTTTAGCTTCTACTTTTTTAAGGAAAGATAAACCAAAACAAACAAAAAACAAGTCACCTACAGGTGAAGGGAGCAGAGAAGAGGGGACATACACAGAATAAAATTCTGAGTATTGCTTGCTTAGACTTTGGAATCTTATATAACTATTTTACAAAGTTGTGATCCCCAAAATGGCAACCTCTCAAAACTGAAAGAAAAGAAAACAAACGAGCAGTTCTTTGGGGCTGGCGCCATAACTTCACACAGAGGTGTAATTCCCAGTAACTTAAAACACAGTAATTTAACGTCTCTAGTGGAATATAAGGACAATGCAGTGGGGTCCCCAAGCCACTCCGTGACAAAACAAGAAAAATCCTGCTCTAGTTTCAGAAATCAAGATTGCTGCTGATGACACCATACATTGCAGATAAACAGTAAGCCGGGTGGTTGGGGATCAGGACTTTTGGTTTGAGAAAAAAGTGCTACTGATATAACACTAAAATGTGAGGGAAAAAAACCCTGGTCCTGATCTTGATTTGGAAGTATTGATATGAATTCATGGTGTCTTTTCTCTCCAAAACATCAAAGCAAAAAAAAAAAAAGTGTGTGTGCTGGGGCGGTGGGTGGCGGGTGACTCCCAAGCATTAGTGGTCCATCAGAAAAACGAACACGGATCCACGATCGCCTTCAAGATCCCAACTGTGGTGTCTAAACACCAATTCCCACCAAACTGAAAACGAACAGGGATTATTCATTTTCAGAAAGAGTTAATTCCAAGTTTGTGGTTAAAAAAAAAAGTACACAAAGTCTGGAACGTCTTCTTACCAGAAATTAACAAAACCATCAAAGATTCTTGAGGCTGCAAAGCCCAAGAGCCAATGTGGAGAGGCAGCCATGGCCAAAGTGAGACAGTCTGAACTCTGATAAGGGTCACAATTTTGCATGAATTCATTTTGCTAAAAAAATCAAGCAAAACCTCACTGGTCACTATCTTTGGCAGATGCCAGAAAACCAATTACTGAGAAAAACTGACAAAGGTTAATAAAAATCAAATTTATCCTGCACTTCCTTTTATAAAGTATACCTCAGGGTAAACAAACAACTAACGAGGGTGTTTCTCTCCCCCTGTGTATTCTGGCTACTAAATGAAGAGAAATGACAGAACGAGGAGGTATCATTCTACGGCCCTTAACAAAACAACGGATCAGGGCCAGTCACACTGCTGGCATCAGAAAGAAAGAACAGCCAAGATCTTAAACAAGGAAGGACTCTGTAACCGCTGGCAAGTATTCAGGTGTCCTTTCTCTTCCAAAATAAATCAAATCAGAACCTAGGCGACTGGACCCGCCCCACCTTGGCAGTCTCTCTAGCCTGTTTACTCATCTGTGAGAGGAAGGGATTTGTAACAAGAGTTACAAGGAAAAATGCCTGTCAACTCCCCGGAACAGACCTCAGCAAACAGCTGAGTGCATGAAACCACCGGTTACAAGAGGACCTGACCTTCTCTTCCAGTGGCATGACCAGGATGCCCCCGACCTTAAGGAGGCTCTTCATGTACTCCTCGTGTTCCTTCTGCACGCCTGCCCCGCAGTACACCCGGTCATACTGAGAACAATCTGGAGAAATCTCCAGGCAATTGCCAGTAACAAAGGATGGTTCACAGAAGTCAAACCTGAAAGCAAAAGATGTTTTCCACAACTAAGTATATCATGTCATAACAAGTCTATATAGTAAATCTACATTAAACATAGGTTATGTTTTCACTGTACAATCCCACAGCGACGTAATAAAATTAAGAGTCAGAAGCTGGGATATCAGACTTCTGAAAGAACTACGTGAGTAATAAACAGAACTCTAGAAATTCCAAAGAAAATATTATGAAACTCAGTATCATAAACACAATCCAAGCTTAAGTCACCCAAGCTCCAGGCATATCACTATCTTTGCTGTTATGATTATCTTATTATCTTTCATCTTCATTATCTTCTACTATCCTATCTTGCTTTTATATCTTATTCAAGATCTACTAACAGAGTAAAAAGAGAAAAAAATATACTTGGTTTTTCTAAAAATTTTAATCCCTAAAATAAGAACTTAAATGCCTTGTTTTAAAATGGCAAGAGCTAGTTGCGCGGTACATTTAAAGACAATTGCAACAATTCCATTTCAGAAGCAAGTACATGATAAAATGCTGTCTCTATTGGAAACATGAACATTAAGAAAAAATGAACATTCTATTTCCTTCTCTTACACTGGTGATAAATTACCTTTATTTAGGTGTCATAATTAAAAAAAAAACTTAAGGTCCTTAAAAACATAAAATATTTTTAAAATAACTAGAACATACACACACATATCACTTAGTCACCTGCCACACTTTAATCACAACTGCCAGAACATGAACAGTAGTGAACTGATTTCTTTCCACTTAATCCAAAGTTTAAGTTATAACTGACACCCAGACCCATGGACAGTTTTGGTCTTACTTGTCAAAGCTGTCGCTTGTCCTGATGAAGAAGTCCAGCTTCTGCTTCGCATACTCTGTCACATCTGAATGGAGTTCTACCCCGTGATTCACTCCAAAAGGGCCTAAAACGTTTCAGAATAAGAAAACATATAGAAACAGGACAAGAACCCCTACTCTTTATTTCTATTTCATTGACTGCAACACATTTGACTGGACATGTATAATTACAGAAATTCACATTTATTGGGCCAAAATCACCCAATCCATTCTTTAAATATGCAGACTAGCCTCTGCTCACCACATCATCAATACTCCTTATATGGCACTACCAACTCACAGCTTCCTAGAGCCTTGACCGTCCTGTCCTCAAACTTTTAAAGAACCATCTGAAAAGGTAAAACGGCCAAGGTCTGAAACCAAGAGTTACAAGTGCCACTAAACCAGTGAATCCTAAAGGAAATCAACCCTGAATATTCACTAGAATGACTGATGCTGAAGCTAAAACTCTAATACTGTGGCCACCTGATGCAAAGAGCCAACTCACTGGAAAAGACCCTGATGCTGGGAAAGACTGAAGGCTGGAGGAGAAGGGGACAACAGAGGATGAGATGGTTCGATGGCATCACCAACTCAATGGACACGAGTTTGAGCAAACTCTGGGAGATAGTGAAGGACATGGAAGCCTGGCGTGCTGCAGTCCACGGGGTCACACAGAGTCGGACACAACTTAGCAACTGAACAACACAATGAATTAAAGAAGAAACGTGTCTTTGCAAAAGAAAGTGGACACAGGTCTTTTTTCCAACAAAGGTCTCTGCAAACACTCAAATGTGGTATTTAATTCTCACAAAATAGTTTTAATCATCATCAAAATAAAACTGTAATTCCAAAGTCACAATGAAATATTTTTTAATCAAAATAAATTTATCAGGGACTTCCCTGGTGGTTCAGGGGCTAAGACTCCACACTCCCAATGCAAGGGGCCAGGTTCCATCCCTATTCAGGAAACTAGATCCCATATGCCGCAACTAACACCCAGCACAGCCAAATAAATGAAAGAATGAAAGAAAAGAAAGAAATTTATCAATAACTGGAACTAAAGTTATGAGAAAAGTTAGGAGCCCACTTAATAATAAAAGTGCTTCCTCCACATACAAATGCCTCTGGGTTAAATCTCAGTGAGAACTACTGACACGAAACAGCTTCACTAAATCTCTGGGTTTTAAGAATCCATTTGTATGAAGGTCAAAACAGGCAACACTTATTTGTGTGATGGAGGTGAGTATACTTCCCCCTGGAGGGGGTGGGGTCCTACTGTTGGAGGGGTGGCCATGGGAATCTCTGGGGCACAGATTCTACTCTGCATCTTGTTCTGGGTGGTGCTTACATGGAGGAGGATGTAAAAAGTCACCAAGCTTCACACTTCATACTACATTCATACATGCTTCATGCAACTTTGTCAAGTTACTATGGATAAGTTATACCTTGATTTTTAAAAAATCTGCATGAGAAAATAAACACGGCATGTAGGGCTTTTATTTAGAAAACATACATATAAAGCCACAGTGTAACACTCAACCCTACATCCAACAGAAATACTGGTAAATGCAGCCATCTGTGCACTGCACACACTTCTCTGCTTCCACTGTTCACCTGGCCCCTTCCCAGTGCAGCAGCTCCCCCAGGTGCAGGCTTCCCTGCCTCTACCAGACGACTCACCCGCTCTCCTTTCTCAACACCTCCCACACAGAGTGGCTGCTAAAACCGCCTATCATCAAAACACAGCCTACTTGAGAAGTCACATTTCCACTGTTTATGACACCACATCCACATTACTTCCTGTCCAATCCCACTGCTCTCTTGGTCACTTGCCAGAGATCAAGAAAACATGCATTTACTTCACCCTCATCATATTCTCATTAGCCCCTCAGCTCTGTTAGACTCTTACTGAGGACAAGAAACTTCACACCAAACAAAGTAACGACACATATCCCCTGACCCACTCCAGTAAAAAGATGATTGAAAGAGGAGGAAGTACGGGACGGGTCAGAATGGTGGTACCAAGGACACAACCCTGAAGCTGGTCCCACGAGGCCCCCCAGGCACAGCAGCTCCCACGTCACACAACAACGTCAGGTTAAGCTCACAACTGCTGTATCTCCCCCTGCCCCCTGCCATCCTGCCAACTGGAACCTCGAGAAAGGAACACCCTCAGCAGGGCAAGGAGTCGCAACGTAAGTGCAGCAGAGTGGCACAGAGGCAGCAGGGCAGAGAAAGTAAGGACCGCAAGCCACCTAAGTCACATGGAAGACTGCAGGCCCTGGGAGACCAGCAAAGTCTTCACCTCGCAGTGAGCAGCACGAAGCTGAATCAACCCCAGAGGGAGGCCTACGACACACGGAGTGAAAACGGTCCAGGGCCTGTGTCCTCCTCCCTGCAGATCCGAGACTCTACCCGTGAAATCAGACCCTCAAGTTACCGCCTTCAAATACATCAAAGCGGCACGCAGTGTCCATTACGACCAAAAACACAGCTTTCCTTCCTTCACAACTCTCCTCCCTGTCATCCAGCAAAACCCCCAGAAAAGAGAAAGTGGGGGCTCAGAAAAGACAAGTAACAACATCCGTCATGAGCTGTTTCTTTATGACTTCTAGAGAATGTCAAATGTACCAGGTCGGTTGAAGATGACTTTAAGTCATCCTTTCCTAAGCATTTCATTTTTAATAGCATTTCCAATCTAATCAGGTTGATAACCCTCCCCCTCCCCCCAAATACCACCTTATCCTTAGCTCCTCCAATTTCCAGCTCCAACAGCGGGAATTACAATTCACTAATTCCAGAATGATGAAAAACCTGAGCTCTCTTTGCAAAGCAGTCTCAATCCAAGACAAGTTCAAAAAGCATTTAGCCTAAAAAAAAACAAGAAAACAAAAAACTACACATTTAATAATCCGAGATATAGCCCAAATTTATATTTTATAGCCCAAAGTCAGATGATCAGAATCTCAAAACTTTACCAAATTCTGAAGTATATGAACTTATAAAGCAACCAAAAATTTCATTCCATACCCACAAAAGCAACTGTGACTACTAAGATTTTCTAAAGTGCCTGTAATAACCACAGAGAAACAATGTTGTAATGTACTGCTAATGATTACACTTGACTTTTAAGCTGTTATCACTTGAAATCACCAATATACAGAATCTTACACTGACTTGATAACAATGTTAAGATACCTAAGCCAAAAACTTAAGATATTTAGCAAACCTTGTCAGTTCCAACATCCACGCGTACCAAGACCCTAGCAGCCTCGGGCCAGCCATGTCTTCCTCCACCCAGGGGCACCAGCCCACTTCCTCCGCAGTGCCCTTTCCTAAAGCACAGAGCAGCTCCTGGCCTTCCTCTCGCAGAACTGTTCACCCGACTCTTGAGTGAAAACAGACACCTGTCCCCTACTACCGCATTTAACATGAGGTAGGAATCTTTAAAATCTTCAGTAATCAGATAATGATGTTTCAGTATTAAAACGGTCAGCTTCCATGTATAATCTCACAACTTATTTGTTTGAGCAAACAGGCTAAATGGCTTCAAATACCATAACTTGTGAAATCTTTCCTACCCCTGGAATACATTTGAAAATAACTTACAAGTATTAACTCCTTTAGTATTAAAACAACAAAAAACAAAAACTGCTTGGAAAAACTTTAACTGCCAGGGACTTTAAAGTTAATTATTCCAGTTTAGAGACAATGACAGGCACGCTGAGTGATTATATTAATCGAGAAATCACCAAAAGGTCCAGATTTATACAATCTCTAGGTCCTCTGCTGTCCAAGAGGAAGCTGTGCTGGTCAGATGCTGGAGGTACAGGTGGGGGCAACAGGAAGGCTCCAGAGGGACTCTTCTGTTCATCACGGCAATTTCTCCATTAATATCATCACCCTCCAACCCCTGTGTGGATACCATGATGGCTGGGCAGGCCAAGGGCAGTTACAACTCGGCCCCCACTAAGGACAAACTGCCAGCAGGCTCTCCCTCCTGCACGTGAGACCGAGCCAGACTCACCGAGGATGAGCCCCACCATGGAGCTGAGGTAGCCAGTGCCACTGCCCAGGTTCAAGAATGAGAGACCAGGCTGCAGGTCCAGGGCCTCCATCACCTCCGAGTAGATGCACGGAGCAGAGAGGTGGATGTTGCCATGCTTCCACGCTAAATCTTTATATGCGTTCTCTTTAAACTCTTCGAGGTAATAGTCTGCACGGTCAATAGCTCGGAACGCCTGCTCCACCAGCTCAGAGCGGATGTACTGCGCCTCCTTCAGATTGTCTATCAGCTCGTCGTTGTCCTCACCAGCACTCACCGCGCCTCCCATCCTTGAGATCACGCTCAGGCAAAGCTGCAGTTTTAGAATTTTCAAAAGAGCTATTCACATTAAAGGTTAGAGCAGAACAATAAAAGTCCTAAACACACACCAATTTCAGATTCTGAATTCTAAAAATAATACAGATGGAATATACTTACTCAACACCCAGCCCCTTACACTACCTCCCTCCACGTCCAAGGATGCCAGATACAGAACAAAAAAAAGGTTAAATTTCAAATTTAATTATATTCATCCAAAAATAAGTTGTAACTTATAATATCAACTGAATACAAATGAACATGTGATACCTAACACACAGCTGACAACTTAAAAACATCATTAAAGAATTCAAGACTTTACTAAAAGTTATCATTCTGGAAAGTCAAGCAATTAGGATTAAAAATATCTTGCTTATACATCTCTTAACAAGGATATTTCCACATATGGAAAAATAATTGAATGTAAACATGAAAAGAGGGCAGATATATTTACTAAAAAATCATTCTAAGAGGGATCTTTTTTGAATATTTCAAGTGCTATAGACCTTTTGTAAATAAATCTTTAAAAGCAAAAAAAAAAATTTTAATTCAGGTCAATAAATACTAAAAAGGTATTCACTGTTACTTTGAAATTCAAATTCAACTGTTGTCTTATATTTTGCCTGCTGCTGCTGCTAAGTCACTTCAGTCGTGTCCGACTCTGTGCGACCCCATAGACGGCAGCCCACCAGGCTCCCCCGTCCCTGGGATTTTCCAGGCAAGAACGCTGGAGTGGGTTGCCACTTCCTTCTCCAATGCATGGTCCCACACGCCCATAAATATCAAGTCAAGCAAACCATTCAACCTTTGATTTGGATGTTCTCATGTAAAACTTCAGGCCAAAACAACATCCACAAAACTCTCTTCCCCCTGGAATATACTGTGACAAACACCTCATTTTAACAAATACAGAACTGTCTCAAGGCTGCAGCTCGGAAGCAGGAGACTCCTAGAATTCCCTCAACTCCTGAGAAGTAGCTACCATACCACCATTTCACCTCTTCAACAATAAAAAGGACATTTTTGCTCTCTTCCAAACTGCCTTCAAGAAGAAAAAGTAACATGTCCTCCTCTCTGAGTCAAGTACTAAAGTACAGGGTATCAGTACATGCTTCCCTCTGAGCCAACTACAAAGTACAATGTATCCTCATCTGATTCCTAGGGAAAATGATCCTGCATCTGTAGAGGTTTTACTCTTCCTGAACAACTCCAATTTTATACTCACCACAGGCAACTTTCACTTCACATAAAATGGTAAATGCTTTACAAAACACTTGATATTAACTGCTGGGGCGGGGCGGGGGGCGGGGGGGGGGGGACCTGACATCACAAAGGCTGCTATGTTTTCTGAAACAGGATGATGTCCATAATGTTACATTTTTATTATTACAAAGTTTATGCTTGCTTCTCCCTCATAATCCTGAGGACTTCTAACAGCAGAATGAGAATCACAAATACTGCCTCTAGAAAAATTCCATACACACACGACACACACAAAACTAGCAACTGTGGTGGGAGAGCATGCCCCAGGAATGAAAGTTACTGACCACATGCATGAATCTTCAGCTTCTCACAAGGACACAAAGTGTGTGAAAGGTGGGGGCTTAACACAAGCACTCTTCCATTTTATGACTGGGGCAATTCATCTTCATCATCAAGATTTTAAAGCAGAATATGAGACTTCTCAAGTCACTAGGATGGCCCAGTTATTTGATTCTCACCCTGTTTTTAAGTTGTTTCAGAGCCCTTGGTGGTTACAGACCCTAACTCAGCCAGAGAGGATAAAGTGTTAACGAGGTCAAATTCAATCCTGGATAAACTTAGTTCTGAGGCTAATGCCTATACCCCTAGGCTAGGACAATCATCTTAAGATTTGGGTCACTGGTTAAAAGTGGAGTCCTGTTTGGTTGCTTCAGGGAAAGGTCTAGCTCTCACACATCCTCCAGGGTGGAGGTGAAAGCCACCTCTTCACGCAGAAGCCCCCAGAGTGTAATGTTCTATCCTCAGAAAGCAAACACCAAGTATATGATGGGTATGTTTCACTGTCTACCAAGTATTTATCCCTTATTTTCAACTTTGCCTCACTTTAAGAGTTTAATCCACATGCAAAGGCTAGCTTTTTAGTAAAAATAACTACAATCTTTTTACAGGCACCACCTGCCAGTCACGACCTCATTTTGGCTTCACAACATTGTGAGGCAACTTGGGACTGAAAAGTTACTTTGCTCATGATCACACACCAGTCTGTAAGGAGAGCTGGCATTCAAACACAAGCCTGTGTTTTTTACCCTACACCAAAGCAACAGGCTAAATCACTATGTGGTAACCTTATCTGCTGCCACTAGTGGGCTGCACGTGACCATTCGTAGGCTCGGATATTTGTTATTAACCTTGCCTGGCAACCTAACACTTCCTCACACTGAAAACAATCATTGTTTATTACTAACCATCAATGTGATCAGCTCTCATGCCACCAAAAACACCAACAACAATCTCAGAGATGGCTTTGACAAACCAAATCTAGACTTAGAATCCACCCTAATCCAAGTTTTCAAAGTAATGGCATATCATTTTCTGGATACTTGACTGGTTACACTTTGCAACCCTTAATTCAACACTCCATGTAACTGGGCACTGCCCAGCAGGACAACCTCACTCTCAGGCCGCTCCTTACAAAACCAACACCAAGGGCACAGGGAGGAGGTGGCTGAGCAGGAGTAGGAAGGTCTCAGACTGGTAGCCCAAGACGCTGTCACAGGGGCCAGTTAACACAGAATGAAGCTCCGATAAGGGGGCCAAGATTCAAGTCTACACTCATCCAGCTACTTAGTAAGGGCAACATGGACAAAGTAACTCAGGTGGAAGATAATAAGCTAGGGAGAAGAAGGCAAAACCACACCTCCTGCCGGAGGAATAAAGGAAGAAATGGTTTTCATTGTGAAAACCAGAACTCCTACAAGGAATGCAAAGGATTTGTTTTCAAATACTTGAAAGTCTGCCATATACACACTATTCATGGGCCTGAAAAAACCAGAGCAGTGGGACACATATCGGATGGAGAGAATTTCTACTTAACACACAAGAGAGCTTTCTAAAATCGAGGCTGGAAATACAGACACACTGTCAGAACAAGGAGTCTCTCCCGGCCAAGTGCAAGCATAGAGAGGCCAGGCGCTGGTCTCAGGAGCCTCAAGCGTCCTCCCATACGAGAGAGGCAAGTTCGGACTTGAGTTATAGGAACCTGCAGGTCTACCCAACACTAAAAATGCAGTCCCTTACTTCAGCCCCTCCCTGGCCTAAAAAGACGCAGAAAACGTCAGCAGGCACATAAACCAAGTGGGGATTTAGAGAAAGGCCTTTTTTGAGGTGCAAACATCAACCTGGGAGAGACAAGCCCTGGCAAACACAAAACACAGGCACCACAGCCAGGAGAGCTCCCTTCCCAACTGAAGACCTCTTCCAGGTCTTGCCTGAAGCCAAGTCACTCTCCCTTAACAGACTCTTACACCTTCTGAAAAGGCACAACCTGTTTCGAACCTCGGTAACTCTTCACGTGCCGCGCTAACGGCAAATGTTTCCTACTCAGTAATTTAGGGACCAGCTGCGCGTCTGGAGAGTTAAGTCAACCCAAAGGGTGTGAGCACTGCGCACGGAGACAGACCTCGGGACCCCCGGGAACCCGCGCCGGCTGACCCCCGAGAGGGCGGGAAGGGGGAGGGGAGCCGCCTGGGATAAGGAGGGGCGTTCATGCTGGGGTGGGGGCGAGAGGGCAGCGGAAAAGGACCGGAAGACGCGGAGAGGAGGAAGCGCCCCCGGGGGAGGGACCTGGAGCCCGCGCCCAGCGGGAGGGAAGGTATGGAGAGGAGGCAGGAAGGCAGAAGGGGCCGAGGAGACGCACCGCCCCCCTACCCGCGCAGGCCGGGCCGAGAGCCGCTACAGCGGCTCTACCTCCCGCCTCAGCCGAACCGCACCTGCAGCTCCTCCGCCGCCCCTCTCCCGGGAGCCCCTCGGCCCGCCGCCTGCCGATTCGCAGCGCCGACCTCTGCCGCTGTAAACATCCGCCGCCCCACTGCGCCTGCGCGCGTAACGGCCCTAATGCGCGTGCGCCGCGGCCCAGCGCCTAAAGGGGCAACCGCGCAGCTGGAGTTGCATCCTGAGGTTTCTACCCGCCCAGCGAGCTGCTCGAATGCGGAGGTCAAAGGGCAGCCGCAGGTGAACGCTGTCACTTCCAGGCCCCAGCATGGGCCAAGACCCAGCTGTGAGCACGACTGGCAGGGCTCACACCTGTGGAAATGACCTTCCAGGAGGGGGCCGACAGGTGAGGAAGAAATGAAAACAGAGGCGATGGACAGTAACTGGCACGGTAGTGGCTACTGTGGCTTGAGTGACCCGGAAGGGACATTCGAGCGAAGATCTGCAAGACAAGAAGCATCCAGCTGTGCCAAGAGAAGTCCAGTGGCTTCAGGCCAGGGAGAGCTGAAGTGGCCAGGAGCCCCTGGCGTGCCCACCCCTGCTAGGGGTCCACTCCCATACCTGCTCACCCATCCTCACTGGCGTCACTGCCGCCTTCACCCGCGCCGCATCTTGATCAGCCCTTCCTGGGAGAGTTGTCCCGGCGTCAGTCAGGATCTTTCTGCGTCTCAGAAGTCGCCTGCCCAGCGTCCTGGCCCACTGGCAGATCCTCCAGGTTACCTCCCACAGCCACCCATGCAGCCCTGGGGCCTTCTGCCCCCTGATGCCACCCATTGTTGTGGACTACCTGCCTGGCCCTCCCAGTAGACTCTGTGAGATCTGCCTCAATCCTACTTTTGCTCAGCACAGACCTCACATAGGTTTTCCAACTAGTTTTTGGCAACAGATCCCTTTGTTTAGACACAGCCCTGTATTTTACCTGTTTTTCTAGAGCTAGAGGCGTTGCTGCCTGGGCCCCTCCTGCCCCCACTTTCCTCCCCAGACTTGAGCTCCACTCAAAGCATAGTTTTCACCACTTTCCATGGTTCCAGGGGAGGCCTGTTTCCCTTGGTGGCAGCAACCCTGAGGTTGCTGCCAACATTGTGACACTCTAGCTCTCTGACCCTTTCCTCCCAAAGTGCCTGTGATTGTCTGCAACAGAGGCCCTGAAGCCATCCTTGACCTCTCCCTGCTGTGAGCAGATACCCCCTCCATACACCCCAGCCTGCTTTGGCCTTGCTTCCCTCGTGTCTCCTACCAAGACCTCTTCACTGGCCTCCCACCTCACATCTCACAGCCTTCCCTGGGCTCTGTCCAGTGGTCTTCCTAATATATATGACAGATAACGTACCATCAGTATTAGTCTTTGTAGAGCGTTATGCTGAGCACTTTACAGAGCTTATTTCCTTGCAGTGGATACTAGCATGCCCTCCAGGAAGGAGAGGAGCAGCCCGGATGGCGGGAGTTGGCCTAACTCACTGCAAGGCCCCGTGGTTGTCCTCCTGGACGTGGACACCTGGCAGAGGAGCTGCGCTGTGATAAAGGCCACGTCACAATTGTGTCCAGGCACAGGCCAAGACCAGGTCCCTGTGCCACCAGCGTGCCCTCTCCCGCCCCACAGCAATGAGCCCCACTCCTCTGTCAGCACAACTGAGCTTCCCTCTGCCCTGCCACTCTCCGGTATCACTGGTTTAGATGCCCCTGCTTCTTGATGGCATCCAGCCCATGCAGTATCCCTGCCTATAAAAGAAATGTCATTGCCCTGCCAAGGCTACCAGACACATCAGTAGTTGGGTAAGCTGGGATTATTCTTGGTCCCAGGGGTTGGGGTGCACACCATAGGGAGTGACCCTGTGAAATCCCAGACACTCCACTCTCAGACCCTAGTAAAACAGAGCCCCAGGCTCTCCCTCTCCCACTCTGACTTTGCTGTGTGACCCTGAGGTTTGTTATGTACCCTCCAGGACCTGTGAGTGATAAATCTTGTTCCTCAGAATTCCCTCATGGTTTTTGCTGAAGTGCATCCAGTGATCATATACGAACCACAAGGGGCAGTCCAGCCACAATTGCCCCAGCAGCAGGAGTAGAGGGGATGTCTCTGGGGCTCACTACAAGTAATACACACCCAGAAAGTTCTAAGGCATTCCTAGCTGAGATCATTACCATCAATAGGCTGGTCAGACATGTCAGAGTGAATTAAATCCAAAGTGAGCAGAAGAAAAGAAGCAATACAAATCAGAGCAGAAATAAATGAAACTGAAAGCAAATCAATTGAGGAAATGAGTGAAATCACAGGTGGTTCTCTGAAAAGATTGATAAAATTGATAAGCCTCTAGCCAGGCTAATCAAGAAAAAAATATACAAATTATTAATTATCAGAAACAAAATAAGGATCATCACCATGATTCCTATTAACATGAAGAGGATAATAAAAGAATATTGTGAACAACTCTAGCTTACAAATGTGATAATTAAAAAATGAACCAGTTCCTTTTAAGACACAAGTTAACGAACTCTTACAAGGATATATAGATCATCTGAGTAGTCCTACATCTATTAAGTCAATAATTAATAACCTTTCAAAACAGAAAGTACCAGGCACAGATGGATATACTGGTGAATTCTACCAAATACTTAAAGAAGGAATGATATCAGTTATATGATCTCTTCTGGGGAATAGAAGCTAGGTAACACTTCCTAACTCTTTCTAGGAGAGCAGAATTGCCCTAATACTAAAACTAGGCAAAGACATTACAAGAAACAGAAAGCACAAACCAGTATCTCTCAAGAACATAAACATAAAAATCAAATGTATACAAATTTAATCCAATATGTATAGAATGAATTACACACTATAACCAAGTAAAGTTTATGCCAGGGATGCAAAGCTAGTTTAACATTTCAGTGTAATCCATTACATCAATAGGCTACAGAAGAAAAAGTCTTAGGATCATATCAATAGACACAGAAAAACATCTGACCAATCCAATACCCATTCACTATAAAGACTCTAAGCAAACTAGAATTAGAGGGAAACTTTCTCAACTTGATAAAGAACATCTACAAGAAACCACAGCCAACATCATACTTATTGGTGAAAAGATACTTTCCCATAAAATGGGTAGTAAGGCAAGAATGTTCTCACCACTTGTACTGTGAGCTCTAGATAATCCGGTAAGACAGGAAAAGGAGAAAAAAGTATACAGATTTGGAAGGAAGAAATAATTGTCTTTGTTTATAGATGACAAGATTGTCTACATAGAATGTACACCAAAATCTATTAAATATAAGCAAATAAAAACCTCCTAAAGTCATAAATGATTGAACCTTGCTAGTTCCAGAATACAATTTTAATAGACAAAAATCTGTCTTTGGAATGTCCCTAGTGGTCCAGTGGTTAAGAATCCAACTGCCAATGCAGGGGACATGGGTTCAATGCCTGGTCTGGGAAGATCCCACACATCTTGGAACTACTAAGCCCCACGCACTGCCACTACTGAAGCCCACAAGCCGCCGAGAGCCTGTGCTCTGCAACAAAAGAAGCCACCACAGTGAGAAGCCTTCACACCAAAACTAGAGTATCTCCTGCTTGCCACAACTAGAGAAAGCCCACAAGCAGCAATGAAGACCCAGCACAGCCAAAAATGAATGAATAAGTCTTTTAAAAAAAAAAATCTCTCTTTCCTATTTACCAGCAATGGACAATTGGAATTTGAAATAATAAACATGATAACATTTACATTAGCACCAAAAAAAAAAAAAAAAAAAACCCTTAGGTATAAATCTTACCCAAAAAAGTACAAGATGGATAAGAGACAAACTATAATACTCTGATTAAATAAATTAAAGAAAATCTAAGTAACTGAATAGAGATTCCATATTTACAGGTAGGAAGACTCAATGTTGTTAAAATGTCAATTCTTCTCACTTTGATCTGTAGATCCAATGCAATCCAATCAAAATCCCAGCACACTATTTTGTGGATATCAACAAACTGATTTAAAGTTTATGTGGTAAGGGGAAAAAAGAGAATATCCAACACAATATTGAAGGAGTAGAATAAAATTAGAGGACTGACATTGCTCGACTTTAAGACTTACTTTGAAGTTACAGTAATGAGTAATGAAGACAGTTGTGGTATTGATCAAAGAATAGACAAATGGGTCAATAAAACAGAACAGAGGGCTCAGAAAAAGATCTATACAAATACAGTCAACGGTTCTTTGAGAAAGGAGCCAATCAACTCAATGGAGAAAGGGCAGTCTTTTCGACAAATAGTCCTAGAATAGCTGAAACACACACAGAAGGGGATCTGCACACAAACCTCACAGTCATCACCTTAAAGTTCTGGAAGAAAATCGGGGAGACCTTCGGCTTGGCAATGATATTTTATATATGGTATTAATGACATGATTCATGAAAGAAAAAACCGATAAAGTGGATTTCATTAAAGTTCAAAACTTCTGCTCTGTGAAAGACACTATTAAGAGAATGAAAGGATAAGTCACAGACAGAAACTATTTGCCAAACACATAACTGATAAAGGACTTATATCCAAAACATATAAAGAACTCTTAAAACTCAACAGCAACAAAAACTAAATAACCCAATTAAAAGATGGGCCAAAGACCTGAACAGACACCTCAACAAAAAAAGATACACAGATGGCAAATAAGCATACAGAAAGATGTTCAACATCCTATGTCATCAGGAAATGCAAATTAAAATAATGAGATATACTCCACACCTGTTACAATGGCTAAACCCCAAAACACTGACACCACCAAACGCTAATTAGAATGGAGTACTGGGAACTCTCATTCATCTCTGGTAGGAATCCAAAATAGTACAGCCTCTTTGAAATACACTTTGGCAGTTTCTTACAAAGCAAACCAGTCTTATCATTAGATACGGCAGTTTCCTTGGCATTTACCCAAAGGAGCTGAAAACCTGTGTACACACAGAAATCTGCACAGGAATGTTTATAGCAATTTATTCATAATTGCCGATTTTTGTACACAACCGTGGTACATCGCAACAGTGGAATATTATTCAGCACTAAAATGAAATGAGTTACCAGGCCATGGAGAGACAGGGAGAAACCTTATATATGCTTATTTCTAAATGAAAGAAACCAGTCTTAAAAGGCTACAGATTGTGTGGTTCCATACATACTGTATAACATGACATTTTAGAAAGAGCAAAACTGTAGAAACAGTCAAAAGATTAGTGGTTTCCAGGGATGGGGTGGGGGGAAAGTGAAAGTGAAAGTCGTTCAGTTGTATCTGACTCTTTGCAACTATACAGTCCATGAAATTCTCCAGGCCAGAATACTGGAGTGGGTAGCCTTTCCCTTCTCCAGGGGATCTCCCCAACCCAGGGATCAAACCCAGGTCTCCCGTATCGTATCATAGGCAGATTCTTTACCAGCTGAGCCACAAGGGAAGCCTTTGTGGGGTAGGGGGAAGGGAGATAAATAAACAGACCACGCAGGGTTTTTAGGGCAGTGAAGCTATTCTGTGTGATACTGTAGTGGTGGCTATAGGGCATGTGCATTGTCAGAACTCATAGAATGTACAACACCATGATTGACCTTAACGTAAATTGTGGACTTTAATAGTGTATCAATATTGGTATATCAGTTGTAACAATGTACCACATAAATGCAAGATGTTAATAATAGGGGAAACTGTTTGCAGGGAAGAAAGGATATATGAGAAGTCTCTGTACTACCCCCTCAATATTTCTGTAAACCTAAAACTACTCTCAAAAATGAAGTATATTAGTTTGTTGGGTTTTTTTAAAAAAGGAGACAATTTTTTTTTTTAGAAATACAAAAGCTAGAAGCAGCAGACCCACACAGGAAATGATAAAGCTAGTTTTTCATACTGAAAGCAATAAGAGACGGAAACACAGATCTACACAAAAGAATGAAGAGCTCTAGAAATGATAATTATGGAGGTAAATATGTAAGATTATTTTCTTAGTGCACCTCAGTCCTGGATAAGGGTGTCACCTCTTACTTTACTTACTGCGGTGTTGTCTGTTTTTACTATGGGATAGAATTGCTTTTGCAATTACAGTAACTAAAATACGCCTCCCACTCTTCACCCCCCAGCCACCAGCCTCACTTCCGATACCTCCCCAGGTGAAGGAAGGGCTCTCACCTACTCTTGGCATCTTGGGCCTCTAAGTGAGTTTACTGCCCACAGATGCATCAAACTTCACTGCAGGGGGTGGGTGGGTGGTCAAGGTGGGGACCACAGCCCAAGTGAACACTGTTACACCTGGACCATCTGGTGATCAGAGAAGTGAGCCAGGAGGGGTCCACACCCTGGTTTCAGGCCACAGCGATGACAAGATGCAAAATTGACCACAAGGCATCGCCACTGTGTGCTGAAAGCATCCAAAGTAGGTTGTGTGAAGAGAAAAAAATTTTTAATCTTCCTCATTTTAAGCCATTTGTAATGAAATTAACCCGGAGAAGGCAATGGCACCCCACTCCAGTACTCTTGCCTGGAAAATCCCATGGACGGAGGAGCATGGTAGGCTGCAGTCCATGGGGTCGCAAAGAGTCGGACACGACTGAGCGACTTCCCTTTCACTTTTCACTTTCATGCGTTGGAAATGGCAACCCACTCCAGTGTTCTTGCCTGGAGAATCCCAGGGACGGCAGAGCCTGGTGGGCTGCCGTCTATGGGGTCGCACAGAGTCGGACACGACTGAGCGACTTAGCAGCAGCAGCGGTGAAATTTACCACGGTTTTAGACGTGAGTCGAAGCTTCTCTGCTATTTGTCCTATAAGGTGACCGCATTTTAATTTTAATCTGAAAATACTGGTGAACTTACACGTATTAACATATGTAAAATAACTGGAAAGGGATTCTTAAAAATAACGTCTCATCTTAAACCACCTTAAAAAAAGGTTAGAAATGCCTGGGCACGGGGAAGGAATCTGCAACGATTACTTTTCTATGTCCACTTGACTAAGTTATGGTGCTTGGATATTTTGTCAAATACAAGTTAGGTATTGTTGTGAGGGTATTTTTAAAATGTGGTTAACATTTAAATCAGTTAATTTTGAATAAAGCAAATTATCTGTCAAAATGTAGGAAGGCCTCATCCATGTATCTGGGGCCCTAAGAGCAAAGATGGAGATCCCTCCCCACCCCTCCACTCCCATCCCTATCCCCCATCCCCTGCTCCTGGGGCCATGGAAGAAGGGATTCCGCCTCCAAACATCACCTTTCCCCAGGTCTCCAGATTGCTGGCCTGCTCTGCAGATTTCAGACTTACACCCCCACACTATGTGAGCCGGTTCCTGAAAACACATCTCTCTTGATATACAGATATAAATGTAGGCCTACAGAAAGAGACACAGCTGATACAAATATTACCTCTTGGTTCTGTTTCTCTGGAGAACCTTAGAACTGGGTCCTTCCACAGAAGAGATGCCAGACCAGGTCCAAAAGCCTGTCTGCAGGATCCCTGCGATGGAAGCACCCCCCCCCCTCAGAAGCTGACACCCCCATTTCTTAGGATGCTTTTCCCAGGTTCAAGGGTCCCCTCCCCCTTAGCCAGCCCCTTAGCCACCCCACACTATGTTTTGTGACTCATGAGAGGGAAAGCTTGAGGGGAGAGAATGAGTGAGTAACAGCCTTAGAGTCACGGGCTGGTCTGGAGAGAGCAAACTCCAGAACCTCTGGCTGCAGCTGTTGGTGGACAAAACCAGGTACTAGGGAAGGGTGACAGCAGCAGACAGCTTCAACCTGTGGTCACCAGGTGGGTGGCACAGCACTGCCCCGGGTGGCACCTGCAAGCCCTGAGCTCAGCTGGCCATGGTGATCAGATAGCAGGGGTCTGACCTTGGAGCCAGGAATGGTGGCTGGTGCTGATGGGGTTGCAGGAAGGGGAGGTGGGCTAGAGGTGTTCACAGAGTGTCAGAAGTTGTGTGTGGCCCAGGGTCTGGGCTCCCATCACTCCCTCCCACACCCCTTCAGCAGCATGTGCTATGAACCAATTTATAAAGAAGGAAGCTGAGGCATAGAGGCCGGAAGTATCCTGCTCAAGGTCCCCAGGTGTGAGGTGGGCCTGAACTCACACCCTGAGAGCTGACACCTGTGTAATGTAAAAAGTTGGTTTGGGTTTTTCATAAGATGTTATGAGAAATCATGATATAACCATATCAGAAACCAGGAGCCCTCATGAGCGGGTCTCACCCAGCACTCCTAACTCACCTCCATGTGTTGCTCCTTGCACCTGTCCAGATATGATTCCTGGGCCCTCCTCCAACCCACTGAGCATGAAGTCTGTGCTTGGCTCCACATGACCGCACCAGTCCTGACCCTCAGCCTCTGCCCGAGCAGCTCAGAGGCTCCAGGTGACACTCCATTTAAAGGGTTCATGTGATTGAACAATGTTTGAAGGTCACCAGTTCTGACCCACGGCTCCAACACACGGCAAGGTGTTGGGGGGGGGTGGGGTGGGCAATAGAATCCCCTGCCCCAACACCACTGGTTACCCAGGGGTGCATAAGCCTTGTGGAAAGTGCCCCCAGGGCACCTCCAGCAAGAGTGAGGAGTGTGGATGGCCTCTGGAGCAAAGCTCCGTGGGCCAGGGGTGAGCTTTGAGATCTGGGGCAGACCACCACCATTATTACCCTCTCTCACAGATGCATCTGAGCTGGCTTCCCAGGGACCTGCAATAGAAGGGCTGGGGCGTCCAGATGTTTCAGAACGGCCTGGTCGCCACTGCAGTGAACTCATGTCTCAGCCTGTACGCCCGCTGAACTGACAAGGAAACTGCCAGACAGAGGGGTTGACTTGCCCAGGGTCTGGACTGCTCTAGTGCCATAATCACAGGACACGTGGGGACCGTGAGTGGGGACGTGTCCCCTCTGCACTGAAGAATCTGGAGAGGGCCATGGACCAGGTACAGAAACCCCTGCACATGCACATGTCATTTCTCAATTTCAAGTTGTTCTGGACTCTAAAAGGCCCCAGTACTCAGCACTTCACAAAGGAAATGTGTCTGTAGGTCTAGTCATGATCCCAGACCTGAGTTTGGTGGGAATCACGCAGGACAGACCTTCTCCTCACCCCAGGGTCAGCATAGGGGATGGAGGCCAGGAGCCTGCCATACCCTCCAAGAATAACGTGAATGTGGAGGGGCCTCCGGGGAGGGTACAGTGTGGAAGCAGTTCTAGAATAATCAGGAAAGTTCTGGAAAATGTGGTCCCAGGGCAAGGACCATGTGTTACTCCTCTCTGCTTATGACCAAAAATGTGTGCATTGGAGGAGACCACCTCATGGACAAGCCTGGCCACTGTGTGGGAAACCTATGGTCACTCCAGTGACAGTGAATCCTCACTCAAGAACAGAAGAGGGGCCTCTGGGCCTTCCTGTTCATGAGGCCACTCCGGCAGCAGATGTGAGCTGCCTGGTGGCCGCCACCATTCCCAGCTTACAGCGAAGGTGGACCCTCTCCAGGAGGATCCCGAGAGCAGATCAGAACATGTGGCTGGTCCGCCCTCCTCCCTTCGGAGGACATGGACTGTGTGAGCCTAGAAATAAAGCTGCAGACCCTCTATGTCCAGGCGGGGCCGCCTGAGGCTACATCACCATCTTTGTCCAAGACACAGAGGTCAGCTTCCACCTGGCTCTTCCCACACTGCCCTGGGCATCCAGGTGCCTCAGGCCACATTACAGACATGCTGATCTGTAATGAGCCTTCTCCTCATCCTAGGAAAAAAGACTCAATCTGTTATGAGCTCAAGGTGACAGGAGACAAACACTGTCTCTTTGTGGCCACTCTCGCTCAGTCGTGTCCGACTCTTTGCGACCCCATGGACTGTAGGCCACCAGGCTCCTCTGTCCATGGGGATTCTCCAGGCAAGAATACTGGAGTAGGTTGCCATGCCCTCCTCCAGGGGCATCTTCCCAACTCAGGGATCGAACCCAGGTTTCCCGCATTGCAGGTGGATTCTTTACTGTCTGAGCCACCAGGGAAGCCGCCTTCACATTTTAAACCAATGCTATTTACAAATCAGAAGCACTGATTACTTTCCTCTCAGGCCCTCAGCATCTGGAAGGAGGGACCAGAAGGCGGGGGGCTGAGGCTGGAGTTCACCCTGGAGCCCCCTATCAGGAGAGTTAGGCTCAGGGTCTCTTGCTTGATGCTCCAAGCAGGTCTGGAGACTTCTTAAACCTGGGGCTTCTGCCAGGCATGACTCCCACCTTTAAGCTGCCCCAGCCAAGATGTCCAGGGACACAGCTGGATCTTCCTAATTCATAGCTTGGGCCCTGGGCCCTCCTCCTGCCCAGTGCGGCCATCCTCCTGCCCACTCTGGCCTGACAATGGGCACCCTGATCAGCCCTCCTGCAACAGGTAGGACATTCAAGTGGAGACCCAGAAAGTGCTAGGCTGGGAAAGGCAGCCTTAGGGAACAGCGCAGGCATTCTCTGCACATGGCACACTGCTGTAGGGAGGGTGAGAAAGAGAGGGCAGAGGCCAGGGGGTGACCCAGGGCCACCTCTGCAGGGTGCAAGGGGACAGGTTGGAGGAGGGCCCAGAGACCGAGGGATGGGCAGCCATAAAAGGTGTCGGGAGGGGTGAGGCCAGACTTCGGCAGCCCACACACCCTTGACATGAGGGGACAGGGAAAGGGGCGAGGCTAGTGGGAGCAGAGGGCTGGGGGACAGAGGAGACCGCAGGGCCTCTCCCAAAGGCCAGCTGCCAGCACTCGTAGGATGCCTACAGTCACGGGTCACCTGGCCCTCTGTGTGGTTTAACCTGACAGGCACTTGGCTGATGTGGGGACTGGAGTTCTGTCGGAGAAGTCACGTACCATTTCGAAGGAGGAGCAAAGAGAAAGGAAGCGTCTATAACACTGGCTGACCTTTATGGCAAGTTTGGACCTATATTGCCCAATGTTAGGAACCCTCCTCACCCACAGCTTTAACAGCCTCTACAGAGCCATTAGCCTTAGGGGCACAGTGGTGAAAGGAAGAAAGTCTCTCCTGCAATCAGGCAGCCTCCACACACAGCCAGGTGTTCTCCACCTGTGGGTCCAGGTAAGGAGGGCAGGTAGACTCACCTATCTACCTTGGCACCCTCTCAAGATCTGGCTAAACTGACAACTTTTAAGGTATAAACTGGCAGGAATGGGAAGATGGAAGAGGGGACAACAATGTGATTTAGAAGCCAAAACACACAAAGGTGTAGCGAATGACTTCTAGACCCAAAGGCAGGATTACAGCCAGAGTGTGGGAAGTTCAGGACCGAGGCAGTCCACTCCTCAGGAAGCCAGAACTGGCAGATTCAGGTGATGCTGGAGAAGGCAGAGGGGGCCTGTAACAAAGATGACTGGCACTGGGGAATGTTCCCCTTCCTCCGGATAAAGCCTTGAGTTGTACTCTCTGGAAAGTGTAAAAGAAGGGGCTGCAGGCTGGGAGAGGAGGCCTGGCTATGGATGAGGTCCCCATACCAAAAATAAGTCCTGAGCAGCATATGCCAATGACACCAAGACCCTCCTCCAACCCTGGAGGTAGACCCTTCAAGCAAGAGGTGGAAGCAGCTTTTGGGGGGTGGACAGCTAATGTCATCATCAGACTGCAGAACTATACAACCTCCTAGCATCACGGTGATGCTGCCTCTGCTTGAGCCCCAGGGGGGCTACTGTGGTCCCTCTGCCCACAGCATCAGGCACAGACACCAGTGGGTGAAGGCAGAGCCCCATTCAAGCTCAGTCTGCTGACCCCACAGTGAACAAACCCTCCGAAGCCCAGGACATAATGGTGGATAGAAGCCGAGAGCTTCCAAAGGAAAGATACTGAGGACCCAGAACCCCGAGACCAGGCTCCCTAGTACATCCCAGAACTCTGGCAACTGAAACAGAGTTGGGAAAAGCTACAGGTCTTACAGCCCCTCTGTGCCATAGGTCTTCAATATCAGGGTCCTACGCACCAACATTCACGCTCAAGGTGCTCAGTGCTCCCTCTCCAGCAAGCCCTTCCTCCGACCCACAGGCCACATCCCACACACAGCTTCTCTGAGACGTCTTCCGGGATCCCACAGCAGGGGGTGCCACCCACGTTCCAGGGGCACACCCTTGGTGCACCCAGCCAGCCGTGGGCTGGAGCAGCTCTGAAGGGCAAAGTTGAGTCCATCCTGGCTGGAGCCCAGGCCCAGGGCCCGTCCCGGGTTGGTTTGGAACTGATCTCTCCCCGGCTGCCCTCTCACCATGGCCCACCTGTCCCCAACTACGCACAGAAGTCTTTACTGAGATGCGGCTAGTGGAGAGAGCCCTGCTCCAGCCCTGTCCCCACCCCCCACAGCCCCTTGGTCCCCCTACATATGCATACTCACCTGCTCTGGAGGCTGACCTCCGGGGCCCTCTTCCCAGTCATGCTGTCTTCCTGGGTCTTCAGACCAATCAGGCTTCGCAGAGCCCACTGGCAGAGCACCCCACGATGAAGCTGGCTGGGGGCCAGCATGGCAAGCACACCTGTGCCCGCACACTGCCGCCTCCACAGGCATCGGTGCTTCTCAGATGCTGGAGGCCTCGGAAGCACGCGCTGAGGCCACACCCCGTGGCTCTGGGCAGAGCTTCTGGCTAAACTGGTGCGGGGTTGGGGGCAGGCAGGTGGGTCCCCTGAAGTGCAACATTTCAGAGTCAGGAGGCTAAGCAGCCCGCTAGACACTTGGCAGGGAGCAGGCGGAGCCCTGGGAGAGGGTGGGAGCAGGACGATGCAGGATGGATGTGGCCATCCGCCCGTTCCTCCAGTCCTGGCCTCTGCTCGTCATCTGCCATCAGGCAGCCAACTTTCATGGCCCCAGAATGCTGTCACCCCAGCACCCATGGATGGGTGCTGACATGGATGGGTATGACCTGGACCACCAATCCTCCATGCCCTCCAGGAGCCCCTCCTCGAGGCTGCACAGGTTTCACACTCCCCTCCATGCTGCCACCTTCTCTGGTCTCCACAGCCAGCGCTGGAGCCCTCCAGATCCTCAACCATCCAACTTGGACAGGGCTTGGGAGTAAGGCCCAGAATTCCTAAAAGTCTCCCTTTATTCACAGGTCAGGTGGGGAGCTCCAGGTTGCCCTCAAGAGCTAGATGCCCAGGGAGGTCAAAGCATGTTGACAGTTCAGGGTGAATGTTGACTAGAAGCCCCAAACCTGAGTCTCACCTGGGAGAGCCACAGCTGACACAAAAGTGTAAAGCAGTGAGGAGCCACTGCAATCATAGCCGCCTTCACATATGGCTGAATGCAGGAGCTCTGAAAAACCACCAGAGAGGTCTCTCTGCCTCCCCCTCCCACTTCCACTTGTCTCTCCCCTCCTGTCAACTCTGCCTCCCTGTGGAATGTCCAAACGCTCCCCTGCACAGGGCTTCCTCCTGAAGCCAGGAGAGGTGGTCTGGGGCAGCCCTCATTTCACACCCTCCAGGCCAACAACGCCAGCAGGAAGACTTCTTCTGACCCTAAGAGAAAACTGTGATTCACACACACGCGGTCTGTGACTCAGACCTCCAGGGAGGGCGGTTCCGCAAAGGAAACGTGGCTCCCGCGTGTGCATCACGGAGGACCCGCCCACCGCCCTCTCTCCAGGAAGGTGACCCCCAGAGCTCCCGGGACAGTGTCGGCGTCCCCACCACAGACACGGCTCCCACTCACAGTCAGAGTGGACTTTTATTAGGAAATCACCCTGCAAACACACTGAGAAGTGCTGTGCTGTGGGGTCAGCGTTTCCTGAGGAAGGAGGATCACAGTATCAGAGCTGTCAGAGGACAGGAGCCTAGAGCGGGAGCTGCTCAGGGCGGCCTGCAGCCAGCGCCCCTCACAGCGATAGGACTCAGCCATCAAGAACCGGCACACAGACGCAACACAAGAGACACGCCAGAGCACACAGCTGCACTACACTTAAATAAACAATAAGCACAGAATGCCATTTGCTGTCGTCCGTGCCTGAAACAAAAGGAGCCAAAGGGATGAAGAGAACCAAACAGTCTTTCTTTCCATTGGACCAAAGGGGAAATATCCCCAAATTATCAAAATTCCTCAGTTACAAAATACTTTTTAAAAACTCCATTATTAAAAGAATAAATAACAAAATATATAAAAAATAACTCAGTTGCATCAAAATCATAACTAGAGGTTACAGCAAGATTTTTTGTGGCCCTTCTCATAGTCAAATAGTTAAGTTTGCTTTGATTTCATTTACTTCCCTCTCATACGTCCTGGTGTGGGGTCTGGGTTAAATAGTATAAAATTAATAAATAAAAATGTTAAATAAATAGCCAACATTAACATAAGAGGTTGTGAATATAAATACTTACATTTTGACAAAATTAAATAATTTACAGAATAATTAAACTAACTACTTTCTCATTTCTTCCAGGAAGTGCAATTTCTCTACTTTTAAATACTAACTTGGAATCGCAGTCACAGTTGGCTTGGACTCTATTTACATGTTAGGAACATTGTGTTTTTAACACATTAAATCAAAATTTATCTTCTTTTGAATCTCAAATGGATCTAAAAAGAAGTGACACCTTGGTGGTTTCCAGTCAGGAATTTATCGCCTGACCTTGCTGTCACTTCCCCCACCTCGGTAAAGCTCAGCCATGACCCGGTGATGGGCAGTGGTGGGTCACAAGCCAGGTGGGCACACAGACAGCCAGAGGTCCTGACCTTGACCCCGACCTGGGTCTAAAGGCTGCAGCCTTGAGGGAGCCTGACCCTGAGCGCAGGGTCTGTGGGCTCCACCAGAGGTGCTTCCCTGTGGAACCAGCGCTGTCTTCAGGGGTTCCCGGGCCAGCTTCCTCCAGGCCTGTTCCTAACCTACCCTCTGGAACGCTGCTCTCTTCCACGCTTAACATAAAAGTGAATTAAAGGACAACAGGAAACACACTTGTCACAGCGGCCTCACCGCGTGGGCGCACTGGCCACTCCAGGCTGACTCGTCACACGCACCACCCGCCCGGCCAGGCTGCCCTCTCGGCCTTGACAGACAAAGGAATACTGTGGTTGCAGCTCCAAAACTTCCCTGAGAACCTTGTCCGTGAGTTTCCATTGGAGACTTCGAGCTTTCAGAAGCAAAAATAAATCACTTTGTAATACTTCACGCCCCGCACTCACATTGAGAGGTCAAGGCCTCTGGCCCGGCGCGTGAGTCACATCGAGGGAGACGAGGATTTCCAGGCACTCCTCCGGCTAAACGCTCCCACCCCCTCGCCGAGGCCACCCTGGGCTGCCAACGAGAAGTCGCTGTGAGTGGGAATCTCCACTGGGAGGGCAGGGCTAGGGAGGTAAAAGATAGAGGTGAGTCGGGGTGCCCTGGGCGCCCCGAGTCAGCATGGTGGCTCCTCACACAAGGAGGCCTAGACCTGGATGCCCCTCACGGCCTGCTTGATGCTCTCGAGGAGGTCCTTGTTCTCGGGGTTCTGGTAGCACTCCTGGTTGGAGTACATGTCGGTGAGGGTGCTGACATAGGCGTCAAAATTCTGCTCACATATCGGCTCCTGGAGAACACAACTGGTTTAGCGAGGCCCATCCATGCAGGGGCCCCAGGGTTTCCAGAAGCAATGGGAGTGGATGAGGGAGCCTCAGACCCAGGAAGCCCACGCCACCAGAGATAAGCGCACAGACCCACCACAGGCAGCACTTGGGCTGAGACTACCATGGCGCAGGCTACCCAGGATGCGACAGCCCCCACGAACAGCAATCTGCCTGGGGTGGGGCCCTTCCAGAAGCAGAGGGGTGCCTTCCCTCCCCGAAGCCCCAGGATATGGGTGCCAACTCAGCTGGGGAAGCCACAGGGCTGCTAACTGCTTACCATGTGCGGAAGGCGGATGTTGGCAAGACTTTGGATGAGGGCCTGGCTCAAGCCCGACAGCTCCAGAAACAGGGCTTCGTTCTGCTCCTCGATGAGTTTGTTTTCCTCCTCGATGTTCTTCAGGCTTTTCTCCATGGACGAGATCTGCCAGACAGAGACGGGAGCTGCCGCCTGGAGTGTCCTCCGGGGAGCAGGCCGGGCATGCCCGCTGGGCCGTCTCATGTCCCTCCAGGAGAGGGCAAAGAGGCAGGAGCCCTGCCACAGTGAGGGTTGGCAGTGCCCTGGTCCCTGGGTGGAGGGGGGGACACGATGACCTGAGCTAGGGGCTGGGGGCCATGGCTTTCTGAGCCCAGCTGTCCTGTGGGGTAGAGAGGAGCACAGAAGGAGACACGGGGTTCATGTCCCAGCCCACCACTGGCTTCCTGCTCTTCCTCTGTGGCGGAAACACTGTTCCCACCTGGTGGAACATCCCCACCAGAAAGACCAACCAAGTGCCTCATCAAAACTATGAAGGCAGCAGAGCAGACCACTGCCACTCTCAGCTGAGTGGACCAGCACATCAACGACCATCCTGGGGTTTCCAGCACAAACATGTCTTCTCTGGACCCAACAGGGCACCAGGAGGGAGTCTGAAAGTTCTCCAGGGGCTCCAAGGCTTCCACATGCAACAGCAGAGGACAGAGGACAACTCCACTGGGCTGTCTCACCTGCTCTGGGTGCTGCAGGCACCACATGAGTCTCAGAGTGTCAGAGCCCTGTGGGCAGGGTGGGCAAGAAGCTCACCCCAGGGCCTGGCCTGGAGCAGACATGCTTGGGAGGGCAGCCCCCAGCCTCACTCAGGGCAGAGGCAAGCTCATCAGTGTGGACGGCGCCTCAGGCTATCCCTGGGGCGCAGGAGCCCTTTTAGGAGGGGCTGGGGAGGAGCATCACATTCTCCTTACCCAGTGACAAGCTTTTGGCTTTAAAAGGTTTGAGTAGAGGTCCTGAGCCTGCCTTCCCCTGCCCAAGCTCTCCAGCAGGGCACATAATGCAAAACTCCCTGGAGGGGAAAGGGGACTCTGAGTCCTTCCAAAAGGACTCAGTGAATAATCTCTCTATAAGTAGGTGGGTGCTGGCCAATAAAGAGAAACCAGAGGTGCTTTCCAAGGGTGCTGATACTGGGAGATGCCTTGGACTTCGAGAAGGAAAACAGCAGGGAAGAATGTGGGGAAAGCCACCCAGAAGGGCGTCTCGGTGCCCAGAGACAGCCCCTGTACCCCCTCGCCACTTCCACTGCCTCTGAACTGGGGGGACGCTGCACGGCAGGACAGAAATCCCTGCTGATCCTCATCAGCTGGTGCTATTTTTACACCGGCTTCTGGGTAAGAGGAGGTCGGCATAAAAGCCTGTCTGCCAGAGAAAGGGGGGGCCACAGAAGACACAAGGACTCCAGCATCTCACACTTTCCCAGTCCCCTCTGCCCTCCAACCCCATAGGGCCAGGTCACCTCCTTGTCCCTGGGGACATGGCCATGCATGGCTGCTCCTCTGTGCCCCTATCTCCGCTCCAGCCCCAACTCAGCAGCCAAGGAAGGGCATGTTCTTTTCAAAATAAGAATTTCACTGTTTTTTGGTTTGGTTTTTTTTTTTTTTTTTTTGAGTGTTCATTTTGGGGAACTCAGGGATAGGACACAGACTCAAGGCAATCTGTAACCCTGTCCCTCAGCACAGCAGTTCTTCTGGGTCAGACCCTGTGTGAATTGCTTTCCTTGAAATGCGTTCTTCTCATGACAACCGAATAGGGCAGATTCTCCTATTATCCTCATCTGCCTGGGAGGACGTCAAGGCACACTCGGAATAAGAGGTCCACCAGGTCACTTAGCTGGTGTATGGCCCTGCTGGGCTGGAACCCAGCTCCAGTCAGGTTCTGATGACCCACGCTGCGGTTCTGCTCCTACTAACCAACAGGATAGTGGCTATCAGCACCTCAGGACTCCTGATGGGCGGAGCACGTGCTGAGCAAAATCTTGATGAGGGGCTAGGCCCCCACCTACCCCCACCCCCACCCAGAAGAGAAGGGGCTGGACAGGAAGGACATCCTGGGTTTCAGGGCAGGTGGGGGCAGGGCAGGGCAGCACCACCCACCTGGGACTGCAGCTGCAGCATGGCAGCCTCCATCTCAGAGTTGGACTCGTTTAGGTCTCGAATCTCCTGGTTCAGCTGCTTGATCTCCTCGTCGTTGTCCAGCACTATCCCAGAGAGAAACCTCAGTTGTGGCTCTCACAAGGCGGGGAGGGGGTCAGTCAAGGCCTGCTTTCTAGATGGGCCTGGGGAGCCCTTTCGGAGTAGAAGCCCCAGTGACTCGTGGCCCACATCTCAGACTGGGAAAGTGGCTGCGTGTCAGCTGTGTGCCTCCAGGCCCTGGTCTTGGTGGGAAAACAGATACCTTCTGGGCAAGCGTTAATTGCTAAGTTAAAAATGGAAGCTTTTCCAGATGGTGCTGGTTTCCTCTGCTTCCCTCTCATGAAGCCTGAGAACACAGGTCCACGCACCCCGAGAACACGGCTTCTGGTGCTGCCAATAGGGCTCACCAAGCCCCAGGCTAGAGCTATGATGGCCATGCTGGGCACAGGGCAGCCAGAGGTTCTGAGCCGAGGTGAGGGGCCCTGGAAGCTCAGCTCAAGAGTTCTGTCTCCACCACGACTCACTCCAGGAGGGGCTTTGCCTCCTGACCCATCTCTTGCCTAAACCACCCGCCCACTTAGGTCCCAAGACCACATGCAGGGGTTGCAGGGGGCAGCCTCACCATCACTCGTCTTGAATTTCGTGCCAAGAACCTCATCCCCTGAGAGCTTTCCCTTCTTTCCTGCAAAGGTTGCTCTGGGACAGCCAGACAAGCTGGAAACAAAGGTCATGCATGAAGACCAATCCAAGGTCATGCCTCACAAGCCAGTCTAAGGTCACAGGTCCCAGTGGGAGCTGGACTGTTGGAGGACTATCCTGTCTGGAGCATTGCCACTCATCTCTGGTGTCCCGGTCCTGGCTCCCGGCCCCCCACTTTCTCACTCCTCCAACAGCGCAGGCCATTCCCAGCTCAGGCCCCTGCTCTGAAGGTTTGTCCCCAGAGGCTCAGGGCAAGCACCACCTCTCAGAAAAGACCTCCTCACCCCTGCCTGCTCTATCTTCCCCACAATGTCCTTCACCAAACTAATAACATATTTGTTGGTATGCAGTCTGTCTCTGCACCTACCCTGACCACTCAGCTCCAGGAGAGCTGGTTGTCATCTTGTTCTCTGATATTTGATGTGCTTTTAGCAACGGCTTGTGGAATGAATGAGTTAATTAATCTTAAAGGTGGAGAGGTGAGGACAAAAAATCACAGAAAAAAGGTTTCTGACAGGACCAAGCAGTGACTTGTGTGGCTTCCCAGCACGGAGAGGAAAAGGGCTGGTGGGGCAAGACCCTCAGCACCAGGGGCAGTATCAGGGCAGGGCAGAGCTGGCCAGTGCTGCCCGGGCCCACTGCCCAGGCATGGAGGGGTCCCTTGTAGAGCAAGGAAAGGCCTGGGCCCCAAGTTCAAAGACAAAACCCCAGTAGGAGGGACAGGGCGTGAGCTGTGATGCTTTTCAGGAAAAGCCTCAGCCTGCTTTAAGAAAGTGTGTCCCAGACACAGGGGGGCTCCGCTCTCTCTTGCCAGAAGGACTCCATGGGATGTATAAAGGGGTCTTAGGACAGTAGACACCTGGGTGACAGGTCATATAGGCCGTCACATGGTCCCAGCAGGTTTCCATGGCTTCCCCAGGTGGCTATCAATTTGGGTCTTTTTCCTCAAGAAACTACTGTTCTCACCTGCGCCCTGGTCTGGCACATCCCTGGGAGCCTGGCCACAGTCCCATGGCTGGGGTCTCTCCTGGGTGACAGAAGGGTGGGGGTGGGGACAATCACCTGCGGTGGGTGAGGAAGCTCCCATTGGCGTGACCAGAGCCGTCGCAGCCCGGGGTGGGGCAGGCAGGCCCCTCATTCTTCAGGGACTTCCAGGAGAAAGACGAGCCATTGAGGGAACCCTCTTTCTGCCTCCGAGCTGCCAGTGGGCAGCCCGACGCGCTTCTGTGAGAGGCGTACTTGCCACTGATGTGACCAAGCCCCACACAGCCTGGAACCGGGCACCTAGGCACAGAGAGGTCAGAGGTGAACACTGGGTACTGGAGCTGGAAGAGGAGCCCAGAGACCCCGCCAAGCCAGACCCTGAGACGTGCTGGGGTCCCCTGGACAAACTAGCAGAGGGCTCGCACTCCCTCTTCAGCCTCAGCCTCACATCCCCTGTGTGGCCTGGGGGCCAGCAGCCACCTTCTCTCCCTGTCCCTCAGCAGCAGTGACCCTGGGGGGCCTGGAGCTGACTCTTGGTGGCCTCCTGGTCCACACCTAGACCTTGCTGCCAGCATCACTGTGTATCACCCCAGAGACCACTTGCTGGGAGCTTGCTCTGAGCACCAGCCTTTGTCAATGCTTTCTACAGCCGCAGACCCAAAAGTCACAGAGAACCCAGTTCACAGAGAGGTCCCTGGGATACAGACAAGTCATAGGCAGGAAGCCCCCAGAGGTGGCAAGGCAGGGGGTGGTGCGCTGCCTGGTGACCCCCACACTCTGCCCTCATCTTGAGAGGGTTAACAGCCTGGGTAGGAAGGCTAGAGGTCCCCAAGCAGCAGGAGGAAATAAACTTCAAGTGGCGATGTTTTTTTTCTCTTTTCTCTTCTAATCCTGTGTTGTCGTGGCAACACCTGGTTCTGCTTGAACTGAACTTTATCTCAAACCTTGAGCTCACCAATGTGTTTTTCTTATGGAAATGTTTTCTTAGGCTACGTTAATGAAATTATGTATTTGCTTGGAAATCTGCCTTTCTTCAAGATTCATGTCAATTGTTTTATGGCCAGAGATGACTCCCCTTGTGCCATTCTATCTCAAAAGGCATGTTGTGGGAGAGGCCCTGGTGCAACTCTCAGTCTTGAGGCATTTCTTTTATCTGATTAGCAGCTTGCCAACAGGTATACAATGCCTTGCTAAAAACTAGCAAGGGGGCACTCTTTCTGTCCCCTTTGATGTCTGTGTCAGCCACTTTCTCTATCCATTTTATACTTTAATAAAACTCTGCTACACAAAAGCTCCGAGTGATCAAGCCTCGTCTCTGGCCATTGATCGAATTCCTCTCCTCTGGAAGCCACGAATCCCAGCGTCATTCATGGCTTGCAGCAGCAACCTTTCAGTCTCAGAAGTGGCCTCCTCGGCTGGGACCATCCTCACCTGTCCCCTCTCTTGGCTCTTCTTTCTTATCTAGCCCAGCCACGTGGGCCCAGACATGAGGGCTGTCCAATGAGCTGGTCCAAGACCACCTGAGCCCCAGTCCAGAACAGAGTCACTACCAGGGGCCTCTGCAGGGGGCTTGGGGAGGTTCCAATCTGTGTCCACCCCCCACACTTGGACACCTCCCAACTGTGCGGTTCCAGAGGACTCCTGGGCTGGGCCCCTCTGAGGCGCCTGTGAGGCTGACGTCACAGGATCAAAAAGCCAAGTGAGACGCGCCTCTTCAAGTCACTACACAGATGAACCCAGGCTCTGCTTTCCCACTCTCTTTGCAGAACCCTAGCTTTTATCTCAGGAAGGGCTGCAGGCGCCCCCAGGAAGTGCACTCATGATACGGCTGCAGTAACACTGCTGGTCTCTCCCTCCACACCCTGGGTCCAAATCTTCAGTGTCAGGTGACCTCTCCTTAAGTCGTGTAGCCCACCCAGGGGACCCCTGGTCAGAGGCACAGCTCTTTGGTCAAGTGCCAGTGCAGCTGGGGACAGTGGGGCCTCTCCAAGGTGATGGACATGCAGCTCCCAACCTCCACATCGCAACCTCCATAGACTTTAATGGTCAGTTATCTACTTGTGGCCAAAGGGATTTACCACAAAGCGCTGACCTGACTTAATCTCAAAAGCTGCAGACACAAGATGTCATAAAAGGGACCCTGCCTCCACCAGCCCCTACACATCACAGCCACTGCCTGCCAGCCACGTCACTTCAAGCAGTAGGAACTGGAGCACTGATTAAAGTTTCTGCTGCCGTCTGCACTTGTGTAAAGACACTCATCAATTATAAATATGGGTAAAGTTTATGGCTAGGGAGGAGGTCCTATAAAACAGAGGCGCTACATGGGTGGCCTCTTCACCTTGCCATGGAGCCATTAGAAACTTCATCCATCCTATAAATGCTGAACTATTTCTAGAAGTCACATTCTCCACTTGGCTGCAAATCCTTGAGTTTCTTTTTAAAAAGGAAAGTTGACAGCACATCAGGAAGAGGAAAATCATTTTTGCCAGTTAATGTGAAAAATGCTGATCTTGATTTTAATCCTTTGCAAATGCAGCACAATTCACTTATCACACCAGCAGGATCCCTGCTAAATCCATAACAGCAATGCATTTATATGATCACAGGAAAATTCCTAGATTCTAGGAAGAAAAAAATATTCTTTATCCACCCTCTCATTTGGTAGGCAGCATTCACAATACCAACAACCAGTATTTTGCATTTTTGATTTTGTATTCATTACAGTTTTACTGTATAAATTAAATAAACAAGTCTGCCTTATTACAGCAAACAGCTGGTGGGGCTGTCCTCTTTGAAGGGCATAACACTGGTCAATTTGGCCCCTTCTCTGTGGCCAAGCAGATGTTTGGGCCACAGCTGGGCTGATCTCTCTGGAGAAGCCAGCACAACTCCGGCCAGGTCGAGCCCCTCTGCAGAGGTGAGAGCCAGCTCTCATGGCAGACCCGCTTCCCGTGGACCTGCCCAGCCAAGCTACTCGAGTCCCTGGGCCACCAGGCACCAGAGTCATTCTCTTCCAGTCCTCACCTGCCTGCTCTACCCAATGTCAGCTCTGAAAGTCCTGGGCAAATTGGGTGGTGGGTCACTCTGCTTGCACCTGTGGCACCTGCACGTGGGGAGCTTGAGGGGCAGGGTCCCTTCTGGAAGGACAAGTTTGCCGTGATACCAGCCCCACCAGGTAAGTCCGGGTCAGGGTTCATGACAGGGCAGCAACCCCCAGGGAGAAGGTCAGTAAAGGTCAGGGACACTGTTCACTTAAGGCCCAGGGTGTCTCTCTCCTCCCAAGAGGACTGTCGACTCCCAGTTCAGAGGGATCCTCCCAGGCCCCCTCACTGCACATCAGCTCCCAGCAGAGGCGTGGGGACACAAAGATGCACACAATTCAAAGGCTCCCTGTCTTTCTAACCACCCTCTCCTCCTTGACTCCTACACTGACCCCTCCCACCAGACCAGAAGCCATGCAGGCTCTAGTGCCCGTGAGTGCCCGGGGTGGCCCACGCCCTGAGGCCCAGGCCCAGATGCCCTGGGTGTACAGGCAGCAGGGCACTCTGCCTCTCTCGTCCCATCAAACACCACAGACCTGAGAAGTCCAGACAGGAGCCCACACACGCAAGTGTCCTCCACATAACGCACACGGCTCCCACCTGCAAGGGTGTCCCTGTGTATGGCCTGAGCACATCCGTAACAATGGGCATTGTCACAGCTGTATTAAAGCAAATAGAGTCTAGAAGGAGATTTTAAAATTATAAAATACAGGGAAATCCCAAGTCTGCACAGCAGCCAGACGGCCAGTAGGACCCCCACTCACTTCATCAGCTCAGGGTCTTCCTTGTCATCCTTCGCAGGTGTGGCCTTGGCTCCACTTTTCTTGGCACGAGGGCAGCCTGACAAGCTGGTTTTACAAGAGGAAAAAATGTCACAGTGGTTTAAGGACAGCAACTTCTCAACCCACCTGCCTCCCTCCACCCCTCAGGTTCTGTGGGCAGCAAGGCCATGTCCAGAAAGCGGCCCCCAGCTCTGGCCAGAGGGTATCCCGATCAGCTCTGAGAACATCGACAATTCAGACTCGAGGGAAGAAACAGGCTGGGGTGCAGTGGCACTAATGTGTCACTTGGAGCCTGGAACCTCATCAGCCTGAGGAGACCCCCACTCTGCTGGCCCGGCGCCCAGGGCACTGGGGCAGGCTCACCTCCGGTGCGACGCGTAGTTCCCCGTTATGTGGCCTGAGCCATCGCAGCCGGGCGTGGGGCACCTGTGGAGGACAGCGTAGCTGAGACCAGGGCTGCAGAACTCACTCAGCCGCAGACCATACTTGGCCCTCGACAGCCCCACCACTGAGGTCTCACATAGTCATGACCTCCAGGCCTCAGAACTTGGCACCCAGTCTCTCTAGGGGGACCAGGAGGGCCAGGGGAGACAGCACGTTCCTCTGCAGGATGGTGGGCTCCCAACTTGGCCTCCTGCAAAGGACCAGGCTGGATAAGAAGGCTCCGGAACACCTGTGAGCCTTTAAGTGTGCTCTCGGGATGCAAACCTAGCACCAAGGACCGGCTCATCCTGCTTGAGGTTGCTGGAGAAGGACTGCCTGTGCTCACAGACACCTGTACCGAGCATGAGACGCACCACCCCCAGCCCTAGCAACGTTGGGGCATCACCCCCCTTGGCAAGTGCCCAAGGTTTTTGAGAGGTGGCTGGCACCAGTGGAAGGGAGCTGGGGAGGCACAGAATGCAAAAGTCCAAAATGTTTGGTGAATATATCATGTCGAAGGTAGAAATCCCCTTTAATATACCAGCTTGAGCTATTTTTCCGAGTGTCCAGTGACAAAACATGGATCAGTTTCTGCTGGCATCAGAGCACTGGTTCCCAGCCCTGCAGGCCGTCCTCAGGATGCCTCCTCCAGGATGGGCCTGCCGCTCACGCCTTGTCCCTCGTGAGGGCCCAGTTCCATCCTGTGTGACCCAGCAGGACCCTGGTGCTTATCTGCCATTTCTGGCTTCATCCTCACAGAGAGAGAGAGCTGTGGAGCCAAGGCCATTCCTCAGCACAAAACTGACCCCAGAGGGTGGCAGGGCAGAGTGCCAGCTGGGGCAGGATACGGACACTCAAGTTGGCCTGTCAATCAGTGGAGGCTGCCTTGCGCCCAGGCTCTGGCATGTCCAAGGCCCCTCCTCTCCATCCTCCTCCCAGATGTCCACGGGCCGACACTGCCACCCCATTAGGTTGGCACGGTAACGTGGAGGGGCTAGATGCCCGGGAACCTCCTTCCTAGCCCCTCAGACCTTCTTGAGGTACCCTCTTCGTCCCTGCCCCAAGGGCCACCCATTGAGGCTTCCCTGGCCTGGCAGTTGGCAGGAGGCTCAATCTCCCTCCTGTCGGGCTTTGGGGTGACTTGGACCCCAGTGAGATTATGATGCCCCCCACCTCAGTCATGTGTGGTCACATTTCAACCCACATCTGGGGCAAGGAGGCTTCTGTGTTTTAATGGAAATCACCCACCACCTCCATCCAGGTAAGCATCACCCGTTCAAATGAACCCCAGCTGTTGGGACCGCCTGCTCTGACATTCTGTGTCTCCATGTGGCCTAAGGTCCTCAGGCTCCAGCTGCTCAAGAAGGTCCTCTGGACTACACTGTGAGGACCAGGGAGTCCTTTGCACGGCCCTCTGCACTGAGGCCCAGGCCCTGTGACACCCTCTGCTAGGACAGTGCTTCTCCCTGCTCCTTCTCAGCTGCAGAACACAGGGCTCAGCGCTGTAGGCAGTGGCCAGGGTGGTGGGTTCAGAGCAGCCCCCAGCCTCTGTGGCTGTGAGCAAGACGCTTGTCTGTGAGTGACACCCTTGCAAGGTGCAGCCTCTGGCAGTGCCTGGGAGGGGGTCTTGGTCAGGGGAGAGACTCGGTGAGAACACACACATGGGGGCACTCCCATTCCAGAAAGGCAGGATCCCCCCACCTTCCTTGCCAGCCTGACGTCATGGCTTTTCCCTAAGAGTCGTGTCCAAGCGAAGATGATGTCATGTGGCTGGAGAAGCAAGTGTCTGCACTGGCCACTGGCAGCGCCGGCCACCATCTCTTCTGAGCGCACTGTCTGGGCCAGAGGATGAAGCTAGGCAGCATGGCTCACACCAGACCTCACCCTGCCTCTATCCATGTCCCGTGGCTGGGGCAGGGGCTATCCCCCAACCTGTGCAGAGCTCCCCCATCACAGTCCAGCAGGGTGTGTGGCTGTGCTCATAAGCCCCACACAGGGAGTAGCCCATGTGGCCCGAGGCACCCAAGTCCCCAGATCCTGACCACATGGGACACTTGGAAGGGAAGAATAAATGCCCTTGGAATGTGATCAAAACACAGAAAACAGTCTGCGACTGTCGCTGCACTCAAGTGTTGGTGGGGGCCACCAAAGAAGACTCGTTTGCGAGGCGTGGCACGGGTGCCTTTGCCCCTCTGCGGATGGGTTACCTTCACCCGACACTGCCACAAAGCTGATCAAGGAGCCAGATGCCCACTGCGCAGGGGAAGGAGAGAAGGACACGGGGGAGCCAGGCCACATCCACGCTGTGGCCTGAAGCAGGTGAGGAGTAGCCTCCACAGGAAGACCTTTCAGAGGGAGTCGGGAGTGATTTTTTTCATACAAGGAACACTTTCTGTCACCAACTTCCAAACAAGTTTGGGTTACAGTTCTTCACAGGCTCTCCATCTCAGAAGGGCGCTGACCCTCCCTATTGGCCACGTTTCTGGACCCAGACCAAGGGCCAAGTCCATGTATCACTTCCAGGAACCCTGACCAACTGCTCTGCAGGTAAAGGGCTACTGAGGGCATGCGGTCACTTCTAGAATTCCACCACCCTCAAGCTGGAAAACCACAGAAACTGATCAGTTAGAAAAGTAAGTTGAATTGGAAAAGAAAACAGGAGAAAGGATCGTGAGAAAGAAGAAGAGAGGAAGGAAAGAGGGAAGAGGTGGGTGGGGAAGAGCATTCCAAGCCCACAGGCCTGAGGGTCTCATTGCATTTCTGGAGTTGGACACTTGGGGTCAGTGAGTGCATGTGTGAACCTGCCTCAGAACATGCTAGTGTCAAAGCTGATAAACTCCTGGAAACATGCTTCTGGTCATGAACTCTGCCCAGCCTCACCTGTGGCACTGGAAGACCGCATTGGTAAAACAGGTAACGATACGCTTCTCCTGGCTTCTAGGACCAGACAGGCTCCCCAGAGCCACAGAAGTGAGGCTGGCAGGACCTGCTGCTCAGACAGACCTGGAGCTTCCTGCCCGTTTTAAGTCAGTGCAGGTCCGTGGAAGCTTCCGGCAGCCATCGCTCCTCATCTTAAAGGCACCAGAGCCCCAGATCAGGCTGAGCCGGTGAAACCTGGCCTGGATGCAAGGCCCCCAACACAGAGGCCCAGAGTGGGAGAAATCCCCTGGAGAGGGAGTGACCTGAGGGGCCAAGAGGGGGCCCTCCTTCCACAACCTCGGTTCAGCCTAGGAGCACAGGGTCAGCATTATGTGGCTCAGGGCCACACTAGCCACGATGTCACAGCTCAACTAAGGGCATGAAATCAAAGGCCATCACAATCCCCAACTCCAGCCGCAGAAGGACGCTGAGAGCCAGGAAACCTCTGGGTGTGTGCTCCTCGCTTGAACAAGGCTGTCAGTCAGAGTGGCTGGTGCCACTGGGATGCCCTGCCCGGGTGTCAGGGACAGGAGGAGCAGAAGCAGAGAACAGGCACGGCAAAAAGGAGGGGCGAGCATAGAGGTGAGGCGTGGGCGGGGGTGGGCACCAGGGGCCAAGACAGAAGCAGCTGGAAGGGGTGAAGGAGGAGGGACAAGCACAGAGTTTCTCGGCCATCACCAGCATCCAGTCCGCTTAGCAAGAGCTACACAGCCTGCAGCCCTCTGAGCCACAACGAGACTTACAAGCCATGGCCAGTCCGGGACTTCTCCCAGATCTCCACAGCAGGGTAAAGCAGGCCCAGACAGCAGCCCATCAGGGGTCCTCAGGAGAGTGAGAGAATGAGCTGGGCCACCAGGAGCCAGAGGCAGGTCCTACGTCCTTTTGGCCCTCCCGACCCTCAGCCCTCAGAAAGGCTGGCAGGGCCGAGGGGAGCACAGGACCCCGTAGCAGCCCTGGGCCTGAGGGGACAGGCAGACAGCAGTGCTCAGAGCAGAGAGAGATAGGCAGAGTGGCGAGAACCCCAGCCAAGCAGAATCAGCCCGTCCATGGCCCTGCCTCTCTGCCCCATGGCCCTGCGCCTCTGGCTAGGGCCGGCCTGGTGCCAGAGCCCTCGAGAAGGCTTATTTGGGCTGGAGCCTCATGAAAGGAGTGAGCAGAGCAAGGAAGCCACCCCAGAGATGGGAGGCCAGGAGGGCAGACATACTTGAGGTCAGCAGAATGGGCAGCCATGAGGTTTCTGAGGCTCTTGTCAGCAAGAGGGCAACCAGAGAGGCTGAAAGAGAAGAGATGGGATATTGGGATGAGCCAAAGAGGGGGAGCAGAGCAGCAGAGGGAGAAGACCCACCACACAGCACCCAGGCCAGGCGGACCCAAGCGGGGGACGAACCTGCGGTGGGAGGCATAGTTCCCAGTGATGTGGCCACTGCCGTCACAGCCAGGGGTGGGGCAGCTGGACAAAAGAAACAGAGCGTCAGATCAGAGAGCGAGGCACCCTGCCAGACCCGCCCCCGGGGCTGAGTCCACTCAGGGAGGGCGGCGGCACCTGCTCCCTGCCCGTCTCGGAGCAGACCCTTCGCCTCTGCCTCTCTGACTGCAAGTTTCTCCCGTAGCACTCAGCTCAAGAAGGAAAAGGGACCCAAAGTAAAGCTCATCTTAAAGTCGAGATGCTCTGAAGCCCTCACACTGTGCATGCACACGTGTCCACGCTTGTGGACAGGGGGTGGGGGGTGCCTTCCTGATGTGGCGGGGCCTTCCCCGAGGACAAGGCCCCAGCCAGAGCCAGCTACAGGGCAGGAGGAAGCTGGCGGGGTTGGGGGCACGAAGAGGAATCCCAGGGACAAACTCTGAGCAGAGGTGAGGGCTGGATCACCTGCAGGGCAGGTGTCAGGCTTCTCACTGTCCCCTAGGGGAGGTGGTGTTAGCCAGCAGCTATCCCCCCTCCAGTGGCGTCTGGTTAAACTAGCTCTGGCTGCCAGGGCTGAGGGCACCGACTCTGAGGCAGAGCTCGCCGAGGACTGGCACTCAGTGGGGGCTCAGGAGGCGTCCACCCCCCCTCAGCCCTTGTCTGCTCTGTGGGCCCAATGAAGGCTCATCCTCGCTCTTTATCACCCTGAAGGAGCGGGTTAGAGGCCAGCATGGTACAGGGGTGAGGGGAACCTCCCTTGCTGTCTGGCCCAGGAAGGTCCTAGTAGAGGCAGCTCAGCCTCTGCCCACCAAGGTGGCCAGGGCAGGAGAATAGTCAGCGCAGGGCTGTGCAGGGGCCGGCCCGGTCATCACAGGCTCCCACTAGGGTGTTCTCCTTTCCAGACTATAGAGGTCCCCTGGGGGGTCCTGTCGTTCAAGGAGGGGACTTACGTGAGCAGCTCCTTCTTTATGTCCTTGGAGAGAAACTTCAGCTTAAAGTTGGCCAGGGTGACCTCCCCGGGGTACTTCCGCTCCTCAAAATTCTCCTCCGACACTTCCTGGTCATCTGCTTCAGAAGAAGCAAAAGAATGGGCTGCTGGCTCTGACTGCAAAAGACCAGCAGGGAGATGTTTTAACCAGCTGGCGGGGGCCGGGCGCCCAGCCCGGGGCTGAGGGAGAGGGGCCTTTCAGAACAGGGTCCACAGAGGCGTTTTCTGGAGTCTCCTGTCTTATGCATGCAGGAGTAAGACATACTCCCAAGATGCAGGAAGCAGCACCCAGAGGGGCTGGGGTGCTCCCTCACCTCAGCTGCTGTGCCTGAGCTGACCCAGGAACAAGGAGACACGGATGCCACCCAAGGCGGCTGCTCTGACACCCTTGATAGCCTCTGGCCTGTGTGTCACCTCCAGCCACCCACCCTGGGTCACCTCCTGCACACCAGAGTACACACCGAGTGCAGCTCCTTTGGGGCCGTTACCACTGAGGGTGTGTCTGTTGACATGCTATGAGGATGAGTGGAACAATGTACAAAGTATGACAGAAATAATCACAGCAACCTTAGGGCCTTCTGGCCCTGTGGGCCCAGCCGGCACAATGACCTACCTGACTGCAACCAGCACTTTAATAAGCACTTTGACCTCAAATGCAGGGTCTGGAAATGTTCAGTCGCCACCCAAGAACAGGGCACTATGAACACGGTGGTGAACAAGGACATTCCCTCCATCCAGGGCAGGGAAGACGTCCACAAGAGTCAGGAAGGTCAGTGCCCTACAGGTCGGTCTATCTGTAACGGACCATTAGCCCAAGTGGTGGATCACGATTCAAGTCTCAGGACTTGCTGTGTGTCCCAGGCACATTGTCCAACCTCCTGGGCACCACACTTTTAAGCTGGAAACAGTAGCAGGCCCTCCCAGGATGTCTGGGGCTGAGATGAAGAAAGGCCCGTGGCACCATGCGATGCTGTTGCTACTGTTAATACTGAACAAGGCATAGCTGTGTGGACGAAGAGCCTCAACTTGAGTCCAGCCTTCAGGAGAAACAAGGGCCTCCCAGACTCACAGGGGCAGAGGCAGCTCCAGAGCATGAAGCACATCCCAGAGGCCCATAGACACAGGGGCCAGGGCTGTTTGGGGACATGAGGGGGCACTGCTGCCAGAGTTGGATGGGAGGTGATGCTAAAGGCTGGGGCAAGATGGTCAAGGAGCCTTGGGCAGAGCTAGAAGGAGGGTCTGAACGGGGAGTCCAGACCACAGTAGACGGACTGGGAAGGCCTGATCCGGGGGGTGACCCAGTAAGACTGGGGCACCTGTGCCCAGGGCACAGGGGAGGAAAGGAAGGGCCTGGGGGTTAACTGGGGCTTCCTGCCAGGGAGTGGATGGTCGACGATGGAGCACAGCAGCAGGCTTCCGTGGCCAGGCTCCCCAGGACCTCTGAAACCCAGGTCACCTACAGATGACACAACTGTCCTGGAAAGGGGTGAGGATGCTCAGAGGGCATGGGGAGGTGGGGCGGGGCCGGGCGGGTGGCAGAGGGAAGTGGCCAGAGAGACCAGCCTGAGCTGGGGGCCAAGGAAAGGGGAAGGACCACTGGAGGGGTGGAGGGGAGACGAGGCACAGGCACAGAACTGAACAAGGTGACAGCGGATGTGGGGACACAGCCTGGTGACCCCAACAGGAACAGAAGGGCCCCACTGGGCCTCAGACTTGGCCCCACTCGCAGAGAGAAGCCCTCCTGCCAGCCCCCGCTGACCCTCAGCCAGCCTCCCTACCCCAGGGGCTCACTCTGAGAGAAGTATCCCTCTTCTGAGCCCTGAGATTGAGTTGCTGCCATGTGACTGAGCCAGATGACCCAGACCTGGACCAGGCAGCTCCTCTATAAAGTAGGGGTGCCTGTGAGGCCGGTAGGCGGAGGAACCTGGCCACCCCTGAAGATGAAACTGTAGAGGGGGTGGGTTCTCACAGTAGAATCCTCACCACCACTGCCCCTCCTCCTCAGGGATCTGCCCCCAGCCCCACCTGCCAAGGGGCTGGCTCCACCACACACCGCCCTGCTCCCCACCGGGCTGGCCCTGCCCTCCTCCAGGCTGGCCCTGCCCAGACACAACCATTCCAGAGGCTTCCTGGTTCTGCTTCAGCATCTCTAGTGGTAAAGAACTCCCTGCCAATGCAGGAGACACAAAACACTCCGGTTCAATCCCTGGGTCAGGAAGATCCCCCAGAGAATAGCACTGGCAACCCACTCGAGTATTCTTGCCTGGAGAATCCCATGGACAGAGGAGCCTGGAGGGCTACAGTCAACGGGCTCACAAAGAATCAGACACGACTTAGCACACACGCAGGGACCTGGCCCCCTTGCCCTCCTGGAAGTGGGGCTGGCAGACAGGGGAGGGCTGGGAGGGACCCCTCAGGCCTGTCCACACTAGCAGAGCCCGCCTGGAGTTGCACCCTCAGAGCGGAGTCCTGCTTCCTGGAAGCCCCCAGTCAGCCCCACCCCGAGTGGGTGGAGTCACCAGGAAGGGACTGTTCCACCAGCCCCCAGGCTGTGGATGGGTCAACACCGAGGCCCGGCTTGCCGCTCCTTAGCAGTCAGTACTGCTCTGGGTCTCAGACCACTGGCTGCCAGAGGCCAGGCATTTTCTCCTGCCTCTGTCCAGGGAACCAGGGGCCTGCAGTGTCCTGGGGATGGTGAGGAGAGGCTGCCACGAGAGTTCAGGGTGTCCCTCATCTGGACAGCAGGCTGGTGGGAGGCCCACGAAACCAAGGAATTTGAGGCCATTCCTGAAATCATCCCCCGAACCGCCCCTGTCCTCTCCACACTCTTGGAGAGCCACACTGCTGCCGACCACTAATTCTCCAGAGGTGAGAAGACCACCTCCCTCTTGGAGGGGACAAGGCCACAAACTGAGCCAATGGTGAAAACACCTCCAGGAAGGTGGACTTAGCTGCCCGGAGCAGGCAGAACCCTGTGTGGAAAGGGGTAGGACCCACAGAGCCTCTGCCTGGAGATTCCAGCCTGTTTATGCCAACCCTTGGGTAAGGCAAGCTGACCGCCAGCACCTGCTCAACCCCTTCTCCTCCAACCATCCAAAAGCTCTGGACCTCCCACCTGGACAGCACCCACCTCCTCAGGCTCCTCCTCTCGTGGGCGGCTGGGCTTGGTGTAGTCCAGAGGCCGGTCCCACTCATCCTGGCGGGAGGCGTGGCTAGACGGGGGTGAGGTCAGGGAGCTGCTGGGGGCGCTGGTACTGCTCTGGCGCTGGCAGGCGTCAGGTGACTTCATGCCAGGGCTGCTGCTGCTGCTGCTCCCGCTGGGGAAAGTGTTCTCCCGCCTGCGGTGCTTGTGCATGCTCAAGTCCAGGGTTCCGTTCTCATCCACCTCAATGTCCACGGCCTGCATTGCAAAGGTGACATCTAGATTAGACACCATCCCTTCCCACATGTGCCTTATTTTCCCTCCAAAGGGAACAGGGCCAAAAAGAAGAGAAGAGCCTCTGAGAAGAAAGTATCCTGAAGCTGACTGAGTGGACTCACTCTACCCACTGCCTCAAGGCCTCCAGCCCATAAAACCAGCCCCTGCACATGGCCACCTGTGTGGGCACAGGAACACGTGGAAACCAGTGGAAGCCCGCATCCCGGTAGATGCGGGAACAGGTGTGTACAGCCACTTGGCGCCCTTAGGCACAGCGCGTGGTGCTCAGGGAGGTGGACCCATCCAATGTCTTTGGCCAGCAGGGTCAGTGGTCAGGAGGGAGAAAAGGAAAGAGTGGTACTCCCCTTATAGATGCTGGGTTTGCTGAGCCTGCTTTGTGCAGGCTGCATATAGTCCTGACTGCAAACCCCACCCGCCTTCTCTGCCTCAGAAGGAGCTCCCAGCAGGGGCCTTGCCCACCTTGCTGGGCAGGTCCTGTGGCTTCGTGCTGAGGTTCTCAGGCATCTCCCAGCAGCGCGTGGAGAGGTTCAGGATGGCAGTGGCGGCCATGTGCGCGGCCTCTGCATCGTGGGCGTAGTCGAAGCCTGCAGAAGAGGATGAGGTGCAGGGGCTGGGCCTGGGGGGAGAGGCCTTTGGGAAAGGTTTGGCTGCAAAAAGGGAACAACAGCAGGCTGATATACAACGTGAACGGGAGGCGGCCACAAAGACACACAGGGGAGCTTTAGGTGGCTGGGGGCTTTGAGCACAGCTATGTGGAGGTGGGCCCAGGGCTGGGTCACCCACCCACTGCCATGAGCTTGCATACCCCAATCTGCCCCCATCCTTGTCGGGTACTGAGAAGGCCACTTCTGTCTTGACCATAACTTGGGCAGAAAGGGCAAAGACAGGCTAGCATCCTTGATATTGCAAACAAAACAAGTTATCTATTGGTGAATGCTTATTGAGAGACTAAAGTCTGTAAATAGGAAGAGTGTCTACAGTGTCATTCAAGTAGGCAAATTTTGTCACAATATCTCAAAAGGATGATTTTGGTGTCACCTCCTCAACAGCCACAGCTTTAGTAAATAACATTGTTGCTCAAATATAATGATGCCAAGAGTTGACTCACTGGAAAAGACCCTCATGCTGGGAAAGACTGAAGGCAAAAGGAGAAGGGGGCAGCAGAGGATAACATTTAGATAGGATCACCGACTCAACGGACATGAATCTGAACAAACTTGGGAATTAGTGGAGGACAGAGGAGCCTGGCATGCTGCAGTCCATGGGATTGCAAAGAGTTGGACAGGCCTTAGCTACTGAACAACAACAGAACATGAAACATGAAGGCATAAAATGTCATCTTTTCTAATAACTGTGCCGTAACCATAAGATCACTCTCAGGTATGATTTCTGAGTAATCACGATATCACCAGCAAATTTCCAGTGCCCCAGTATAAGTGGGTGCCTTGCATGAAGCCCTCTCCTAACAAGTTGGAGAGATACCTGCACTCCAGCTGGCCATTGTATTGATCAGTGTTTCTAGTATGAACTCATAGGAAACTCATCATTGCTGATTTTGGCATCTGAACATCCATCATGAGCTGCCGGTTCCAACCTTATGTACATCGGGGCAGTTTTCCATTTTGTAGGTATTACGCAAGCTAATTGGCTTGCAACTCACAAATTAGTGTAATAAGCGACCAAAAGAAGACAGGGGACTTCCTTGGTGGTCCAGTGGTTGAGAGTCTAGTGCCAATGCAGGAGATATGGGTTTGATCCCTAGCCTGGGGGATCAAAGATTCCCCATGCTGAGGAGCAGCTAAGCTGGTGTGCCACAGCTACTGAGCACATGCTCTAAGCTGCAACTACGGAAACCCGCACACCTAGAGCCTGTGCTCCGCAACAAAAGCCACCAAGTGAGAAGCCCGTGCACTGCAACAGAGTAGCCCCCGCTCGCCACAACTAGAGAAAGCCTGCATAGCAACAAAGGCCCAGTGAAACCCAAGTATAGGAATAGTTTTTTAGAAAGACAGGAGAGCTTGTTCTCAAAGGTTTGTAGGAATGAATTTTGTTAGTGCAAGCACCCAGAAATTTTGTTGCTAATATTACAAATGGCACACTGTATCCAGCAAGATGGTCCCTGTCTGAGCATCTTTTGGGTATCCAGGCTCAGCACAGTGGCTCTCCCTAGACCTCCACCCTTGAGCTGGAATAAACTGCCTGGGAAAGGACAGCCGGGGGAGGGCACACCCACAGGGTAAACCATGTCAGCGATGTTGGGCTTAACTCTTTGGACATGCACACCATAACACACTTGTTTTTGTTTCAACGTGTAGTGAGGAGACACATCCAGTTTGATGCTGAATGTGAAGGCCACAACGTGGGTGAGACCCAGACTCTGAGAAAGTCACCACGGTAGACTGGGACAGCTGGGGCCCCAGATGGAGAGTCCCTACATGCTCCTGGGGAAGGGTTCCTCCTCCTCTGCCCCTCAGACCCTACACCTCCCAGAGCAGTTTCCCCAACTTACATTTAAAGGCTTTCGGTGAGGTTTCGCTGGTCTGAATCTTTGGGGCAAGCATGCGCTTACCAAAAACCTGAGCATCAAAACTTGCGTAGTCAAAGGTGACCTTGGAGAACTTCTCCAGCTCCTTGGCCAGGTTGGCCCTGGGTGTGGTGGGGGCCACGCTGGGCCGGTAGCTTCCATATGGAGGGACCTCAAGCTGCTTCACGAAGCACATGGGCCTGGGGTGCAGGATGGAGATGAGAAGCATGAAGACAGGACACAAGGACCCTGTGCTATTCAACCCAGCACCCTCTGCCATAGCCTAGCCCAGCCATCCCTCAGAGGCCAGTGTGGACTGAGACCCAGGCAGGCCCTCCCCTGCCCGCCACTACAGGTTGCCTGCGGGATGTGCAGGAAGAACTGCCATGGGGAAGAAGCACTAGGAGACTTGAAGTAACAGCACATATCCCCTTGCAGACAGCATCAGCCAGAGGAGGGGAAAAGGAGAGCTGGTTTCTGAGCCCTTGGCTGGGAGCCCCAGAGGAGCATCTTTAGGGTCGTGGGCAGTCAAAGTGGAATTCTGGTGGTGGAATAACTTGTTAATACAATTCCCTAGACAGGAGGGAGCTGGAGCACCTGGAGGGGATATGGGGGTGTTTCTGAGAATCAGCCTCAGGGCACAGGGGCTCCACTTTTTGAAGGGAGTGGCCTAGCCCTTCCCTGTCCTCTGCTTAAAGTTGCTTAAGATGCCCCTGGAAGGGCTGCTGCCCAGTTAAGGACAGGCATGAAAGCACTGCTGCAAGCATTCAGTCACTGTTACTGGAGCTCTGGAAGAGCTCAGATTTTTAAATGTACAAGAGATGGTGTGGAGACACCAGCCTCCACAGCCCAGGGGCCGGGGCAGGAGCGAGACCAGCAGAAAAGAAAGGCCAGGGGGTCTGTACCATTCCAGTGAGGGGCTCAGAGAGAAGGAAAGCAGAGGAGGCGTCTAGAGCCAAGCAGTGACTTCACTCTGGAAAGGGTGGAATTAAGAAGGACCAATGGAGAGGCCCCGAGGTGCCAGGCACTGTAAGAATTTGAGCATGACCGGAAAAGAGGAGCCTGTTGCCAAGAAGACCCTGGAACCACGATAAGGCCAGCTCTGAAGGGCCTTGGGAAAGCGAGGCCACCAGAGCACGAGCAGGCTCTCCTCCTCCACTCTGGACTGGCCAATGCAGCTGAGAAGTTGCTGGCGAGCTCTCAGCTACCCTCAAGGGAAGATGAGGCCTAAACTTAATGGCTGCGCCTTACAGGGCCTTCCTGGGACAAAAGCCCCTCTGGTCCTCATTTCTCATGTGTAGGAAAAAGGCTGTAAGCCCCCTCAACCTTCCAGGTTCCAAAGAGCAAGTCAGTCAGTTAAGAGGACAACAGAGTCACAACAGGGCTTCTAGTTCCTCTGGAAGAGACAGAGGGAACAATCCGACACATATCTGAGTCACTCTGCAGAAACTAAGACACTTGCCCAGTGGTGACGACATGCCGACCACAACCCTGTGGACCCCAGACTGTTGGAATCGTAAGGTTGAGATTCTTGAAACATCACCTACCACCTCACCGTCAGCCAATCAGAAGAAGGTCCACAAACTATTATGCATCTCGAACCCTCTTCCCTCACACTGTCTGTAAAGACCTCACCAGAAAGCCAGTGGGAAGTTGAATGTTCTGAGCACCAGCCACCCATTCTCCTTCCATGGCTTTTGTAATAAACTTTCCTCTGCTCCAAACTCCAACCCAGTTTTGGTTTGTTCGGCCTCACTATGTGTCGGGTAGACAAACCTGGGTCCAATAACACCCCTCCGGGTCTATGGCTCATGTCACTCACCTGAGGATCCGATCCGAATTGGAGCTATTCTTGGAAGGCTCTCCCGGCTGTGGCTGTTGCTTCTCATGAGATTTGGCTAATTTTTCGGCAGCAGCAATGGGACACCCAGACAAACTAGAGACAGGATAGGAGGACAGCTGAGCCCTTCCCCAGGCCCCGCCCATCTAAGCCAGGAGCCAGACACCAGCAGGTGCCCAGGGAAGGCTGTCGTTCCTATAGAGGGGGCTTTCCCCCAGCTCTGTCCTCAGCCCTCAAAGCACCTGCTGCTCACTCAGTTTCTGTTTTTGGAAATTCTAAGCCAAGACACACAGAGACAATGCATCCTAAAGTTCTTCAAGGCTCTAGACAAAGGTCTCTCCTCTGGATGGATCTGGGGGATGGGCCTGCCTCTCACCTTGCTCCTCTTGCCTCACCATCAACCAGAGCTGCTAAAATTCTGTCACCCACAGGCCATGAACTGGGTGCTGACCCTGGAGGACACGGACACCAGGGTCACAGCAGAAGGGCACAGGTCCTTCCCAGGAAAGCACCTAATCCAAGATACCATGGATACGGCTTCGACTGTTCGAACTAAGAAGCTGATCGACCAGAGGAGGTGACATCATCACAGCAGTGCTGGGGAGTTCAGCCTCTTCTCAGTGATTGGACCTCAAAGACTCTGGCCGTCCTTTCAGCTGAGCGTCACTCACTGGAGCAAAGGCACCTACTGCCACAGCCACAGCTGCCCAGGGCTCGGGGAAGCAGTGGCCAGAAGACGGCAGACAACGGAAGCACCAGGGTCTCAGCACCCCACTGAGCAACCAGGCTTAGGCCCGGATGCTGAGGCTGTGCCCTAAGCAAGAGCTAGTGTCCAGAGGCTTCCTGAATCTCCACAGGGCAGGGTCCCCACTCAGCTCTACCCCAGGCTGCAGGCACCCATTCCTCCAGGCACACTCTGGTCTCTCAGGATCCCCTCAGAGTGGCACCAGTGACCACCCCTCCAGGTGCTGCTCTGCGCCCACCAAAGGTCTGTCCTGACCTTGCACTCACCCCAAAGAGCAGCACACAGAGGGACAGGGCAAGCCTGAGACATGTGCCAGGTTGGGGCACCCACAGCATGCCCCCGCCACCGCCCTCACCACGTCCAGTCCAGCCCCATACCTTCTGTGCGTGTTACGGTTGCTGTTCACGTGGCCCTGGCCTGTGCAGCCAGGAGTGGGGCACTTGAGCACGTTCTCGTGCATGGCCAGGACTGCAAGAAACCGGGGGGAGCCAATGAGCACCTCCCTCCATGGAGCATCCAGGAGCCCCAGGCTCAGCTCAGTCAGAGAACCCCTCCCACGGTGGCCCTGGCTCTCTAGGGCAGAAACCAGTTCAGCCTTACAATGTCCCTCCTCTCAACTTACTGCCCCTCACACAGAAGTAAGGACAGCCTTTTTCCTTCTGAGCCCCCAGCACATAGAAAGTGGTCCCTCCCCAGCTCCAGAGCCCAGCCTCCCCTCCTGCGTGCCCGTGTCCATGGCCAGCTTCCTGGGACCCTGACCCAGGCTGCCATCTCCAGGTGAATCACTGGACCCTCCACGTCCCCATGCTTGTAGGGCTCAAGTATGGGCTTCAGGACATGCCGGTTCAGAGGGACAGGGCTCTGTGTGGCCATTCCCCAAAGTGGGCACCATCCAAACACCAGAGGCAGCCTGAGCCATGCAGAGCTACTCACTCTCCGGGGGGATCCTGTCCTTGTGGGGACAGCCAGACAGGCTGCGGTGGTGTGGGTACAGCCCAGTGACATGGCCGGTGCCATCACAGCCTGGTGTCGGACACTTGATCTCACGTTTTTCAGTTCTTGAGGGATCTAAACACACAGGGCCTCTGGGTCAGAGGGCAGCCAGGAAGCTGGGGGGTAGTGGTGAGCAGGGAGGGGGTAGTGCAGCTCACAAGCCTTCACTCTGGCTATCCAGAGAGGAGGATGACCAGACCGCCCAAGAGCCCTAAAGGCACCAGGGCTGGACAGCAAGGGGATACTAGAGGGGCTGTCCAGGGTGTCTAAGTGGAAAAGGCCATAGAGGGCGAAAACCCACAAACAGTGGGACTGCAGCCCTTTGAGAAAGACCACCTGGATGGCGGCTGGTGCCCTCTGCCCTGTCCTGCTAATGTCCTGCGCAGCCCCAGGCCTCCACAGAGAAGTGAAGCTGTGCAGCAACACCCCTGCCAGGACTCGTCCTTCATGTTGACACAAAAGGGGGAGACATAAGCTAAGTAACTCACCCAAAATGAAGTTGCTCAGTAGTGTCCAACTTTTTTGAGACCTCATGGACTGTAGCCCGCGAGGCTCCTCTGTCCATGGAATTTTCCAGGCAAGAATACTGGAGTGGGTTGCCATTTCCTTCTCCAGAGGATCTTCCCAACCCGGTAATCAAACCCAGGTCTCCCACATTGCAGAAAGACTCTTTAAGGTCTGAGCTACCAGGGAATCAAAGCAGCTAATAAAGGCTTAGGAAGAAACTTAACCCCAAATCTCAGCTACTGACCTCATTAAGCCTTTACAGGCCAGAGAGGTCACTGTAAGTCTGGGGCAGAAGGGAAGACCTCTCAGGACACACATGGTCCCCAGGGCATAGCCAGTGACCCAGGGAAACTTCCAATGCAGCTATCATCCCCTTTGGTAGAACACAGAAATCACAGACCATGCTCAGAATGCCCACCCCCAGGGAGGGCAGGGCCCCTGGGGGCTCTGCCTGATTCAAATGGGAGGAGGTTGTCCTTTGACCCCCAGGCAGGCAGAGGCACCCTAAGGGGCTCATAAGCCTCTCCCAGGCACCGCCCTCCTGAGTTCGCTGCCACTGGCCTCTAGGGCTCTAGCACTGGCCTCTAGCCCCTCTAGGGCTCGTGGGCACCTGTGTCTCAGCATCAGGATCCCTGAGGACCAGTGCCAATGCCCTTATGGTGCTCCCAGCCCTGCCTCTGCCTCACCGACCACAGTCCGTGTCTGTCTGACCAACACCCCCCACCTCCCATGACCCCCCAGCCAGTGAAATCCTCAGGGCATGTCCACAGGTCCCGGGCATCCCTGGGAGCCCAGCCTACCTTTGCTGCAGTAGCTCTTCCGGGCAGCGTCCAGGGGCCTCGCTGCCTTCCCCGGCTCGCCCGGGCCCAGTGGGCCTTGCTCGGCAGGTGGGCATCCCGGCTCACAGACAGCCCGCACCTGCTCGGCCTTCAGGGCAATGGCCTGCTCCAGGAGGCCCAGGTTGCCACGGGTCATCATGTCGTACATCTCCGACTCGTCTGTGACCGCAGACTTCTGGGAGCGCGAGTCCTCGTCTTTGCCGTCGTCGGACCGCACCTCCACTAGGACGGAGTACCCAGGCTTGGGGCTGGGAGGCACCGGGCCCCGGGGTTGAGGGCTCTTTGGGACAGGGACGTGGGGGGCATCCTCCTGGCAGATTACATCAGGAGGGGCCTCCTCCTCGTCTTCCTCATCCTCCTCGTCATCTTCCTCCTCATCATCATCTTCCTCCTCCTCCTCCTCCTCCTCCTCCTCTTCCTCCTCGTTGCCCAGGATCACTTTCTGCTTACTGGATGCCTCACTGGCCACACTCTCCAGAGACTGGGGACCCGGCTCCTGGGAGCGCTCACTGGTGACTTCAATCACCTCCTCCACGTCCTCCGGCTGGATGAAGTCCTCCTTCTCCCCCTCGTCACTGGTGGCTTCCTCCTCAGCCTCCTGAACTAGGCCTGGCGTGCCCACCTGGCCTGAGTCTCCACCAACCAGGGTCTCTTCAGCGATTTGGCCCAAATTTAGGAGAGAAGTTGCAATGATTTCCTGATAGCTGCTGTAGCTGCCCTTGGAGGAGCCCGAGGGGCTGCTGATGGGATTGGATGCAAAATGTGCCTTTACTGGGCTCCTTCCTACACAAAATCAGAAACCATATGGTAGGCACATGGGAACGGGGGTGGGGGGGTGGCTAAGAGTCACCTGGAGTGTGTCTCCAGGCCACTGGCTCCAGTTCCTTCACCCCACTCCGCCACAGCCAGAGGACACCAGATCCCAGAAACAGGATCGATGTAGCCGTTTTTGTCTGCTTGGAGAAACCACTGCTGTACTTTTGAAACTAAGATTTACAATGATAGTTTTGATTAACAGTCCTCCCTGTTATGTGCACTTTTTAAAATCAGGCAAATCTGTGTTTCATAAAATGGAGCCTACAGAATGCATAAGATCTTTTAACACTGTTTCATAATTGAGAAGCAGTAAAAGCTGTTTTTAAAGGTTAAGTCATTTCATCGCCATGGCTGAGATGCAGTGGGTGCTCACCACACCCGGGCCCCCTGGGTGATGGATAAGGACCCCAGAATGTGAGAGCCAGCCCGCCTGCTCCCCCTTCAGGAGGGCTGAGCCAGAGCACAGAGCTCCCTCCTGTGTAAGGAAGCTAGGAGGCCAAGTCCCTGACCCGGCACCCTCTCGGGCACAGCCAGGTCCCCAGCAGGGAGGTGGGTTGCAAGAACTCTCCCTACTGTGGCTCTAAAGTGAAGTAAGAATCCAGCTCAGATCCCAAAAGGGGAGAACACCAGAAACATGGATGTATTGGAGGGGAGGGTTTGGGCCTCCGGCCTCTGCCACACCCTCAGGACCCCACAAGTCTGCCAGGGTCTCAGAACACAGACATGCCCCACCTTCACACTAGTGATTCCCAAGAACTGGGGGCCATACAGGGAAGAAGGTGACAGCAAGGAGACCCCTCAGTTCTCACTGCCCAGCCCAGCTTCCCTGGACACCCCCACCACCTCCCTTAATGCCAAGCAGACCCCTGCCCCCCAACCAGGTGGCTCTTTTGAGGCCAAGTGGGGCGGGTCTGTCCAAGACCACCCCATACAGACCCACAGCCACATCCATCTGTCCGTCCTTCTGTCACACACGCAGACAGACACACATCCAAATGCACAGTGTTCACACACAGACCCTGAGCCCCCAGAGCCGGCCCCTCCCCAGGAAGTCCCAAATGTTGGACAAGAGGCACTTGTTCTCAGCAGGGCTTCCTGGCTCGCGGGAGCCCTGCCCGCCCACAGGCTGCGATTCTCCGGGGCCACACTAAGCGCCTTTATTCAGGGGAGACAGAGCAACAAAGCACCTTCAGCTGGCTCAGGGCGATGAATCTCCTCCTGTCCCGACGCCTCGGCCTCGTCCTCCTCCACAGTTCCTTCCGATTCATCGGAAACAGAGGCGTCCTTCACCTCAGTGTCCTCGCTGCCGTCGCTGTCCACGCCGTAGCCCTCGTCCAGAGCCAGCTTTAGCGGGGGTGCCTTCCGCTTGGACCCCAGGTGCTCGGCCTCGGGGCCCTCTAGCTTCCTTTTCTTGGCCAGAGGGCAGCTCTGCAAACTGGAAGGGAGGAGGCCAGGCCCCCCCTTCAGCATCTCCCGGTCCCCCGACCTTTCACCCTCTGCGGCACTTCCCCTATCCTGAAAAGTTCTCTTTGCCTCTCATCACCTCCCTCCACCAAAATCCAAAAGCGAGACTGGCATATCGATGTGTTCGAAATTTTACAGTAAGTGTCCACATTAAAAAGCACCAGATTGTGTTTTAAATTTCACTTCCTGCTTGCCTGGGGACCCCTAACCTCGGGGGGCCCTGTCCACGCCAGAGTCACCCGCTCTGGGATGGCTGGGGATGGGGGCCGGCCCAGGCTACTCTGCCCCGTGCCCACCGCCCCCAGGAGCACTCAGACCTTCCTTTCCCACCTCCAGACCCTTCCCACCCTCATCCACCCCCTGAACTGGGTACCACAATCAGAGGCCCCTGAGGTCCAGTGGGACCCTGGGACCCCCAGGAGGACAGCAGTGAAAACGGTCACCCCACCATGTGCTGGCTCTGTTCTGGGTTTGCCCACAAGGCCTCCTCTGGCCTCAGAGCAGCCCCACTGGGGAGACACCCAGAAAGGCTCAGGGTTGCACAAGAGGCCACCGGAGCTCATCAGTCCAGAGCAGAGGGGGACAGTTCTAGACCCCTACAGTTCTAGAGGGTCGCAGAGCAGGAGAGGAGCTCCACCCTCCACAGCCAAACCTCTTTCCCAGGAACCCGTTGAGGGCCCGCCAGCTCCTCACCTTCGGTGCCTGGAGTACTTGCCACGGATATGCCCCGAGCCTGTGCATCCAGGGGTGGGACAGCTGGGAGGAGACAAGCAGGAGCAGTCACCTGGGGGCGGCCCCGTGTGGCATGGGGACAGGGTCAGAATCTCAGGGCCCACCCCAGACCATCCCCCCGGGGAGTAGAAGATTGTCTCCAAAACAGTTCATCTTAGGACGGCTGCTTGCAGTTCGCAAAAAATTAATGAAATAACTCACCCCATTTAAATAAATGAATGGCTCATTACAGTTTCATGAGTGTGTTTAATTAAAGCTCTGTGTGTATGAGATCAAGGCAGGATTCCTTTGTCCACGATGAGTCTCCCCACTGCAGGCAAGCTGCCACCAGGTTTTTAGGGGGCTGGGGAACAGGGCCCTCGAGGTGCTCCTGGAACCAGCACCCGAGTCTGGCCCACGGGCAAAGCATAAACATGGGATTCTCAGTGGCCTTCACGAGGCTGTGAGGCCTGGCCAAGGCTGCCCTGGGCTGGCTCACTGAGGCGGCACCCACAGACAGAACAACTCCACAACATGCAGCCTTGACCTAAGTCACAGGATCCCGATGGAGGTAGGCGCGGTGTGGTGGCAAAGACCCCACTCCAGAGCCTGAAGCCTGCTGCAAGGGAGGTGAAACCATGAGGGCGGATGACCCAGGAGCTGCCATGAGACCTCAGGGGCGGGGGGCTGGGAGGATGATGCCTGGCCTCTAGCAGCTCACACCCCGGGGACAGAAGCAAGAGCCCAGGAGTCCTGCTCCTTCCACAACTTCCGTCTATCCACCAACCAGACTCTGGGAACCGCTCATCAGGGCTCGGCCCACCGCACCCATCTCCCTGCGAGTCAGCTCCCCAGGACTGCGAGGCACTCAAGGCCAGTGTCCTGTGGGCTTGGGGGTATGTGCAAGGAACCAGGATAGCAAGGAGCTGACATCACCCTTGTTGTGGAGCAGCAGATGGATGCTGGTGAGATGGAGAGGCCGTGGTGGGAGGAGGGGGAGCCCGAGCTCCTCCTGGGAAGGGTCACTCCAAGGTGCCCCCCATCCAAGGATGGACAAACTTGTCATCACCAGGTCTGAGCCCCCACCTCCGATCAGGCTCTCCTGGAGCCAAGGAAGGAAAGTTCTGTGGCCAATGACACCTGTAGGCTCCTGGGGCCCAGAAGAGTACACCACTGTGGCCTCTGTCCAGACACACTGACTGATCACCCACTTGACTACAAAGGACTATGGGGCCCCACCAGCTGGCAGGCCACCCTGATTGATGGACCAGCGAGAAACAGAACTGTCTGTTCAAGCAGAGCCCTGTCCCCCAGCTCATCGGCAGCCTTTGGGAGAGCCAGGGTCTCTGCAGGGGACGCACCCTGCAGCCCCCCATGATGGCGCCACTGAGGCTGATCTCCTGGCATTTAAAAGGAGAGATGAAAGGAGACAGGGTGGAGAGGAAGAGGAAAGGGGAGGGGGGAGGGGAGCATGCAGACTTTACTGTGATTTCCTTTCCAGACCCAGAGGACTTCTGCCGCCCACGGCCTCTCATTCTGAAATCCATGCCCCACACTTGCTGCCACTTTCTCAAGTACTAGCGTTAAGACTCCACAAAAGCTCCTTGTTATTGGGGATTTGAAGCTGAGGTCCCAATTAGTCGATTAATCAGAGTTAATCAGGCAATTAGGTGCCAGCTGCTGTGGTACTGGCACTACCCCCAAACACATCACCTGCTCAAAGCCACACCTCCGCCCCCCAGTTCAGAGGCGCCTGGCTTCCAGCCCTGAGGGCCAGCTCCTCCCAGGGCAGCAGGCCAGGCGTGCGCCCACATGTGCTGAGCTGCCAAGGGGCACTCTGGGAGAGGAAGCGGAAGAAACCGCTCCCTACGTGGCAGCCAAGAGAGCACCCGTGGAAAGTGACGTGAGGCCAGTCAGGGCCCCAGGGTGCAGTGTCAGCAGGCCACCTGTGAGCACCCTGTGCTTGTAGGGTCCCTCCATGTGCTTGGGGCCAGAGGGTGGGGTGAAGCACCAGCTCTGGTCCAGGCCTCTGGAGCTTAGCCCCCCAGCATGGGGGATCCTGCTGAGCCCTCCCCTGACTTCCCAACCTGGCTCCAAGTGTGGCAGAGGCGCTCCCGGAGGGCCTGCCCTCAGTTAGCACTGAGTGGGGTCGGGCAACGGCCCAGGGGGCTCTGAACATAAACAGTAAGTCTCAGGCCAAGGCAGAGGAGCCCATCCCATCAGAAGCCCTGTAAGGGACTGGATTCCCTCCGGCCCCTGGAGGCAGGTAGAGGGCTCCCTACTCCTCTCTGTCCCCTTAGTGGGAGCTGGCTGGTGGCTCAAGGAGAAGGCCCTCTGGTGAGGACAGGCAGGCTGGGAACCAGGGTGCAGGCAAGACAGATAGGCATCTCTCATGGAAGAGGAAGACGCCCCAAGGGTGCTCCGAGAGGGGCCCGCCCACTTCCTTCCCTCCTATCCTGCCTCCTGCAGCTGTGGGACAGCAGATGAGTCCATGGAGACAAGGGACAGGGTCTACTCGTTCTCCACTGGCACAAAGGGAAAGGCCAACAGACCTCTCATCTTCTCTCAGGGACTCGCCTCAAATCAGAGCAAGAACTGACGGGCTACGGGTGGGAGGGGGCAGCTGAGAGTCCTGCTCAGTCCTGGCTTGTGTCCTAGCAACCACGATGCGAGAGCAAGCTGCTCCCAGGGTCTCTGCTTGAGCAGAGGAGGGGGCCACTGTGGTGGGGGAGGGAGCCCCACAGGTTCTGGGTCCACAGGTTCAAGTCCCTTGTCCACAAAGTGAGTCCCATGGGGACAGCTTCTCCATGACCCATCCTCCCACCAGGTGATTCCGAAAGCATTCCTTTGCCGTCCCAGGGGCAAGTCTGCTCCACGGGTCATTCTCCCTGTGCCAGCATCCACCACGAAGGCCCCACCACAAAGGCTCCGCCAGAATGGGGGCTCAACTGCTTGTCCCACCACAGAACCTGGTGTGCCCAGAGGAGGAGTCCGGCTTGCAGCGCCTGTCCCTGCCCACGGGCTGAACACGCAATCTCAGTGCATTGCTCAGGCCTGAGAGGCAAGTTCCAGGTGGACCACATATGGCTCCTTAGCACAGAGGAGCCACTTTCCTCTGAGCATCGATTCTTCGAAACAGGAAGGATTGCTGAGAACATTTGTCGCTAGAACATTTCTCCCCAGTTTCCCCATCAGATTGCATACGGGTCTCACCCTTACCAAGTAAACAGGGTGAGACCACGAGATCAACAAAAGTGGACAAAACCTGGATGGTCACACAATCCCTTATGCTGGTTGTGTACAGATTTCAAAACAAATCTATTTTGGGGTCACTTTGGCTTCAAAGTGTCAAGAGAAACCTAGCCCTTTGGTTTGCCTTTCCAACTTCCTCCCTTACTGTATCTGTTGCCAAATGTAACACTGTTACTGAAGCTCAAGTCCCGTGTACAGCCTCCTCCCCCTTGCTGTCCCCAGGAGGTCCTCAGGTGAACATCACATGGCCCCAGGGGAGCAGCGCGTCCTCCGGGAGACCTGCTCTCCAGCCTGTGCTGCTCCGAGCAGCACAGGCCCCAACCCTCCAGGCAGCTCCCAGGGGCCTGGCTTGGCTTCTGTCCCCACCCATCCCACCCTCCAGCCGTGCAACCACAACCAGTCTTTGTGTAGGAGGGTGTGTGATTCAACTCTTCTGACTGCATGAGCTGTTATACTCTGAGCCTCAGTTTCTCCACTTCACACGTGGGGCCACACCACCCCCAGCCGGTGCTTCCATGAGAGTCCCTGAGCTCAGACGGCACGGTGCAGCCACTGCAGCACCTGCCACCTGTGGGGCTCTGAGCACCCCTCCCAGGCCCTCTGCCCTCCCGCCTCCACGTTACAGCCTCAGAGGCTAGAGACACGCTGGCATGTTTGGGGTCCTCATATTCCTGACTGGCAAAGGCCAACCACTTGACTACTGTCTGGTTAAGAATAAGGTGGGCCAGCCCCAGCTGTGCTCACTGTCCAGTGAGAGACTTCACCTCTGAGAATATGGATGTGGCCAATGCCCTAGGCCCGCGCAGCTCTGTGGAGTCACTCCAGGCAGGGGCAGTGGCCCCACAGAAGAGCAGCCCCTCCCTCAGTGTCTAGAAAGCTCTGTCTGTCTCCAGCCACCAGTCTGGAAGCCCACAGACCTGCCATCAGGGTGTGGGTGTCACGCCTGACCCCACTGCATGGGCAGAGCAGCCCCAGGGGCAGGAGGGAACACTCAGAGTCCCTCCATCCCTCCAAGTGGCCTTGGGCAGGTTACCTCAGTCACAAGTTGAAGTCTGGCCCCCGCTCCCAGGATGTTTATAAAATTGGACCAGGTACACTGGGGCCCTCCCTTCCTTCTCTAGTGCTCTGACCCAGATGCGTCACCACGACCCCTCTTCAGAAAAGACGGGGTATGGGAGGCTGCTATTATTGGCCACTCACTGGACACTGTTCACTGGATCTCTGCTTGGGCAAAATAGCCCAGGGCTGGCAGGCAGACCTGAGGAGAGCCTAGATCCACAGAGCCTCTGGTCCAAAGGCCAAGTGGGTGGTGCTGCGGGCGGGGTGTGGTCTCTCTGGCCTCCCTAAGCCCCTCCCCACGCCCCACACACAAAGCCTTCAGCCAAGCCCAGGACAGATGTCTGCAGACAGGGAAGTCTACCTCCAAGGAAGAGGGCCGGCCCCTCCTGCTTCAACCAGCAAAGCCCTGTGTGTCCGTCTCCCTCCTGCTCAGGATGTGCCCCGAGAGACCGGCCCGGGATCTGGAAAGTCACAGAGCTCAGCCGACACACAGGCCACTGCTGCTCTCAGTCCAGTGGAAGACTTGGGTGTGGGACACCCGGACCCTTGTCTCTGGTCAAGGAACCACTAAGACAGCACCTTGTTGCTGGCTGAGGACCACGGTGCCAGGAGGTCCTGGGGACCCGCTGTCAGCACCTCTGTGCCCCCATGCAAGGCTGGCTGCATGGTGGCACCAGGACACGGGGCCAGAGGACAAGGCAGGGCGAGGACGGCTGGACACAGGCCAGAAGGGGAGCTACCTTGTCACAGAAAGCAGGGGGCTCAGGGGCAACTGGGCAATTCGAAGTGCCTGGCAGGCCATTTTAGGAAAAAGGGGGTCACCAGCGAGCACCACATCTTACCTGAGGTCGGCTCCTGTGGGCTCCAGGGGAGCTGAGTGAGAGAAGGAGAAACAGGGAACTTGTGTGCAAGTAGAATTGAAAAAGGCACATTGTCCTACAGCACAAGTGGGCTGAAGCGTGGAGGCAATTCCCCTTAGACCTGAATCCCATGTTCCCCGGCCCCCTGGAATATCCTCTGGGGTCTAGTGAATCCACGGTCCCCCAAGCCGGTGCCCCTGCCAGATCCTCCCTGGGGGCTCCTGGATTTACAGACTCAGACAGAGGCCCCACACAAGACAGGCTCTGTGGGCCATCCAGGCAGGACAGGGTCTCTTTCCTAATTGCATGTAGAAGTCAGTGTCTGGTTAGAAACCCCCCAGCAGATAAAGCCAGACAAAGAACAGAAGGTGGCCCAAGAAACTGGTCCCTCAGGGATGGGCCACTGGGCAAAAACTTCCGGAGTCTGACTGGCAGACACAGGAAGCTCAGGGCGCCCAGCCCCTCCTTGAAGGCCACCCATATACAGGAGCAGCATGTACCCCGTGGTGTTGGGGAGGTGAGGCTTGCCAAGGGGTCAGGGCTTGATCCCTGCAGAGCAAGAAGGGCCTCCGCCCCTCTCCCCACCCCACTGCCAGTTCAACCAATGACATCCCCACCCCCTCCAGCACGAAGACTAATATCCTGGGAGCAGAGAGACTGGTGATGCAAGGCTGGCGGCCTTTCCTTTCCAAACAGAGCAGGTCTAATGCAGCTTTGTTTCCCCCTCTGGAGAGCTAGGTCTGCTCCTCATTTCCATCCCCACAGGTACCTCTGGCCCTAAAGCCTCCCTGGTAGCCCTCTTAGGCAGCCCAAGGCTGAGGAGCCCTGAAGCCACCAGGTACCTGAAGCCCCAGGTGCCCAGAGCAGGGGAGGTGCATCCCAGGGCCGAGGCACTGCTCCAGGACTCTATTCTCCTGAGGACAGCTGCTGGGAGTGGCATTTATAGCTTCAGGACCCGGGACTCTTGGCCAGAGTCAGCTGGGAGGGGAGGGCAGCACTCACCTCGGAGGGCCTTGGATCTTGTACGAGCTCTCTTTTCATCATTTTCTAAACTCATCTGCAAGTAAAAACAACCGTGCTGTTAACAGGACCCAGCAGAACCACTGCTGTGTCTGCAGCGTGGCCTACGCCATCGTCTGGCTCCAGCGTCGCTGGTGCCTGTGAATCTGACCCAGGAGACAAGGAACGGCTCACAGGGCAGGAACGAGCTGAGAACCAGGAGCAGCAGGTGAGGCACGGTGCTTCTGGGAGGAGACCCCGGGCCCAAGCGTGCCCCCACCGCCCCCCCCAGGTTCACGCCTGAGGAGGAAGCCTCGCCCACTAAACCTTTGTTACCGTCACGATGTCATAACGCACGGTCTCCTGGTGACAGTGCCCGCCACAGACTCTGACCCCACTGCCGAGAGCCACCCCACCGTGCTGAGAACCCAGCTTCCACCCACAGTTGATCCTGGCACACAAGGCCTGTCTTGTTAGAAACAGGCGCCTGGGACCTGAGCGGAACTCCACGAAGCTTCGAGTGGACGGCTCCCACTCTCTACTGGGTGCCATCCAGGGAGATCCCGGGGACACAGCCTGAGTTTGGGGACCTGGCCACTCCTACATGAGATGGGGTGCTCCCCACAGCCAGGGGTTTTCAGGCAACACTGCCCAGTGGAATAGAGTGTCAGTCACCCATATCATTTAAACTTTTCTAAAAGCCACCTAAAAAGCATAAAAAGAAATGGGTGCGATTGATTTTAAACCTTACTTGGCCCGATCTATCCAAAACATTATCAACAGTATCAATAGAAAAAATTATGACTAGGATTTTTGTTTAGTGCTAACTTTTAGAGATCCTGCACATCTCCTGGACTCACAGCTCATCTGAGTTTGATCAGCCATGTGCCACGGCACTGGCTCTGGGGGTGGGAAGGAGTCAGGGGTGAGAGCCAGGCTGGGGTAGGAGTGCAGGCTGAGGGGTCATCTAGACCCAACCTGCAGGTCACCCTCCCAGAGATGCCAATTCCCCCAGGAAAGAGTGAGTGGAGCCCCCGAGGGGGGCTGGTGCCCGACATAATCCAGACCCTGGTGTCACCCAACCACCTACCCGAGCCAATCAGAGCTCCCGCCCCCCATTCTCTGCCCCAGACCCAGTTCCATGGGAATGCTGCCCACACTGTCCTTCAGGGAATGGAGGCAGAACCCTGGGAGGGGAGGGATGCCCCCAGGAGCAAAGGTCATCACAGAGAATCCTCAGCCTGGGTCTGGGCAGGAGGTAGGAGGGACTTTTACCCAGCAGGTGTGCCCTGTGGCCAGGAAGGGGAGGAAGCCACCCCCACCCTCCTGCCACTGCATGGCCATCAGAGCAAAGCCAGATGCCCAGAAAGGAGCAGCAGAGAGGGGCTTTGTCCCCAGAAACCAGCACAGGTCCAGCATCTAAGGTCCCACCCAGGAAGGAAGAGAGGGACCTTTCCCATGGACCCCCAGTTCATAAGTTGGAACTTGCAAAGTGAGCCCCCCTGCCCCCACGCAGCACGAGCATACATGTGATTTGTTAAGGACAAAAAATCTCAACTTGGGGTAATTCTTGCAGCCGTCGATTGCAGGCAGTAGAGCTGAGAGCCATGCATTTACAGCCTCCCGACAGCACGGAAGACAATTACTATAATTTCTATTTTTAAAGCGGAGGTTCCCCATGGACCAATGGCTCACATTTAAAGTGAAGAGAGGAGCAGGTGTCAAAGGGACTTCATTACATTTATGAGCCTTCAAATGTCGTCTGCGCGAGCCCGGCGCAGTGGCTTCCGATGCAGCGGCACAAAGGGGCCGAGCTCTGATTGCCCAGCCACTCTCAGCCGAAATGCAATCTACACCTCTTTTTTTGTCAGTTTTCCCAAGAAAATTGGCAAGCATTCTGCTGGGTTAAAGCGGGCCTTGGCAATTTGGATTTCCTGCAGATAAATTATTCAAAGAGCACAAAATGGAGAGGGCTGCAGGATGCGTGCGGGCTGCTCTCACACTGGGAGCTCACGTCGACGAGCTGACAGCTGTGCCATTCATTCTGCCGAGCACCTTTCCATTTGCAATTTATCTGCATCAAATGGTCAATAAGTAAGAAGTTCTCCTCAGTGCACAGAGTTTTGATGTAAAAGGGAAAAAAAAAAAAAACTGAACTAAGGGAGGAAGAACTAGGGTTAGCCTTTCAACATGAGCATCAGCTGTAAGAACCAGAAGCCACATCGACGTGCAAGCAGGTAAACCTCGATTTCTGAACTCTGACTAGCTCCACTGGACTTACCCTGCTTTCCTCCTCCAAGGGCGGCTGTCCATGTCCTCTGGCCCGCAGCACCCGTGTGCCCACGTGTCGGTGGGCAGCACTGCTCGGCCTGCTGGCTGCACCACCTCTGCCACCACGGGAAGATAGGCTAGGACAATGAAACACTTCCCAATTTTTGACTGATTTATTTTTGAAAATTCTTCCCCTGTTCCAAGAACAAACCAACCCTGCCTGTTTGTGAAAAGCCCTCATGTAGCTAAGTGGCCTACTGCCTGGAGGGTGAAAGGCCCCTGTCCCGGCCAAGCAGCCTTAACGTCCCCCACAAGGGGCCAGAGGCCTTCTCAAGGACAGGTCTGCGCTGTCTGCCACCAGCTGCCTGTCCACAGCTGCCCTGTGCTCCCCAAACCCACTCTTTGCTCTGGTTAATACTTCAGTCATTCTGGCTTCAGTAGGAAAACTACAGAAGAACAATCTGCAAACACTAGCACTAGCCACATCTCTTGACCAGCAAGAACGGTTTCTTTGTCCTTCCTCCGAACCTGCCTTATTGTGTCACGAGATGGTCTCACTCAAGAGAGTGGCGATGCTTAGTTCTGTTTGTTTGTTTTCTTATTTTTAATTTTTTCTGGCTGTGCCACGTGGCACCTGGGATCTTAGTTCCCCAAGTGGGGATCAAACCTGCACCCCCTGCAGTGGAAGCCTGAAGTCTTAACCACTGGACCACCAGGGAAGTCCCTTGCTTTGTATTTTTTAATAAATCACGTAAGCTCTTCTTAAATGTAAACAGCTCTCACATGACCAGCCCCTTTAAGACCTGTCCCGTGGCACCCTTGCCAAACCTGAGTTCCCCGAGCTGGACGTTTACACACTCTGGGACCAAGGTCGTGTTGAGTGACCTTGAACCAGCAGCTTCTTGGGCTGTGATCGTGAGGACTCCAGGAACACACAGGACAGAGTGGGCTCTCCCCCAGGAACATCCAGTCAGGCCCAGAGGGCTTTGCACCGAACTTCACCTTTTCCCCAGAGGGTCTGCCCACCCCCTGCCTAGTTCAGGGACCTGGCGGTGGTTTCTAGAGGGGTGCATCCCCCATCCCTCTGTCTGTCTGTCTCTCTGTCTCTCTCTGACTCTCTCTTTTTCAATCTCTTTTCTTCCTGGTTCTTCCCAGGCCTTCACAACTGAAGAGCTTCCCATCTCTCCACCCTAAACCATGTCCCTGCCCATCTGCACACAGCTAAGGGCTGGACAACAGACTCCATGCTGGAGCCTGGCCCTGTGTGGCCCTGGACATCACCTGCCTCTCCGGTCCCTGCAGGGGGCCCTGGCCTGAACAGCACCAGCTATGGGACCTGAGGCAGTGGGTGTCTCACTCCAGGGAAGGGGGGATGTCAAGAGAAAGGAGCTGCTCAGCCATGAGCCCGGGCAGGGGTGGGGAGGCCCCATGGATCAGCGATGATCTGAGGACGTTTCAGGGAAGGAGGCCTCAGGAAGCAAGTGCCTCTGACCCACAGAGAAAGTGCACCACTGTGTGGCCAGCACCTCTGGGGGGTCAGGCCTGTGTCCTCCCTCTTCACACCCCCTCTCTCACTCTCCTTCTGTGCCTGCTCATCTCCATCTGAAATAAGCTCACTGGTTCATGTTTTTGAGGTCAGTGTCTCCCTGCAGAGACCTCATTCACTGCTCAGGGTGTATTATGTAAGGTCAGACAAACAGGCAGACAGACAGACAAATGGGGACAATCGGAAACGTCTACTGAGATCCTGGAACTGGGGGAGGTGGCCAAGACCATCAGAGCAGAAACCAGAGCCCCGAGTCGCAGGAGAGTCCAGGCCCCTGAGGCCACAGAGGACCCACGCTGGCTCTGGGCTGGAGGAAACAGGCCACGTTCCATTTTACTTAGAACACATCCAAAAGCCTGCAAAGCTGGGGAATTAGAATGAACTTGGGACAACTTTTTAAACGTACAAGATTATTTGAGTGACAAAGTCCTTTTTCCTCTGGGAAGACCCAAACAAGGAATTCTGCTGACTCCCGAGACCAAGCAACCTGCCTAGAAGGAAGGGATGACTTTGCAACGAGGAGGGTAGAGATATCTAACTGAATGAAACCAAGGGGTGCAGGGGGAGGAGGGGGCAGAGGAGGACATGATCTGGTCCCGTGTGCACAGCCAAGAGCGCCTCCAGCAGGCACATCACCACTGCACAGCCTGGGGGCAGAATACTGGGCATATCCACATTCCCACATCTGGGGAGACGCTCCCCTAAGGACATAAGAGCAGCTGTCAAGTATGTCCCTTGCTCCCTCTCCCAAGCCTTCCAGCAGGATCCTCCCCAGCCCCCAGCCCAGGCAGCCCCAAGAGCTGCCTTCTGCTTCGAGAAGTCCTACTGTCTCAGGGACCTCCCCTTCAGCACACATCCTGCTCTCCATTCTCTGTCAGCTGAGGCTAAACCACCCAGGCACACCCCTGCACCTCCTGACAACTGCCACAGCACTTCTGGTTCCTATCGGTGTCCCGCCCTTGGGAATATCCCAGTGTGTATCTGAAATTCTCTGACACTCCACCCATTGTTCAATCCATAAGCAGCTGCATAGACCAGCCCTCTCCTTGGATTGTAGAAAGGACACCCCACGGAGGATTATTTAATACCCATCTTGGGAGGGACTCTCCTGACATCTCTAAGCATGAGATCTCTAAGTATGAGATCACGGCTCACTGTAACCCCTACATTAAAATTATAGCTATGTAATAGACATCCTGATAAAGCAGCCTTGTCTGGGCCCATCTGTTTAAAACTTCAACATAAATGGAATTGCCAACTTCTGAGGGGTAGCAATCTAGCCACATCCAATGAGGCTGGTCAGAGGGCACACCGCGTGCTACCCCTTCCCCTGTCAGGAGCATCCACTAGGGGAGGCAGTAAGGAGGCCCTGCTGAGCACCCATGCATTCACTATGCTCCTGGGTTGCATATCTCTAGCCATCCACTGAACACCCATAATCTGGGGCCCAAATACTTCATTCTTCAAGGTCAAGAAGGGGTTGACAAATACCTACCCTTTTCTCCTTAAGTTAAGAAAGAAAAAAAGCCCAATGCCCAGCACTTTGACAAGCACACAACAATTCTGTCAGCCACTTCCAGACCCACCTATGAGCTGTCCACATGCCTGGTGCTGAACTCAGAGCCCAGGCAGCTGTGATTGCCTCCCACATAGGACTTCTCCAGCCACGAGCTCCTCAGCTCCCCACTTCCTTCTCAGGCCAGGCCTCTGTTGTATGTGTTCTGCCCTCTTGTGCCCCCACCCCTTCTCCACCTCCTCAGTCAGACGGTGCCCCTGGTGCCAGGCCCACAGTCCCTCCTTCTCTGGCCCACTCTTGGTCTTAGCTTCTCTGCTCAGAGCAGTAACTAGGGCCTTATCTGCCCAAACTAGAGGAAATGACCATAATGGAGCAGCTGTGAAACGCTGGCCCTGGGGGAGAAGCTGAGCACGGCCACTGAGCTTTTTCCCAGCAGGTCCCACACCCTGCAATCTTGTCACACCTGAGCCATAGGCAAGTGCAGCCTTCCTACCCATCACATCCACAGCACCAACCACTGTGGAGACAAAGCACCCAGAGCCCCTGGCCTCAAATCAAGGAGCTTCTTGGTCATGTGATGTCTGAATGCTTGGGGCTGGATGGGTGAGGTGAGTGCCACTTTCAGTCAGATGCAAATTTAAGGGGAAAACAAAACTAGATAACAATTTAATGCAGCATTTTAGAACATCCGCCGCTACTGCTGCTGTTAAGTCACTTCAGTCGTGTCCGACTCTGTGCGACCCCATAGATGGCAGCCCACCAGGCTCTGCCGTCCCTGGGATTCTCCAGGCAAGAACACTGGAGTGGGTTGCCATTTCCTTCTCCAATGCATGAAAGTGAAAAGTGAAAGTGAAGTTGCTCAGTCGTGTCTGACTCTTCGTGACCCCATGGACTGTAGCCTACCAGGCTCCTCCATTCATGGGATTTTCCAGGCAAGAGTACTGGAGGGGGTCGCCAGTGCCTTCTCCATCTTTTCCCCTAATAAAATGCAATTCCATTCCTCATACCTTGTTCATTGAAAACACACATCCTACTTTCCTACTATATACTGAAATTCTTCCCTAATTACATATTTAAATTATAGAGTCCTCAACTCTTAAAAACCTTAATTTCTAGTGAAAACTGAGAAAGTAACCAATTATGATGTCTTCTAAATTAATATTCTGTAGATTGGTGAACATAAATGCCTGTGATAGTTTCTAAGAACATTTGCTTTTTAAAATATCTATTTAGGAAAATTATTTATGTATTTATTAGAACATCTAAATCAATGCAAATGTTCCACGAGGAACAAAAGAACAACGATTTAAATAAAGACTGCGCCGGCATTCCTGGCTTTTCCTTTTGCACCAGACTCAAACATGGCTCAGCAAAGCACTGATGGTCACACAGGGATAAAAGTGTGAGTGGAGGAGCCTGAGGCAATGCGAGGACAGACCCATCCCTGTACATTTCAGTCCCCAGATTCAGGAGGAAAGTGTTGGGCTTTAAGAGAAAAAATACAAGCACCCTCAAAAGAGGTTGCCACTTCAAACTTCACAGCCCTGCCTGTCTGTACTCTGGACCGCCACTTCTTGGTGGCCATGCTCTGGGTCATGGCTTGGATCCCTGATGGAGAGTGTGTTCATGTCAGAGTATACGAGAAGTCAGAATCTGAGATCTGGGAAGGGATGCCCACCAAGCCTGTTGTCACCCCACTTCCATCTTTGAGGGTCACCTGAGCCTGGGGACCTGGCTTTGCCAGAGCACGTCATGGGGAGTGAGGACATCCAGAATTACAGGCTTGGTGCAGCTGTAAGAACATGTGATATTTGGGCTTGGAGCACCACCGGGAAGTGGAGACTCCGGGCCACCTCCACCAGCCAGATCCAGGCAGGTATGAGCAGGGCACCACAGGCCCCATTTGGGAAGATGGCAGTAAACCAAGCCAGCAGACCTCAGGAGTTCCTGCGGCGAAGACTGCCCAGGGAGAGCAGAGAGCAGGGAGTGTGTGCCTGGGGAGCCGCATATGATGGGGCCTCAGGGCAGAGACTTGGCAGACGGGACCTGCCGTCACATTTTAGTTTTAGCCTACTCGGAGTCACCTGTCTTCCTTTAATGTTAAAGTGTCCAAATCATCGATGGTCCTAGCCCCCACTTACTCTTTGCCTAAGCTGGACTGATAACAACTAGACCAAAAGTCGCCCCCACACTCCACGCTGAGGAGTTAGAAGGACTCTTGCCAAGACCCAAGGGCCCAGACCCTGGGGCTGCCCTCCGAGTGCCTTACCTTGCCACGTCCGCCCAGGAAGAGTCTCGGGGTCCTACAGTTGTCGGCCTTGTCTCCGTGTGTCCACCTCTGGCTCAGAAGCTCACCCCGGAACTCATTTTCTGAGAGTCAGAAAAAGAAAACCTAATGAACGCCAGCTCAAGGGGAGAAATAGAGAAACTGGGCCCACTCTTGTACACAGCACTTGTACCGCAAAGACACCCAAGGTCACGGCCCCATGGCTGCTTCAGGGACAAAAGACAGGAGCTCTTTGGGGAAAATCACTCTCTGTTTGGGACATTCCTCAGAGGCTTCTAGTGCCCACACCCAGAATCATCATCAAATAGGCTGTGGCACTATTTTATGGGGCATGTCGGGGAGTGGGGGCACATTTCCTCTAACATGGCCACTCCGAACAGGGGGCTGGTGCCAGTCAGGTGAGGCCCAAAGCTTTGCCTCTGCTTTGCCCAGGTGGCCAGCATCCTTCCTCTCCTTCTGTCTGCCTCTCTCTAGGGCAGTACCTCCAGTTAATATTTAATTCCTCACATAAATTCACACGTCAAAGCAGAGGCTAAAGCATCATCTGGACCGGACAAAGAAATGCATTGTGTACCTATTCCCTGAACGGCACTCCCTGTTTCCATGACAACCAGCTTTCTACAACAGCAGCTTTCAAAGGAAGGTCACGAAGTAACCAACAATAAAAACAGGAAATGAATGTTCCTGCGTTTTTCTTCTCCTTGGAGGTGAGTTTGGATCTGCTGAAGGCAGGTCAGGCTTGGTGCTGTCACACCCCTCATCTTTCTTCTCACATTTTCGACGTGCATTCCCGAACACTATTTTCCTCTAACTTCACTGGTCCTGTCCCGGGCAGCCCTGTGGCTACGGCCACAGTGTCCTCTTGTCTGGAAATGCCTCCATCTATTAAAGGGCCTCCTGTGACTCCAGTAGCACAAACAGAGGGAGGCAGATGGGTTGGCAAACAGCCTAATGCATCACCTTCAGAGGAATGGGTTAAACCACCTGCTGTGTGTGCCTACTGCATGCCTCACCCTCACTGAGCTGTGGGTCACCTGCAGGGCCCTGAACTCACCCTGAACAGGCGAGCACTGAACTCGGCCTGAGAGCTGGGAACCGGACATCTTGGGCCAGGTACCTTGTGGTCGTCAGCAGACAGCGAGAGGAAACAGGCTCACCCACACCGTGGCAGGAGTTGCCTAGGGCCCTGGATCCCTAAGAGGTGTGCGGCAAACATCGAGGGTGGTGAGGAGGGAGCAGATAGTCCCTGTCAAAGGGGAGGGAAGGGAGGAAACTCGGGAGATGAGTCAACAAGGATGGCTCAGGTCATGGGGCACATGCCACACTTGAAGACAGGGACGAGGACCCTGCCCCTCGTGACAGAGTGACAACAGAGGCAAGAATCCCCAGCCACAAGTGGGGTTCCCTTTCCACATGTGCCTCCCATGAGAGGCCCGCACCCTGGGCTGATCTGCGAGGCTCTGGTGAAATTCCCCGTCATGGTGACATATGTAAACAGTGGTTAACCCTGGCAGGCCTCCATGGGAATTGGAGGGAAGGGGCAACCTGAGATTTTTGAAAGGGATGGTTCTCTCCTTATAGACTCTCAGCACGTGTCTGAAAAGCGCTCCAACCTCAGAGAAGCCCAGAAGTTTAAGAGCCAAGTCTGTGCCAAGGGCCCTCTGTGTTCTGCTTGCTCACAGGGGCCTCTTTGCTCTCTCCCCGGGAGAAGCCCTGTTGAGGGAATTCTCCCCCTCACCCACATTCCCTGTGGTCTGTCACGTGTCCACAGCCCCACACCTGCTCAGGCCTCACACAAGGGCCTTGAGGACACCTGCCCCAGCACCACTCCCTCACAACAGCACTGCCCCCAGGATGCAGAAGACATTTGCAGGAGGCACACAACACAAGAGCAGAACTATGTCACAAGGATCCATGATTGATGGAGTCCTTCAATCAATCCTTCCTTTTCCTGGGAATCTTTTGATAGCAAACCACAGTCACTACAGTAAAATGTGACAGTGCTTCTCCTTTGCTGGGAGAAACCAGGGGCCCTCTTGGTCTCCCACTGGGCCCACATATGTCCCCACCACAGACCAGACCCCTCGTGTACAGACACAGTCCACCCGGCTGCCACAGAGGTGGCACTTGATGTCCCCCCACCAAGCCCAGACTATGGCAGAGTCCCCAGGCCAAAGGAGGGCCCTACACACAACGGGGGGTGCCAGCCGGGTGCCCCGTCCAGCAGTCGTGCTGCCGGCGGACATTCAGCCCATGGAGGCAGCCCCCACGCCTGCACCTGCCCTGCTAGCCACCGTCTCCATCACAGGGTGGGAGGAAGAGCCATCGGAGACTTAGAGCGCCAGACACACAGGGACCGCGAGGAGGGCTGACTCTGCCCTCGTATCAGGAGTCGGCAGTGAGGAGGGTTTTCTTTAAGACCCCTTGCTTTGGGCTAGGAGGTCTCTAGTGAGTTCTGAACCCCTGCTCCCAGACACACAGAGCAAAAGGGCCGCATGGGAGCATGTGGCAAGGACAGCGGCCTTGGCCGTGATGTCCCTTCAGGACCACCTGCTCCATGTTGTCCCAGCATCTGACCCCACCTAACTCAGTTTCACAGGATTCTGGCAGACAGACAAGCTCAGAAAAGCCACCAGGGCCCATGAGCAGCCTCATCAGAGCTGCAGAGCAGGGCATCTCCCTCCTGGGGCCAGAGTCCCAAAGGACGCCCACGCTCAGGGCCAATCAGGGTTGGATCAGGCATCCCCAGCACGTGCCACTTTGGCATGCGGACTGTCTAGCTCTGGAAATAGAGACCCTGTGGGCTCACGAGAAACTCCTGTCGAGATGTCTTCAGGGTCTTCACTAGATTCTATGTCTCTGGTGACTTGCCTCTCATCCAACAAGCAAAGGGGGAGCATCTTTGCTTGGAGGGAGCCCACATCTTGGCTCTCCCATGCTCTCACGGGTGGGACCAGTCAGACCCTGAGCCCCTGCCTTCCTCTCTCCCCACTCTGTCCCATCCTGGCTGAGCCCACCTCTCCCCCCAGGCTTGACAGGCTCTTCTTCCCACTGCCAATTAAAGTGTCCTCAGGGACATCCCTGGTGGTCCAGGGGTTAAGGATGTACCATGCAGTGCAGGGGACACAGGTTCAATCCCTGGTCAGGGAACTAAGATTGCACATGCCACAGAGCAACTCAGCCGGCTCAGCCAGCACGCCACAACTAGGGTCCATGCACCAGAGCAGATCCCTGTGACACAACAGGACCCCTCATGCTGCGACTGGGACCGGACACAACCAACCCCAGAGCAGATCCCTGTGACACAACAGGACCCTTCGTGCTGCGCCTGAGACCTGACACAACCAACCAAGCAATCAACAAATAGTTAACAAAAAAATCTTTTTTTCATAAACAAGTGTCCTCGGAGTAGCAACCAAAGCCTGTCTTCCTCTCAAATGTTTGCTCATCCCCCTAATGGCCCTTCCCTGGGGCTTCTCAACTCTTCAACAAGCTTGAGGCATCCACATTCACAGAGCTCAATCTGTCTGGATTCCACACCCCAGACCCCGGGCTCCACATCTCCACACCCTTCACAATCCGATCTCTTAAGTGACCCCCAGCGATCTGACTCTGGCCCCACTCCCCACGCCAGCTCACAGCCCTCCACCAAAGCAGCACCCTTGGAAAGTCTCCGTAAAGTCCTGGTCACCTGCCCATCCTGCGCCCACACCCAGTTCCTCCTTCCTCCCCCGGGGTGCCCCCGCCCCATCCCCAGCCTCTCCTCCCTCTGCTTGGCTGGCCACCTATCACCTCCCCCTCTGACTCCTCCCCTCCCTGCTCTCAGTCTTTGGCTCCTAGTCCTGGCCCAGAATTCTGCCTGTTATTTTCTGAATTTCACCACTATCTGACCACTTTTGGCCTCTCAGGCTGTTTCATTTGTGTCCAAAAATTGATAAGCTAATTCTAAAATTGATATGGCAGATGACGGGACATAGAAAAGCCAGAATAATAAAGTTGGACCCAACTCATATCATACGTAGAAATTCACATAATAGATCAGAGATCTAAACATCCCAGTTAATACTCTTGGAAAGCACAGGAGTAAATCTTCCTGACTTTGCGTCAGGAGTGGTTTCTTTACTACAACACAAAAATCACAAGCAACAAAAGAAAAAAATGTATGAGCTGGACATGATCAAAGTTTAACACTTTTGGAAGTCAAATAATACTATCAATCAAGTGAAGAGAGGACCCACAAACAGGGAGAGAACATTTGCCGATCACATACCTGATGAGGGAATTTTATCGAGTAGGGAAAGCCACTAGGCCATTCAGGTACGACCTAAATCAAATCCCTTATGATTATACAGTGGAGGTGACAAATAGATTAGACCTAGTAGACAGAGTGCTTGAAGAACTCTGGACAGAGGTTCATAACATTGTATAGGAGGTAGTGATCAAAACCATCCCCCAAAAAAGAAATGCAAGAAGGCAAAGCGGTTGTCTGACAAGGCTTTACAAATAGCTGAGGAAAGAAGAGAAACAAAAGGCAAAGGAGAAAGGGAAAGATTCACCCAACTGAATGCAGAGTTCCAGAGAATGGCTAGGAGGGATAAGAAGGCCTTCTTAAATGAACAATGCAAAGAAATAGAGGGAAACAATAGAATGGGAAAGAATAAAGATCTCCTCAAGAAAAGTGGAGGTATCAAGGGAACATTTCATGCCAGCATGGGCACGATAAAAGACAGAAACTGCAAGGACCTAACAGAAATAAAAGAGATTAAGAAGAGGTGGTAAGAATACACAGAAGAACTATACAAGAAAGGTCTTAATGAACCAAACAACTATGATGGTGTGGTCACTCACCTAGAGCCAGACATCCTGGGGTGTGAAGTCAAGTGGGCCTTAGGAAGCATTACTACAAACAAAGCCAGTGGAAGCGATGGAATTCCAACTGAGCTATTTCAAATCCTAGATGATGCTGTGAAAGTGCTGTACTCAATATGTCAGCAAATTTGAAAACTCAGCAGTGGCCACAGGACTGGAAAAGGTCAGTTCTCATTCTAATCCCAAAGAAGGGCAATGCCAAAGAATGTTCAAACTAGTGTACAATTGCACTCATTTCACACGCTAGCAAGGTAATGCTCAAAATACTTCAAGCTAGGTTTCAACAGTATGTGATCCAAGAACTTCCACATGTACAAGCTGGGTTTAGAAAAGGCAGAGAAACCAGAGATCAAATTGCTAACATTCATTGGATCATAAAGAAAGCAAGGGGATTCCAGAAAAACATCTACTTCTGCTTCATTGACTATGTTAACTGTGGAAAATTCTTAAAGAGGTGGGAATATCAGACCACCTTACTTGTCTCCTGAGAAACCTATATGTGGGTCAAGAAGCAACAGAGTTGGGCATGGAACAACTGACTGGTTCAAAATTGAGAAAGGAGTACCACAAGGCTGCATATTGTCACCCTGCTTATTTAACTTCTGTGCAGAGTACATCATGCAAAATGCTGGGCTGGATGAATCACAAACTAGAATCAAGATTGCCAGGAGAAATATCAACAATCTCAGATATACAGATGATATAACTTTAATGGCAGAAAGTGAAGAGGAAATATAGAGCCTCTTGATAAGGGTGAAAGAGGAGAGTGAAAAAGCTGGCTTAAAATTCAACATTCAAAAAACTAAGATCATGACATCCAGTCCCATCACTTCCTGGCAAATAGAAGGGGAAAAAAGTGGAAGCAGTGACAGATCTTGGGCTCTGAAATCACTGTGGATGGTGACTGCAGCCACAAAATTAAAAGACATTTGTTCCTTGGACAGAAAGCTGTAACAAACTTAGACAGCATATTAAAAAGCAGAGACATCGCCTTGCCAACAAAGCTCCGCATAGTCAAAGCTATGGTTTCTCCAGTAGTCATGTACAAATGTGAGAGTTGGACCATAAAGAAGGTTGAGTACTGAAGAATTTATACTTTTGATTGTGGTGCTGGAGAAGACTCTTGAGAGTCCCTTGGATGGCTAGGAGACCAAACCAGTCAATCCTAAAGGAAATCAGACCTGAATATTCATTGGAAGGATTGATGCTGAAGCTGAAGCTCTATACTTTGGCCACCTGCTGGGAAGAGCCAATTCATTGGGAAAGACCCTGATGCTGGGAAAGATTGAGGGCAGGAGGAGAAGGGGACAACAGAGGATTAAATGGTTAGATAGCATCACCAACCCAATGGACATGAATTTGAGAAAACTCTTGGAGATAGTGGAGGACACAGGAGACTGGTGTGCTACAGTCTATGGGGTCACAAAGAGTCGGACATGACTTGGCGACCGAACAACAATAAGAAATTTAAAGTACAGAAAGAACTCATACTACTCCAGAATAAAACAAATTAACCTAATTTTAAAGTGGGCAAAGGGGAATTCTCTGGAAGGCCAATGGTTAGGACTTGGCACTTTCTGGGGAACTAAGATCCCTCAAGCCATTGGGTGTGGCCGAAAAACAAAGTGAGCAAAGGATTTGAACAGTCACTCATCCAAAGACAACATATAAATGGTCAATAAAAGCTGCTCATCATCTGGTCATCAGGGAAACGTAAGTCAAAACCACAACATGATCTTACTGCACACCCACTAAAATGGCTATGATGGAAAAAAAAAACCAGACAATAAGTATTGGGCAGGATATGGAGACACGGGAGCCCATGTACCCTGCTGGCAGGAGGACAGAGTGGCACTGCTAATTTGGAAAGCAGTCTGGTGGTCCGTCAATGTATTAAACATAGACTTACCACAGAATCCAGCAATTCTACTCCCAGATACAGATCCAAGAGAAATGAAAATACATGTCCACACAAAGCCCTGTACACAACTCTTCATCACAGGTTTATTTACGCTAGCCAAAAAAAAGGAAGCAACCCAAATGTCCATTGATTGCTGAATGGACAATGTAAAATATGACCAAATGGTATTTAGCAATAAAAAGCGGGTGAAACTCAACACCATCAGGCTCAGTGGAAGAAATCAGAGAAAACGATCACATATTGTACCGTTCCTCAGTTACAGAATGTCCCGAAATGGCAAACCCATAGAAACAGAAATTAGATTAGTGGTGCGGAGTCTCGGGGGAGGGGCAGTGAGCCTCGCTCCCCACCTCCCACCCACTGCCCGCCCCCGGAGACTCTCGTAAGGGAAGAAGGTCTGGTGGGTTGCCTTTAGTTCTCCCAGCCTGGCTTCTGTGAGCCTGTGATCTGGGGCCCACCAGGAGAGCCAGTTGCAGCCTAGATAGGGCTGCATCCAGGGGTATAGCCAGAGGATGTGGAATGGGCCATTGGGGGCAGGGAGAGGCATCTCAGACCCCACCCCACCCCACAACCACTTCTGCACAGCAGCTGCACCAGGACCCAGAGCACCACACGCATTCCCCCTCCACCACATCAGGACCTCCTCCCACGACGAGCCAACCAGGCAGACAGGCCCTGTGTCCCACCTGTGTGTCTGGCCTGGAGAGGCCAGCCTCCTCAGCTCTCACCAGGTCTCAGGCACCCTTGGAAGCTCATCACCCCGCCCTAAAGCCGTGCAGTGACCACACCCACGGAAAGTCTGGGCCCTGAAATCCGGTACAGTTGTCCCCATGTCTGCAGGGTCTGCATCTGTAGAGTCAACCAACATGGATGGAAAACACTCCCTCCAAAATTCCAAAGAGTTCCAGAAAGAATACTTGGTTTGCGACAATTTGCACAGCATTTACATTGTGCTGTGCTGTGCTGTGCTGTGCTTAGTCGCTCAGTCATGTCCGACTCTTTTTGACCCCATGGACTGTAGCCCGCCAGGCTCCTCTGTCTATGGGAATTCTCCAGGCAAGAATACTGGAGTGGATTTCCATGCCCTCTTCCAGGGCATCTTCCCAACCCAGGGATCAAATCCAGGTCTCCCGCATCGCAGACAGGTTCTTTACCACCTGAACTACTAGGGAAGCCCACGTTTACATTGTAGTAGGTGTTATTAGTAACCTAGAGATAAATGGTCTGAAATCTAAGGACAATGTATGTAGGTTACAGGAAATACTCCAGCATTCCATACAAGGGACTGGAGCATCCATGGACTTTGGAATCCTGGATAGGTGGTCCTGGACCCAATCCCCCGTAGAGTCCCAAGGACAACTAAATAAACACAGCTCCCACTCAAAAGGAAAAATTCTCTCCTACTTTCATCTCAACCCAACAGAGTAAAAACCCTTCCCAGACTGTCTCAAAAGCATGCTTCCCACTGGACACTAAGAAAATTAGCAAGGGACAGGAAAATTATCTACAAGAAAAGCAAAGCTTTATGAGAAATAACCTGGTGTGTGTGATTGCCCTAGCAATGAAAATAAATGAATAAAGATGATTCTCAGCATCACGCAGGCAGCTGGCAGCAGCAGAAGATTCTGGTCCTGAGGCTGTGAGTCCTGCTGGGTCTGTCCTGCCCCACATCCCATAAACCTACGGTCCCAGACAAATGGGGTCCCTGAAGGCCCGGCCTGGAGTGGAGTGTAGGGTGTCCTTCAAGAGCGAGTGTCGGAGCCTACAGACGGGGCAAGTGCATATGGAAGGGTAAGGAGCGGCCCAGCACAGAAACTAGGCTGATTAAATAAGAAGCATATTAAGGAGCCTGATTTCTCACAGCGGTGAAGAAGGAGTTACACATGTGGAGAGGGAGAAATCTAGAATGTATCCTGGGGGGAACTGGAGTCAGAGCTGTCAGGATGAACCTGTGCTTTTCAAGAAAATCTAGGTGTGTGTGCATGTCACACACACGTGCATTGAAAGTCTGGGAGCGCGTCCACACTAGGTCCAGGGGTGGCTCCAGGCTCAGGTCTGGGAGAGCTCAGAGCATCACATGCACATCAGACACGGTTGCCAGCACTGAACAATCTTAGCATCAAAGTAATGATTATAATCCACTGGATAAAATAAATCGTCAGTCCATTCAGACATCAATAAAAATGAATAAATTGGTGGTTTGAGGAAGAATTCGGCATTTCCCCCTAAAATAACTGGGTTGGCCAAAGAGTTTGCTTGGGTTTTCCGTAAGGTATTAGGGTTAGTGGAAAAACTCAAATGAACTTTTGGCCAACCCAATATTTATTCATCGCAAAGGGGAAAGTGTTGTTGCAGCTAGAGACACTGGGATGGCAACACCCAAACCAAGGAAAGAGCTACAGTGGGTGTCGCCAAGACAAGTCTTGTCTGACCAAGACCAACACACCACGTGGTCCTGAGCCCACTGTTGAGACGCTGTCGAGGACCAGACGACCCAAGTGATGGATGGTTCTAGAGAAGAAGTTCTCTAGAACTTCTTCGTTGGAAACCCCTCTGGGTGAAAAGCACAGATTGGTAGATATACCTCCAGCGGGTCAGAAAAAAACTGTTTCGTATCTGAAAAGTTTCTGTGAATTCGAGATTGTTTCAAAAAACATTTGGGACTTCCCTGGTGGTCCAGCAGCTAAGACTCCGAGCTCCCAAGGCAAGGGACTCAGGTTCGATCCCTGGTGAGGGAACTAGACCCCACGTGCCACAACTGAAGATCCCATTTGCTGCAATTAAGACTCGGCACAGGTAAATAAATAAATATTTTTTAAAATAGCATGGCTGGGGGTGAGATTTCAGTAACAGACAGTCAGTGGAGGCATCTGTGATGAGAGCTTGAAGCTGAGCCCCAGGGTCTCCTCAGGGCCCTCCTGCTTCCCAGGTCCCAGGACTGTTCCTAGAAGACAGCAAGGCTGAAAAGTCCTGGGTCAGGGCTGGCTTCCCAGCACCTGCTGGAGAGCCGGGGACAGCCAGGGCAGGGTAGGCCCTCGGGGGAATCTGACAAGCCTGGAAATCCAAAGGGGAGTGGCACTCTTGCCCTGGACACTGCGGGTCCTGGGCGGGAACAGGCGGGTGGGGTGCTTGGCGCCCCCAGAAACGCTGACCTGGGTGGCCCCTCCCCCTCCCCACCCTCTCCCCCTCTCTGCTCCAGGCCTGTCTGTGACCTGGTTTCCAGGGTCTGGAGGCAGCACTGGAGTACCACCCATCAGATCAGCTTTTGGCAGGAAATGCAAACAGGACTGATGGGGAAATGAGGGCAAGTTTTGCTTTTTCTTTCTTCTTTTTTCTTTTTTTTGCTGGAATTCAGAGAGAAGTAAAATGAAGACTTGCTGAGTGGAGCAAAGACAGACCTGCTTTTGCTGAGTTTAGGTGAAAATGAGAGGAGAGAAGTGGGGGCAGGGGAGTCGGCAGTTCCATCGCTCTGCACGTTTCTCATTATTTTGCTTCTAAATCAGCCTCGCTGGTGCTTTCTCTATTCAATAAAAGCCAAACGCAAGCCACGTCCCCTAATCTCTCCAACAGCAGCTCACTGCTGAGAAAATAATATAGATGTAACTTCCAGCATCGTACACTTTCTTTTCCATTTATATGCAAATAGTGACCTTTCACCCAGGCTGTCTCAAAGAAGTGTTTCCTTAAAAATGCAAATAGCATGTTGCAGGCTGACTGTGGCTGAGTCTTTCTTATATGATTATTATTATTTCTTTTAAACTTACCCACGCTGTAAAAACAACAGCTAAACAGCCGGGCAGTAATGATGACTTTTCAAACCCCATCACAGGACTGGCTCTCCAGGCGGCCTGTCAGGGAGCCTGCCAGCAGGGGAGGGCCTCCAGATGATAAGGGGTGGGGACCCTCGCAGCCGCAGGG